>NW_025763504.1:3809325-4444212 GCF_020744385.1 Fusarium flagelliforme | reverse complement strand
CAACATGATGAATGGTTTATGTGAATTCGCCAACAGCTGCGATTTCTTGTTTCTTGTTGATAAGATTCAATGGGGTCCGCGACTTTCGATTCGACTTCTGGTCGCTTTCTCTTGCTCTAGCTGACTCGTTGTTTCGTTGCCGAAAGTGAGGGGTCGTTTCGTGGATTGGAGAGCTGAGCTTCGCAGACAATGGTTCAAGCTACTGAGACTTTTGAAACGGTTTCCTTATTGCTATGGTTTGTGATGAGAAAGAGTCGAAGAACTCTCGATTGATTATTTGTATGGCTTTCCCCTCATTCCCGGGAAACGGCACTTAATAGTACCGAATTGACCCTCCTCTTTGATGGTGAGCATCCATCGTGACCCGCGCAAATGGTGGGACAAGAGAAATGTGCCTCTTTTACGCCGAAGCCCCCAACTCATGACATAGTTCTGGACCTTTCTGTGACGATTGCGATGGAGGATTTCGGTGCAGCAGTTGGCGAAAAATCATGGGTCAAATCAGATTTACTGCTCATGATGGGGTCTTGGTTGCTGTCTCGGTATGTTTTAACGCGAGACACCGGCGGGGAAGCGCTTGTTAGAAATGGAATGGAGAGTTCTGGCTGAGAACTTTTTGGGCCAGAAATTTGGAGTGACTATCCATTGTGGAGAAATTCTCACCAATACCTACCTAGACAATAATTTGATTCACCTTCTGTAACCTCGAAAGAAACACCAGATAAATATGCAAAAATGATCGTGAACCTCTTTAAGATGCATCAAATCTCGATAATCCCCTGCAACATAAACACGATCGGTTCCCACAAAACCCTAGAGTTTGGAACCTAGACGCTCAAGCCAACGGCTCTTTACTGGGTCGGCCCAGTATTACAGAGTAGATCGTGAGAGTTTGCCACTGGCGTTCTGAACGGCCACCGTCTTGTAGTGGCTCAAGCTCAAGACGGTCACCGTTTGACCCCAGAAAAAGGCACTCACGATGTACATATCCCTGGTCACTTGTCAACTTCGCATCTATCCGCTCTGCAGGGTGTGTGCACACCACAACCTTTTGGGCTGCATTATCAGGATCGTGTGATATTCTTAGTTTAACAAATGCGGCTTAATCTCTTTGATACCCAATCTGTCTGTACGCAACTTGTACCTCTATCCAGGCAATCCAGGTAATCATAAGTACTTACATATTAGTAAAATCTTGAGATAGAAGAAACTATCCCTTTCCATCTCCTAAGCTTCAATTTAGCTGAGGAACTGAAGGTATAGGATGTCCACAGCTGGGGCATCAAGGATATACCTAAAGGCACAACACGCTTATCCGAAGATAAAGAATACAGCATCGAACGAACAACGACCAGCTCTGTTCATGTGCATGCATAACCCTCACGCGCTCTTCGTCATCTCGATCATAGATCTTAAGAACAAACACATTTTGGTTCAATTTCTCATAATTTGTAACCAAGGTGTCATGCAATACCCTCAATACGGGCCCTATCTATTTACAATATCAATCAACACCTACAAATGCAACCCACATTTTTCTTCGCTAGATCCCATACCGTGGTCGCAAAAGTAGTAACAGAACCACAGACCTAATACGAAATACCTCTGCAACCAGCCATGACAAGTCCCTTTATAAGATGCTCGCATTTTAAGAACTTGTTGACGTTGTAAGACTCTCCACTTTAGCGGCCAGAGAGTCAAGAGTTCCATTGGGCTTGCTAGACTGCTCGTTCGAGTTGTTTTCGCTACCAGCCGGAAGGCTTTGAGGTATCTCAGGGACCTTGAACAGGTAATCGCTAGGGATGAGCTTGGCTCGTGCAGCGGGGTTGATGGTCAACCCGAACCCAGGCTTGTCCAGGTCGGCGGTAGTGAGGTAGCCCTTGGTAGGAATTGGCTCATCAATGAAGAGGTCTCCAAACACCGGCAGCACGCTCTTTCCATCGGGAGAGTTGGCCAAGTACTCCTGGAAGGGAGTGTTGGGCTGAGAGATTTGGAAGTGGTAGCTGTAAGGACCACTGGCGTGAGGAACGACTGGGATGTCGTATGCAGCAGCCAATGCGGCGACCTTGAGAAGCTCGGTCAAACCACCAAGCCACATGACGTCGGGCTGGATGATATCGAGATTTCGGCCCTCGACAAGTTTGCGGAACCCATATCGGGAGTATTCGTGCTCGCCTGTGGTGAACTTGACAGTAGGATGTGCGCGCTTGATGAGCTCGAAGCCATCGGTGTCATCGGGTGACAAGCACTCCTCCCACCAGTTGATGTTGAGGTCGAGACAAGCCTTGACAAGTTCGATAGTGTAGCTGACGTTCAAACTCATGTAGCAATCGACCATGATGGGGAAATCGGGACCAACAGCCTCACGGTGCTTTCGCAGAAACTCGACGTTCTTGCGTAGACCCTCATGTCCATCATCGGGGCAGAATGGCAGAGGGACCTTGCCTCCCCAGAATCCCATAGCCTTAGCAGCTGTGGGCTCGGGACCAGTGCAGTAGAAATCGAGACGCTCCTTGGTAGCGCCGCCAATAAGACGGTAGACAGGTTCGTTGCGGACCTTTCCGAGAAGATCCCAGAGGGCAAGGTCAATAACTGAGATAACAGCGATGGGTAGGCCTTTGCGACCGTAGAACATGGACGCTCGGTACATTTGCTCGAAGAGAAGGTTGGTATTGCGAGGGTCGGCGCCGATGAGGAAACGCTCGAAGTGCTGGTGAACGAGCCAGCAGGCCGGAGGGCCTATCGATTCTGTTAGCAAGATGCAACTGGCCTATGGTTAAATGCGCAATCTGATATTTCATCATCGCTGATTGAATAAACTCACCACCAAAGCCAGTAGCAAAGCCGACTGTTCCATCAGTGGCTTCAATCTCGACTAGGAATGAACCCAGAACGTTGATGCCCCAGCTAGTTCGAGACTTCTTGTATTGCTCCCATTTTGAAGCTGGTGTCGAGATATCGCTGTCGATGAGCCTATAAGTCGAATGTGAGCATTGTCTTCGGCATCGGGCAGGATGAGAACCGGCGAGCATACCAATGGCCACCTTTAACGTTGTGATAATCACCACCTGTTTTTTTCCGAGTCAGTGTCTATTCGCTAGCGATATTTTACATAAAAGGAAGGAGAGGTCCCCCCTCCTTCCTCGACGAAAGAAACCAGCATGACATACCTGATCCAACACCACCAATGATGAATGACCTAATGGCCTTGATCTTGGGAAAGTCCTTGACAGACGACATTTCGAGGAAACAGATGGGCCAATTGATCTATGCAGACTTCACACAGAGAAATGGACTGAAGCTTACAAGTCGCAGAAAGTAAGAAATGTTATGATGGTAGAACAGGGAAAGAAAAAAGTGCTGCAAGCTGGGGATGAGCCTCCCTTTACAAAAGGATGCGCGGATCACGTATTATAGATAACAGCAATATGGCTGCTAAGCTCATAACTGACTGGCCAGTGAGTCTCGTGATGATACGTTCCGGCAAAGTAATGTCCCGTGGGGGTTGTGCATTGCCTCGGATTCCCCTCTGACGAAGGCAGATATCGGGAAGAGATGCACCGAAGTTGGTGTTGAAGAATGGAGCCATCTCCAATTGCAAGACCATCTCCACAATTTCTCGGTCCCCGTCGGGGTTCCAGTAGAGTTTTTAGAGCAAGCCATGATCGGAGGAGCTTCAGCTTAGCGGCGGCTCATGAGTTCCATTTTTTCCCTTCTCTTTTGCCTTGTGAAATTTTCTTGTCTTGGAACAAAGAAAATGGAGTAAATTGCTTTCCTGGTTCTGTTTCGTCTTCTATGTCCATCTTGGACAGTCACAATACCCCGTCTCTCTATATGCCTGCCTGCCAATTGCTGCTGTTCAACATCGCTATGCATTCAGCCATGTCTTGTTTCTGCCACAAATATCCAAGGCCGAGCTCTTGGTCTGCAATTGCGGGGTGACAGGGGAGGGGAGGACAACTGGTAGCCCGTGTGGAGAGATCCGACATATGTACGAAGTACATAGGGTAGTCTAAGCTTTGGGGACGAAGCTCGTGATGAATTACAAGTGGACAGTTTTATCGCTGTATTCGCGTACCCTCATTTCTCTATCTGAAAGTTCGACTTTGGCAAGGCCATTCAGCCCTTGTTATACTTGCGTCGGTTGAAAACAGATCCAGCTCCTGAGGCTGAACTGAACGCACCCAATCATTTAACCCAAGGCTAATATCCAATCGTTGGAGGAGCGCTACCAGCTACACCACGTCCGGGGCAGCCAGGTCCACTGATTTGTCACTTTCCACGAATCAGATTATACCGCTTCACCCATTTCCCCGCTTCATCTCCCCTTGAGGAAAGTGAGGTCGAAGTCGAGGTAAGAAGGTTTGGGCAGGTACGCGTGCGTTGCGAGGATCACTCTTTCTCTCCGCATTATAGATCCGTTCTAGCTGAACTGAGCCACCCGGGAAAGTGCTTTCCATTGCATGTGAAGTCATATGCTTCTTCTCTTTCCCTTTCATCGCATCAGCATATTTTCTCTACAGTTTCACAGCAACTGATCAAAGTCTTCTTCCTTTTCAGCTGTGGCTCCGGTTAACCGACCGACGAGACCGAGCTCTGGCAGTTTGTCTAGGTGCAGTAGCCCTCCGAGTCCACCTCGGCCCACCCCAAACTGGCCCGGTCATCACGGCGCCACTTCCCATCCGTCCGAGGCACAAAGCCAGCAGAAAGCGAAGAGGATAGTGAGAAGACAGGTGCCAGAAGAAGGGGAGAGATCAGCTCATAAATAAGATTTACGAGAGGACATTCATGCGTATCGGCAATTCACGGTATTGGTCGAATTTTTTACATTACCCTGACGACAATAGGTCACCCATCCATCCTTTTACTATTTAGTACCGTACAGGCCTATTTATCCTCGGGCGATCATTCTCCTAATCCCGCTTGTCATTATCCCGGATCGCGAGGTCAAACACGAACGGTCTTTCGCGCGCGTATATGCTATTCACCATTTTGTCGCATTGCTGATCTGCCCTGGCTTGCGCCTTGTTCTTGGTCTCCGTTCACAACGCTCACAAGACCGTTGAGAACTCGTTCTTACATCGTGCCGACACACGAGACCAGCTACAAGGGCTCTGGGAAAACCACCCTGCCGCCCAACAGCAATATCACATTTAGCCATGCAGAACGGGGCCAGCAAAATGTCGGGCGACGGTTCGGTAGAGAATCGCCCGCCTTCCACAGAGGCAGACAGTGATGAAGCCAACCAATTCCACAGCGAGGATGAAGACCATGGCGACCACGAAACTCTCTGTCGTAATGGGAAGAGGAAACGTCCTGTCTCAGTCTCGTAAGTCCAGCTGTTGCCTCTACTTGTTGCTTCTACACACCTTTCCCAACCTACAATCTACTACCTCAGACTTCGGTCGAGTCCATGTCTCAAACTAAGGATTTCTTTCGTCCTCTTGGCGGATCTCCGATTTGATAATCATGTTGGAGTCTTATCTGCATTTTCTATATTCTCTTATCAACACCATGCCATCTGAGGCCACTTCATCGACTCATCCTTTGCCCTCCCCGCACCCTTCAAATCTCAACTACTATACGACATTACAAATTCAATCTGCTTTGTCTTCAACTGTACAGCACGTCGACGACGCCGAAGCTAACAATGCCGTACCCAGATGTGAGCTGTGCAAGCAAAGAAAGGTATGCACGATCTCATCTCTTATTTTCCTATTTAGATAAATACTAACCGAATCTGCCTCCCAGGTCAAGTGCGATCGTGGCCAACCATCGTGTGGGTGGTGCAGCCGCAATGGCGCTGTATGTGAATACAAAGAGCGTAAGAAGCCTGGTCTGAGGGCAGGTTATGGACGCGAACTCGAGCAGCGTTTGGATAAACTCGAGGAAATTCTACGCTCACATGCTGAGATTCTTCACGGGTCTTTGGCATCTAATACAAACCCAGGCTTTGCCGCCAGTATTCGACAAAGCAACCCAAGCCTTCCCAGTGACCAAGGCACACCACGAGATACTCATCACAGCCTTTTCAGACCATCTGAGCCAGTTCGTACACCTCAAACTGATCCAGCCTCATTCGGACAGAAAGCGCCTGGTTCAAACTTTGCACCAAGCGCACCAAGCCTTGATTTCAGCGTTGCCCATACGCCTAGGATGAATGACGGGTACCATGGTCAGAACAGGACATCGTTTTCAGGCGTAGCAGCACCATCTCAGTTGTCTCCGATACAACACAACAACGCCACTCAAGAGTATTACTCTTCGGTGCAACAAAATATCCATTCGCCCACAGCCCCATTATCCACTGCACCAGGAACTTCGACTCCCGATCGTGACATGCCGCCATACGATCTTCTCTACGCATTAGTCGACCTTTACTTTAAGCACATCAACACCTGGTGCCCGATTCTTCATCGTAAAACGACTTTAGATAGTCTTTTTGGACCGTCTGCGCTCGATGAAACGGATCGTGTTCTGTTACATGCAATTGTGGCAACAACTATGCGTTTCTCAACAGATGCAAGACTGACAGAGGAACGGCGAGAACACTATCACCGAGTTTCCAAAGAACGAGTCCTGCTTTATGGTATGGAGAATTCTTCGGTCAAGGCATTGCAGGCACTCGTCATACTGGCACTCGATCTTTGTGGAAGCAGCAATGGACCACCGGGCTGGAACATTATGGCTCTCATTACCCGTTCTGTGGTGCAGCTTGGTCTAGCTGTTGAAATTACCTCATCAACTGTATCACCTCACTACCTGTCCATATATACGCTTCGAGCCATGACTCTCTCGGAGCCAAAGGATTTCATAGAGGAGGAAGCAAGGCGCCGTTTGTTCTGGATGATCTATCT
Organism: Fusarium flagelliforme; assembly: GCF_020744385.1. NCBI lineage: Eukaryota > Fungi > Ascomycota > Sordariomycetes > Hypocreales > Nectriaceae > Fusarium > Fusarium flagelliforme. The sequence goes on along the minus strand of NW_025763504.1, from coordinate 4,437,355 downwards.
GCTAGATAGATATGCAACTCTTGCAACTGCTTTCGAGTTTGCTCTGGACGACAAAGAGATCGATAGAACGTTACCATGCCGCGATGATCTATGGATAAAAAATCAGAAGGTTGACACTCGGTGGTTCAGCACTGACCTGCACTCAGGCTCCCCGGGCCACGACATCGATCAGCCTGAGAATCTGGGGGCTTTTGCTTACTACATCGAGATCCTCGGCATTCTCTCGAAGATACACAAATTCCTCAAGCAGCCCGTCGACATTAGTGCTCTGAGTGATGTGGAGCAGTGGCAGATGCGGTACAAGGAGCTGGACAGTATGCTCACGTCTTGGAAATTTAGCCTTCCAGGGGAGTTTGGCAACATGGCTAAATTGTTTCACCCGGGGAGCAAGAACATCAATTGTGCATGGGTAATGCTTCATGCTACATATCACACCGCTGTTATTCGTCTTCACTCGTCCGCGGCGTATCCTACAACAAGATCTCCGATCTTCACCCCGTCTTATAGCGCTTCACAACGGTGCCATGGTGCGGTCGAGAACGTCGCCGCTCTTGGAGAGTTCGTCGTGAACAATGGGATGCTAGCAAAGTTGGGGCCGCCCTTTGCTTTCACTCTCTGGGTTTCAGCGCGCCTGCTTCTTGTCCATGGCTCGACGGTTGAGCACAAGCTATCGCCTCAGCTTCCGTTCTTTGTCGATAGTCTGCGTGAGATGGGACATTATTGGCCCGTTGCAGCCCGATATTCCCAGCTGTTACAACGGGTCTTGGATGAGCATCATGACAGTGAACGACAGGGAGACGGTGTTACCCCTAGTTCGGTCAAGATCCTGTCTGACATGCGACGTACTGCGTTCGATCTGGATTTTCTCATTTCGCGTCAGCCGAAGCAGCCAGGTGGTTCAGCTCTCAGTAGACTACCGAGCGTAACACCAGCAAGAACCCCTGCACCCAATGAGCTTGAGTATCTTGATGTATTCGACTTTTTCAACGTACCACGTCTGCCTTTGGGTGGTGAAAACATCTCCGGCGTCAATGGTACTCCAGCGCCGCCAACTAATATGGACGCATCCAACGATAATGGCACGGGTTTGGGAGCGTCAAACGAGTTCAATATCACCAATTTCATGGTCGACGCTAACAGTGATTGGCTTTTCAAACAAGAAGGTGGCCCTAAATACATGGCAGCTACGTAAGATATGGATACGGCGGGTTATTGTTGTATATTGAAAGTTGGTTTTAAGTTATGGATGATGTTTAAGTATCGATACCCCTGATTTTACATATTCACGATTGGTTGATAAAGAGGCAAGATTGGATCTGAATTCGGCATAGCATGCGAAGAAAACATAAGGGTATCAAAATTAAAGGCTGATTAGACTGGACAGCATGCAGGAAACTTGTTGCTGTAACATTCCCAGAATCGCTGTGAAGCGCGAACGACTGATTGATAGCATACGCAGAATTACTTTTCATGTTTGAAAAAACAGAGCCCTGCCTGGGTAGATTAATCCTCTACAGGAGTATTGTAAATGTTGCCGGTGCAATATTGAACCCAGCCGTCGAGGTTCAGCTTTTTGATGACGGTGCTGAAGTTGTCGGTGCCCTTGGCCTTACCCTTCTTAGAGCAAATAACCTTGCGGTCGGCCTCTTTGACCTTTGGTGCACCTTTGGGGTATTCGATGTTGAAGACAGGCTTCTTTGCCTTGATGAAGGCGGCAAAGGTCTCACACTCTGAGTACTCGACACACTGCTCGTTGACGGAGAATTGAACGTAGGGCAGAACAGACTTGATAATGTCGCCAGCGTTCTTAAGTCCGGTTGACATGTTGTACTTTGCAGCTTCAGCGGCGAGGAACTTCACATAGTCGACGGAATCCTTCTTAGTCAAGCCAAGGCCATTGTCGTTTTGCTGTAGTCATGTTAGATTTCATGCTTGGGTCAACCATGTGTGTTTGACTCACATAACCGTCGACATTATCGGGATCTATAGCATCACAGCCCTTCTGAGCAGCATACTTAATGCGCTTCTTCATGATGTTGCGGACATTGCTGCTTCGGAGGTTGATCCACTTCTCGTCGGGCCATCCATCCATCGTCTTGCCCAGATCGGCCTTCTTGAACTGTTTCTTGTCATCGCGCCAATCCTCCCAAGATCCAGCGCTGAAGTAGCATATGACCTTCTTTCCAGCCTTGTGCAGCGCCTTAAAAGTCTCGGCGTCGTTGTCGTAGAGGTCGAGATCGTAGATGCCGACGTTGGGCTTGAGGTTCTTGGCCGTGCCGTCTTTGTTGAGCTTGAGTGGCTTTAGAAGGATGATTTGCCAGGTTGCGCCGACTTTTGGTTGCCAGAGACTGCTGCGGGCCTTGAGATAAGGTTCTGCTGAGTCGTCGGTCTCTGCGTTAGATGTTTCATCGTTGTTGTTTCCTCCCTTTCCTCGAGTGAGGCCAACGCCTAGACCAACTGATAGGGCGATGATCACGGCAAGGGTCACGCCAATAGTAGTCAGCTTCTTCCATAGTGGCCAATGTTGCTTTGTATTTGCTACCTCCTTCTTCTCTGTGGTAACGACCTCTGTTGATTTTGTCGCCATGGTTGTAATTATGGTATAAGTCAGTGATGATGAGCGTGGCAGTCAACTAGGTGTGCGAGGCTCCCAACGGGCTTTTAATATAAAAATCCATAAAGAAAAGGAATTACAGGAACATGCCAGGCACTCGAGCTCTAATCCTCATCCGGCCCGTCAGCAAGCCAAAAGGATTTCAAAATGCAGGGCTGAGCATTCTTACATGGATTCGATGGGCAAACTGTCAGCACCAGGCCACTAGCCTGAGATCTAGAACGAGCTGAGGATCAGGCATGGTTAAAGTCCATCTACACCATTCCGGGTTCTGAAGAATCGCGATTCTCAGGGTTTCGAGAGCATCCGAATTGATTGACTGTAGATCAATATCACTGTCTTGACATTCCCTCACTTCGTGCTTCCGCCGAGACTGTCAAGTGCAGAGCCAACTCGCCACTACGCAGTATCCAAGCTTTTAACATGGATCAATTGTTCAAGGTATACGCTCCTTCAACCTTTCCATGAGCAGATTTTATTCAGTCTGTCTTAGAACACCCCGGTTAGCGTGGCATTCCTTCGTGATGTGTCGGGAGGCTTAGACAACACCAAGCCACGGCTAATGACAATGGCAATACAATGAAGCACTTGAACACCATTTCGGAGTATTAATTGATAATAGGTCTATTTATCTGAGTCTGTTTCAGCCTGAGTGAGGCTTATGGGCCACATAGTAATAACATCAGCCACGTCGCTTGCGTAGGTAGTAACATAAATCATCTCACCATTCGCCCTACCCTGTACATAGACCTTTAAATGAACATTAATGCGTCGCACGTCGAATAGATCTATATCACGGACGGGTAAGGGTCAGACAATACTTAAACTTGATTGCAATCTTTATTTGGCATTGATAAGATAATGATTGACGATATCGCAGCTCCCTGACATTATAAGCACAATTTGTTTGGAGTAGAACGTCTTGTAATGTAATGGATATGATTTCACTCATCACATTCCAACAACATACTGATTCCATAGACTCGGACATGCCTGAAGAACGAGCTCGCACTGGAACTTATACACACATCCACATCGAAAAGAACAACCCAGTGGCAAGTTGTAGGCAGCGAATGAGCGGTTAACAGGCACATGCAGTCCATCATCTGAGCTTACAAAGCGCAGTAGCAATATACTAGATTCGCGGAATGTGAGGGCAGATGACTTAACATGTTGCCAGACTCTCGAGGCTTTATTTTAGCCTAAGAACCTCTTCTAGTCACCCTATAACCATTTCAGGTTGATGTTGGCCGAAATGGAACCCTTAAAAGGAAACTCGGCGATCAAGACTCCGAAAAGGACAGCAACACATTGAAATCCATATGAGATGATATCCAACATAAATAACATGCTCCAAGACAGGTGAAAGCGTCCCGGTGAAAAACAACCAGTTCATTTGCTGATATCCCGCACTGCTGTCTGCCAAGGACCGATATCAGTATCATACCATCTTACCCATCATGAAAGCTTTCTCAACCCAACTACTTGCCACTTCGGCGATGCTGGCAGGGCTCTCTCAGGCATTCCAGATGAGGCGACCTCCGCCAGTCGAGCTTGTCGAGGGGTTCGAGTGGGCAAACCCCTTCGCGCCCGGTGCCATGGCTGCTTTCAAATCAAGATGCGATGACAAGAAACAGTTTGAGGTTTTCGAGTATACCCTCGCAGAGTTGATGGAACCTCCCCCAAAAGGACTGAAGCCCTGGGCTACGGGCCTCAAGGCAGTCTTTGCCAACAGAGAATATCCCGGAGCATGGCTTGGCTTAGATCACCACGCTGGTGGTCGCAGCGTACTTTTGATGAATTATGATGAGATTCCTCTCCTGGTCCGTGAGTGGATCGAACAACAGGAGAGGACCGACGGAGAGGGCAAGGCACTTTTTGCCGTGCTCGAGAAGCCCAAGAACGACGATGACGAGATCGAGAAGGTCGTCGAGTTCCCGAAGGCTGACAAGATCGATCGCGCCAGCGACAAAGACAAGGTTGCTGTTTTTGCGCCTGGTGCCCTATATGGCATCCTTCCCTTGTGGGTAGCAGAAGCAAGTGAATGCAAAGGTAAGATGATATACCCGATTCGACATCCTGTTTCGTGTGCAGTCAGTAACTTACTATTGAATTGTAGATCAACTTGTCGACTTGTCCAAGTATAGTCCAAAGCCCGCAGATGGCGGAGTTGTCGCTTGGGTTATCAACTCTGAGCGACAGGACAACCACAAGACAAAGCTGGACATCAGAGTCCAGTCATTCAAGGAAAAGACAGTCCAGAGCGGTCAAGAGCAAGGTGAGGCGAAGACAGCGACGAGGGAAGAGTTGTAAAGTCAGATTTGTTGTATCGATTGGCCACCCAAGTAGCGTTTGAATTCATTTTGTTATGATATGATAACAGAAGTTTTATGATCTGCCACCTGCCTCGAGTACCTGACCAGGGACGCACAAAGGGTCTTGCACTTGCACTTGCACTTTCCCTAGATGGATTGGTTGAAATGCAATGTTGGGCGGTTGGCGTCAAGGTTCGTCTGTTCCTGCTTTAGGAAGTTGTAGGTACTCGAAAAGTGACTTTATTCAATGTGAGTGAGTGATGGTATCGTTGATCGCGATCTAAAATAACCTCGGATCCTTTGCCGACCTCTCGGATCAGTCTTGAATATAAACATCTCACCCTCCAGTCTTTGACCGCTGTTCCAGATTTCGACTCATAACTTAGGTAGACTACCTATGCAGGGCCAAAAAAGATCCTGGTACAGTTCGTTAGACTGGGCATCTACACTACTGTATACCTACTGCACGATACTTGCGCACACACCGCCTTTGGGTATGGTCCATCGATCGACGCAAGCTTCACGATGCAGGTTTGAGTTGTCATGATATGGGTCTGGGTGTCATGAAGAGTCATTTACTGTACTATACTAGTGCACCAAGCAAGATGCGGTGGACATCGTATGATGAGGGACGATAACACATGTGAAAATATCCATAGTGTTGGGCTCAAAGACAGCAAGGCTTTCTCGATTGCTTGCTTAGGTTCAACAGTGACCAGCCATTGGAATCCGAGGCTTCATCAATATGCATTAAAATCAAACCCAATTCACCGACCAACCCAACCTCTTCACATGAAGGAAAGGAAAGAGAAACCCATCAACTGAGGTACACCACTAATGGAGCTTAGCCTAGTCTACCGTTAGGTGACCCAGGCCTGACAAGGTTTAGCCCAGGCACTCGTGGCAATGCAACGCTACTAAAACAACCCCAGTATCACATCCAATAGCTTCCGGTGATGATGGAGCTCTGGTTTAGATCAGAACCGCGTCCGTGCAATTCGCCAGATTGCGCTTATCTTCAGATGGGATGCGATTCACTATGATGGTGATGGAAGAGGAAGAGGAAGAGAAACTTCAGGATTTGTCTGGTTGAAAACATTCAGAACAGAAATGCCGTCGTCAGCCACCACCAGCAGCTTATAAATGTCCCGGATGCGGTCTATTGCAGAGGAGCTGAATGGTACCCGACAGTACAGTAAAGAAAAGACAAAGTTACCCACAGACGACGCCAGCTAAACCGACCGCCAACGAGTAAACGCCATGACTGCCATGTCGTCAGAGAGGTTCCACAGCTCTCGAACTGCATCTGCGAGTCCACTACAGATTCGACATTGCAGATGGATGCACTCCATCATGGGTCTTCCTAGAGAGTTGAGCGTTGTACCTGATGGGGAGTCAGATCAAGAGGGTTGCGATAAAGTGCTATGGATGGAGTATCATCAGCAATCAATACTGATACGGCGGTGATGAAAACATTGGATGAATTCGGTGTATCGAAATTGGAGGTTGGGAGTAACGAGAACAAACAAACGAGGTACTTTTCTCTCTCTCAGATGCGTTGTACAGTACAACATCCTTGGCTTGATCCATAGAGAGATGCTCGCCTGTTCGAGTCCAGGGCGGGCAAAAGCATCCATTGCATTGCATCGCAGCGAATCCATCTGTATGCACGGCATGGCATGGCCTGGCCCGGCCTCGTTCGCCTGCTGCTGCCGCTGCATCACAAGGTTTAACTTTTTGATACCTGATAACAACCTCATTCATCGGGCTTGATCTGAATTGCGACTCACCTTCTTCTTCTTGTTGCTTCTGCTTCTGCTTCAGCTCCTGCCGTCGCTGCACATCATCACTGATTCTGCAAACAATCCAAATCAAACAACCCCACGTGCTCTTGTTCAATTGCTTCTTCCTTCCATACCTCCATTATCACCACCACTGCATCATCTTTATCCGTCCTGTACCTTTTTACTTGAGACCTTACCTTATCTCTCTCCCAATCCATCCATCTACCTCCCTACTACGTATCTCCATATCTACCTACCTACCTACCTACTACTTTCCGCTTTCGAGAGAGAGAAAAAAAGACACCTTCTATGACCTTCTCTCAAGTTCCTCAAACCAAAACCTATCTCTTCACCGTATCAACTATACGTATCGCTGCAATTATCACCCTGTTCTGCATCCGGCGAAGGCAAAACTATCTTCTCAAACGGCCTAGAATCAATCCTTGTCTCAATCGTTCCGGTCGATGCGGTCGCAGCACCCTTGATTTGTACCGACTGTACCTTTTTCTCGTGTCGCTGTTACTGCCCCGTACCCGTAGCCGCCGCCGCCGACAATCTTTAATTTCGCTCCAGTCCCCCCCAGCCTTGTTGACCAACGCCAAACCGGTCTTGTCTTGGTGTCTCCCCGGCTCGTCAACGAACTGGCTCTTCTTCTCCCAGGCCCAACCCAACATCTCTCCCACAAACAAAACAAAATCTCACTCAACCTCGAGACGCAGCAAACGCCAGTCACCGTCACAGTCACCCTACCTTAAACCATTTTTGCGTTCTCTCGAATCCAAACCGAAGCCTTCGTCGCTCCGCAAAAATCTTATTTCAGCCATGGGCAGCTTCACTTTCAAGTGGTAAGTCGCAATCTACCTATGCTGCGTTGCGCTGCGCTTCGCTTCACTTCACTATACAGCGCCGCTTTACGCAGCTTCATCCAGCCCCCCGAGTCGCACTTTGTCTACCTCCACGCGCAACAACGCCATTGACCTTTGTACGGGAACCTGCTTGCTCCAATACCTGTGCCTTACAATGTTGCTTCACGTTGCAGTTACATTTTGCGACAATTCGTCCATGTCTGAGACACCCAAGACTGACCCCAAATTTTGTGTAGGGAGCATCCCGCCGACGAGGTCTACGTGACCGGCACTTTCGACAATTGGACTAAGAGCGTGAAGCTCGAGAAGCAAGACGATGTCTTCTCCAAGACCGTCGACCTCAAGGAGCCCGAGGGCAAGATTTACTACAAGGTGCGTCAGCGTCTGCGAGCAACGACCCGCAATGCCAACAAACTGCCCTCTTTTCCCTCCCGATATTCACTTTGCATTTGACCCTCTTTGAAAACCCTATGTCTTGTCGCGATCCTCACCAGCGCCAAACCAAGGCTCTTGCTCCTACAAAGACAATGGATATGTCATGTCATTACTATCACCAGCCAAACCTTTGCGCAGTTGGTGCTGGGACAAGAGAGAAGGATAGCAATGATGGCCGTGCCACTCGGGAACCTGTGCTTTACGGTCATCACTATCCGCAGGGCTCTTTTAAGCCTAAACAACTTGGAGGCGCAATGGCGGTGGCTGCCGTAATCTTAGGCCCCTGCCCAAGGATTTTTTTTCTTGCAAGTTTGCGGCTGTGCCAGGATCGGGGATTGAGCCCCTGGTTCATTTCCCTGGCTGTCATGTCATGGGTTCTCTGCGACCCATTAGCATCTCGCACCATCCCCAACCAAAATCCCCCACGGTTCGGTATGACGCAAGGCGACCACGATCGCGACAGTTCTGGAATGCGTTAGTGAGCGGAGAGCGCTATTACCAACCCATATCAAGTCTTTTCCTGGTCACGCCGGCAGAACTCTGCGGCGCCAGCCGACGATATTGCGTTGCGCAGATTGCGCAGAGCCAAAGTCCCTTGGTGCTGCCAAGGCGTCCTCAAACCGGTGCTTGATTTGCTTGCGCGCTAGTGTGCCTGCATACTCGACCCGCTCTTGCTCTCAGCTCCGTCCTCCTCTTCGTCATCGCACCAGCTCATTAAACTCACTTTGTCCCCTCTTTCGAACCCAATTGTTCTTCTTGCACTCTTACACACTCGTCGCACTACTGAAAAGACTATCGCTCACCATTCGATATTAGTTCATCGTCGACGGTAACTGGATCATCAATCAATCAGCACCTAACGAGGCTGATCTTGAGGGTAACGTGAATAACTTCGTTACTCCCGACCAGCTTGGCCCCGAAACGCCCGCCGCCGCTATCCTCAACACCGTAACACCTACGTCTACAACTGCAGCCATGGCTGGCGAACAACCTTTGGAGAACAAGCCCGCCGCTCTGGATGAAAAGGTAATTGAAGAGAGGATCGCCAAGACAAGACCCTCAGTGCGCTGACTTTTGAGCAGTCTACCCAAGACGAGAAGCTGCCTCTTGAGACACCCTCTGACATTCCCGGTGGTTTCCCCGCTACCCCCGCGAACGAACTCGACAAGACCATTGGCATCAACCCCCTCCCCGCCTCCGAGGGTCCAGGAAACCCTGTCACGCTCGCACCTGGCGAGAAGATTCCTGAGTCTATTACAGCTCAGAGCACCGATGCCTATGTGAAGCTTGACAAGGAGTCTTATGAGAAGAGCGATGCTTATCCTGGCATTGAGACCGAGCTTCCTCCTCCTGTGACTGCCACCACTATTCCCGAGTCCAGCCTTCCCATCATCGGTGCCGATGTTGCCACTATTAACTCTGCTGCTCCCACTGCCACTACCGCTGGTCTTGCTGCCGATGTTCCCCTTGAGACTAATGGCGCTTTCGTTCCCGAGGTCGTGAGGGAAAGCCAGGAGAAGGCCAATGCTGTTACAGAGGCTAGCACAGATCCTGCCGAGGTCAAGGAGAAGACTATGGTTGAGGAAGAGCTCAAGGGCACCGTTCCCGAGGCCCCTGCTACCTCAGTAGGCACAGCCGGTGTTGGTACTGAGAAGTCGGAGAACACCCCCGACACTACCCTCGCCGCCCTGGCCGCCACTGCTGGAGGCGCTGTTATTGCAGCTGGTCTCGCGGCTAAGGAGACAGTGGAGGAGAAGGCCGTTCCAGCTCTCAACAACGCTGCTGACGCCATCACTGACACCGCCAACAAGAACCTGCCTGATTCTGTCAAGGAACAGCTTCCTATTGCCGCTCAGGAGACACTTGCTGCCAAGAACGAGGAGCAGATTCGAGAGGAAGTTTCTCCCGAGGTTCCTGCTGAAGTCAAGGAGTCCCTGGTCGAGGCTGGTAAGTCTCCTGAAGCTGCTGCCAACACTGCTGCCGTTGAGGACAAGAAGGAGGTCGAGAAAGAACTTCTCAAGGAGGTCAAGCCTATTACCGGCATCTACGATTCAGTCGTTGAGCCAGAGAAGCCTAAGGAGGAGCCCAAGCAGGTCTCTCCTGAGGTTCCTACTGAGGTCAAGGACTCTATCCTTGAGGCTGGCAAGGCCCCCGAGGCTGCTGGTAACACCGAGGCTGTTGAGGACAAGAAACTCGTTGAGGCCGAGCTCCTCAAAGAAGTTAAGCCCGCTGCTACAATTGATGAGACCCCTCAGGTCGCCCCTGAGGTTCCTACCGAAGTCAAGGACTCCATTGTTGAGGCAGGTGAGCGTCCTGAGGCTGCCGCCAGCACCGAAGCTGTCGAGAACAAGAAGGAGGTTGAAGCTCAGCTTCTTAAGGAGGCCGAGCCCGTTCCTGCTGTCGACGATACCAAGCCTGTAGTTGAGACCAAGCCAGATTCAGCGGTCGAGAGCAAGGCTGAGGAATCCGCGCCTGTCGTGCCTGCTGTTGTCGTACCTGCTGAGACCAAGACCGAGGAGACCAAGCCTGCTGAGCCTGCGGCTAAGACGGAGGAGCCCAAGACGGAAGAGTCTACTGCTAAGACGGAAACCTTTGCGGTCGGTAACGGCAGCTCAACAGCTGGCAACGGCACAACAGCAACTGGCAACGGTGCTTCAACAACAGAAACTAAGGCTGCCGATACCTCACGCAACGGCAGCGCTTCTGCGGCCAGCGGCAAGGAGAAGAAGAAGAACCGACTAAGCTCGATGTTCAGCAAGATCAAGCACAAGTTTTCTGACAAATAGATGAGAAAAGGAGGCAACTAAGCTAATGTCGCAACGATGTGGTATCAGAGACGTCTCATGGGTTTTCTTTTTTTTGTTTTATTGCAATTGGTGTCTTCGTTTATCAATGATTCCCCTGGATCCATGAGGAAGAGGAGGGTGGTTGAGATCACTGAGGACGTGGATCTCCGTCATATACCTAATTCATAGTCAGTTTTTACGCGCATACTTTTGATTGAAACCGGACTTCAAGTATGATCGATCCTGTTATTAGGTCAAAAGAAAAACTTTGGATACATATTTGAAGAGCTATGCTGTCTAATCTGCTCCCTTTAATCATGTGATAGAAATGGTGTCAATTCGCCTCAATTGAAAATGACTAAGTTGCAATCCTTATGTAAGCCGTGCCGAGTATCAAACAGAAGCCAGTAACGCCATTGCCCTGCGCCGCCGAGCCCGTCAACTCCGTCACGATTTGCCCCGCCAGTGACTCGCTCGATCCACCTCCGTCTTCCATCCATCAACGGGGTCCGTCCCAGCTGGACCCCTTCGTGAATCTCAACCTGACTCTCTTATCTTTTAAACTGGCTGGAGACTTCATCTTCCACCTCTTTCGGATCATCCGCAGAGGCGGCAATCTATCCTAGATACCTGCCTTCAGACCTTTACCATCGTCCCCGCCACCGAGACAAAGCGCAAGCCATCGAACGATTGAGCCCATCTTTTACCTCAACACGATTGATTCCTATCACTCTGTTACGAAAAAAATGAGCTCCTCTGCATCAAACGTGGGAAAGTCCGTCCCTGCGCCGTCGAATTCACCAGCCATCCAAGCTGGCCCAGCGACCGCAAGCTTCGAATCATCTCGTCGGCCATCACAGGCCGGTTCCTCATATACGCAATCGATGCCTCGAAAGATTCAAGGCTCTCGCAAGCAGCACCGGAGCCAGCGTCGACCTGGACTCGGTGACAGGGCAAATACCGGTCCCGACGACGAAGACGCCATGGCTGAACTAAGAGCGTTCAGAAATCCCAATAGCAGGCGCGGACAGACTTCCATCACCCACCTGCTGAATTACTCTGTGGCACGCCCAGTACAGGATCATCATTCGCATTCAAGGTCTTATAGAAGAACGCCAACATGGGGACCCGGGTCAGGATACCATGCCAGCGACAAGGCTAGATATGTCCATGCCAATTATCGCTTCATCCTCTCTCCAGAGGGCACATACAACAAACAAGCCACAGATGCCGATACCCATCTTGACTGGTCTCTTGTGATGCAGATTATCGCCTCAACTGAATCACAGGGCTCATCTTGCCCAATTTGTCTTTCCGAGCCTGTGGCGCCACGAATGGCGAAATGCGGCCACATCTTCTGCTTGCCCTGTCTTATCCGTTTCATGAATTCAGTGTCGAGCGAGGATGACGCAAAGGGTCGAGGTCCAAGATGGAAGAAGTGTCCTATCTGCGAAGATTCCATCTATATGCAAGATGTGAGGCCTGTCAGGTTCTACGCGGGCCAAGAAAGCCCTTTCCCTCGAATTGGTGACGACGTTGTCCTTCGATTGATGACACGCAACGCAAACTCTACAATGGCGCTTCCGCGAGAGAGCGGCTCTGACGCTTTGTACTCTGTGGACGATATTCCTTGGCACTTTGCTGCCAATGTTTTGGATTATGCCCGAATGATGAAAGGTACTACCGATTACATGTCCGCTCAATACGACGAGGAGATCACTGCATTGGACCAGCAAGCAAAGGAAGATGAGACATTGTTTGGGCAGAACGACGAAGGGTCCCAGAAGGCGATTCGGGCGATCACAGTCGCCAAGGAGAAGCTGACCGAGCTTCAGGTCGTGGAGAGTCCATCAACATCAGCAAAGCCTTGTACGGACGCCGATTTTTATTTTTATAGCTCTCCGCCACACTTGTACCTATCGCCGCTGGATATTCGCATTCTGAAAACAAAGTATGGGTCTTTCTCGTCATTCCCTTCTACGCTTCTTCCTCGTGTCGAACACATCTCCACTGGTCATGTGGTTGATGATGCTATGCGACGACGGGCAAAATACCTGGGCCATCTTCCTCGTGGATGCGTTGTCAATTTTCTGGAGTGCGACTGGACCGATATTGTGCCAGAAGAAACGCTGGCGTCGTTCTCGGACGAGATTGAGCGGAGACGAAGACGGAACCGCGACAAAGAGACACAAGAGGAACGTGAACGCATCCAAGCCGAACGTGTCGAAGCAGCCAACCTGCGCAAAACTACGGGTTACCAGAGACTCCCTGAGCCGTTGGAGGAGGATAGTGCCCCTCGGATGGACCTTGAAGAATTTCAACCATTGAGCGGTCATTCTGGAACCACGCCCCCGGATCCTCGCCCAGGATTTGAGACATTGGCTGATATGTCAACCAGCCCATCAAACCAGAAGACGGTCTGGGGCACGAGGGTGATCAATGGATCGCCTGAGATGGCAGCTGCGCACCTTTCAGATGTTAACGACGGGTGGCTCAGAGACGAGGACCTGTTCGATACGGCGGATATTGCTATGCAAATACAGGCCATTGAAGCAGCGGAAAGTAGCTTTCGCCCGGATGATATCGGCGGAGCAGGGCCAAGCAGCAGTGGTGGCGGCGGCAATGGTGGAAGCGGGGGTGGTAAGAAGAAAAAGAAACAGAAAATCACACTTATGAGCACAGGGGGTCGGAGAGGTAACTAAATCTATCTTCCTTGCTGTCAGATTGAGAAAGTATGAATTTCTTGGGGTTTTATTCCGGCGTAGCACAGTTGATTCAAACTACCTTTCCTAGGCAGATATTCTTCATAAGAGACGGAACAGGGTATCAATACCAGCATACATAGAATTTTCAGTCCGGCGACGCTGATAACCTGGAGATTATTTGATCCATGTTTAATGAAATACTGAGAATGCTTTTGTTTACTGCCCATGCAAGTCAATCTTGATCGCCAGTCACTGTCGTGCCTCGCAGATTTGACATGTACGCGACTCGTCTTGTCTCTTAACATTTCGGTTATGGCAGCCTCGGAGATGAACTTTGCTTGCTGCGAGGCGGATGTATCAGAGCTGGGGTTTCGGTCACTGACTACTGAGAAATATGTGCGTTGGTTGTCCTATTTTGTCCCGTCTGTTTGTTGCTTTGCGACATATCATGACAGGGACACCTTACTCAAGGCTCAATGTTAATTTGTATCCAACAAGAGAATCCAGATTCGGGCCACTACGCGGTACATTCGAATTATGCTTTCGCGTCTCCATTAACTAACCGCGTGTGTAATCTATGTTAGGCAATACGGTGGCCCATCAGCTATGAGAACCGCAAGATCTACTTTCAATGCCGATCAAAACTTCGAATGCAATATGAAACTCAGCAAAACCTGATAGGGCTTGATCGGCAGAGTAGAGCAGAATAAAGTATCAAAACATTGACGACCAACAGCATAGGAAACAGAATAATATACTAGTAGTTACTTTATGTGAGCTCGAATAGGTCTTTGGGTCAATTATTTGTGGCGCCCTAAGCCAAAGGATACACAGCAATTCTTCTACAACCCAGTAGCGTAGATACAATAACATCGTCATAGTCACTGGGGCAGTTCCCCACATAGAGGCCACTAGAGGCGGGAATGCCGATGTCGATAAACCCAAAAGCCATTATCTGGAGGCGCCGGTACGTATTTTCGATGGGAGCATACATGAAAACCGCTTAAACGCCACGTTGGTTTTTATTTTAAGAACTTACCTCGGTGATTAATATAGTGATGGTAAAATGCCTTTTAGGCGCTTGTAATGGCTTGGACGATTGGACGTAACTCGTAAAGTTAGGTACGCAGGTGCGGCTCGAAGTATAAGTCGACAAGTAGGGAGCCTGGAGGGGCAAAGACAATTACGGGCTGGCCTATCAGAGGGCGCCCTCTATGTACTAACTTTGACGCTGCACGGAGCTCTGCCGTCAGGACGAAGCAGAATATGTGTGGTGTTGAGAAATACTGAAACTTTGAGACGTGCACACGAGTACCAAGCCATTGGCAAAATCTTGGTTTCAAATCCAGAGATCAAAGGGCCAACCAACATGACTGCCCACGGATAAACAAGATGCAGGTATTTACTTGACCTTCTGGAATAGGCACGCCGCTTCGATAGCGGAGTTCTTGTCATGCACAGCCAAGAACTGAGCTTCGACCTCCCATGGCCTTTCAACCGTATCGAACACATACTGTAGGCGGCTATCGGATACACTTTATGGGCCCATGGATACAGTCGGGTACTTGGGTACATGATCAACTTAATAAGGCCCAATATTTGTTTGTCATGACAACACGATGAGATTTTTTTTTTTCCTGTTGTAGATCTTTTGAGCTTCAGTGGATTGAAGTTGGTAAGTGCCCGCCCCTATAGACCATCAGGGGCTGGAATTAAATTGGGAGGGAGCCAACTCTTATGGATGTCTGTTTATGAGTTCATACCTAAGTTACAGGAGAGAGTACAGTGAATCTGCGGGAATTAGCGGGGCATCAAGAGCTAGCACTAATGAATTAGCGGCCGAGGAGTTGGATTTAAATGAGATTAAAGAGCATTGTATGTAGGTGGCCCAACAACGGAGGGCATGGATATGGGGTGAATGGACCGGAGACTCGAATTGAGATGGTAAAAAAGGCCAAGAGAATCAAGAATGCACGTGATGATGCGCCGAGAAGGAAAAGGTCGGTGACCCCGCGTTGAAGTGGCATAGACTTACGAATCATCCAAAACCTGAACAATAGGAAAAGCGCACGTTTGGACAATGGTGAATCTGTCATGACAGTAGAGCTTCTTGGCGAACCACTAACACTCTGGCCTGCAAGACACCGGCTGAATTGACTACCAGCTGCACGGTCCGGCTTTGTCGTCATGGGACCGGGGGAGGGATTGGACTGGGTGTATCCTGGCCTGCCTGGGTCGTTGGGGAGGGAAGTGAACTGAACTGAAGCGCTTGTTCGGCACAGAACTAATGAATGGAGATGCGGTATTAGAGACATTGGGTCGAATCGAGTTGGTGTCGTAGCATCGTCTTGTGACGCTGACGAAGAGCAGGTGGTTATAAATAACACAGCAAAGCCCGGCCGGAACGAGACGGCATTCGAGCAAAGTCAACGCTGAATTCAATCTATATGTGTCGTTTCAGCCACTGGATTACGTTGGAATCTGACGGACAGTCATCAGCAGCTTGGAGGCTAGGTATCTTAGTAGGTATTGCAGAACTTCCAGTGAGAGCCTCCACTACAAGAGACTTTTTGGCGCCCACCTCAACAAATCATTCGCCAAGACAGCGCCGCGGCGCTAACCGTTCTAGGCTGACGAACAACCGACTCCACTGAGCGAAGCGCTCCATGGGCTGGGCCGAGCCTCAAAAGAAGCACTACACCCCAGACGCTCTGGAAAACTCTCTATCCGAAGCTCAAGCTCCAGAGCCGAGAGAAAGAGCCACCTGAAGAGGTCCATCCAGGGAAGGAAGGGTCCATCTTGTCGTCACTCTTATTCGGGCTGTCAGGTTTAAATTGCCATCTTACGAGTTACAGTACTGTACAACGCAGATCCTTAGCCCCGTCAAAGTTTCACTGTTTGTTTAATTTTTATTGATGGCTGGTATAGTACTGCTCATCACGGTACATCTTGGGAAAGGATCGGTCCTGTCTTGTCTCTGTCTCAGTCTCTGAATTGAACGAGACAAAGACTCACTGGTTATCGGAACCACTTTCATCGGCCCCCCCTGTCAATTACGCACCTTTTCTTCTTTGGCCTTAGTGAACCCTTGTTCGGGCAGTTGTTCCCTTTTTCCGGGGCGCAGACAGGCCACTTTGCCATTGGATCTCCAGTGCAGTGCAGTGATCTCTTGGGCGCTGTAGCTCTTGGCCAGGTGCCGAATAGCGAGAGCCAAGCCACAGACTTGGACTTGACATTGGAGGTGCCGAAGATCCGATCAAACAGACATACGGATAAGCCAAGCAAAGACCAAGAAAACAAAAAACCAAAACCAGTCCAATCGTGCATGCATGTTGCTCATCATTCTACTGCAACAGTACTACTGCTTGTACCAAATATAACCCTGTCGAACCCCCTCTCATCGCTCATTCTCTCATCCTACCTACCTATCTACCCCAGCAACTCCAAAGCATTGGTTTAATTTGACCACAAATCTTCCGGCTCTCTACTCACTGAAGCGAAAGTGGAATCTCCTTTTCTCTTCTCAACCGATACTCGCTCACTCGACTTTTGACTTATACAAAAAGTCTCTTGCACTCGCTCGCATTCTCTTTCGCACCCTAGAGAGTGACAGATTGCGTGCAACCGCTGAGGCTTTGCTCTTGCGGGAGACGAAAACGGCATCGCGCTTACACGCTCACATTACCCCATTCGGCAATCAACCTTTTGAGCAAGAGTCGATGTAGTTCAAGACTCAGCAACGCCTCGAAACTTTGTTCATTTTTATTAAATCCAACTACTGTCATCGAATAAACACTCAACTCTCAATCAACCCTTTGATGACTTCACACTCCAACCCTACTCATCACACCGACACAATGGCGAGCTCCATCACCACCACTGGCTCCGTCAAGACTCGAAGAGAACCCAGAGACACAGGGTTTCCTGAGCCCTTGAACAATCGTCAGTGTTTCCTTACCAACAAAAGAATTTCCCAACTAACTCCTCTCAGTCCGTAACACAACTCTACCACATCCTGATGCGGATCTCTCACCAAACGCCTGTCTCAGCCAAGAGGACATTGACCCCGACTGGACTCTTATGCGAACCCGTCGATCATTCCTGAGGAAGAAACGAAGGACTCTCAACCATGGCCGCATTACTCCCGCCTCGGAGGCACTCTACAGCGCATATTCTCTTGTTCAATCCGACGGAGGAGACCACGATAGTCTCAGAATCGCCACCAACCCATCTCTTGTCAGCGTTCGCCCAACCACGCCCAGCATTCGAATTTCCAGGGATGAAACCGATAGTCTCGCATCAAGGACCACGAGGAGGGAAGACGAAGATACACCACCCACTTCGCCTGACGTCCCGTCCCACCGTTCTAAGAAAGGATTTCTGAGCAAATGGCGAAGAAACTAGGTGTGCTTTGACTGAAAGTCTGGCCTCACTACGGTGTGCACAACCACCACCTGGCTTCGACACGACCATGACTGCTGCAACGACGTATACGGCCGAATCTTTATGACCTGCAACGACCGCATCTCCAGGATGCATTTCTTTCCAAAAAAATCACTCTTTTGTTTCTTTGTTTTTTTTTTTTCCTTTTCCATTTGTGTGTGGATAGCGTGGCGTTTATCTGGGATCACGGATCAGATTTCAGGACAGGGACGGAGTTTTGTCTGCAACACAGGCAAAAGCTTGGATATTATAGTCCCTCTGGCAGGGCAGGGACAGCAATGTCACTCACATACAGTAGTCGGTTCACCAGGAAGTGACCGACACAGACACTCATTAAGAATTAATACTTTGGTAGCTTGGTCGCTATTCTTAAAATGCTCATCATTCTGCATGATGCTCCTATCTGTGAAACATCTTGTGCCATCCTTCCCATCGCTCCGCTAATCGTATCGGTGTTCATATCACGAGGTCACGAGATAACCATCTTGGCCTATTTCACCTCTATTGAAAAGTTGGTGCTGTCGATTCAGCTTCCACGGTAGCTGGTATAGCTGTAGGGGCTCAGCAGTAGAGGAACATGGTACGTCTGCCTCTCCTCCATGCGGAAGGTAACCGTCACTTCTGGGAAAAAGGTCTTGTCCTCGCCAAAGTAAGCTCCGGTGTCGAAGCGCAACGTCCAGCGAGATGAACCCTTTCCCTTGCGATCCTCAAGGACTTCAACAAGAGTTTGGAGGGGAGGCTCCCCGGCAGAGTCCTCGGAGAGAAAGGGCAACCAGGAAGTAACGCGACCGTCCTCGTCAGTGATAGACTCAAAGGTGTTGGCCCGGGGCTGAGCGGATGAGTGCGGGTTGACAGAAGGAGGAATGGGACCTTCAAGGCGGACACGGATGCCGCGAGCGGGGCGACCAGCCTGAGTGTCAAGGACATGGCAGGTAATGGGGTCTTTAGTGTGTGAAGCCATCGTGAAAGTAGTATTTGGTGTACGAGGTGGTTGAATGTGGTGTGGTGGTGGTATGGATGCGGTTGATACTCGGTGAGGTTGACGTCAAGGTGGGGGAGGCCTTCACTGTAAGCTGAAATGTGCCTGGAATGAGTGAGATCGGTTGATGAGACGCAGGCAAGATAGATTCAGCAGTATCTGAAGTATCTTCAAGTATTTGGTCTCAGATGTTGTTTGATCACTGTCGAGTAAACAAGAAAGGAGGAGAGAATTGCCAGGAAGAGGGGTTCGGGCTGAAGTGAGGTGAGCTGAGGCAGTGCTTATAGCAGCAGATAATCAGTGAGTTTTTGACTTAGGAATTGTTTCCGCCTCAGTAGCAGCCAGTAAGCAAGGCACAGCTGTAACACAGTGTCCAGAAGCCGTTTCTATATAGATGAGCGGTGAAATCCACGAAGATAAAATGAAGAAATGATATTAAGATGAAACTGAGTTACTTGTATCTATCTACGCGCAGCTCCGGACGCTTAACGCCGTTCGCCGGTACTTGAGAGGTCCTATCTTTATGGTCGGCGCCGGCCCGACAAGAACTGAGGGTCGCTTAACGAGAAACTACTGATATTGCGATAGGACTATTCAGCCCTGCGTAATCTTATAGTCCTAGCCATTGGCGACAAATACCCTCAAGTATCGAGTTATCTTTCTGTCCAAGATGTGAGTTGTCGCTCAAGTTGTGGCTAGTGGGCTGAGATCATGTGGCGCACACTTGACAGAATAGTGCAGTCATGACTTCCAGTTTCATGCCCACTATCTGAAGAGGCTTTATGTCGCTCGATACCCCTCCAAATCCCCCAATGTCGTCAACTCCACCATCCAAGAGCTTCTAGAAGTTACCCAAATCCTGATTCTACCCCGGACAAGCCTCCTGCCTCACAGTAAGTTGACAACTTCACGCCACTCCTCTTCTCTTTACCTGACCAGAACTCCAGGAAATCTCTATAGTCCAATTATCACCACCGAAATGTCCACCGCCCTCATCTCCGCCGAGGATGCCCTCGAGCCCTCTCTCCAGTCCCTCCTCGACCAGCGCAGCCTCCGCTGGATCTTTGTTGGTGGAAAGGGTGGTGTCGGAAAGACCACCACTTCTTGCTCCCTCGCCATTCAGCTCGCAAAGGTCCGCCGATCTGTACTTCTCATCTCGACCGATCCCGCCCACAACCTGTCAGATGCCTTCTCTCAGAAGTTCGGCAAGGAGGCCCGCCTCGTCAATGGATTCGACAACCTGAGTGCTATGGAGATCGACCCCAACGGCAGCATACAGGATATGCTAGCTGGTCAGGGTGAAGCTGATGACGTTAACGCTGCTGCTGGTGGCCCTCTGGGAGGCATGATGCAGGACCTCGCTTTTGCCGTATGTCAATCCAATGCTTACATCACACCGCGCATACTAATAACAGGTAGATCCCTGGTATTGATGAGGCCATGTCATTTGCCGAGGTTCTCAAGCAAGTCAAGTCCCTCTCTTACGAGACCATTGTCTTCGACACGGCTCCTACGGGTCACACCCTGCGCTTCCTCCAGTTCCCCACCGTCCTCGAGAAGGCCCTCGCCAAGGTCTCTCAGCTTTCGACTCAATATGGTCCTCTCCTAAACGGTTTCCTTGGCTCCGGAGGCCAGCTCCCCAACGGCCAGAACCTCAACGACATGATCGCGAAACTTGAGTCTCTGCGCGAGACAATTGGCGAGGTCAACACTCAGTTCCAAGATGCTGAGCTCACTACCTTTGTTTGCGTCTGCATCGCAGAGTTCCTCAGTCTTTACGAGACTGAGCGTATGATCCAGGAGCTTGCTGGATATGGCATTGACACACACTCCATCGTTGTCAACCAGCTGCTTTTCCCCAAGAAGGCCAGCGACTGTGACCAGTGCAACGCTCGTCGTAAGATGCAGCGCAAGTACCTCGACCAATACGAGGAGCTTTATGCCGAGGACTTCAATGTCGTCAAGATGCCCCTTCTTGTCGAGGAGGTCCGGGGCAAGGAGAAGCTCGAGAAGTTCAGTGAAATGCTTGTCACTCCCTATGTTCCTCCTGAGTAAGCAGATACAACAGACATATTATAAAATACGCGAAGTGCTGGAGATAGAAAGAAATCTGGAACAGTGTTGAACAAAACAACAAAAGGTCACGTAGTGCATACAGGAGCCTGACGGCATAAAGGAGTTGCTACGGCTTGATCGATGGTTCACGAGATCATGCGCTTTCAAGATGAATCGAGTCACAGAACAGAAATACCCAGTTATTGTCAAAAAGATTTTGATTATGCGTTGTTTGACTTTGACTAATTCAAAGTTTGTTGGAGCGGTGTAACGCATTGTCCCTTATAACCCAAGCATACGTAGACATGAAAACCTCTCATAAAAATAAAACCGTTATTCTCCCCAACGCCATTCCGCACAATGTGACGGTAAGCAATGCCGATTAAAAAGCAAACCGTGACCTGTGATCCTCAATCCAAGGTAAGCCAACCCCGCAGGTGACACTCAGTTATGTATGCGTATAATGCAAGTTACCCATAGGCAAATATAATAGTGAAAATAGACAAAAGCAATCGCTAGCAAGGATGTAATCGGGTCCTGTATGTCGAGTCGTGGTTTAAAGCTCTCGGTAGTCGCTGGGCCGTACTCTTCGCTGCTTGTTCTGATGTCGATGGGGGTTGACCGGCTTGCGGAAGTAGGCATCTTCGTCAGGACCAGCACCTTGTCCAAAGTTGCCGTTTTGGAAGCCATTCATGCCTCCGTTCATGTTGCCCATGTTGCCGTTCATACCATTCATTCCCATATCCCAGCCATTCATACCGCCGAATCCACCATTCATGCCAGGAAATCCGGGCATACCCATCATCCCTGGCATTCCCATCATGTTCATGTTAGGCATTCCCATGTTCATGTTTCCCATGTTGGGCATACCCATCATGTTAGGCATCATGGGCATTCCGTTGAACATCATGTTGTTCATGCCCATGCCGTTCATGCCCATACCGTTCATGCCCATGCCGTTCATCATGTTCTGTTGATTTTGTTGATTTTGCATGGCCTTAGGGCCCTTGGGAATCCTAGGGTTGTCAAGAATATCGTCGGCAGGTCGCTTCCTGGAGTTGACATCTGTGGTTTTTGCACCATCTACTTGTTTGTGCGCATCGTGTGAGGCAGATACAAGACTCTTAGGGCCTGTAGGGGGAGACTTGGCTGTCGCTGGCTGTGACACGGGTGATTTTGAAGTTTCCTTGGCTAACGAATCCTCGGACTTGTTATTGGATTCATTCTCAGTCTTCTGCTCCGTGGTGCTAGCAGTCTCATCCTGAGGCTTGTCCTGAGTTTCACCATCTGTCTTGACATCTTCCGGAGCTTTGGGTGACTGGGGAGGGGGGCTTTTTGCTGTTTCTTTCTCCTTCAGGTACTCTTGAATCTTCTTCGAGGCCTCTTCATCTGGCTGAAGGTCATCAATCAATACACCTTCTGATTGACATGCGGGGCAAACGAAGTCGCTTTCGATGAGAGCATTGGTTATGCAATCATTACAAAAGGTCTTCTGGCAGCAAGGAGTCTTCATTGGCTCTATGAACATCTTCTTGTCAATCGAACACTCCAAGCCCTGTTCCTGAATCTCCTTATCCTCGGCCAAAGGTGCATTCGTCGTGGCTGAAGACTTGGCCTTGGCCTGGAACTGTTCCCATGACGCCTTGTCAGGCTCAGCAATAACAAAATCTCCTTCAGCATTGACCATGATACCCGAAGGACGCTTAGACTCGTCCCCATCAGTTTGCGCAAGGACAACGGACTTGTCAACCTTTTGAAGGAACGAACGAGGAATACCTGTGGTCCGCTTGACTCGTGGGCGATTGTCAAACTCAGGGTCGTCGTTAGTCGGGCATAACTGAATCCAATGACCCTTGTTACCACATCGGTAACAGATGTAACCATTCGGGGGATCATGGTCAGGGACGTTTGCGGGTCTTTTAGCACCAGCTTTGAAGACCGGTGTTTGGCTATTGTGGCATTAGTTTTGAACGAGACACCTCAAGCATGATTACAACTTACTGGGACATTTCTTCCTGCTGAGCGGACCACTGCTCGGTTTGGGCAGCAAACATGGCCGCCATCTTCTCCTCTTCAGTCATGGCATTGTTCATCTGACTGATTGCATCAGAGCTTGGTTTGGAAACCGATGCCTTCGCCGCTTGCTCTTTGCGACCGGCATTCTTGGCTGTCACAGGCATTTTGCCGGATACATAACGAGCAGCACGTCCTGCGCCAGGCTTAAGTGCAGGCTGACGCCTGGCGATGACGGTCGTTGACCTGGGAATGATAGTCGTATCATCGTCATATTCTGAGTGCTTGTTAGTAATCTTCTTGGCTACATAAATAACTGTGCGAACTCACCTTCGCTATTATCATCGGTGTAGATATGGAGATCGAAGTCGGTACCGTCTCCGAGGCCACTCTTGGTAATAATCTCACGCTTCAGCTCGAAAACTGAGATTCCAGTACCATCAAACTCGACTCTAGTAGGTTCCTTTTGGGATTTGAATTTGAAAAAGACGGAAGACGTCATTTTGGTTGAGATGTGCTAGATGTTTCCTACAGGAACAAAAAAAAAAGCACAACACAGTAGAGAACAGAAGTTTGTTGAGATTCAAATACCGTAAGTCGGCAAAAGTCCAAAGGTCAGGTCGGGCGGGTCGCACAAAGCACTATGTAAGTATTGATTGATTGTTTGCGTTTGCAAAACAAGGCAGCTTGTTTTGTTTGTTCGTCTTCTTTCTTGCACTGCCGTGCCTCTTTCAGCTCTCAAGGTGAATGGAAATAATCAATTTTGATTGTACTTTGAGGGAACAATAGTGGCAATAGGGTCAAAAAAGAAATGGGTGCAATGAATAAGGAGTACAGCTGGCAAAATAAGCCAGAAGAGAAACAGCCCTCAAACTCCACCTCACTTTCCAGATCACCAACGCTTGTTAAACCACTCAACCAGCAACCTTTTAAGTTAGCCAAACGTCCCAGCGCTTACGCCCTAGCAGGAGCAGACCAGCGAAACGTTATACGAGAGAATCTCGAGCGACGGGCAGATAACGGTTCGTCGAGGATCGCGTGAAAGTGATGAGATCGTGTCAATAAGCCGGAAGATCGTCGGTCACGCGAGATACGGACTTCAAGGCGTCGAGCGAAGATAAGAAAAAAAAAAGTGGCAAAAGAACAAGACGAGCGTGGTCTGGCGACTGCGTTAATTCCGTACGTCGAGTTATCGATGGCGAAAGAGGACGTCGACGATGGAGGAATGGGTGAGCGATGGAGAGTGTGGGGAGAGAAAGAGTCTTCTAACAACAGGGCAGCGGGAAGAGAGGAAAGGCGATCCGCCCCTTGAGGGTGACTAATCGAGCAGGTGGTGGATGCCCGCATATAAGTTACTCCGGATGACTCAGCACCCCGCTCACATGGAAATTGTAGTGCAGTGAGAGCTCAAACCAAAGTCTCTTTATTCCAAGTGACTAATCATTGCTCAGGGAGTGCAGTGGTTTGCCATTGGTTGCCGTAAGTAACCGGACCATCTGCGAACTGTCAATTGCCCCGCCATAAGGTGAGAACGGAGCTGTTATATCGCTGCCCGCCCGATAGAGCAGGTCCGAGATCAAGTCTGGTGTAATGCCCCGCACCTTCCGCCTCAATAGGGCAGCTGTGTGTTGCGCTCAAGTGGTGACTGCGCTCCCCAAAAGGCCCTTTTTATCATTACGAGTACCCATCTCGCAAAGTTTTTCTCAAAAACACAACCTCATTTCTCGTACCTATCTCACAGACTCTATTCGTGCTCACCAAGCAAAGAAAATGGCTCCTCAGCTCGACGGTTTCTTCAAGCAGGTTGACAGCTCCGCCGACCACTTCATTGAGCGGCTACGCAAGGCTGTTGCCATTCCTTCCATTTCTGCCGAGGATGCGCGCCGACCTGATGTTGTTCGCATGGGAGAGTGGCTCGGCGACGAGCTCAAGGCTCTCGGAGCTTCTGTAGAGCTTCGACCTCTTGGAAAGCAGCCTCACAAGGAGTATCTCGACCTTCCTCCTGTTGTCCTTGCACGATATGGAAGCGACAAGAACAAGCGTACCATCCTCGTGTATGGCCACTATGATGTTCAACCTGCTGAGAAGAGCGACGGCTGGGCTACTGAGCCCTTCGACCTCACCGTCGACGACAAGGGCCGTATGTTTGGACGTGGATCTACAGATGACAAGGGTCCCGTCTTGGGCTGGTTGAATGCCATCGAGGCCCATCAGAAGGCGGGCGTCGATTTCCCTGTCAACTTGCTCATGTGTTTCGAAGGAATGGAGGAATACGGCTCTGAAGGCCTCGACGACCTCATCAAGGAGGAGGCCAAGAAGTACTTTGCCGATGCTGAGGCCGTTTGTATCTCGGATAACTACTGGCTCGGTACCGAGAAGCCCTGCTTGACCTACGGTCTTCGCGGTTGCAACTACTATTCTGTCGAGATCTCTGGTCCCGGTGCTGATCTTCACAGTGGTGTCTTCGGTGGCACCGCTCAAGAGCCCATGACCGATCTCGTTAGAGTACTTGGGTCGCTTGTCAACACTGGTGGCGAGATTCAGATTCCAGGTATCAAGGAGCAGGTTGCTCCTATCACCGCTGACGAGGAGGGTCTATACGATGGTATTTCTTTCACCATGGACAACATTCATGAATCTTTGGGTAGTAAGACAACTATCTTTGATGACAAGAAGCGTACTCTTATGGGCCGCTGGCGATACCCGTCACTGTCCATTCACGGTGTGGAGGGTGCTTTCTCTGCTCCAGGAGCCAAGACTGTCATTCCTGCCAAGGTCATTGGAAAGTTTTCTATCCGAACCGTTCCCGATATGGATATTGATAAGACCAACGAAGCTGTATACAAGTATGTTGAAGACCAGTTTGCCAAGCTTGGCAGCAAGAACACCATGAAGGTGTATGCTCAGCATACCGGTAAGTGGTGGGTTGCCTCGCCAAAGCACTGGAACTTCTCAGCCGCCGCCAAGGCTGTTGAGCGTGTATGGGGTGTCGAGCCTGATTACACTCGTGAGGGTGGAAGGTAAGTCAATCATTGAGTCTGAACTTGATGTGTCATCGCTAACACAATTACCAGCATCCCTGTTACTCTTACTTTCGAGGAGGCTACGGGCAAGAATGTGCTCCTGCTACCTATGGGTAGCTCTACGGATGGTGCTCACTCTATTAACGAGAAGCTCGATAAGCGCAACTACATTGAGGGTATTAAGCTGCTGGGAGCTTATTTGCACTACGTTGCTGAGGAGCCTCAGTCTTAAGGGGCTGTGACGAAATAATATCAGTTTAATGTACCATATGAAGAAATAATCGGGACAAAATACCCTTTGGAACAAGAACAACCTGAACGTTTCTGCTATTCACGGACTGCTTCACATCATGAGTACTTGGATTGGCTCAGTTCATGATAATCAATCTACAGTACCAACCTCAGCGGATCTTAATTGCTGAACCCTGCATGCCTGATAATGTAGGTACGTACCATCTGATCGCTGTCCGTGGCTGGACCCCTCTTTTTCGCCCTCCTGCGTTGGTCTTCCCCACGTCAGTCGCCATTGATAGGAGGAAGACCTGGAGCTGTTTTCGCCCCTTTCAGACTTAGTGGAGGTTCCTCACCCATCACTGGTTGTGAGTCTGGTGATCGCTGCTCGGCTGAGTCGGGCAGAATGACCAACTGATCAGATTATTGGTATTAATTTTCTCCATACCCCCGACGATGCATGAAACTGCCAGATCGCCTTGTTCACCGACTACAGTACAGCTGTCTGCAAATTGGACGCCTAGGCACTGCTTCCGACATAAAACAAACTTAGAACAGCACCAGCTTCCGTCTGCAACAACTTTGTTGTACGCCACTTGTGGAGCTTTGGCGCTTGCAGTGGAACGTTTCCCCCACACCTTATCAGACCCCTAACCCTTCCATAGAAAGTTCCAAAAAGTCCCCGTCGGAAGAGCGAGCCTGTCTACATACTTCTTCCAAAAGACAACAACCCTGAGGAGTCCCCGGGATTGTCAACATCACAACCGCCGAGATGGTTCGCGAGAGTGGCATCTCGGCTACAAAGCCTGTCTTCCCTAATTTCCTGTTGCCTAGCATCAAGCTTCCTTTCTCCGGACGTCGCCACTCGACCTCCTCGAGCTCTGCAGAATCTGCCGCATCGTCAGCGGTGACAACTCCAGCAAGCTCACCTCCGAACGATGGTCTTTTGTCCAAGTCTGGACGAGGCCGACTATCCCGTACCTCGCCAAATACGTTGCGCTGCTCGACATGCTCTGCGGATATCGCCTTTGCCTCCCAGGTCATCTCGAAGGGCTTCACCGGCCGATACGGACGGGCGTTTCTTGTCGCACCGCCTGCTCTCCCTGCTTCTCAGACGCTGAGCAACATACGGGTGGGAAAAAGTGAGAATCGGCAACTCGTAACAGGGTGGCATGTCGTTGCTGATATCAACTGTGGGGCGTGCTCGAGCAAACTTGGTTGGAAATACGTGGATGCCAAGGAGCAGGGCCAAAAGTACAAAGTCGGCAAGTTCATTTTAGAAATGGAACGAGTCGTTACATATCGGAGCTGGGAAGACGCCATTGATGAGCACGATGAGGAGACTATCATGTCATCTAAGAAAGGCGAGGAAGAGGAGGTCGAGTTCGATTCTGACGACGACGATGAGTGTGAGGATATCTTTGCAGGGACCTGGGACCCCGAGGTCGTAGAAGAAAGGCGAAGGAGGATGATGGCACGTCGGAGTCAAGCCGAGAGTGACGAGTAGTCATCATTGCTGTAGCCTTGTCTCGGAATAACGGATTGGACTTGAGTTATGCATTTGGAAGGCGTCAAGGGACGGATACTGAATATGGCGATGGATACGACAAATACCCAAGAGAAAGTCGGGTGCAAGAGCAATATGCGCCAGTATATCGATAGATTGATTTGACCTTTTATTTTTATTTTATTTTTCAATAGAAGCTGTTATGAACTAGAACTACGTTTACTTGGTATGTGAATAACAAAACCGTTGTCGTGGTGGCGTACGTGGCTATATATTCTTAGACCTGGCGTCTAATTCATGTACCTCGGTGCAACGTTATGGGATGCTCTAGTAACCAGCATGCATTGCTGGATAAATGAGGTGTATTTGTTGATGAGGAAAATCATCACTTGACCGTAACTCCTGGTGCCTTTCTCGGGCAGATCATACCAAGAAGCCAATTTTGAATTTGCGGACGATCACGAGATCGATATATGCGCAGGAGGAAGGTCATCTGATAGTAGGAGATCAAGATGACTAGATAAACATAAAGTTAAGGTTACAGCCATGTCAAAAACTGTGTTCTATAGACCGGATAAAGCTATGCAAACCAAATCTCTATGTCTCAGTCCCTTCGGGCCATGTTAGGTAGACACGCATCCTAACAACCCCGGGATTCACCTCGCATGTGTCCCACAATTAATCAGCTTGATGAACCCGCGCCTAGAGCAGAACGGTGCTCAAACTAGAATCGGCAATCTAGTAATCAAGAAGAATGTGTGATAGTATCGGCCGAAAGCTTTAGCCCTTATAAATTGAGAGGAAGGTTTAAAGAGAGGTGGGATGACCAGGGTGGGGTTGGTAGTGGGGGATGATACTAAATTGAAGGATATTTGATCCAAGTAGATGATATTCCGTACCTATACAAGACTGGACTCAGATACAGACGGAATCTATCACTCAGCAGTAACCTTCAATAACATACGCAAGGTATGGATGGATTGAAACCAGATCAGAAGCCTCCCTTGAAGGGTTGCACAGCATCAGGTTAGAGGAGCGTTCAGTGAGGTTAGTGGTGTAAGTCAACGGCAACACGTGGGGCAGATCCCCCTGATAGTGGAGTACCCCTGCGGCACGATATCGTCACAGCCTGTGGACAACTACAGTACAGGAGCTTTGAGGAGGGGTGATGTGAGGGGCAGCCATCCATCCATGAATTTCCAAACCTACCTAGGTACTTCCCTCCAGGGCTACGTTGCCTGGGCTGCAGCTCACCTGAAGCCGGGAGGTGGTAACCTCTCGTCAGGTACAGCAATTGATAGTATTGTCGGGTGCTTCCCTCACCGAATAATCCTGCATTGATCTCGCATTTCAATCGTCTGAGGTGTGACAAACCCCCACGCTCTCCTCACCGCTCTATTTGTTCAATTTTCTGTACGGTATACTCCTACAGCTTTCTGGAGAAGTGAGCGAAACCGGAGTGAATATTTTGTCTTCCCTTTCTCGTTCAGAGAAGAAACCACCAAAAAAGGGCGGGAAGCTACAATCAGGTAAGAGAGGACCACTTCTTCAGTTGTCACTGTCGTCACCCCAGGACTACGGGGCCCATTCCTCCACCCAAGCTTTCTATCCGCCACTTTTTATCTCTCCTCTCCACTTCTACCTTGTTCTTGTCTCCTCTCTCTCGCTCTTACAACGGGCCCCCATACTATTCTGCCGTCATACCTACCTCTCTACTACCTACCTACCTACTCACCTTGTTGCTCGCCCTCATCTTCACAAACTTTTACTCCTTCTACCTATTGCCATTACTGTATTCCTACGCGAGAGTGATTCAATTCCGTGTCCTTGCCATCTTCCTCTTTCTGTTCTTCCATCCAGTCTTGTCTTGCGACCTTCGTACTATCACTAGTCGACGTAGCTGGACAGTGTCACAAATCTTAACGAGCTTTCATTCTCCGAGTCTGGCTTCATCCTTCTAACCCCGCTTCGTCTCCTGACAGCAGGCCTGATAATCCAATTCAATCATCATGGCCGCGCCTTCTGGTCACCGCACTCGCGGTTCTGATGATCTGGGTGTCTACGACGACGCCAAAAGCTACTATACGGAAGAGCGTCACCAAAACCGTGCCGGTCCCCGCACCCGAACTTATTCCCAGGTTTGTGCTACTGCCTGTCATGCTGTGGCTCGAATTGACACGGAGATAGAACAGTTTGATGTCCCGTTTCGAGCGTGTTAACCTTCGGGAACCCTTTCGACGTGGCAGTCATGGTGAGTAACTCAAGTATCATCAAGGCATTTGCCCACCGTGTTAACACTTTTACCTTACCAGACGAGGCCTCTCAACAGAACCGACGCTTTCTTATTCAAGTCGATTCGACGTTGGAAAGTCTGTCACTCCAAGAAGACCCCAATGGAAACATGCAAATCACGATCGAGGACAATGGACCCAAAGTCATTTCTCTGCGTACCGCCGCTTCCGCTGGTCACAACCGTTTCGACGTGCGAGGAACTTATATGCTGTCCAACCTATTGCAGGAGTTGACCCTGGCCAAAGAGTACGGACGAAAGCAGATTGTTCTGGACGAAGGTCGTCTCAATGAAAACCCAGTCGATCGTTTGTCTCGCATGATTCGTGACCATTTCTGGGACAACTTGACGAGACGCATTGATGCGTCGACAGTCGATATTGCGGCTAGAGATCCCAAAGACTGGACAGCCGACCCACGCCCGCGCATCTACATTCCGTATCGATGCCCTAAACAATACGAGTTCTACAAGAGAGTTGCCGAAGAGAGACCTGAGATGCGCCTGGATGTTCAGATGTTGCCTGAGAAGATCACCCCAGACCACGTCCGTGACATGAACGATGCACCCGGTCTCCTGGCCGTCGATGCGCAAGAAGTGCCGGAGCCGGAGCACCCCTCAGGATGGACTCTCAAGGGTATGCCCTTTGTGGTCCCTGGTGGTCGATTCAACGAGCTTTACGGCTGGGATAGCTACATGGCTTCCTTGGGTCTTCTTGTCAATGACCGAGTCGATCTGGCCAAGTCAATGGTCATCAACTTTTGCTTCTGTATCGAACACTACGGCAAGATCCTAAATGCAACTCGATCTTATTATCTCTGTCGATCACAGCCTCCGTTCTTGACCGACATGGCGCTTCGTGTCTATGAAAAGATCAAGCACGAACCTGATGCCAAGGAGTTCCTTCGACGATCCATCCTGGCCGCCATCAAGGAGTATCACAGCGTTTGGGTCTCGGAGCCTCGATTAGACCCTACCACAGGACTGTCGAGATACCGTCCAGAAGGTCGTGGAGTGCCTCCTGAGACAGAGGCTACTCACTTCGTCCACATCCTTGATCCTTACATCAAGAAACACAACACGAACTTTGAAGACTTTGTGCGAAAGTACAACCACGGCGAGATTGTGGAGCCCGAACTCGACGAATACTTCATGCATGACCGTGCTGTGCGCGAGTCGGGTCACGATACTTCATACCGTCTCGAGGGCGTGTGTGCCGACCTGGCCACGATCGACCTCAACAGTCTTCTGTTCAAATACGAGACCGACATTGCCCGGACTATCCGCAGTGTCTTCAATGATAAGCTGACCATGCCCGAGGAATTTTGCGCCGGCACACCTTATGAGCCTGGCGAGGTCCTCTCGTCGGCGGCCTGGGATCGCCGAGCCAAGCGCCGTAAGCTTACTGTAGACAAGCTGATGTGGGATGAGAAGGAGGGCATGTTCTTTGATTATGACACCGCGAAGCGCCAACGATGCACATATGAGAGTTGCACAACCTTCTGGGCTCTCTGGGCTGGCATTGCCACGCCGAAGCAGGCGGCTGAGATGGTCCGCAAGGCTCTCCCCAAGTTCGAGGCATACGGCGGTCTAGTTTCAGGAACGGAAGAATCGCGTGGAGCCGTCGGCCTTGATCGACCTAACAGACAGTGGGATTACCCATATGGCTGGCCTCCACAGCAAATGCTGGCGTGGACCGGTTTGATTCGCTACAGCTTCACTGAAGAGGCAGAGCGAATTGCCTACAAGTGGCTTTTCATGGTCACAAAGGCCTTTGTTGATTTCCATGGCGTTGTCGTTGAGAAGTACGATGTGACACGACCAGCCGACCCCCATCGCGTAGATGCAGAGTACGGCAACCAAGGCCTTGGTTTCAGAGGTGTCAACAAGGAAGGGTATGTTATAGCTTCATTATATTCACGAGAACGATAACTGACATTGACATAGATTTGCATGGGTCAACGCCAGCTATATCTATGGCTTGCAAATCATCAATGCTCACATGCGCAGAGCACTAGGGGCCCTGACACCTTACGATACACTGATGAAAGCTATCGAACAGAACGAAGAAAAAACGCTCGCTGGCCTGCTTAGTTCATAGGGTAATGTTATTGCAGACTTAGAAGCGCTCAGCAAAAGGAAAATGTTGTTGTAGCTATCGATATCAGTAGGACAAGAATGTTACTATACCTGCTCGCTGTGCTTCTGGTCCAGTCCTTGCTGTTGATGTGTCTTCGAATAGCTGTAGTCATCCGGGTATCACAAGCATTTCTGGAACAAATGAATGGTTTGCCTCATATTTGGAAGGGCAATTTGCCTGTACAGTATAAGCTCAAGGGCAAGATGAGTTGAATATGTGGGAAGCATAAAACAGCTCACTGACTCGGGAAGTAGCCGAAAATGATGAAAGTCAATCGAACTATAGGGCACGTGAGGAGGTGAAGAATTGTGACGAGCTGAGGATCATGAGGGATCTCGGTAAAGAGGCGGCCGAGGTAAAACAATTATTCTAAGCTTTTGAAAGCGTCGGGTCAGAGGTGGGGTGAGACGAATGGTTGGAGATTGAACTCCATAAACTACAGTAAGGACAATGAATGCCGGGCCAATGTGTACGCCTTGTTACAAAGGTGAGGTCAGAACTGTCAAATCGGTACCGAGATCGCTTCTTGGGGGCGCGGCTTCACATGCCAGAAACCTCCGCTGCCCCGGAGCTGGAAGGAGACCCATATTTCGGCCAAGTTCCGTCGTTCCGGGGCGAGTGGGTCCGGTAGGCGGAGGAAGGCCGAGTTGTATAGGTAGATATGACTGCAGGCTTGCAAGAGAGCTGGCTCAAGATAGTAGGCGTTTTGCTTTGTATTATTGTTTTCTAGGTATCTGGTCTTTGATGAAAGGACCATTTCTTCTAGGTTGTTAAAAAGAAGAGATGATCTCAGTCTTGCCGGTTGATGAATCAACGTGTAAGGAATAACACTTTCCCCAGGTTTTGAATCGGGGGTAAGTCCTGTTTCGATTAAACGAGAAGGGAAACAGCACCTCATTATCTACTTAGGCACATGTTAAAATTGCTTGATTTATTTGAGGTTCACTGTTTTGATTGTTGTGTCAAAGTGTATATATCGAAGGTTATTCTGTCTGGTGGACATAATACATCTATCTATCTAGGTATCTATGAGTCTATCTGCTTGTTCCTAGAAAGATGTGAATGCGAGATGAACTTTACTTAGTCATTCACGGCATTCGGTATCTTGGTCTCATACAAGGGGCCCTGCTTTTCTAACATGTACCCTTTAAGCCGAAGCGGTTGAGTAAAGACGTCATATTAGCGAGGTCGCATTACAGCACTGCTGGAACAGTGCCGTTCTGCAGGGTAGATTACCCATCGCGATCACGCTGCATCTCTTGATTCGATAGAGCTTTGATTTTTGTTTGAAGGGTAGATACCGAGCAACAGATATTGATTAATGCTTTCTTATTCTGGCGGCTGTAGGTAACCGGATTGAGGTTCTCGGTGACTGTCCGGAGGTACGTACCCATGCACCTGTTTCCTTTGCGGCTCGTGACGGTAGATGGGAGAGGCTGATCTGACACAACCATGATCATGGCCGAGGTGAAACAAGACAAAAGAGATAGTTCTGGGTCTGGGTTTGGCTTGTGCTCGGTGGAAGGCCGAGCTAGAGTAGAGTACTGTATTATACGGTGATAGTTGCTTTCAAGAAACTCAACTGTTACTGTTCGGAATGCCAGTAACTGGATAACAATTCTGTATATAAAATGCTTCTGTGTTGCTAAAGCCCGTATAGATGCTATTGTTTACCCTTGGATTCAATCATACAAATCCTTAACTTAACACATACTCGCATGCCTCTCTAACAATGGAAGGAACGAGGTCTGACGCCTCGTGGAGAAGCGGGTCCGCTAACTTCCCTTCTAAGACCACCCCTCAGTCTTGCCTCAACTCTTGGTCTCGTCCCGTCCACTTACAGCCGAACCTCACTCCCCCAGCTTTACTCTCCGTCCTTCAAAGCCGAGATACAATTGGCTCAGACAGCCCAAGAGTCAGGATCTCCACCAAAAAGTCGTCAACGTTCTTGCCGGGCACGGAGAGTTAGCGAGCTCTTGAGTATGAGCAAAAGTCATCCCCGTCCCGCCCAGCCTTGGGCAATGGACCGTCGGGGTACGGGAGACCAAGAGTGGCTCAAGATGACCTACTGGACAACTCCCGGTTGAGATGATACTTATTCTCTGCTCTCCCCTCCTACTTTTCGATTCCAAAGATTCAATTCATCTTTGTTATCCTTCTCTCCGACCTCACCCTCTCACTTACACGCCACCAACCTGCTCAACACTCACCTTCACTTTGAGGAAAACCACACAAAACAATCACAATGGCGTCACAAAATATGGCAAACCCTGCTGTCAGCCCTGACATCGAAGACGAGCTCTTCCAGAAAGAAGTCGAGGCTGTCAAGACATGGTGGTCCGACTCCAGATGGCGACACACCAAGCGACCCTTTACCGCTGAGCAGATCGTTTCTAAGCGCGGATACCTCCCTGTCGATTATGCCAGCAATGCTCAGGCTAAGAAGTTGTGGAAGATTCTTGAGCACCGCTTTGAGGTGAGTCACCGTGGTTATCTGCGAAGAGCGGAATACCAGATGTTAACTGTTTTAACAGAACCGAGATGCTAGCTACACCTATGGCTGCTTAGAACCCACAATGGTCACTCAGATGGCCAAGTACCTCGACACTGTCTATGTTTCTGGCTGGCAATCATCATCAACGGCTTCCGCCTCCGATGAGCCTGGCCCTGATCTGGCTGACTACCCTTATGTAAGTACAGAGCATATTTTAACTTTGATGTCAATTTGTCTGACAAGCATCTAGACCACCGTTCCCAACAAGGTCGCCCATCTCTTCATGGCCCAGCTCTTCCACGACCGAAAGCAACGACAGGAGCGTCTCAGCATCCCCAAGGAGCAGCGCGCAAACCTTCTCAACATTGACTATCTCCGCCCCATTATTGCCGACGCGGATACTGGACATGGTGGTCTCACCGCGGTCATGAAGCTTACCAAGCTGTTCATTGAGAAGGGTGCGGCAGGAATCCACATTGAAGACCAAGCCCCTGGCACAAAGAAGTGTGGCCATATGGCCGGAAAGGTCCTTGTTCCCATTCAGGAACATATCAACCGCCTCGTTGCGATTCGAGCGCAGGCTGACATCATGGGTAAGTTTAGCCTTTCCCCAGATTTCTCCAATTGTCACATGTGCAGTAGTGGTAGCACAACTCCAAGAAGCAAGACTAACATGTGAAAGGCTCCGACCTCCTCGCTATTGCTCGCACTGATGCTGAGGCTGCCACACTTATTTCCACTAACATTGACCCCCGCGACCATGCTTTTATCCTCGGCTCCACAAACCCTACACTCAAGCCTCTCAACGATCTCATGATCGCCGCTGAAGCTACAGGTAAGAGTGGTGCTGAGCTGCAGCGCATTGAGGACGAGTGGCTTGCCAAGGCCAACCTGAGCCGCTTTGACGATGCTGTCGCTGCTGCCATTGACGCCGGTTCCTTTTCTGATAAGGCTGGTCTCAAGAAGGACTATATCACCAAGGCAAAGGGAAAGAGTAACCTCGAGGCCCGTGCTATCGCCCGCCAGATTCTCGGTCAGGATATCTTCTTCGACTGGGACGCCCCCCGAACACGCGAAGGTTACTTCCGCCTCAAAGGTGGATGCGATTGTGCAGTGAACCGCGCCATCGCCTATGCTCCTTACTGTGACGCCATTTGGATGGAGTCCAAGCTGCCCGATTTTGCTCAAGCCAAAGAGTTTGCCGAAGGCGTCCACGCTGTTTGGCCAGAGAAGAAGTAAGTTTTCATGTGATAGTCGAAATACCAATGGACTAACGGTTGCCTTACTAGGCTTGCTTACAACCTTTCTCCATCCTTCAACTGGAAGACAGCTATGCCTCGCGATGAGCAGGAGACTTACATTCGTCGCCTGGCCACGCTCGGTTACTGCTGGCAGTTCATCACTCTTGCAGGTCTGCACACAACAGCTCTGATCAGCGACCAGTTTGCAAAGGCCTACAGCACCGTCGGCATGCGTGCCTACGGTGAGCTTGTGCAAGAGCCTGAGATGGACCAGAAGGTCGACGTCGTCAAGCACCAGAAATGGAGCGGTGCTACATATGTCGACGAGTTGCAAAAGATGGTCACAGGCGGCATCAGTTCCACAGCTGCTATGGGCGCCGGTGTTACTGAGGACCAGTTCAAATAAAATTTCGCCAAGTGACTGAGA
The DNA here is from genome assembly GCF_020744385.1 of Fusarium flagelliforme. Taxonomy (NCBI): domain Eukaryota; kingdom Fungi; phylum Ascomycota; class Sordariomycetes; order Hypocreales; family Nectriaceae; genus Fusarium; species Fusarium flagelliforme. The sequence continues at coordinate 4,401,010 of NW_025763504.1, read as the reverse complement.
GTGTGATTAGGAAACTGATTGAACGGCACATAATATTGCGTTTGAAACAGGAAAGGACATAGGGGTGTCTCAGAACAAAAAGGCGGAGTAGCGAGATCTTGGTCATCTTTTGGGTATTTGATATCATATTGCAGTTTGGGTTTAGCATTTTCTTTATATTTTATGACACAAAATATCTGGCTGTTTATTGCTGTTCGATTATGAGAATATCACATTCAAGCTTAACATGTCTTCACGTCTCCAATTTACCATTTTCAACCGACTCCTCTGGCACTCGTATCAATATGTGCCCAGATAAACTTTACTACATGCATCAGAATTCGTAACAGCGTGGTAAGTCATATTACTTGACAATATAACAAGAAGCGCTTTGTTTAAAAATAGATTTTGAAGACGGAACAAGTTAAAAATACCAATTCCCCCTTTTTCTATAGCTCCTTAGCTCCTGTCAACTTTACCCTGAACACTTCGCTAAACGACACTTCGCCCGACACCTTTGGTTGCCGGACCTGCTAAACCGAAATCCCGGTATGCCTGCACTGTTTTACAAATAGCCTTGGCTGCACATGCATTCCTTGGTCCCCTGTTGGGGTCAGTCAACCAGTAATAGTAAATTCGACACGTCATGTATTGCATGCTGCTCCGCCAACAGAAGTCTGTCTTAATCGGCCTCTGCAAGCTGCATGATCAACTTAGCAGCCATGTCCAGGAAAGGGAAGGGGCTCGTAACGTCCTTCTCCTCAAGCAACCGGCCGTGGGCTGTCTCATATCCTGAGCACTTAAAATCGACGAGATAAACGCCGTGCTCCATTTCGTAGATTTGTATATCCAGATGCAGTGCAACGAAAGGTTCCTTGGAAGTAGTATGATGACCGTCTGGTGTGCTGGGCGAGCTGGGCGTACTAGGTGCACTAGGCGCACTGCCAGCCTTCTTTTTGATAGCTTGAAACTCGTTAGCAGCGATCGTTAAAGCAAAGACTTTTTCAAGAACGTACCAGAAGTATCCCAACGCACATTAATGTGCCAAGGGTCGGCGGGAAGATTGTAGCGCTTCTTAGGGTCGATACTTGAGGTGGAACCCCGGTAATTGTCTTGAGAATCCGCGAAACTGCCTTCGCCCGAGGCTTCAGCTCTCTCTTCTGCCGTCCTGGCCTCATAATCTTCATCAGGAATATATGTTGCCCCCAACTTGTACAGTGCCTTGTGGATACAAAGGAGTGCTTCCCAGGGAGAGTTACGGGATCGGATACCGAACTGCCAACGTACTGGCTTAGACTTCTTTGGAGGGTTAATAGGTGTCATGCCTTGGGGCCTGGTGTTGGCTTCGTCCATGCGCAGCTGACTCCTTGAGTGAGGTCGAAGGCGACGCGCTGTCTCTTCTTTCTCGGCATCTGTTCTGTTGAGCAGGGGCTCATCGTTGATAAGTACTTTGGGCGGCGAGTTTTCGACACTACCGGCTTTCTCGCGTTCCATGTAGTCCTTGTGATAGGCCGGTAAACTGGAAGGCAGAATACCAACCTTGCTCACATAGGGGCGAGGGGTAGTGGTGGCCTGCGATGTCGTTGAACGTGCTGAAGACATGCTAAGCATGGGACTTGATCCCTCTGGCTCTGCTAACAGGGCTTCAGGGTTATCTAAATCAGTTTCAATACGCCAAAGAATCACTGACAAAGAAACGAGGAAACTCACGGTTCACTTGCATCATTTTGTTTTCTCTCACAATCATGTAGGCATCCTTGATGGCGGACGGCTCGGCAGCCTGCAGCGCCTCCTCGACATCACTCTTGCCGTATCCCATAGTCTTGCTGATCTTCTCTGTGACCTCGTTGTGCAGTCTTTCTTGAACCTTTTCTGAGGCGTTGGGGGCGATGTCATTCTTTTTGATCGCCTTGTTAGGGTCCACGCCAGTGTTGAAGAACTCTTCGACGGGAAGTTGAAGGTAGACGGGAAGGTCGGTTGTGAACCAAGGATCAGCCCGGATATCCTCAATTGTAGCACGATGTACAGGATTGACCACCAGCATCTTTTTAATCAGATTGGCGGCCCCTGTGGGCATCCACTGGGGTATACTGTATGTACCCTTTGCGATCTTGGCAAACAGACTGGGAATGTGTTCGTCATCAAAAGGAAGTCGACCGACCAAAAGAACATAAAGAATAACGCCGCAACTCCACACGTCCACTTCGGGGCCAGCATACAGCTTCCCGCCGATGACTTCAGGGGCGGCGTAGTTTGGACTGCCACAGCTTGTCTTGAGGAAATTGCCATCCGTCATAATATTGCTCAGGCCGAAATCGGCGATCTTGACGTTGAGGTTCTCGTCAAGCAGCAAGTTTTCGGGTTTCAAGTCACGATGAACAATCTTGTGGCGATGACAGTATTCGACAGCACATAACATCTGCTGGAAGAAACGACGAGCCTCGGGCTCCTTCATTCGACCATGCTGAACAATATAATCGAAGAGTTCGCCGCCCGCGTACTCGAGAACCATAATGATTTCATTGGGCGTCTTGATAACCGTGAAGCTAGAGTATTGATGTCAGCCCTCGATGACTCCGAGAAAATAATCAATGTTCCATGGGATCATACAGCTTAATAATGTGAGGGTGTCGTAGCAGTTGGAGATATTCGATTTCGCGCTCAACGCGACCAGCCATATCACGGCTGATAAGCTTCTTCCGGGCAATAATCTTAAGAGCTACTTGCTGGCCGGTGCCATTGTGAATAGCAAGCTTGACCTTGCCAAAGGAGCCCTCGCCCAGAGTTCGAAGGACCTTGTAGGCGCCGATGCGCTGTTCCGTCTTGATCTTTTCCTTGAGCGGCGCATCGGCGGGGCGGGAAGTAGCTTGAGGGGCATCGTGGGAATCGTCTTGTTGCTGCGACTGGGACTGGGACTGCGGTTGTTGCGGACGTCGAACGTGAGACGAGGACAGAGAAATGGTGAGCTCTTCATCCTCGAAGCCTCGGGGAGCCATGGCGATACGTATGATGCCTTGACCGAAGGCCAAGGCGAGACAAGCGGGTCGGTTCGAAAAGAGATCGAGCGGCGGGGTCCTGGTAGTTGAACAAGAGCTTTTGGGTTCGGTCGGTGATCAAATACTGAAAGCTGATATTGAAAGTATGCCACAAGAGGAACTACGACACTTCAAAATGGGCGGAAGAGTCGAATAATTTATTGTGAGGGAGAGGAGAAGAATGGGTGAAAATGAGACGAAGATCAACGAAAGGTGGTGGGTAGTATGGAGGTGAATAGTGGTAGGTAGTGTATTATCTAGACTAGTAGGTATCATAACGCCCAACTTTCAATACCTGTGGATGCCCGTAACTGTCCCTCTAACCTTCCGTCCATAGGTGGATCTGCAATGAACTGTACCTATGGAGGTATGGGCCTGGGAGGCTGCTAGGCTACCTACCTAGGCACCTACCTCTAGTGAGGGGTCAAGTAGAGCCAGCCCGGGCAGTTCAGAATTCAGCCATAGCCAACGCACCCAACTAACCTTCGTGAACTTTTGAGTGTTAATGGATGACTTTAAAAAAACATCTGATCTGGCTGGTATCTATAATAAAAACTGGAGCTCTTCTATATCGGTAGGTTGCAGTGACATTCATACATGCGACCAGCTTTAAAGTACCTACCTAGGTACCTATGTATACCTATAGTTTATAAAACTAATACAATAAAGCAATCTCAAATAAAACCCTCGACTGAGTCTCTTTGTCTCTACTCAAGTACTCATTTCCTAGGAGATTCTTATTGTTGTATGCTGCTGTCTTGCCGATAACCGTCTCAATCAGACCATGGCCTCGTAATCAAAATTAGTGGTATATCCACGGATACCAACATTTTCACATGCTCTTCCAATGTTGGATTCCCAACAACTCATCCATAGGGGGACTCTCATGATATCGCAAAAGTCGCACGAGCAATCACTCTCATATGATCTAAACAACTCTCAATATGATACCATGTTACTCGAGACGATATAATTAAATAAATAGTTTAGCAACCAGCAGTACTGCTTGTACAACTGGCATGCACAGCTGCATATATGGTCTTGGTTTCAAAACATGACACAATTAACAGGCATTCTTGTTACACTACAAACTACATTTATGATACAGGAGTGCATTTTTCTCTTTTCTAATACCTTCATCTGTGCTCCTTGGGGTATGCACTTTATGTTTCTCATTCTGCTCACTTTTGTTTGGCTTCTTCTTGCTTCAACCGTTCAACCAGCTTTCTTTGTAGAAATGGGCCGAGTCCCAGACTGCGACTTGTTAGCAATGCAATCACTTTTAACTTGGTCTCTCAAAACTTACATTCCCTCGTTGGTGAGAATGCGATATGTCCCACTCGGTTGTACCTTGCCAATGATTGTTCCTGCATCGTCTACTTCGACGCTGCCCAGGATATCCTCAGGCCATGCTATCCGTCCAAAGTCTGGTGGGTTTCTTCTGTCGCTGAGATGAACGTATCCTCCTCGTCCACCACCACCCGCTCCTCCCTGCGCGCTTGCGCCGCCTGCCCCGTCCCCTCCAGCGCCACCTCCAGCTCCCTGCTTGCGAGATCGGCCTCTATCAGGTCGTTTCTGAGAAAAGAAGACTCCTCCTGACCCCAGATTGAACCCTCCAGGGCTAGCAAATGCTCGAGCTTGGTTAATGAGGTCTTCATCTTCGTGGCCATATTCAGACACAACCTCGTTGAGGATCTTGACAAACTCATGGTTCTCACTGAAAGACTGGGGTGTTGGAGGGAGCTCGCTAGTTGTTCCGATTACTAGACGCTCGTTGGGTGGTTCCTTGTCAAGGTAACTCAAATAATTTGTAAATGGTGTCTTGGAATTTTTCACAACTTTCTTGAACATGGTCAGCGACTCTGGTCTGTCGACATTTGTATAAACTAACAATACTTGGGTTACTCGAGAGACTAGAGATTACCCGAAAAGGCACAGCCTTCCGGCGAGTAACGAAGCGAAATGTTGTGCCTAGCATTTTGGAATTAATTGAAGACTCAAGTTGAGAATATAACCGCACTCGAGTTCAAGTATAGAGAGCTTCAATCATAGACAATGTGGATGAGGTCACCGGTAGGTCAACGTGAAGTATGCATCTACAAGGTCTATGCAGCAATACGAAATCAATTAAACCCGACGCGTCGACGCGGTCTGCACGACCCCTCGAGGACCCAGACAAATTAATGGCAGGCGCATATCGAATTGTCACGACAACCCTCCTGCCTACCTTGCGTCGAGTTACGGAGCACTGACAACAGCATTTGAGCCTTCCATACATACCTATCATGCCCAATCGATAGCACAAGAACATCGACCTGAATCATGGATAAAACACCGGCCCCCATATTTCGAAAGCGAGACCCTGCGCCGCCGTCCTCGGCGATACCTTCTTCTTCTCCCGCCTTTGGCACTCCCGTTCATCCTCTTAAGCCATTCGCTGTCAACGCCCCCAAAGCCGCGATATTACCAATAATCCTTCCTCCGGCGACACTAAGACCTCTTGCTTTCCGCACATTCACAAAAAAGCATTCTCTCACACTCACATCTTCCGCTCTTCAAGAACTTGCTGCCTTCATTGGCAGACATTGTGGTTCGGGATGGCGCGAAGAGGGTTTGGCAGAAAGGGTACTCGAGGATGTTGCACGAAGCTGGAAGAACCGAAATGGAGGTGTTATGGTGGAAGGATCGAGTAAAGAGATGCAGGAAATCCTCAAGACCTTAGAGGGCAATATGAGCGGTGGCAGAATTACAGGACCAGTGAGGGGACTACCACGAGGAGACAGTATGCTCGATCTCAAAGATAACGACGCCTTGAGCACACGCTTAGGACTGCGGCCGGCGGAAGTGAGGAGAGAAGATAGCAACTCAAGTTTTGGAATGTCAGGTTTGGGCGTTGATGAGGAGCAGGAAGAGACGGAGACAAACGATCCTAGAGCATGGCTCAAAATTATAAACGCCTATGAGCAGCCCAGATTCTTGTATAATGTTGCCAAGAAGCACTTTGAAAAGTCAGTCATTTCTCGGATCATCAAGCCAGTACCCAGCTAACTTATTCAGGGACCCTTCAGCCCCTTCGTTACTTCCACCAGCATCACATAAAACGGCATTGTTCCGTAACCGCTACAATGTTATCCACCAACGACTACTACGCAACGAATCTTTCCAATCGTCAGCTGTCTCCTCCTCTCGAAAACGCACGCTCGAACGTTCCTTGTCAAACCAGAAATCACTCAAACTTACACCGATTGCAAATCTGCTAGGTCGCCACGGCAGCAGTCACATGCTGTTGGGACTGCTCGGCGTCCTTCCCACTGGTGATCTTGCCATTAGCGATTTGACTGGCACCATCGCCCTGGATCTCTCTCAGGCTGTTGCTATACCCGAGGACTCGGCATGGTTTTGTCCCGGGATGATCGTGCTAGTAGATGGTGTCTACGAAGAGGAAGATGAATCCGTAGGAAAGGGCCTCAATGGTAGCAGTGGCGTCGGAGGTATTCTAGGTGGACGTTTCCAGGGCTTCTTCATCGGTCAACCCCCATGCGAACGACGCAAGGCTACTCTTGGTATCAGCGGGCCCGATGGCGGCCAGGAGCAGACCATTGGGGGAGGTTTCGGTTGGATCGATTTCCTGGGCGTCGGCAGCGAACGAGCCTTGGGTACTAAAATGCGCAGGCTAGAAAATCGCCTCCTTCGATCCAGAGCCGAAGACGATGCGCCGTCTCGTGGGCGCGCGGTCATTATAGGCGAGCTGAACCTCGATCAGCCCCGAACTCTTCAGGCTTTGCGAAAGATTCTCTCGACATATGCCGCCGAACCTACAGGATCAGCACCCTTGACATTTGTGCTGATGGGAAATTTTACTCAGTATGCTGTAATGGCACGGGGAGGTAGTGGCGGAAGTATTGAATACAAGGAATACTTTGATTCCCTGGCTTCGACTCTGAGCGACTTCCCAACATTACTTCAGTCGTCTACCTTTGTCTTCGTCCCGGGCGACAACGACGGCTGGGTTTCCTCCTTCACAGCAGGTGCTTCTGTGCCCTTGCCGCGGAAACAAGTACCAGATATGTTCACATCTAGAATCCGACGTGCTTTTGCTACAGCCAATGCTGAGGCAGGAGGGAAGACGGATGGTGCAGCTATCTGGACCTCCAACCCAAGCCGAATTAGTCTCTTCGGCCCCAATCACGAACTTCTTCTCTTCAGAGACGATGTATCTGCTCGTTTGCGTCGAACCTCAGTCCGTCTCAAGCCTAAGGCCAACGATGGTAATATGGACGAAACGCAGAGCTCGAATCCTAATCCTCCTGACGATGTCCAACCAATGGACATTGACGCTGCTCACCACGATGATCCCACCGCGACGGATGCCGGCTCTCCCGTTACTCCCCTTGTTCCTCACGATATTCATGCTGCCCAAAAGTTGGTCAAAACTATCCTTGACCAAGGTTACCTAGCGCCTTTCCGACATGCCATCCGCCCTGTTCACTGGGACTTTGCCTCATCTTTGCACATATATCCGCTGCCCACAGCCATGGTGTTGCTTGATACAACCGCCCCCCCATTTTGTATCACCTACGAAGGGTGCCATGTCATGAACCCCGGCAGTGTCCTTGTACCAGGGCGTAAAGGTGTCGCTCGATGGGCAGAATATGAAGTTGGCCGTCAAGGCAAATTAAGAGAATGTACCATTTAAGCAGATTGGTGGCTACTATAAAGGCTGAGGGCGTTAAGGAGTTGGCGGTTTACTGGGTTCACGACGATAGATAAGATAGATTGTCCATTACCATGGGTAAGATTTGCCGTCACGACGCACCAATAACAAAATTCAAGTTCCTAATCAAGAACGCCGTTCGTATTGTTGATCTATCTACTGAGATGTAAGACATGATCGCACAGTCCGTCACTCCAGTAATCATAGAGTTAAATTATGGCTCAAGAAACGACCGACAACTCTTTTCAGCGGCCATTCTTTACTCACTGCAACAGTAACGCCTCCTCGTGCAATACTCCATAAAGGCTCTCAATCTCCGCTCTCACCTTGTTCAACTCCGCCGCAACCTGTAATGTCACAAGCGTGTATGCGTATAGCAGCGCGTAGTCGCTCTCCTGGATAGCAAGAGGGGACTCGTCGCCTAGAAGATCTGCACTCATATGCTCCTTTCGAAATTGGTAAATCTTGCCCAGAAGTCGATCCTTGTTGTTCTCAACCGTAGGGATAGCATCTGTCAAAGGGTATTCCAGCATGACGCATGACGCAATTACCTGGAAAACATGGCAGATGCGCTGGCAAAGAAGAGCTCTTTCTGTACTCGTATACTCTAATAGGGCTCGCTCACCCTCGGTCAATCCATTTCGTTTCGATGCAATAAGACGCATAGCATAAAATCCGTTAAGCATGTTTTTAGTAGAGCGCATAATACGCCCATACGCTGCATCTGGGAAGGGACCTCGAAGTTCAAACTCCGACTTCGCCGCAGTCCGAAGGCTCGCAAGCTTAAATGCTGCAGCAAAGTTAGCACGTGCATTATGACAGCGTGTGTATAGACTTACCATATCGTTGAAGAGCCGCCTGCTCACCCTCTCGCATATAGTCAAGGGTGTTGTGCGTGCTGTCCTTCTGAAGCGACACCGTAAGGGGGCCACGCTTCCAGATGAGACCCATCTGAAGATACAGGACTGATAGTCCCTCACGAAATTTCTTTCGACCAGAAATCGGCCAGAGTAATCGGCAAACAACTATGCCCCAGATGATGCCTAAGGTCACGGCAATCACTCGATGCCAGACAATGTCAAAGATCAGGGGGTTGGCACCTCCTTCGTCGTCATCATCATCGTCAACATCCTGCGAGATACTGTACGCATACAGGGTGCTCACGTTGTATGCAAGGAGAGCAATTCTACCCAAGGGTGCCTTTTTGATGACCAAAATCACATAGAAGTTGAACAAAGCCACAAGGCCTCCCAAGCACACAAGGGCAATGGCATTGCCCTGGCTGACTGTCCAGCAAACCACAGCAAAGGTTGCACCGATAATAGTACCTTTAAATCTGGCGGTTCCGGTAGTATTTGCCGAACCTGTTGTCATTGCAGCGACAATCATAAAGGATAGAAGACCCCATTCACCTCTCCATTTCTGGTAAATAGGTCTTGTCCCTGGTATGAACGCAAGCATCGCCCAAAGAAGGGCACCAATACCAACCTTGATACCAAAGAGAATATCCTCCCGGACAATGAACCGAGAAGTCTGGAGCATCTTCTGGGCGAATCTCCTCTTGATCTTACTGGCTTGGGGAGCAGCATCCCAATTGAAGGTGTCTCGTCGCACTACCATCGTGTCGGGAATGCCCTTGGGCATTTGTGATTTTCGTAGTCTGGGTACGGGTGGCTTTTGAATCAAAGTCTCGCGCTCCGGATCCTCAATCGCATCCTTGTTCGAAGATTTAGAACGGTTGAAGCGCCGCCAAAACTTGAGCCAGCCCCAAGAACGCGATGCGGTCTCGGTGGTGTACTTAACATCTTCCAACACGTCCAGATATGCATCGGTTTCATCAGCAACAGCCTGTAGACTGAAAGAAAAGTGTCCACAGGCAGCAGCAACTTCTTCAATGTCTGCTTGGATCTTTTCGGAACGAGCTCGCCCAAATTCTATGGTACGGTAAAGCTCCTCCAAAGATTCTGATCTCGCATTATTGTAGAGATTGAGAGCGTCGCGAAGACTCTCCCTCAACTGTTCGTTCACGGTAACATCTCGATTTGGATCTTTGCCAAAAGCCGGTTCACGCAGAATCTCCGAGAGTGTATGAGCAAGTGACTTGATCGAGGGGCCAAGCATGTCAATGAAGAGAGCGAATATGTCTGAGGGCTCTTGGAAAGCAGGGGCCGCCATCAACGCAGAGTCTGACTTGTTCCTCGTGGCTTGCCGTTCTTCTTCACTCTCGCCAGACTCATCAATGTCAGACAGTCTTTGGCCCCCATCCTCTAAGTAGGCAGTGATAGCCCTCGTGAAAGTCGGTGTAAGTCCGGCGCTCCTGGGTGAAGGGAAAGAATCTTCAAAATTAGGGACCTCTCTGAGGAGAGTGAATTGGGTTTCCAGAGCACTGCGCAGTCCTCCCAGAGCCTGGGAGAGTGTCTCAACGGATCTGGACAGACGCTTGTCAAGTGGATAAAATAATTCTCGGCCAAGAAAGTAATACTCGAATTTAGCTTCGCGGAGAGTTGAGTTCATAGTTGCATATGCAGCGTTGTACCGGGCAGAAACACGACTGTACTCGTTCGTCCAGAATTCATCTTCGGTACCACTGAGGAAACCCTTTGTGATAGACGACAGCTTATCGCCAAGAGAGCTATTGGCGGTCATTATGGAATTTCGGAGGACTCGTCTGGCTGAAACCCTCCAAAGCAGTAAGTTGACAGCAAAAGTGCAAGTGATACCAACAAGAAGCAGCTTCAAAACCTGAACAATCTTGTCGTCGTCAAAGTAACCTCCTTGGACGCTCTCTTCTTTTGTAATCACGGAAATGATTGCAATAGAAGCCAAGGTAGAGCCAACGTTGACGAGAGGGCTGTTAAGCCTCTGCTTGACCCAACCGACGAAACCCAGGCCTCCACCAATGCAAACAATAAGGATAAGAGCATGGGCGGCAGCAGTCAGCCCAAACTGAGTTCGCATAGTAACAGCTATACCCATTGAAAGTAATGACACGGTTTCGGCGTAGAACACAGCAACAAATGCTATCACGGACGCCTCAAGCATGGAACCAACGGTTCGTGCTGGGTGAAAATATACAGTAATAGTAGCTGAAACATGTTTTCCATCTCTGTTGCCAAGAAAAGATGTCATAGGCGGGAAGAAGGTGCCCAGACTACCGAGGACATAGGCAAGGACGCATTTGAGGACTCCGTGTCCCTCTTCGGTGTGTAGCCATAGCCAAACTAGGACAAAGGCGGTTTTAATGTTTTGTGTGATGATCTGTAGGCGGTCTGTAATCGACTCGGCCTCGTCAAAAGTATGGAATTTCGGTTTGTTATCGTTATCACTAGCAGAGGTTGTATTGGTGGAAGTACGTAACGAGAACTCTTGTCTCGATCGCTCGCCAGTGCTGGGTATGATAAAGGTTCCGTTTCTCAATTTCTGCCCAACGTATCAAATATTAACCATGGGCGCCACCATGACCTTTATACACAAAGGGTTCATACCGTTCGCTGGGATGGGCGTCTCTTAGGTGGCCATGCCATATTTGAAGAGCTTGTAGCGGAACTCATGGCTGTATTTTCGGATAGTACTCGTCTCGAGAGTCGTGTCTTGGTATTCTGGCGCGCTTCATTCTCTTGAATTTCAGAGCTCCATAACGAAAGACGGTGGTGGGTGTGTAACAGAGGTTCAATAAGGCAGCGGTGGTTGTAAGAGAGGCGGGCGGGCGGTTCTTGATGTATACGCTGTTTCTGGTTGTACAAAACAGAGAGAGATTGAATGGAAGGATGTCGTTGGACGTGGATGGTAGGATGGAGATGGAACAAATGGACGGAAACAATTTACTGCAAGGATCAGGATGACGCCGAGCATGCACCCCAGCTAGAGTGGATCATGAAGCTACTAAGGTAGGTAGCTATCAGGTCGCTAAATGTTCTGTCATTGGCCAAAGAGCTCTTTACGAGTCCAGTTTTAAGGCAAGTTCTAGTGAGCTCCATACATGCACCTTGACGGTTGCGCCCGTTGGAACGTTCCTGAGCTGGGTCTCAGGATTCAAGATGCAGTGACAACACCTGGGATAGGTACCTAGCTCTAGTTGTCCAACCGATTTAGCTCGTGGCTAGTCATGAGATCAACAGGGACAAGAAAGAATATCATCCAACCAGGTTGATATTTCAATAGAACGGATTTTATTGATTCACTTATCACCATCTTCATCGTGTGATCCGAAGCGTCCAAGTCACTGGTCAGGTGAAACTGAAAGATGATCTACTCTACACATGGATATTGAAAGCAAATCTCGAACGCGAACAGTACTGAGTTCTCTTATAAAGCAGAACTCGGTTAATCAAGAGAAGGCAATGCACTTACTAAGATATCTAATACTGACAGTCATCTCTCTCCTATTGGTGGTCGATCTTGGTCAAATTCGTTGTTTTCATGGTACAACCTCTGTATTAATGAAGAAATATCTTATTCTTTCGTCCTGATCAGGATATAATAAAGCTTTTGGGCTAGGCGAGATAAACATATCGTCCTGATTAAACTTCCACGGCTGGAGTACAGTACCCACTAGGTAGCCTTAGATCTCTAGCCTGAAGAAATTCTATCACCTCACTCAATAAGAAGCTTGATCTGAAGAGAAGCCATATACAAACAGCCACAAAAGTTCCTTTACACTTAAAATCTGACGATGGATCATCCTAAACTCAACCCAAACGCAGCACCGGTGCGATTTCCAGACTGCTGTCTTGCACTGTCGACAAAACTGCTCGATATTTTATCAGACATATTCTCCAGAACTACTATTTCAAAACACAAAGATAAGCCAACTGTGCTTTCCATTGGAAGCGGGTCCGGTTTGCTCGAAGCTCTTCTGCTACATCAACAAGATAACTCCGACACTGGCATTGCTTCTTGTAACGTGGAGGGTGTGGAAGTTCAACAGGCTGGTAAAGACGCTGTCAACAAATATCTTCCAGAACAAGCCATTTACACCGTCCGTGGTAGTTGGGACGTTGTGTCGAGATTGCAGGATCCCGATGTGACATCGCTAATGTTTGTCTATCCACGCCAGCCAGCCTTGATTCTTGATTACATGAAGGCTATTGCGCGTGAAGGACTGAACGTGCAAGTCATCGTCTGGCTAGGCCCAATGGCTGACTGGGAGGTTTTCGAGTCTTGCTTCGATGGGCAATTTGCAGTTGTTGAGAAAAGGCAAGGAACCGAAGCCGGGCTCGATGAATACGAAATGATGGCTTTGGTGAGGAAATCAAGCAACTAGGCTACCTAGGCACTCAGTTAGAGGTCGCGTTAAAAATATATTGATAACAGGACTGAACCAGATATGATCCAGGTCTCTCGACTTCTTGGTCAATCCATGAAATTTGTTTATTTACAGGGTAAATGCTAGGTATCAATCACGATGCACGTAATATGGAAGACAGATCGTGGCTGGATAAATGCTACTGTACCTACTCTTAGCCCCGGATTCTACTCGTCTCCACTCCCAAAGTGAGAGCGTCATCTCTGAATCAAAGCACTCACTCATTGTCCTTATCAACTGCTTCCAATCTCAAGATTCAAAATAATAGAATCAGGAAATTCTTCATATTCGAGTAATACTCCTCAGATCCTCAGAAAACGTCAAACCCACGCTATTCATTCCCCACTAGATTCTACAGTATCTTCACACTTCCCCAACTCAGCCCTATGCTACGCCGTGTCGTTTCCATCATGACATCGTCATCCCCGAAGCGTTTCATACCACTCAGGAAGGGAAGCCATAAACTTCCTAATGGCACTCCAAGTCTTCGAGGCGTGGTATTTGATATGGATGGCACACTCTGGTAAGATCTACACTCCCCTACCTACCCTGCATAAGGCTCAAAGACATCTTGATTTCCAAGTCGTCTATTCTGATCAATATGAATTATTAAGACAGAGAGTCCCTCCTACTTGATTGAAAGGATGGAATCCATTCAGAAATCAACAAGTCAGTGTGCCAAACTTATCACTAACATTCTCGCAGCGAGCCTCAGACCTACATGTTCAAGGAAATGAGAGATGTGCTAGGAATCAACAAAACGACAGACATCCTTGAACATATCGATACTCTCCCAAAATCTGAGCAGACAGGTGCTCTCGAGTCTATCCGCAACATTGAACGACAAGCCATGGAGACTCAAACTCCTCAGCCCGGTCTCATGACTCTTATGGCTTACCTCGACGCCAACGCCATTCCCAAGGCAATATGCACCCGCAACTTTGACGTTCCTGTTCAAAATCTCATGGAGAAGTTTCTTGAGGGCTCCCGTTTCCATCCCATTGTTACACGAGACTTTCGCCCTCCCAAGCCTGACCCTGCTGGCATTCTACACATCGCCAAAGACTGGGGTCTGAAGGATGAGGCTGGTGAAGGAGATGCCAGTGGACTCATCATGGTAGGCGACTCCATCGACGACATGACAGCGGGCAGAAGGGCGGGCGCAGCTACTGTACTGCTCGTGAATGATGTGAACCGGCCCCTTGCGGAGCATGCACATACCGACTTGGTCATTACTACGTTGGATGAGCTCGTTGGCATCCTCGAGGATGGTTTCGTGGGCAGAGAAGTCAGTTCCGGGTAAAAAACCATGACTGTGACCTTCCACAAGCTTGTTTAGTGTGGAATATTTATAGTATCTCTTAGCAAGTAAAGCGACTCGGATAGTAGCTGCTCAAATGAGTTTTCATTTTATTTAGATTTCTTACACGAGCCCAATTCCTGCTCTACATCACCACCCACCCAGTGCCAGACAGCAGACAAATTCTAGAACCGGGATCAACAAGAGTGGTCTTCTCTGCAGATGAAATAGACAGTGCCCTGAGTTCAATACAGAATATGTGACGATTCAAGTACAGTGATCTGGCCAGAGACCACGACAAAGGTTTCAAAACAGTGCGCCGATGTAATATGCTAAATGACTTTCAAGGATGGGCTGTTGTCCCAAATATGTTCGTCAAGGTAATTGTCAGGGATTCAGTCAGGCCTCTGTGAACAACAGAAATGCAGACTGACTACTGTATGCCGTAGCCTGGGTTGGGCGGCAAACCGAAAGTTGCCTGTCTCCTGTTCTCTCTTCGCAACTCATCAGGAGTTTCTTTTCGAGGTGGAGCTGGCGGCAGAGGGCCACCTGGGGGAGCTGGCCGGACAGGTAGACTAAAAGTTGTCGCGTTTGCGCTCGCGGGACCGACATTTTCAGGGTAACCCGGAACCTTAGGGATGGAATTTGTCGTAACAACTCTGGATCCCAGTCCAGGATGTGCGGGAGCTGGTGTTCGGGAAGAGCCGTATCCGTTTCGAGGTGGTGATCGGCTTTGGCTGGAGCCATATTGATCGCGAGGAGAGGTAATACCAGCACCGCCAATAGGGATCTCGCCAGAAGTGGGAGTATGAGAGCGCTCTTCAGGTTGAGCTTGAGCTTGAGCCTGAGCCTGCTGAGATTGGGTAGGAGAATCGCTCGAGCGAAGGAGGTCTTGGGTCGAAGGAGAGAGCTGGGGGGCCAGATGCGATTTCCTGTTGTCACGTTCCATCATACCAACAGCCCACTCCCTAAGATCAACCGGCGTACGCTTGGCGGCTTGTACAAAATGATCGCGGTCCTGAATAGATTAGCACAGAGCTCAGAGTTAATGATGAGAGGCGTCTTACGAAGAGCTCTTGGGGAGTCGGTCGACGCTCAGGCTCCTTATAAAGACATTTCTGAATCATATCATCAAGGATACTAGGGAAAGCATCGCTCTTAGGTAGCTTCGGAGCTGGCTCGTGAACAATCTGCTGCAACAAGTCCAGGATGCCCGCAGGAGCGAAGTCACCGTCCGATACCTGCTCACTAGCCGCAAAAGGAAACTTGCCAATAGCGAGTTCCATAATGCTGAGGCCGAAACTCCAGACATCGGACTTGACCGTATACTTTTCACCCTGAATTCTTTCAGGGGCCATGTAGGTGGAAGTTCCAACAAAAGTATCAGCGATAGAATTGACAAGCTCACCGGAGACTCCAAAGTCACAAAGCTTGATTCCACCCCTCGAATTGACCAGAATATTGGAAGGTTTGATATCACGATGCATGATATGGTGCTTTGTGTAAAGGTATGTCAAGCCACCCAAAGTGGCTTCAGCAATCTTGCCCAAAACATCAACTCGTACGGGACCAAAGACCCTGGAGACTCGGTCGAGAGCACTAGTTTCTCATTAACCACCATATCAATTTCAGCATTCTTTGTTTGTACTCACCCAACGTCCATATACTCCATACACATGATCACATCGTTGTTCGGAGTTAGAAAGGCGCCGTAGAATGTCACGATATAGTCTGAATGACATCCATGCATAATTTGAAGCTCTCGGACGATTCGCTTCCGTATCTCTCGCTTGGCTTCAACATGAATTACCTAGTAACTTGTTAGTAGGATCTCGATATCTGCAAAAAAGGAGCCATACCTTGCGAGCCATAACAGTCCCGGTTGTAATGTGCTTGACTTTGCTGACGGTACCACCATTACCAGACCCTAGTTCCTTGAGGATTTCGAGATCCTCAGGTCGCAAGTCCAGTTTGTATTCAATACCAATTTCTAGTTGCTCATCTCTACCAGCATCCTGGCTTCCACTGTATTCATGGTTGCTGGTCTCGGCGGTAGGCGGGGGTCGAGGGGCAGCTGCTTTCAGGGCGAGACCTTTGACGTTCTTGCGCTTCATAGAGCGCGGGGCAAAAGGATCGGACATTTTGAGAAGAGAACGAGGGGCAGCGCTCGTTCGAGGAGTGAGAGGAACTGTTGGAGCAAGGTCGGACGTCAGGTAATGAGACCGAAAGGTTGATTAGGCTTGGGCGAGCCGGGCGCTAAAGATGTCGTTCGTGGGGAAAAATTCAGGACGGAAGAATGTTTCTGGGGCTTAAGCTGAATGATGCTCAGGTCGCGTCGCACAAAGTTATCGTCGTGACTGAGCGGATCAGAAAAGGAGTCGATCGCTATCTTGACCCGTCCGATGTTGAGATGGGTCGTTCTCGGGCCGTAGTGGGAATAGGAGGCCTAGACTCGGTCGCCAAGAGATGAAGATCCCAGGGGCGATCGATGGGATGAAGTGGAAAGAATCCGAAATGTTCCTTTCTACCAGATATGATCGGGTCGTATGTGTCAAGGCAAAAAGAGCCGCTGAAGATGATGAATGGGGGAGTTGTCCCTGTCTCTTTCACAACTTTTGGCTGGTTAGGCGCGGACAGTGGACAGTGGAGGGCGGGGTCTAGCCAGCGACAACGTGACGGGAGTGGCTGGACTTGCGCTGCCAGGGAGTTGGAGGCGCAAATCAAACGGGCATCAAAGGACGACGACACTACACTGGGCGGCAAACCTGGAGAGAGAGAAAAGGGGGGGCGAAGAAGAGGAGAATCTGACGATGGAAACAAGACCTTTTTATAACCCTGGAGAGATCAGGAGTTGTAACGAAACAACTGCTCGCCCGGCGGATTTTGAAATTATGGATGTATCCGTACCTGAAATCTAGTGGGCCACTCATTCGCCAAGGGGAGGCCTGGGGAGGTCGTGGAGGCAAACATTCACTCATCATCCATAACAGGGAGTAATTATACCTTCCTAGGTACCTGCCGTACCGTACTTAAAGAGACGATCAAGCTCAGGAGAAGCCAAACCCAAGCCAGGAGACGATGCGTTGACTGGCTATATGCTAGATACTTGAGACGATCCACGCTTCGATCTCCACACAACTATCAACTCAAAGCTTTGATAAGATAGAGAGGGAAGCATCCATGGTAGGGTAATAGTTCATTAGTCCAGTGCCTAATACGACATGTCGAAACCCGTACTTGAGTCCCACCAATTGTCGTTGTCACAACAATCGCTATATAGAACGCGTGAGAAACGACAAATGCTTGGTTGGAATTGGGGGCATGGCTCTATGGAGCAAGAGGTAAAGACAGCATAAAAACGGACGATAGATCAGACACTGAACGATTCAGACAACTGCGAGTTGGCACTTGGACCACCAACTCAAGGAAGCTGAGCTCCGAGAGAGCCAGACAGCGTGTAAAACGATCAGATAACCAACCAACTTTACACCAAGGTGTTTTAAGCTAGGGGGAAACATGATGTTTTGACGACATCATGTTAGGTTTTGAAGTCCGTGGTAATTGTAGTGATATAATGACTTAAATAGAAGTTGTATCTTAGCCAAACTTTGAAGCTCGTAATGCAAACAGCATGATGTGAAACATAAGATAGGCAAGATGACTACATTAGTAAATACTATACGTACATAGAGGTGAATGCATACAAAGACATGACTCGCGTGTTGGTAGCGATTAATACTGTATTCATGCAGTCTTGTCAAGAATAAAAAGTATCCATCGGCCTGCGCTCGCAAATTATGATTATGTAACTCGGAAGCGGAACCGGAATATTCTCCTACCGCTCCGTCATCCCTGTCGGGCGCGACAAGGCTGCACGTGTAGCTCGCTCTGCAGCGCATCGCCAAAAATTCCCAAAGACAATCAGCTTTCAAGGAAAGCAATCTAAAGTTTTAGACTTTAGATTTTTATAATTCTAAAAGTCACTTCCTTCATTCTTTTCTCTCTCTTCCAAACATCAACATTGAGAGCCAACAGACCGCTTCTCTATTCACTTGGCCGCCACACCCCGATTATTTACAACTAAAGCATATAAAGAAAGCTTTGTTGCCTGCGCGGCAGCATCGCAAATCGCCGAGATGAGCAATAGCATGCGCGACTTGATCTCTGGCGAAGCCGAGCTAGATGATGAGGAAGATGATGAGTCATTCGATGAGGGTGGCGGACAGCGCAGACAGAAGAATGCGGTTGAAGACTCTAGTGAAGAGGAAGAAGATGACGACGATGAAGAGGAAGCTCGCAAGGTCAGCTTATGGATCATTGCCAATTGGATAGCTTTTAATATTTCTTTCTAGATTCGCGAAGGATTTATCGTTGACGAAGATGACGAGGACGAAGGCGGCGAGTCCGATGCCGACGTGCGACCCATCCACAAACGAAAACGAGAGCATCGCGACCGCGAAACGGAAGCACAGCTAGACGAAGACGATCTCGATTTGATCGGTGAACAGTTTGGCGAGCGGCCTAAACCTCAGACACAGGTAAGTCCTCTTCGAAGCCAGCAGAGCTACCTAACCCGACAGTGCCCCTGACTTTTCCAAATTTAGTCCAAGTTCAAGCGCCTCAAGCGTGGTACCCGCGATGAAGATCGAGGCAATCAGCGCCGTGGCTTAGATGACATCTTTTCCGATGAAGAAGACGATGCAGGCGAACAACGAGCGTATAATAACAGATCGTCCTACCGCCAAGCGGACGAGTTTGACGATTTCATCGAGGAGGACTTTCCCGATGATCCTGAAGAGTTGGAACAACAACGGGAAGATGCCGAGGTTGCCCGACCCAGAGACCGCGTCATTGGAAACATCGCCGACACTGCCAACCTGGATAAGGATGCCTTGGATGATATGGAGGCCATCTTCGGCAACGGTGAAGAATACGACTGGGCACTGCAGATGGAAGAAGAGGAGGAGGATCGAGAGAGAGAAGAACAAACGATTGAATTGAAGGATGTGTTCGAGCCTTCCCAACTGAAGGAGAAGCTTCTGACCGACGAAGACAACGAAATTCGGTTCACTGACGAGCCCGAGCGATTCCAAATCGACCGAAAGACCTTTAAGAGCCTGCAGCTCACGGCAGAACAGTTCAGGGAGGAAGCACGCTGGATCACCAACCAGCTGTGGCCGAAGAAGGGTCTTGCCCCCGATCTGCAGAGCCCTTTTGGCAAGGCTGTGGGCAAAGTCCTCGAGTTCTTTATCGTCGACGAGGTCGAGGTACCATATGTGTTCCAGCACCGCAAAGATTATCTGCTTCATACCCGCAAGACACGGAACCCGAATCGCGATGATCCTGATGCGCCAGAATACGTTATTAGCGCAGACAAATTGCTTAACCAGGATGATTTGTGGAAAATCTTGGAATTGGATATCAAATTTCGATCTTTCGTGGATAAGAGGAATGCCCTCGAGAAGACGGTCGAGAACCTGAAGGGGATGCAAATCAACGATGCAATGGTGGACGAGATGATTCCTGAGGCGACGACCATGGAGGAACTCCAAGATTTGCAGGATTACCTACATTTCCAATATGGCCCCCAGTTAAAGGATCTCGCTGCCATGGCTGGTAATCTGTCGTTGACTAAGCGGCCAGGTTCTAAATCCAACCTACTGGAGAGAGTTCGCCAAGGTAAGGCGTACAGCTTTGTCCGCGCCTACGGCATCTCAGCAGACCAACTCGCCAAGAATGCCCTTCGACACGGAAAGAAGATTACGCCTGATGATGACGCACAATATCCCATGGACTTGGCGGATAGTCTGATCGATGATGTTTTTAGCACAGGCGATCAGGTCATCAGTGCAGCTCGACAGATGTACTCGGAGGAGCTGTTTTCCAGCCCAAGGATGCGCAAACATTTCCGCAACTCATACTATCAGGCCGCCGAGATCAGCTGCCGCCGAACTGAAAAGGGGCTGCGCAGGATTGATGACTCTCATCCCTACTATGAGATCAAGTATCTTCAAAACCAAGCTATCGCCGATCTAGTTCATCAACCAGAGCTCTTCTTGAAGATGATGAAGGCTGAAGAGGAAGGACTTGTTACTATCAAGCTCGATATGCCTGATCGATATGGTTTCCGACGACAGCTTTACCAGGAGTTCGAATCCGAGAACTTCAGTGATCGAGCTGAGCAGTGGCGAGAAGAACGCAAGAAGGTACTGGACCTTGCTTATCCTAAATTGGAGAAAATTATTGCAAAGAATGTCAAGGAGGTCATCCGCACTTTCTGCCAAGATGAGGTCCTCAAGATGTGCCGAGAGGAATACGCTAAGCGACTTGACCAAGCACCCTACAAGCCCAAGGGCATGATCCTGGGCACTACCCCCCGCGTCCTGGTTCTTTCCAATGGCATGGCTGATCCCGCTCGCGATCCAATTTGCTGGGCGTGGGTAGAAGAAGATGGACGAGTGATTGAACAAGGCAAGCTAGGAAACCTCGCTCGAGATGAACGCCAGCGAGAAGAGTTTGAAGAACTCGTGAAGCGCCGTCGACCTGATGTGATTGGTGTTAGCGGTTGGTCTGCTGAATCGACCAAGCTGGTGCGTGACTTGGAAAGCCTGGTCAACGAGAAGGGTCTTATGGGACCCGAGTTCGAGGACCCCGACACCAATGACTATAGAACGGAGCCTTTGGAGGTTGTCGTAGTGAATGACGAGGTTGCTCGCTTGTACAAGGACAGCCCTCGTGCCCTGGCCGAGCACCCAAGCCTGAATCCCATCACGAGGTACTGCGTCGCCCTGGCGCGATACATGCAGAACCCTATGAAGGAATACGCAGCTCTCGGCAAGGACGTTGCCTCGCTTTCTTACCACCCATGTCAGAACCTCCTCCCTGCGGACAAGCTGGCTAAATATCTGGACTCAGCCATGGTAGACATGGTCAACCTCTGCGGTGTGGACATCAACGAGGCTATGAACGATACGTACACTGCCAACCTCCTGCCTTATGTTTCTGGATTGGGACCTCGAAAGGCTACAAGCGTTATCAAAGCCATCAACGCCAACGGCGGCGCTGTGGGCACAAGAGATGAACTCGTCGGTGATCCGGATAGTGGAAAATTGCCCGTTGTGGGCCCCAGAGTTTGGAACAACTGTGCAAGTTTCCTCTTCATCGAGTACGAGGCTACCAACCCATCGTCTGATCCACTGGACAACACACGAGTTCATCCCGAGGATTACGAACTGGGCCGAAAGATGGCTGCCGATGCCTTAGAACTTGATGAGGAAGATGTCAAGGCTGAAACGGACGAGAACGGACCTGGAGCTATTGTCCGCAAGCTTTTCAAGCAGGATGAACAGGACAAGGTCAACGAGCTAGTACTGGAGGAGTATGCAGAGCAATTGGAGAGCAACTACAGCCAACGCAAGCGAGCTACTTTGGAGACGATCCGTGCCGAACTCCAGGCCCCTTACGAAGAACTTCGAAGAAACTTTGCTCTCTTGTCACCGTCAGAAATATTCACCATGTTCACTGGTGAGACCAAACATACCCTTTGCGAGGGCATGATTGTTCCCGTCAACGTGCGGGTTGTCAAGGAGGACTTCGCCATCGTCAAACTTGACTGTGGTATCGAGGGCCGAATTGAGGGCCATGAGGTTAGCCACCGATCATCGATCAAGGAGGTCCTGAGCTCTGGACAGACAGCGCAAGCTAAGATTCTGGACATCAACTACAAGGACTTCATGGCGAAGTTGTCCATGCGTGAGGATGCTCTGCGTGTTCCTTACAAACGGCCCATCAACCTCGGCCGGGATGGATGGGATTATGCTCTGGAAGCCGCTGATAAGGAAGAGCTGCGGGAGAAGGACAAGACAACCGGACGCACCCAGCGTGTCGTCAAGCACCCTAATTTCAAGCCCTTCAACGGTCTCCAAGCCGAAGAATTCCTCGGATCTCAGCCAAACGGCGAGGTCATAATTCGACCTTCGTCCAAGGGCAACGATCACCTGGCGGTTACTTGGAAGGTTGCAGACGGTGTGTACCAACACATCGACGTCCTTGAGATGCAAAAAGAGACCGAGTTCTCGGTGGGTAAACTGCTACGTGTTGGCGGCAAGTATACGTACACCGACCTGGACGAATTGATCGTCGAGCACGTCAAGGCTATGGCGCGCAAGGTGGAGGAGTTGATGCGTCACGACAAGTACCAGAACCGATCTCGGGGAGAGACAGGTAAGTCCTCACACCGTATGGAAGTACATCTGCATGATACTAACTGAGCTCGTAGAAAAATGGCTAACGACTTACATCGATGCCAACCCCAATCGATCTGCGTACGCTTTCTGCATCGACACGAAACATCCTGGGTATTTCTGGTTGTGTTTTAAGGCCAGTAGAGCAGCCAAGGTCATTGCGCTGCCGGTGCGCGCTATCCCACAAGGCTTCGAGCTTAAGGGTTATCAATACCCTGACATGCGAGCGCTGTGCAACGGCTTTAAGCTGCGTTACCAGAACGAATTCTCGAAAATGGGCCATCGTTAGGGAGCTGGGCATTTGACATCACGATTTACACAGGTGGTATGAGGATTCGAGAGGAAACCGACAAATGTTTGATTACGCAGAGTGGGTATTTTCTTAGGGACAAAGATGAAACTGCAATTGTATTATCCAGGCGCAGACCGACGAGTTTTCTTATATCTTTTTTATTTTTTTCCTACGATGAGCAAAGAGGTGCATTAGACGTCGTATAACGACAAGGGGAGAAAAAGAAAGGCAACCAACATATATTAATTTGACAAGAGTTTGACAATTTGCGGTCGGTTGTAAGTCCCTTGTAGTTGAGTGGATGAATAGGCCAAGAGCTCTAGAGTTCTTACATGATACCTATCTGTTGTTCAAATGTTTAAAACAGGCATATCGAAGGTCGCAGCGGTGATGGAGAAGGCAAGGATAGCTCTCGCCTTGATGTCAACATGGAAAGATTGGAAACTATTTGAGCACACTTTGATTATCGTGCTCTGTGTAGGCCATTGTAGAGCCCAAGCACTCGTGAGGAGGATCTCGAAAGTTCCATGGAGGTCTTGGACGGTGTGAAGAACAAGACATCTCTGGCTAGATATCAGTCTTGACCCTCACAGAAAAGAAGGAAGCTGCGCGGTGTACGTGTTCTATTTTGTGGTAACATCTACTAAATCGAATATTTACAAAGCTCCGACTCTGGGGCAGGGCATGCATGGTGTTGCGTAATCCTATGGAGTTACGGATAGTTGTCATTTAGGAAACCGACCGTCAGAATTATTCATGAGTTCGGTCCTATAACGGAGTAATAACAATGATCATGAGACCTCTGAATGACTTCCTTTCGGTGTTTCGAGAACGAAGCGGATTCCATTTCTGTTGGGGTGACGAAGAAAGGCGTGCTATGAGTGGCAAGCCGTGACGTGTAAATCTACCTACCATATGGGGGCTCACGTCTAGAGGTAGATTGCAGAAGACCCGAGAACCCATTGAGGGCAACTGAGCAACTGAGCTTCGAGCTCCGACTCGAATTGATGCTTGCAATTGGTGAGTTCCCGATGATGTGCAATATGGGTCGATGGATAAAGGGTCATGTGCACCTTCTGGGCGCTGAGTCAGTTTCGCTGAGGCCCACCAGCGATTGAGTACCTAATGGAGCGGTATCGGACTCACTATGAAGCCATACTCAAGCTGGAGAAGATGCGAAAAAACTTGGCAATTGCCTCTTTCTGGAGAACAAGCTTGAATATCAATCCACTTCGTAGTCTGAAGGCGTGTAGTTTTGTCTCATGGGTGGAGTCAAGGTCGGCAGATGTAACAGTATCAAGCATCATGGGGTGGCCTGTACATATATTGGATAAAATTACTCTAATCACGTAAACAAATCAATTGGAGTTCCTTCACGTTGACAAAACTGCTTGTATCAGTCTTTGAATTTGCCCGTTTCGTGTTATCGCTATCAGCGGCATCCAAGACAAACCTACTAAGGTACCATACCTAATGGTGGGATGCCGGTACCTGGACTTTTACCCCAGATCCCCGTAAATCTAAGCGGGGGTCGTGTCGTCCGCCCACCTAAAACAGCTCCAGCCAAGCCACACACTAAGACAGACCCTTGTTGAGAAGCATCCATTATCGACGTCAGTGTTTGTTCTACTCAAGATCAGTCACCTGGTATTGAATTGATTGTTGTACAAACAACACAGCGGTATCACCAAAACGACCAATTTCTAGGTGCAGGACCCTGCATTGTTCAACGACGGACCGCTGGCTACCAACTGTCTTGTAAGGCAGTACTGAAGCTTGGTGAGAGTCCTTGAGATGGATGGATGGATGGAAGATTAAACATTGGGGCACCATGGGGCCCATGATGATACCGTACCTCTCAGTGTACCCCTCCATGCCCCAGAGTCCAGAGGCTGGGTCAATCTGCTCGATATTCGATGGAGCATGGAATGGACATCAATGTCAAGGGCCCAGTGGCCACGGTAGATGCATTGGTATGAGGCTCAAATTGCACAATTCACATCACGAATGTGGTCACTTTTGCATAGGTTCAAACTGCCTACCTCATCTGGATGTCTAAGCAACCTGATGCTCAGCACATTACTTGCTGGAATGCTACTGCTTCCCCGCACTTGTAACGTCCATGTACCTATCGTTGGCTCACTAAGTTAAGTTGGACCACTGACTTCGGCCACCGGCTGCTTGCGCCAGGTCACGCGATAGACGGACGGGATGGGACATGCGAGACCCGCCTTAACTGGGGTCACTAGCTCAAGAAGTGGGTCTTCGACGCCGTCGCACTTGCCTTGTACTGGAGAGAAGCCACCATGATGGAACATCCATGAGCTGACTCCTTCCGCCTTTCCCTTCCATAATTCTCAATTGCCCAATTGCAATGCTCAATCTTGTTGGGGCCCGAGTTTCCTAGCTTCCTTAGCTTTAGCCGTAAGAATGAGCTTGCTGCGTGTGCGGAAGGGAAAAGCCTGGGTCGAACTGTACATAGGTAGTAGACGGGAAGAGACATCGGTCTGCGATGACCTGATTGGATACATGGTGATGCCATCACGCATCGTCCCTCGCGTGACTCTCGGGATATAATAAAGGCAAGTACTCCTTCCAAGAAGATCCCCTGAATTGGATATACTGTAGGTCTACGTACAAATAAATCAACTTGCTCCCCCTCATCTCATTCATCTCTTCTGAATCATCAATTGTCTCTCTACGTTCGCACTCCTCATCACTTCACGGATTATTCGCGACCTTTCCTCCACACAACTCAACCAACCGTTGACCACCCACTATCCGCCTTGCCTGACGACCCTTCTGTAGTTGATTGCTCTATTCTGTCAATACAAGTCCAGCTTCAGCAATCGTCCCGCTGTTCATTATCTTTTCACCGCAACGGAAATCAAGCAACTTGATCAAGCTAAAGACAGCGGCACCTCGTCTCACGCACCCAATACATTAGTAGCTTCGATTGGAACACTCACAAATCGCCTTGCGCTAATCATTGCACCTTTTTAATCCTGCAAAAGTAAGTTTCTCTTACAATTTCGGGCGTCTCATCTGCCCTGCCTGCTTGTTTTCCCCTTCCTCCGTATATCAATCTTTGTACACGGAGTACTTCAGCACCCCGCACTTTCCTAGACTCTCTTCACCCGGAGTGATGCTCTGCTCTTGTTCATGGTCGGTTGCTTTTTGGTGACGTTTGGCGCGGCATCTGATCTCCTTAAAAAGCCATCGAGCTCCCCCTTGAATCCTCGCATGTCTTGACCCCTCTTTCTATCATTCATCATCTTTCATCTATTGCCATTATTTTATCATCACAACAACATCATTTCTCAACTTTTGCTTGATATTGCCGCCTCTTACAAGTCCTCACGAGTTAGCTTGATGCCGCTCACCCAACTAAAGACCGCGAATGTACTGACAAGCTTCTCACAGTGACCCGATCTCACAAGGCCAACGACCGTGACCACAAGGGCATTGCCGAGGGGACTATCTCTCCCACGGAAACTGTTCCTCGCTTCTTTGGTAAGAACGGCTTTGCCGATGTGGACCCCAAGAAGGTAAAGAAGGACGGCTCTGGCCGAGGTAACTGGTATGTTCACTCAAAAACACCCATGTCAGCCAGCCCCACAGTGCACTTACACGATCTGCAGGGGAACCGTCAACGATGATATCGCAGGCGAACAGTTCACTTTTACCAACACCCGACGCCGCTCCAACAGCAGCAGTTTCTCTCATATCACCGACTTCAAGACTAAGTTTGAGGTCAACGAGCCCGAGCCCGTGTTCGAAGAGGCACTCCACGGTCCTGAAGAAGAAGACCATGAAGACCTCACCAAGACCGACTCTTCCGAGAGCGGTCGATCCTCGTCTTAATCGAACCACTACTTCTTAATTGAGAGATCAGTAGTATCTGCTTGTTGCTCTATACAATGACAGCAGCACACCTGAGGGTTCACATGTATTGAAATGCGCTGGGAATTCGATCTTTCCTTTACAACTATGAAATGATATGAGACGAAATGAATGGAAACCAGAAATCAATCGCCTTCGGCGGTAGCAACGAAACAGACAGTTCAGGGGGTATGGTAGGGGCTTTGGACGGAGTTGAGGGACCCTCATGACTGACAGATCTCTACGCGGATCATGGCTTTATGACCGACTGCGGAATTGTTGTCCCAGCGGCACGATGTATCAATGTATCACTATCTTAATTAGCTTTACCAAAACAAAGACACCCCAGCTTAACAACTGATGTGATGAGACGAACTTAATCTTGTTACGAAATCCCTCATGTCATGATTTCATCGCTTACAATCCTACATTTCTTCCATCTACATATCCCGCTCTTTCAATGTTTTGAACCGGCAGCTATCCTTTGCCTAATAGCGCAATGCCGATCTCCCAGGTGCTCAACACGGCTGCAATTACCGCGGAGGATAAGCACCCAGTGCCATGCAACATTCTAATGGTGGGGACGCCTTGAGGGGCCCCTTTTATCTTCACTGTGTTCAGGTTGACGCAGTGCCATTACTCAGTACCACGATCACGACTTCGAATCTCACTGCCTATGCATGTGGAGACAATGGTGGTTGATGTCGAAGTGAGAATTTTCCAAAACCTCCCTAAGCACTATGTGACTTGGGAATCTTGACCGGATATCCCAAGAGAATACCTGATGAGATTCGATATTCAACGTGAAGCAGCCCAATATGTAGCCGATGTCGTTGCTCTTATCGCTATCAACTTTATCACCTCTATCGGCCAGGCTCTTTAGTGGAGCACAGCCCCATCGCCGTGCATATAACCCGCTATAGTACCGCTAAAAGTGCAGGGGTTAACTCACTTGCAGCTGCCCCAAAAACAGTTTTGACTGAGCTTCTCTTCTCCAAAATGCGTTTGAGGTTCATCAAGAAATCGTGGAAGGGTACGGAATATCCGTTTTTATTAGGCTGAAGTACCATAGTATACAAATACATAGGGGCATAAACTCGCAATGAGCCCATCCGTCTTAGCCAATTACAAGAGTTGTGGTCTTCGCAATTCCTGATCGCTGAGCTGCGAACCCCCGCATTCGTTCTACCAGTCAAGCCACCAAGGCTGAAGGCTGAACGGGTGGTGTGAGGCTGAACTGTGGTCCGTGCGTGTCCGTCGTTGTTCCCTCCGAAATTTCGTGGTTGCAAGGCTGCGATTATGAGACCTACATGTTGAATTCACTTGCACCACAATAACTTCTGCGGTACTAGATTACTTACGAACGCGCCATCTATACCAGTCAATCACACGCGGACCACGATATCGGTTAGACCAAACTTTTGAGCTAATGCTGCTCTAATTCAATTGCGCGCGTCACAGCTCCAGAACCAACTATCATGCCCGTCGCTCCAGCTTACCACGAGTCTCTTCCTTGTAAGCTAACATGCTCTCATCGCAAGATTCTCGGCATTCATATACTGACACTCCACAGACGTTGACCAAGAGCCAACCGCGGAAGCCCTCGCTGCTGCGCGCGCCCTCATCACCGCCGAAGCATCCTCTCAAGCGCCCCAACCCTCGTCCAATCCAGAACCATCCTTCTCTCCCGCGATAACAGCCGAAATCGAACGTGTTTCCAAGTCTGAACCACTCGCGCCCATTGATCTGAGCCGATACGAGGCTCCATCCCCTAGCGCCCCTCCTGCCACCGCCCTGCCCGCTGCCGCCGTCGCACATAGCTACCTCTCCTCACGCCTCACAAACTTGGAGCTTCTTGAGAAGTGGGGAAAGAATGCTTGGCTATTGGGAAACCACAGTCTCGAGGCGGAGCTTCAGGCACTTGAACGAGAGTTAGCGGCTATCAAGCGCGAAGTCGACATCGTGAATCTAGAGAGGCAGAAGAGACAGACTGCTGTAGGTGCCGAGATCAAGACACTGGATGAAACCTGGCGCGCAGGCGTTGGTCGCGTGCTCGAAACCGAAGTTGCCGTCGAGGAACTTAGGAGAAAAATCCGAGAGGAGTTGACAAAACGGGCTGCTCAGGGTTAGGGGCAATAATACGCCTGGATGCAATGCGACAGCGTGGGCAAATGACTAATCAATGTACATATGAGGTTCTTTATATCTGGCGTCTTGATATCAACGGATTCTAAGTTTGGTTTGCAACGGAGAGAATAAATATAGACTACAATTTGATCGAGCTATGGAATCTGCTCTTGTCACTCGGTAGATATCTGCCTCGAATATCGCAAAATATCTTCATAGCATGGAGTGGGGAGTTGCGTTGTGATAATAATGATATGAACCAAGGTATCTGATCACTAGTCATGTTTCTCAGGAAAGCGAAGGTGGGAGACAACCTCTCAAAACGCCGATCATAAGTGAAAACCTCTGCCACTCGTTCCTGAATCCAACGGGCCCAACTGCGTTCCATATACGTACACCCAAACAGCACGAGGCAACCTGAACACCACTCAATCCCACCACCTAATAAGCGTTTCTGCTTCTCTGCCTAACAGGTTTCAACCAGTCATGCCTCAGAACACTCACTTGGTCTAGCTGGTGTGAAGTGGATCCATCTCCTCGACACCAGTTGCAACGCCTTGGTACTTGGTCCGTCGGAGAATACCTTCAACAGGGCCTAGCAGGCGTTGGAAAGCGTTCTTTCCCAAACTTCCAACCTTGACTGCTGACGTAGCAACGATACTAGCTGCTCGCGGAGCGTCGTTGAGCAAGGCAAGCTCGCCAAAGTAGTCGCCCTTCTGGTAATGGCGGACCTTATTATCAGGCTGACCAATGTATGCATCCGCCTCACCACTTTCGAGCAGAAAGAATGCGTGGCCTGGGTCTCCTTCGTTGATGATGATCTCTCCTGGAGCAAACTTCTTGGTTTCCAGAGCATCCGCAATCTTGGAGCGCTCGTACGGGTTCAGGCTTGACAGAAGGGGCACTTCTTCAAGGAAGCTCTCGTACATACGTCTCCGAGCGAATGTCGACTCCATCAAGATGCGACGGAAAGTAACACGATCGAGTGCCCATACGGTACATCCAGACTCAGCGGAAACTACAGTTGCAGCTCGAGGGGCATTGTACATCAATGCCAATTCTCCAAATGAGCCACCAGCCTGGATGTTACCGACTTGATTGCCCATACCGTCAGGGCCTGGTTGCAATGAGCCGCTAGGGTTGACATAAACATCGAAAGATCCCTTTTCAACCACATAGAAGTAGTCACCAGCATCTCCCTGACTGATCACCTATTGACACCTTTTAGTCAAATATCCTGGATCGATTCTAAAGAAGCTTACCTTAATACCCTTAGCCGGTATCGGCTTCTCAACAAGGGCTCCCAGTATCTGAGCGCTCTGCTCATCCTCCAGGTGGCTGAAAAGGAAATTGCCTTCAATGGCACGCTGGAGACGCTCGATCTGGTCTGGAGTCTTCTCATGAAAAGGGGGTGACCAGTTATCATAAGAATCTGCACTTGGTTTCAAAGATTCGGCAGATACGGAAGTTCGACGACCGAAGTTGTACTGTGCCGGATAGCTATCGGGGTTTGGAATATTTCGCGACGAAGTGGGAGGTGCTTCGGTTGAAGAGTCGCCGCCAAAACCTCCACCAAATGGGCCGGAAAACATAGAGGCAGAATTCGGTGATGCTCCAAATCGAGCGTTCGTGGGAGATGTGATGGTGTCGTTCTCATCCTCCTCCTCAGCAACACGGTGAATTGCATTGTTTGTCCTCTTGCCCCTATCTGTTCCGAAGGGGTTACTGTTCTCCCCAAAGGGGCTGGAGAATGGGCCGGACATAATGTGAGGATTGGATGCTGTTGAGGTAGCTTGAGAAATCTAATATTATATCGTCAAACGGGCACAAAACCGATGCCAGTCGAGTTCGTTGTGGATGAGGGGTATCGCGGGGCGAGTGGAGAGCGCTTGTTCGTTGTCAGTTATCTATATACCCTTCTGGTAAGCTTCCATGTGGCAAGCAAGTTGCGACTGACGTGAAGTAGCGACTGTGAATGTCTCGGGAACATGGAATTGGCAAGAGGCAGGCGCCAAATAGAAATGTTGCAGGGAGTGGCAACGTGATGCCGTCACACGAATGAGGGAGCTTCACTTACAGCTACTGCGGCGCTCTTATAGATGATCGCAGAGCGAATTGTCTTTGAGGTATGTCAATCAAAGCTGCAGCTGAAGCTAGGAACAAACAACATCAATGAGCATTGAAACGACAAGGGATGTTGCGTGCAGGAAAAGTTCCGGGGCGTGCACTAAAGATGAAGCTGGACGTGGGCTGCAATCCACGCTTGAAAGTGACGTGTTGTGGCGGGGCCTAGATCAAGACCCTGGTACGTAGCCCATGCATAGTTCGAAGGAACAAAAGTTGCCTGGACAAGATAAAGGGGAAAATGCGAAACTTCTGGGAAATTGAGTCTTGCAGAGAAATATGGACAGCCCAATTCTGTTATTGGCGCATAAGCATGCCCTCTATTGAAGTCTGCTTGTGCAACAACAAGGGCTCACAAGGCTGGAGAGCTAAGCATTTCAGGTGATGGAGCTTCCAGTGTAGGCGGAAGGATGCAGAACAGAGAGAAAACAGGTTAACTCACACTGAATCCTGGTAAACTGGACCCTACAACCTGAGATGTGATCAGGCAGGGTGACGATATCCTGTAAGGCTCCTCAGATCAAGGGGCCTGGAGCGTGATGAGGGGTCCAACGCAGGGTTGAGTCGAGGAACCAGGGCGTATCAAGGATGATGAGAATATGATAGACGGCGGCTGATTCCAAACAGCTTGAAAGGCTCGACTTGTCGTAATGCTGAAAGAAATGAAGGAACAAAAAGAGAGGAGTAACCAGGCGAGTGGGGTTATGGTGCTCTGATCCCCGCCTCCTAGTCAAAGAGAAGAAGGACAATGCGACGAAGAAAGGCTTGATGGATAGGTAAGTTGAAGATGTGTGATATATGTCGTTGATGGGTTTCCAGAGATAGGTACACAGCGGCGGGAGGGAAGCAAATGCGGGTGAAGAAAGAAGATGGGATGGAAGAGAAGACGATGGTTCTTGCCAGGCGGCGTCTCTGAGGTAGGGCAGGCAGAGGGGAGTAGCTCTGTGTGTGTCTCCTTCTCTCTTTCTCTGTGCTTTCCTAATGGACGACACAACCAACGGAATGGGGAGAAGTGGGGGCAAGGGGAGCTGGGAGATGGTTGCCGTCAGCGAAGCTTTCTAGAAAGACGCGCACGGGCCAGCCAAGGGCTCGGGCTGTTCGGGCGCTTGTTCCACAGACACTTCTGCTGCTCTTCGGTGCAGCTCCCGGACTAGGAAGGGAAGCTGTATAAACAGAGTAAGTACCGTGTCGATGATACTGTATTATGCTAGAGCTGTGATGCAGCATGACATCGGTGAGAATCCCTCTTCTTGATGCAGATCAGCATTTCTCTCACGGCTTCATCATATCAGTACGGTAGTCTTAATTAGACTAATGGGCTGCAATTCACCTGCAAATTGATTAATACCAACTTAAAAGCTGGTTCCTTGGCTAACGTTAGTCAGGACTCTCAAGCAACTAGTGAGCGCCTCTAATTCCCGGAAGCAGAATCACCCAAAGCAACAGCAATGAGAATAGGAACGGAACTCCACCTTGTTCATCCCATTACTCTGTGTGGATATCTTTGGTATGCAATTACTATTACTTCGCAGGTGCTTCTGTGCAGCCTGACGCTCACGGGCTGATACATCATTTTTATGTCGTCTCTATATTAGTGCTGCCATCAGATGGTATCCATCCATCGGAGAAAGTGAGGCAGGCAGTTAGTTTCATCTACAATAAAAGGCTTGGACGTTGCCGTTTCTTTTAACTGAACCTCATGCAAACTAAAGCGTGCGTGGCTGATCTTCTGATCAAAGCGTCGACTTTGAAAGACGGCCACTAACTTACGAGGTACCTATGTGCCTCTGAGTTATGTCGTCCTTGGAGGAGGCTTGCGGATGGTTTGTTAGTTGGCACTCCAAACCCATTCCGATGTTTTAACTCCCTACGCCCAGCATGAACATTGTTCGATGATAGATACCTAGGCAACAACACTCGATGCACGCGCATGTTGCTGCATCCGTGCTCTGGAAGATGTTGAGGTCCATGTCAAGCCCAGCTTGAGGAAGCCGTCACCAGATTTACGAAGTAATAACGCAATAACCATTATTGAAGTTCAATTCTTTTGAGCAACTACATATATATTGGCCCCACAAGACCATCCGCCACCTCATCACTGGTACTGAACAGCTTCTGCCCTCATCTAGCTGCGCGGGTATCGTTCCTGCAATGACAAAGTACAATAAAAGTCCTCCCCATTCCATTCCCCCCAGTCCACAGCAAAGGGTTCTTTCCTCGTTCCAAGCATCCGAGAAAAGACAATGCTTACCCTTAAACAGCAATAGAAATACAGATAAAAGGCAATAGAGCCCATTCGACAAAGCCACGACCCAAAAGTAAAGCAGGGTAAAAAATCAAAACAAACCCAAGAACCCTTGCGCCAAAGATAAAGTCATCCGATTTGAAATGTATTCGTCCGGGTCCTCGAATTTTGCATGCCGTCGATCGAAGTACTGCTTTGTATCATGACTGTTGTCCAACGCCAGCTCCTTGCACGCCTTGCTTGTCCTAATCGTACTTGTCTGTTAATACGTCTATCGTCTTCGCTCCTTTCAACGCGGTGTTTTTGCAGACTGTTAGCTGCTTTTGACCTCCTGAGTAAGTAACAAACCGCCTCTGTCGAGCCAGTCTTGGGGCAATCCAAATCTGTTCTGTGACAATTAATCTGGCTGTGCGTGACTTTGACGCAGTGTGCCTCGTTGTTCACAACTCCGAAGGACAAGGGCTAAGATCCCGCGGCGAGACATGAATCCAAGACGCCGTCCAACATGTCAGCATCATGGCTCTCTGCGCCTTCCCACCAGGTCTCTGTATCGATATCCATAGCATCAGGATTTCCGTTTTGAAGTTCATAAATCTGTCCTCCATTCACGTCCAATCCATGCCTCTCGTGGGCATAATATTGAGGTGGTTGGTCATCAACCCAAGTGTAGTCTTCCCAATTCTCCAGCTCGCCTTCTCGATATCCGTAGATAACTTGAGTCATTAACACTGGGAACTGTGCCATCCCTGAGTCGGCCATCTCCAAAGATAGGCGAAGATCAGACATGCCGAGAGGACCTCTCTCACTGGCCGCCCGAGACTCTATCGGTAAAAGCCCTCCCTTATCTCGACCGATTTCACCTCGCGCCGCAGCTTCTTCTTCATATTCCAACTGTTGCTTGTACTTGTGCGTCTGGATCCAAGTTGTTCCTACGCCAAACCCAGCGCTACCCGATTCGCCAGGACCATTGCTCCTCGTACGGCTGAAGACCTGGGTAAGGACTTCTTTGATGAAAGTTTCCACGGCTACTGACATGAATTGGGGGGCATCGGAAGTGTGGCCGTTAACAAGCCCTGCTTCGTAGCAAGAGGGAAGCATTCGGCCAGAGATCATGTTGATGTCGGGGAATTCGCCAGATTCTATCGCTAGTGGTTGCGCATATCGTTTTCGAATCTCCAAGTCGAAATCTAGCACTAACGTCAGGTCCTCCGTAATACACATACACTCCACCAGAATACGTACTCATATTGTTGATGCCCCCTACTGTGGGTGTAGCATCTGTAACTGCAACTGTGGAAGGTTTGCGATGTGTGTCTGCGAAGACGTTCGATATGCTCTCGTGCGGATCCCACTTGATAGCTGTCAGCGGTTGAAACAGAGGTAGTATAGGAAAACCAACATCATTCTGTACTAAGTCCTTGATGCGCCTTCGGTCTCGGGTTGGCAATTGCATAACATCTCCCTTCAACCTCCGCTCAGCAGCATCGCCTGATACTGGCTTGGTTCCTGTCGTCGCCGCAGGCTTATCGTTGGCACTGACCCAGGGCGCCAGCCCTTGGTCGGGCATTTCTCGAGTGACGTTGCCATAGATAGCAGCGATGAGATTATTATGTAAGTGCTCTTTATCACCTGGGCCTGCGAGGATGGGATCTATTCTCTCCGAGTATTCGGCCTGATTCAAACGTCCTGGTGATGGATAAGCATGCGCAAACAAACAGATAGCGTGTGATGATATCTACCTATTAAGAACTCGCTGGTTGATTCCTTGTATATCGCCCATTTCTCGTTGCCTATAGCGGCTTTGAGTGCAGTATACAACGGTTCTAAATCAATTCGGGCTGGGATGATCTGGCTGGACTTTGCAATCTTTGGCGCACCAGGAACAGAGCCTGCAAGAGTCTTGTTGGGTAAGATAGGAGTCGTAAGGCCGACAGCTGGACGGCTCAAAGCCGCGGGGTCGATGTCTGGCATCTTGATAGGAGTCGAATCGGCGACGACGTCGCGTGCGGCAGATTAGCGCGGCGCGACACGAAGGAAAGACGCATGAGTTATATAAAGCGAGTAAGTGATTGAATGCGATCGCGGTGTAGGGGTTAGATAGATGAAAAAAGCATATTTCGGCGTTTAAATTGATGGCAGACTTGCGCCGCTGTTGACGTGAGGTTCGAAATGAATTAAGGGTTTCGAGTGTAGTTGGTTTTTGCCGCGAAGCATGCCCAGCCATGAAGGACATCAGCGCAAACTCAAAGTACTGTCTACCTAGGATTAGTGCCAGATTCAGGGCTGCCATGAGTACCCGCTACCTGCCATCCTCTGAAGCGCACTAAAGCAATCCGCCCTGCAGCAGCACCACCACCACCAACTTCTAGGTACAGTCGCGTCTGGCGCGTTTGAGTCTATTGTATCCATCTAATCAACCCGACTCAGAACTTATTCTTTACTCAGAGGTCGCATCTACAAGCTCGTTGAGGTCATTGCACTGCCCCGATACCCAATTATTTCCTACTCCTGGAGTCGCAAACCATTTGCGATGCCGTCATGGCCCCCGACCGTATCACCAACGCTATCGACAGTTTGATAACACACATCGTGCCCAGTGATCCCAATGATCCCGATGAAGTTGCGCAAGAGCGCCATGATACATGTTTTGAGATTGTCAAGTCTATAATAGACAGGTATGCATCCGAGTCCGTCTGACTTCTACCAATGCACCAAAATTAACTATTCACGGCTCAGTCCAGCCTCCCCCGCTATTTCTTCCGATGTCAACCATGCGTCCGATCTTATAAAACGAAAGCTCATCCAGAGCAACCCTACTCAAGCTCTCCGCTTCTCGAACCTCTATACACGACTACTGTCACTACCTGTGCTGGAGCACAAGTGGGCGATACTCTACCTTCTCTACCAGCTTGCCGATTCCCCGGATCCCAGCGAACCCCTCCCGCTGAGCCCTGTAAAGCCATCGGCGCCCAACTACCGAGATGCCATCAGTCGTGACGCTATAAAGCGGCAGGGTCGAGAACGCGCTACCAGGACGTCCAGGTTCGAGGAGGAGCAGTTCAAAGAGGCTTTCCAGCCAGATGGGCTCAAGAAGCTTCCAGCAAAAGAGAGCAAGCAACCGAGTAAAGAAGGGGAACCGCGGCCCGAGCCACCAAAAAGAGACGTCTCCTTGAAATCAACGTTATTGGCGAATAATTATTCAGAGATAGAACCTCCTGAGTCCGTCATTCTTAGAGATTTGCCATTCACTTTGCAAGGACTTTCCTCCACTACACTACCCTTCACAAAATCAGATATCATCAAATTACCGTCAACACTCCCGCTACCCATTGTCTCCTTGCTTCATACTCTAGCAGAGCCGTCATTGCTGTATCGTGGTCTCGACGGTTTTTGCAAGACTCCAGCCAAGGGGCTTCTTGGTCAAAGTCTAAGGGCGGCCATTCACGGTGAGCTCAAATCTTATTTGAGTCTGATTGCCACTCTCGAAAGTCAGATTCGAAGAGCTCTTGCATCACTTGATGAGGAGGCCCCAAGAGAGGGCATCGGAAAAGCTGGAGTCACACTCAAGAGATGTGTAGTATGGACTCGCGAGGCAACAATGGGTCTCAGACTCATGAGCTTAATAGCTGAAGAATCTGAGAAGAAGAGGGGAGGGCAGCTTGTGTCCCTTATTCACAGTTTCTCATCTTCTCACGGCGATCCTGTTGTTGCTGCTTTTGCCGAGAGGCTACTGGCAAGTTTTACGCGACCATTCTACGACATCCTACGACACTGGATATATGATGGTGAATTATCAGATCCTTTTCAGGAATTCTTCGTCAGAGAGCAGTCTCCCAACAAGGACATATCCAAGGCTAAGGGCGCGGGTAATGTTTGGGAAGACAAGTATGAGATTGATACGGACATGATCCCCAGCATCATCACCCAGGACTTTGCCCAGAAGGTTTTCTTGATTGGAAAGTCCCTTAACTTCATCAGGCATAGCTGCGGCGATGCTATGTGGGTGGAGGACTACTCCAAGGCTGCTTCCAAGGAGCTGAGGTATGGTGATACTGCCACCCTAGAAGCATGGATCGATGAGGCACACAAGACCACCATGAAGCGTCTAATTGACCTGATGGCCAACAAGTTTCACTTATTCAAGCATCTCCAAGCGCTCAAGAACTATATCCTTCTAGGCCAGGGAGACTTCATTGCCCTCTTGATGGAATCTCTCGCTGCTAACCTTGATCGTCCTGCTGGCGCACAGTACAGACATACCCTTACTGCGCAACTAGAACATGCCATCCGAGGATCAAACGCCCAATACGACTCCCCTGAAGTTCTACGACGACTAGATGCTCGTATGCTGCAATTATCCCATGGTGACATTGGCTGGGATTGTTTCACGCTTGAGTACAAGATTGATGCACCAGTTGATGTCGTCGTGACAGAATGGGGGAACCGACAATACCTCAAAGTGTTCAACTTCCTCTGGCGTATCAAGCGAGTTGAATTTGCAGTGCTATCAACCTGGCGGAAGTGCATGACTGGCGCTCGTGGCGTCCTACAGAATTCGGATCCTGCAGTTTCTCAGACATGGAAATCTACGCGGGGTGTCCTCGCTGAGATGATTCATTTTGTGGGTCAACTACAGTATTACATTCTGTTTGAAGTCATCGAGTCCTCGTGGGGTGAACTCCAGAAGCGGATCCACAAGGAAGACTGTACTCTGGACGACCTCATCAAGGCACACACACGATACCTTAATGACATTACACATAAAGGTCTGCTTGGAGCGAAACGACGCACGCATAGCTCCGACGAGGATGATCGTACAACATACATGATGCAGCTTGGCGAGATTCTTCGGTTCATGCTCAATTACCGAGACTCAGTTGACGGACTTTACAGCTGGAGCGTTTCGGATTTCACGCGACGCCAGGAGGCTGATGTACGGAGCACTACACGGCATACTGACGACCACGATGGCCTTGACACACCAACGGTTGGCTCTGGTGCTGTCGCATCCGAATTTCCAGTTCTTCAAGAGCGCCTGCGGCATCTAGGTGCATCGTTCCGAACTCGTGTCCAGATACTCTTAGGTGACCTGGCATATCAACCTGACGTTGACATGCGTTTCCTGGGTGTGGCGATGAACTTCAACGATGTTTATCAGCCAACACGGCGGAAAACGAAAGCGGCCCCGGGTACAGCAACAGCAAGAAGTGTTTCGACGAACAGGGGTGGCTGAGAAGTGTATTAGTCAACGTGGGGCGTGGCATAGAAGCTGAAGGAGATACTGTGCATAGCGTAACGAGCCATGTTTGTCGGTAGGGGGCGGAGTTCAATCGAAATGTTTATTTGGCCACACATGTACACTTTCTTGTTTAGCTTGCGGGCCTCTGTATGCGTCTGGAGCAACAGCGTCATTCTACTATGTGTGGCTCCCATTCGATACTTCAATGATAACGATACATGACATGAACTGAGTCATATTAAGTAATATGCACGAATGGTATAGTACGTGCGTTGATCCACAGGACTGGACCTGTATTCTGCTGTGATGCCTACCCTGGAAAGCCCGTTTCAGTAGGGCTTCATCTGGAACATGTGATGATCTCAACAGAAAGGGAACCCTCCCAGACTAATACGGCGATAAAAGAACTTGAGGTGCATTTACTAGTTAGTGCGTGGTATGCAATTCAAAGGCAATCGCATTCACCTTTTGAACTTTGGTGTCCCTCTCGTGACATGCTATGGCCACTCCCAACAATATGCATTTGTATTCGCAAGCCCCTCGGTGATCAGCCTCAGACTCAAAGATCGACAGGGCCGGGTCATGCAAGGCTGCCACACTGTGCAACGTGTCAGCTCCAATATCAAACGAATGCAAGTCTTAATCATGACACAATATTATACGACAGCACCAGCCTGTTAATTCCATTTACAATTACCGCAATAACACATACAGGAAAAAGCCGAGGCCACTGCTATATATGTTTTCAGGAGGAAGCAGAACTGTGCATAAAGTATGACCTATTTCCATACTATCTATACTATCTATACTATCTCTTCATTGATGTTAAACCCCCACGCGGGCATGTCTCCCGCCATCATAGTCATTGAACACTCATATTGAAAGCGAGATATATAGACCCATCAGGGAGAAAACGTCTTTGTTACGAGTTCAGAAGAGATAAGAACTAAGACATGTGTTTCAGACTGCCGGAGGTATGAAACCTGGCAGCAGCATGATGATAATCCAGAATCTAGGCTGTGTTTGTTTGATGCTCAAGGGAATGAGGGCAGCGCCTGCGTCAGAAACAAGGGAACTACATCCAGAACGATCAAGCCACCCTGATCGGGGAAAATAGAAGCAATGATACGATTGTGCTAACACGCATGGGCTTGGGGTAAAACGTACTGTAGGCCTGTGCAAATGAGAATACCTTCTCTATTCTCTTACCTGCCAGGGGCTCAAAGATAACAATACAATATGTGCATTCTGTTTCGCCATTTCTTGGTCAGTATTTAACCGCCAGGGGCGCTTGTCAGTATCATTAATCCATTGACTCAGAAATGGCTCGATAGGTATAGTACGTACTCCGTAGGTGGTTCTTGTTATTACATCTAGGTACTAAGGTATTGAACAAGCATTCCCCAACGCCAGTCATTTACCGCGAGACATTCCACGTCAAGGATGCTATCGTATCTAGACAGGGAAAAGAACATGAGCTCGATTATCGCACAAGGTAATTGTCTCATGTTGGTATGGAGACCAGAAATTCCTTGTACAGGAAATAAACTTTCGCTTCATGGTTGCATCTGGCTCAAACCCAAGGACCCAAGATTTATTGCATGAGGAGCATGGATTTGTAGGCGAGTCTCCACGAAACGAGCGAACTTCTAGAAGCTGTTATGACAAGGGAGCTGTATCGTCCCCACAAGTAGACTACATACTACTCTATGTACAGTGCAGTATCTCTTTCTTAAGAGATTGCGCAAGAGCACACAGTTGTAGTTGTACGCAGCGGCAACCAAGATAACTCGCTCACAGTGGTGGCTCTAGCCATTACATCTCTTTGACCAGGTTCCCCGGACCTTATGTAGGCTCTAGCTTGATATGTTTTCCGTAGGCCGCAAGATGATTTTCTGTTTTAGCACTTGCTTAGCTCCTCCACTGAGTTTTCTTGCTTATGCTTTCTTCCCCTATCCTCTCCCCTGTACAGAGTACCTCCTATGCTTCTTTCTTTATCGGTCTGAATGGCGACGTGTCAGAAAGATATGAACCTTGCAGGGAGGACTTAGCAGCATGTACGTATGCACTCAAATTCAATGGCTAGTTTCCTTCCAATCATGCTGAAGTCCTGCAGTACATTTGCAGTTGAAGAAATTATTGGTGGTACTGTAGTCGGATGGATAATCACAGTCACAGTCACACATCTATGCTTCATTTCGTTGGGGTTTTGCTGGATTCACCCGTAAATTACTGCAGGTATAGAAACCACTAGTAGCGTGCAGATGGCCTCAGGAGGGAAACGAGGACGTGCATGTCTTTCGCGGTATTGCCGTAACGCCTACCGAGAGGTTCGACGACGATGTGCACCAAGATTCATGATGATGGGAGGAACTGCGGGTCATCCCCGTATAGTCCCCCGATGATAGGAGATAGACGCCAAAACAACCTAGGACCTCATCAACATGGATCGCGGCATTTCCGGGGATGAGTGACTGTACTGTACTGTAGTCTTGGTATGGGAATGTGCTTGGGTCAGGGATGTCTTGTCTCTTTCTTTTCCAAGACCAAGGGTCTCGCTGTTGGGGCACGGAAGACAAATACGGTAGTAAAAGGTACTGAAGGTGAAGTACTGTACCTGCTTCACTAGTACCAAAGCCAAGACATGCCTCCCGCCCTGTTCCCCAGGTTTTCCCTATCTTGTGTGGTCTCACAGGGCCCCGCTTGAGCAGGCTCGCCCTGTCAATGCTGTTTGGCACCACCGTATTATATCGCGGTCTGCAACGCCCTTGTTTGCCCTGTCCGGGCTGGTTTTGGGAGAACTGAGTTGTTCATTCAGTTCAGATCAGGCCAATTCAGGTTCAGGTTGGGCTGGGCCGAGGCGTAGTTGGGAAGAATGGATGGGAGGGGACTCAACTCATCTCCCTCCTTTCCATATACTTGCTTGCCCCTTCCCTTTAAATACCTACCTACCTATTTAACAGGATATCCTTCACCCTTTATCAGGATCCCCCTTCCTTCCCCTTCCCTGGACGTTAGCTTGCATTTGCACCTTCCTTCCATTCATCGTCTCTACTACATTAGGCAGCTGCCTGACCTACCTCTAGGTTGCCTTATCTCTGTCTGCAGTTTTGAACGTTTATAACTTCTTCTCCACTGCCCCGTCAGAAAGTCAACCTCAGATTCCTGACCGTCGAGCTATCCTTTCCGTATCTAACTCACATTATCAACTCGGCCCGAAGAACATAAATAAGTCCTTCTCTCCACTGCCGCGTCTTCGGATCTACGACTTAGGCAAACATTCATCAACGATTCACCTTGTCTCCATCTGTCCCCACACTTTACACGCAAGCCGCTCTGTTTCTATTCTTGTATGTGTTGAATATCTTAGTACTTATATCCGCTTTCTCAGTCAGTATGTCTTTTTCTCTCTAACAATTCATTCACAGATCTTCAAATCCTCTAGCAAAAATGCCTGCTTCTCACACCTCATCGATCGAAGCCTCGCCTCGTAACATGAGACTGGCTACTTCACAAGAGCTCCTCTACACCAGCATCAACGCAACTCTCTCTACAAAGACGAACCGCCCATCAACCCCGGTGCATCATATTCAGGAAGATGATTATACCGTTCCAGCACCTCCCCCGCCCAGCCCTGTCAGCTTCAGGCCTGAACATTGGGCCGCTCCAAGTCGTCGCTGAACTGCGAGTCCCCGTGACAAAGCTGTTACACGGCACCGGCGATAACTCGTCAACTATGTCCTTGCAGATCAAGCAAACGGGCTAGACGAGACGCCAACTTGATCTGAGACACGCTTTGACCTTTTTCTCTTTCGGCGTTATTGTTGCGATCTCATATTGAAGCGCTCTGGAGTCCGGGTTATTAGGAGGGCAATCGAATAATGGGTGAATGGGATGTTTTGGCTTGTGGTGCAAGCCATAATGAAGGTGTGGAACTTCGGGCAAGGGCGTACGGGTTTAACACAAGGACAACAAAAGTTTTACGGTTAGGTTTGGTTTGTGTTTCTATTAGGAAACAAGTTGTTCTGCTTTTGGTGTGTTCCTTTTGCTGTAGTCATGTGATAAATACTACCGATTACCTGTACAATGGTGTCTGCCATTCGATACCTCTTCCGAGATTTGGCCTGGTTAAGATATGTTATGATCCGAAATACTCACTTGTTTTCTGTAGACATGTATACCTGGGTACTTGACCTATTAATACGACAACCTGAACAAGAGTGCAAGCCGATTTGATTCAATGCCGATATGCCTAAGTTTTGTCGAACATGGCGATTGCGTGACCAAGTACCTAACGGTGGCTTCAAGTTTCATACTCTGCTGCAGGCTAATAGTCAGACTTCGTTGTTACCAACTCCCACCACATTCTTAATGCATTTGATCGTACCCAACTGATTTGCCAGCTCGCGTCAGGTTAAATTGGCCGCTATGAGCCTAAGAGACAAAATAACACAGTCACTTTATCCCTCGTTAAACTGGCTTTCAGGCCACTTTATTCTGGCGCCCTAAGCCATGAAGGCCAACGTTTTTGCTGCGCGGTAAAGTCCGTACTGGGATTACGATTTGTATACACTACCTAGCCCTAAGTATGTATATCCGGAGACAAGTATGGAACCCTTTTCGTGACATCGAATGCAGGTGGTTGTGATTCGGAGAGCTTGCTGCTGAGTGCACATCCAAGCTGGATGCACATAAGCAGTAGGTAGGCAGCCAGACCGCCATTCCATGTCCTAAGAGGCTTGAGGAAGGTCAACATCCGAGCCTGGAGGGCTCAGTAGGGCACCAGCACGAGAATGGGTATCCTTGTTCCAAAGAAGATTGGCTGGCTGTGTGTTTCCTAATTCATCGATACATCGCAATTCAGATAAGAGATCCACGACGTTGAAGCAACGGGAGCCGAGGCGCGAAGCTCTGTGTAACTTGGCCGAAAACAACCGTGATTCCATGGAAACCGAGCATCACAGCAAGTAAATTGTATGCCAGTTACAGCCTATTAGCACTCTAAATTCGGGATTTGAATAAAACAGCACATCTTGGAGCGAAGCAGCTCGTGAGTCGATGGTAAAGACAGCATATCTACTTTAGGAAGAAAAAAAAGACCACTCCGCTGAGGGCCTAGTCCACTCCATCGAGGAGATTGTACGATCAAGTCTTCATTGTTGACAGCCTTGCGTGTTGGAAGTCCTTGGGTATATCCGGGGAAGCTAAAAGATATCACAGAAAGGGCTTTGGGGGATGGAAACAAGCCACATTACGACGTTGCTGAATTTGGCAACACGGAAGTGACGTCAAGGGAACTTGGGATATAGCATCATGGCCGAAATGAGAGAAGTGGTCGCTAGGTTGCTGCGGTGGTAGGCTCGTGCACCACTTTAACTTGAGCCCCAGGCGCGGGTGCCACTTTACGCGGAGATAACGCGCTGGTACGCGCCAGATCGCGTCGTGCATCCTCGCGTTCCCCTTGACGACGGAGCACATGCCTTCTTTTTTTTACGGGGATAACTCTCTCCTTCTCATCTTTGGCACTATCCTGGTGATTCGGTTTCGATAGTTCTTCATTGCAACTTCCGTCTTGTTCCTTTCTCATTCAATCACTTCGCGACTTCCTCACTTTTTATAACACCATTCCCACGGTCTTACTTTCCTTACTTGTGCCTTCCATTTTTCATCTTCCCACGCTCCTGCTCTCAATAGAAAAGGGCAGTCATTTAAGATGCCTCGAGCGACCCGGCGCACACAGGCTGCGCCTGCTACCGGCCAGTCTATCGCGAGCTTTGCTCGTGTATCAAAAATCCATACTCCTACCGATACTACCAAGAAAGCCATCGTTGAAACCCAATCATCAACCACCAGAAAACGTAAAGCAGCCACAGACGAACAAGATGCGCACCCGAGGACGAAACCTCGAACTGCTTCATTCGCTCCTAGTAGCGAAGATGAGCTTTCTACCTCAGTCAAGCGCTCTCTCCGACGCCAGGAGCCAGTCATCGCCCCATCCATAAAAGCAACGCCAGTGTCAAAGGGCAAGCGAGCAGCCAAGACAACTCCCTCAAGGACCAAAACTGCCCATAAGCCCGTTGTCTCGACACCTCTATCTGAAAACAAACGACAAGGAAAGACGGTGCAGACTAAGCTTGATGGCGTATTCAGGAAGCTAAACAAACCCACGACGGACAGGGATGCTCTACCTGCCCATCTCGCTGAGCTCGTCGATATACACAGAGCATTCGTCAAGACAATTATGATTCAACTTGCCCACAACGGAAACAATTCTCCGATCGACATACGCACCCTTGCTCCTCATATCTCACAGTCCTGGGGGAAACGC
The DNA here is from genome assembly GCF_020744385.1 of Fusarium flagelliforme. Lineage (NCBI taxonomy): Eukaryota > Fungi > Ascomycota > Sordariomycetes > Hypocreales > Nectriaceae > Fusarium > Fusarium flagelliforme. The sequence goes on along the minus strand of NW_025763504.1, from coordinate 4,356,197 downwards.
CAGGTCACCATCGAGGATATTCGTCGATGTATTGCGATTGAAAGCTCGACCAAGCACAACACTCGCTCACCATTCATGATTGCAGATTATGGCCGAGGAAAGATTTGTATCGAACGTTCTTCCGCCGGGATGGCGCCAATCAACGAAGAGCGGTTACTAAAGGAGTTTGAGATCAACTTGCGATCGTTGGGCACTGAACGCTCTGCTGACGATATGGACGTTGACCTCCCACTTGATAATCTTTCATTGAATGAGCTCCCCAAGGTTGACATCAAGAATATGGGCAACGGGATCAAAGCAAACCCCATCCTCAGCAAAGGACAACGCGCGCTCTCGGAGCTCAAGAGTGGCATCGCGAACAAGCAGCATGACAAAGAGGTCAAGCAAAACGTCATCTCCAACAACCCTCTCCTCAACCCCGATGGAACCAAGATGAGCCTTCTGGACCGGCTCCGACTCAAACAACTGGCCAAAGCCAATGAGCCACTCCCTCCCTCAGGTCCCGAGCTTCAGCGTCGCGCAGCTCTCAACCGTGTGGGCGATATTGCAGCAACTATTTCCATGTTAACTCTGTCGAATCCCATGTCCCTACCACGACAAGCCTTCACGATGGCAGTCATCCTCGAGAAGCTCAAGGATTCTCTTCGTATGCCAGTATCGAAGGAGGAGGGCGCAGCTTGTGTGCGCTTGATTGCGAGTGACGTTGCCCCAGAGTGGCTACGTATCGTTACTATTGGAGGCAGGGAAAATGTGGTCGTTCAACGCAACAACCAACCTGTTGACCGGATATTACAGGATCGTGTACAGAAGCTGCTGGGCTGAGAAGGAAGAGTAAGGAGACGAATCATGTATTATTTTTAGGTTCTGGGAATACCCCGTGTAGAAAACACTTGTTTTCTTGTTAGAGTCAAGGAAGGATATGCATTTGCACAAGCATTAGAAGGAGTTGGCGTTGCAGGATCGAAACCGCCAACAAGGCGCTGAACAATCATATTTGTACATAGAAACAAAATATAATTAGAACAAAGTAAAAACACACCTCTCGAGATTCTTTCGTGTCTTGTGATGATGATATTCGTAACAACTGATGGATGGTTATCAGTCAGACTAGTCGGCCCCTGATGTCCCGAATGTTCGGCCGGTGGTCCGAAAAGAGTGGATACCGGCGACGGAAGCACCGTTCCGACTCGGTAGATGGCACCCTGCGACCATGACCACATCCGGGTTATTCCCAACACATAACAGAGCAGGATTGGATCGTATGCACCAAGCTTTCCGAGAAGTGGTGGTTTGAGAAGTCAGAATAATGGGTGTACCCGTCAGGAAACGGATGTTGATTACCGGTTATTGGTGATCGGGAATAATGAGAGAACAAGTGGATATTGGAGGCACACTTACGGACCAAATACCTGAGGGGTGATTGATCAGTTTAAGTTGGGATGTGGTCAAGGAATAGGGGAGAGGATTCCGAAGCTCGGTAATACCTTTCTTTGCTAGGGTGTGATCAGAAATTTCATAGGCGAGCTGCCCGTACTCTTTCTTTCTCTGGGTGCTCTGCTCAAGAGGTCAACTCGGCCTTTTGATCTCCAGTATTCTCCATGCCATTGGAGACAGACCAAGGTCGGCACCGCTCCGGAACGCCAAAACAAACTTGGGAAACACCAATGCAACCACAATGAAGGCCTCGCAAGACTCGCCTGACGAAGCGTCGTCGTTGTCATCTACCATGGGCGACACAGAAGTCTCATCGCGGATTGTGGCCTCAGACCCAATCCCAAGTCCAGAAACCATCAATCGCACAACATCATGTATATCGGGCCACGATGCTTTCGAGCCAGCTGCTACAACCACCACTCCGGAGGGTGACGCACTTTATCGAGAAGCTGGCGACGAGATCTTCGATAAGGTATCTCAGGGACGAAAGAGGGCGATAGTGACAGTCTTGTCGTTTGGGGCATTCTTATCGCCTATATCGAGCACATCTGTGTTGGCGGCGACACCAGAGGTTGCAGCGACTTACAACACGACTGGAAGTATCATCAACCTGAGCAATGCGGTGTATATGATTGTCATGGCTTTATCACCCTTGTTCTGGGGGCCAATGAGTCAAGTGTATGGAAGACGTGTTGTGAGTAACCATTGCCCGTGTTATATGAAATATGTGGTCGTTGGTTAGTCAGTTAACCTTGGGTGCTATGCTCATGAGAGAGGCTATATAAGTGTCTACGTACGTACTCGAGCTAACATAAACTTCAGGTGGCTTTATCTTCATCAGCCATGTTCTTTGTACTGAGTTTGGCAACCGCATTGGCGCCCAACCTCGCCTCGTTCATCGTTTTCCGGGCTGCTTCCGCCTTCGGAGGAACAGCTTTTATTCTTATTGGTCCCGCATGTATTGGGTAAGTAATTAATATTCTGACTTCTTTGCACTTTTGCCAGTAGCTGCTCGCAAAGCGTCTTGTGAACAGGTTTGGCGTTATCGCGACTTGTAACTAGTACATCCTGTGATGGGATAACTGCTATTGTTGTGGACGCGGCTACTATAAACAGAACTGGCAAAGAGAAGTGACCATATTCGAGGAACAGTACTGAGACAGGACAGTGATATCTACCGCCCGACGGAGCGCGGTGCTGCCATGGGCTGGTTCTTAACTGGAACTCTCGTCGGACCTGCCTTTGGACCCTTTCTGGGTGGTATCATCGTAACGTATTCGTCCTGGAGGAGCATTTTCTGGCTACAAACAGGACTAGCTGCTGCTGGGGTTTTGGGTGTCTATCTCATTGTATCCGAAACGGCCCATCAACTCAAGATCGACGACCTGAAGACGCTTTCAGGCAAGAAGAGGGCACTCACAATTCTGAGCATGATCAGTCCAATGCGAGTACTGCGGCTGTTTCAATACCCCAATATTGCCCTGGTGGCTGGTGGCAGCGCATCCTTGACTTGGAACATGTACAGCCTCCTGACGCCCATTCGATACGTTTTGAACCCCCGTTTCCACCTCGAGACTCCGTTGCTTTCGGGTCTCTTTTATTTGTCACCGGGCTTCGGTTATTTAGCTGGGACATTTGTAGGGGGTCATTGGGCGGACTATACTGTAAAGCGGTGGATAAAGAAGCGTGGTGCTCGTGTTCCTGAAGACCGACTTCGGTCTACGCTGCCTTTTATGGGTGCAATTATACCGGGCAGTATGTTGATCTATGGCTGGGCTGTAGATCAAGAGGTTGGCGGCATCCCGCTTCCAGTCATCGCCATGTTTGTACAGGGCGTTGCGCAGTTGTTTTGTTTCCCGTCGTACAACACGTACTGTCTTGACGTGATGCCAGGCCAAGGGGCTGAAGTAGCTGCGACAAACTTCTTTGCCAGATACTTGGTCGGCTGCGCAGCATCCGCCGTGGTTCTACCAGCAGTCGAGGCAGTCGGCATCGGATGGTTCTCTACTATTTCAGCAGCATACTTGATAGTCTCAGCTCTGGCGACCATGGCTGCAATTCGATGGGGGAAGGTCTGGCGAGAAAGAACCCAAGCAAGACTCGAGGGCCTAAGGGAGAAATAGTCAGAGTCCTGGAGAGTTTCAAGTGGAACATGGAAGAAGTACAAGGGCGCCAGCCTTTCCAGTAGAGTTGCGTGGAACAAGGAGCCGAGACATTAGCCCCGAGACTGTTTTGAAACGAGGTATTTGGCTTGTGAGTATCGGTAACGAACTATATAGATATAGTTGGCTACATTACGATGTGGAACAAGAGAAAATAACCAACTTATAGCGAGGATTTTGGAATGTAGAAATATTCAATTAACCGTTGACGGTATTTCGTGCTTTGCCAGTGCCGTTCCAGCCCATACCAAGTGAATCCGCCAGTAATATCGAATAGTACCTGGGTACCTAGATAGTCGATTGAATACATTTATCATTGAATTGCTTCATAGCATACAAAGCATAAACTCGGCAACCCCCAGAATCGGACGAGAAAAAGAAAATCATGTGACAAGGCAAGCCCGGTCCAGCCTTATATCATCACTAACACCATTGACAGATCAGATGCGATCAATGGATCGTGAGACTACGAACTACTGTTGTTGTTGTTGTTGTCGTGGCGTCTTCAAAAAGGGAATGGTACATCTAGTTAAGAGATGACACAACGCGTTGGATATGCTTACGGATACTCTAGGATCGATTAGAATTAGAATTAGGCATAGCAAAGTTACTGTACACGGTGGTACTACTTTAGCTCCAACGTCGGGCTGTTTGTTGGCCGACGATACGATCCATACAATACGGTACGGTACGATAAAGAGCAGAACGAGTCTCGGATCTACGAATACTCGTGTCGAGATATCGCGTGTAACGCAATGCAAAAGATCAAGACTCCGAGCCGGAGATCAAACAACCGATTAATCAATCTCAACCTGTGTAATTAAATTGGGATGGGATGAGAAAGAAAAAGGCCCCGAAATTAAGATGAAGTTGTTTATTAGAAGCATGCACCTGTAGATTGGATGCAAACACAGGCAGGGCTGGGTCAGTACAGTACAGTACAGTACAGTACTCGGTAGGGGGGTCAGGTATTTCAGAAGCACTCAATGGATCCAATTGACCTGAATTGATTGGATTGCCGCGAGACCCGCTTCACCGTTGAAATGACCTCGAGATTATTAGTTTAGTCTGCTCTCCTAGTATCAATTGGGCTTGGCTAAGTTCCATACTTGACTCTGTATCCGTACTGCAGTGCAGCATAGGTAGAGTATAGCAGTAAGAATCAAGGAAATGAGTATGACCCATGAGGGATACAGAAACACCCAAGCCTCACCAACGGGTAGGTATTTTTAAGAAACATGGTGGTTGCCATCAACTATTATCGATATTATATAATACTGTACAGTAAATTACAGTGTCCGTACCCCCAAATAGACATCCATGGTCAAGGGCATCATCATGGATGTTTGTTCTGCCGTCAGCGTGTTTCTGTACCCTAGGTCCCTACGCTACGCTACACGGTCGAAACACGAACAAAGGGACCCATCACATCCTCAATAAAAGGGTCCTGCCGTGGAGCATAAACTATATCTCCAACAATAGTATAAGCTTAGTTCATGCCCGAGTCACGGTTGTTCCTGGAGAGTCTATCACCAGAGATCAATCAGTTGGACGACAGGATATAATGACCGATGAGCGATCTAATCAACTCAGAAATCAGCCATTTGACGCAGAAGCAGAGAGAAAATAAAAAACCCCCGAGCTGTCAGGGCTGGCTGCAGAATTGGCTCGCTTTCTTCCTTGGCTAACTTGGCTTGCTTGTACTAAAACGACCAAGTTCGTGTCGGCGACCCAGTAGTTAGCCCTTGGCAATCCTGCCGTTAAATATGGGCCTGGGCATCTCCTGGTTCCAAGGGCAGAGGTAAGGTGAGGTGAGGTGTTGTGTTGTCTATTATTGTCAACATCCAGTGCCTTGTTCGTGTTCCTGTGCCGTGCCACCTGTGGCGTTGAGGTTGGTGTCCCTTTCGCGATGCGAGGCCGAAAGCTTGGCTTCAAGACAAGACGGGATCTTTGGATGAGGACAAATGCAGTGCCAAAATTGAATGGAGCCGCCATATATGCTACCACGTTGTATTGCTAGAGACTTGAACAAATATAGTACAGTACCTACCTAGGTACTAGTTAGCTAGGTCAATTGCTTGATTCACTGTGGTCTCTACCTAGGCAAGGCCGATGATAGTGGGGGTCAATGTCACTACCTATTCTTGATGATAAGTTGACAGGCTTCATGATGCAGCATCCTGCCTCGTTCGCATTGGATCACGTAGGACCAGGGTGTAAAGCTTCTACAGCCATAGTTACAGAATGAAGCATCAGCCTCTATCTCCAACCAATTCTCCCTCATCATTGCCCGCATTCGTGAACCATCAGTAAGATAATTGGAGTAGAATCAAGGGGACGCGTGGCGGGAGGACCCTCACCCTTCATTCAACCTCGTCCTCCAACAGAAGGGGGGGCGTGGCCGGATGCAGACCAGGGTCTGCTTTGCTTTGCTTTGCTTTTTCGCTTCGCTTGGCCAAGATAGACGGACTCGACTCTGGAGACTGTAGACGATTTCGAGATGACATGCTAGTTTGAATGACTACTTCAGCCGCTTGTTTCCCTGTGCCTCTTGCTGATAATTTTGTCATCTTCAGGCCAACTATAGATAAGCAGCTCGTCCTTCTCGGAAACGTCGAGACGAGATGAGATGAGAACAAGCATAAAAGAGGAGGGCCACTTTGAAAGCTGATTTGCCAATCACACATGCTCCAAGTCGATTAAGTTCCAGGGCCATGTGCTTCCATCATTGTTCGAACAAATAGTAACATTGACCGGTGATAGCGGGTTGTGGTATCTGTAGAAACGGCGGCAACCACAAAACACTTACGAATTTCATACCCGACACCATGGGATCATGTTACAGAAAAGAGCCGCAACCGGACTGTACTGCTCTGGTCTTTGGGTGCCGTGGCGATTGACATGCGGATTCAACCCATGAGAGTTGTCGATCAGGAGTTGCAGGACGCGCAACCACGGGCAGGCATGGTAATGTTTGAAGCTTCGAGCTCCATCATGAAGCGTACCAAACTTGAGCTACGGCCAGCAAAGCCTCTCCCTTCTCTAACAATAGGGGCGGACTGGCCCTCGCTCGTAGACCCACGACGCGGAGGCCCCCAGTGCGCTTTCTGGCTGTTTGATTGGGCTATGAGCGACAAAACCGCTTACCAGATTATGGCGCAACGACGAGGGAGGCAAGGCTTGCGTCAAGGCTTAGCTAGCACATACGTACTGCACATACAGTATCGGAAAGGCGATTCTTCTCGTCAAACCTTCCGGACGGTAACGGTTGGTGAAGTATCGTTTGCATCATGGTAGCTGATTGGAAACGCCAAAAAAGCAACACGGCAGTAGTAGTGATAGTATTGACGGGCAGCTACAGCGGTACTGTCCTTGGAGCTGCAGCGGGTTGATTGATTGATTGATTGATTGATCGGTTGATTGAAATGTCAGATCAGCGGGTACGGATACTCAGTCAGGTTCGAAGTCGTAACCAATTGAAACCGAGAAAAGCCCCGATGGCTTCTCACGTTTGAACGTTGGTTGGATGTTAGATGCGAATGGCGCTTCTGATTGGAAATTTACTATGCACATAGTACCTCCGCCTTTCCAATCCTACCCCGGGGAAAATGAGAAAGGCAAGGCCAGTCGTTGAGTTCGCTCGGCAATTTCTGGTGCGAAAGAGATGGCGAGGGTGGTGCTAAGAAACTGCTTTTTGCCTGATTTGGAAGACCCGGGACCCATTTTCTAAAGCTTGAACGGGTCCCTGTTCCAGTATGAATTCTTTGATGTTCTCCAAATGCCTGACCTTGAACCAGAGCAGAGGAGAGACCCTTGTCAGCGAAAGACTTGGCTTTGGATGCACAAGCTTCCCTTCCCTGCAGGCTTTGGCTTGGTCTCGGACAGCAGAATGAAGGACACCTTGCACCAAAAAAGAAAACTCGATACAGGCAGACCAGGTGTCGGTGACCACCCAGATCAGATCCATTATCAGCGGGTTCTGCCACAAGACTCGTCCTGTACTGCGCATAATACCTCTAGTATCCGTACCTTGCAGAGCAACACAGCCACGGACTGGTCTACCTAGATCTCTAAAGATATCGGATACTGTAGCACACTCTGCGCCGTGCTGTGCGGTCGGGTCGGATGCTTTAAATAATCAGGTACTATACCTTAGGTCCCGGGCCCTCCGTAGCATAGGTGAGGTGAGGTTACTTATGTACTGTACTGGCTGTCTAGGTGATAAGCCGCCACCAAATGCAGACGGGGACCTAAATTGCCTACTACCTGATGTACGTTAGTACTTAATGCACCTAGGTAGAAAATGAAGCAAGAGAACAGTACAGTATCAAGTTGTTGAACCTCTGGAATAACACAGTACAACTTTTCCCTGAAATCTTGTTGGTTTATTGGATGAATATCCTCTCTGAATTGTCGGGCCAGCTACAGAGCAGATCCCAGCCATGGAGTCTACCCCTACTTACAGTCACTGTATGGGTACCTCAACAAGTTCCATAATTGTACCCCTTCCGCTCCTGGTTGCTTAGTGGACTCCGTAGCGGGCCCTTTCCCCTAAGTACATTTGTCCTCTGCTGCACTGTTCTTTCCTCCCTTGTCCCCCTATCGCCCTCTGGCCTCTACAAGTCTGCAAGGTCCTGGCCCAAGGATAGCAACCCCTTGTCCCTCCCGTGTCCATAATCCAATCCCTGCGCTGCCTCTCCTCTCCTGGTCCGGTTAGGTCTGTCTTCGCTTTTTTTTCTCCCTCCTATCTATCTCTTCTTGATTCAACTTCTTTTCTCTTATTTCCCCCCTCCTTTCTCTTCCCCCTCGTCAACGCCTTTCGCTCTTCGCTCGGTCTGTTCATCGCTTTTCTTGACGACGCCCTCTGTTTCGCTTCTTATCGCAAACTCGGCAAGCACCGGTCCTCCCCGTGTTGCTTCAAGCGTTTGCGTGTCGCGCCGTGCGATTGTGCTATTCCGCCGCCTCGCCTCCTTTTTCATCTAATTGCCTCCGTCTCATGACGAGGTAGCATCGTCGGCCGCCTAATTTACGCTCCTAACCGGACAGCATCTTTCGTCGACCTCCCTTGCAGGATATCTCGACGACTGCCAGTCGTTACTTTCAATTGATTCTCCGGTCAGATCCGCCTGTACCTGCAACTTGCTCAACGAACCCTTCGATGTCGGCCGGCTCCACTCAACTTTCGCTCCGTATCTAAGATAATTTTCGTAACCACCTGCTCGCCTACATCTATACATCACACGTATCCGCCGCACAAAACCCCGCGACTCGACCAGCCCTCGGCCTAAGCGTGCCAGACTCTTAAGCCTAGTATGCAGCGGCGCCATTCAGTCACCATGGCCGCCCGCAACAATAACAATAATTCGCGAGGCCCCTCGGGCAGGAAAATTGATCCTCTTCTCCCCTACTCCATCATCTCTGAAAAGACCAAAAAGCCTAGACTTAGGATGCGGTCACTCTTGGGGCCATGCCATGCCAGACGAGTTTTCACCTGGCTTCTTGGTGTGGCCTTCCTTATCACTTTGATTTTTGTAAAGTCAAGGAGTTCCGGCTACAGTGTCGGCAAGATGAGTGGTACCAAGACGCAACAGCCCATTGCGACAGCTACCGTTGTGAACACACAAGGCGAGACTGTTGTCATGCTTACTGGTGATATGGATGGTGATGGAAAGCTCGAGACCGTGCCTGAGAGCGAGTACGTTACTGCCGATGAAAAGAAGGAAGTTGCTGCGCAGCTTGAGAAGATGCCCTGGTTGAGATTCCCTCAGTACGTTGACACACTCCGGTTTCCCCTGCATGACTAACCTCACCTCCAGCCTTGATGGTTACTTTCATGGTCTCCGAACTATCGTTAGCAAGGCTAACTTGATTCCTGAGTATCCCAACATTACTGACAAGGCGCCTTTGCCTTCTCCTGCCATGAGCGACCACGTACCTAAGCCTCAGAAGTACATTCCATACGATCATGGCAGCGACGTCAAGACTTGCTACCTCGATGCCAAGAAGACCGTCCCCGCCCCAGATCTGTATGCTTATAACGGTGTTCCCCAGCATATGCCTGACCCCGCAATCGGCTCCTACAAGCTTCTCGGTATTAGGGATGATATCTGCTTCGACCGTTTCAGTCGTTACGGGCCTTACGGCCTGGGCTATAGCAGAGCTCAAGGTGGTCTGGATACTGGTCTGGATACCGAAGCCGCTCACAATGAGGCCGTGTGGGCAGAAACCGGCAAAATCAACTATATTGATGTGAACTGGGCCGACGCACAGGAAGATTGCTACAAGGTCAACAAGCACCGCTTCAAGCAGGTCAACGCCGACACTGGCGAGCTTTCGGAGACCAGCAGCAAGAAGGGTCGTATCGCTGTCGTCGTCCGTACTTACACTGGCTTTAAGTGGACTGAGCTTGCTGTCCTGAACTTCCGAGCCCTTATTAGTGAGCTTTCGCTACGATCGGGTGGTGAATACCAAGTCCATTTCCTGATGCAAGTGCGAAACATCGACGAACCCATTTGGTCAGACAAGTGGACTGTGCAGCGTATCATCAACGACAACGTTCCCGCCGAGTTTCGAGGTCTGGTTTCGCTTTGGAGCGAGCCCCAAATGAGATTGATGTATCCCGGCCGGTTCGGAGAGACGATCGAGAACCCCAGTGGCGCTGACATTCACGGCATTTACCGAAGCGCCCATTTCCCTCTCCAGGTTTTCGCCATGCAGCACCCCGAATATGAGCACTACTGGAACTGGGAGATGGATATGAGATACCTCGGCAGTTACTACGAGTTCTTTGACCGCCTTGGCAAGTGGGCGAAGGAGCAACCTCGAACCCTTCTCTGGGAGCGCAGCGCTCGCTACTACATTCCTCCCTACCACGGAACATGGGAGAACTTTTCTCAGACTGTTCAACATGACACCCTGGCTTCTGGTCGCGCTCCCATCTTTGGTCCCCTGTCCTTCGAGGGTAAGGAGCAGCTACGACACGACGAATGGGGCCAATCTATGATGCCTCCCTCGTGTAGTTCTGATTCCCCCGATCGTTCCAAGTGCGGTGTTGGCGAAGAGGCCGATATCATCACCCTCAACCCACTGTTCGATACCGAGCAATCAGGATGGGTTTTCTCAGACGATGCTACAGGCTACAAAGCTCCTCCTCCTCGACGATGCGCCATCATCACAGCATCTCGTCTTAGCCGTCGTCTGCTGATGTCAATGCACGAGGAAGTCTGGCGATACCACCACACCATGTTCTCGGAGATGTTCCCGCCTACCGTTGCTTTTCATCATGGTATGAAGGGAGTGTACGCCCCGCATCCCATCTTCCTCGACCGAGCCTGGTATCCTTTTAGCGAAATCGATGCTGCCTTCAACGCTGGCCGTGACCACTCAACATCTGGCCCTGGCAGTCCCTTCGACCAGCTCAACGAACACAATCACAAGGGCACCAGTTGGTACTTTAACAGCGAGTTTGCAGGTCTTTTGTGGCGCAGGTGGTTGGGCTATGCTCAGCTTGACGGTCGTGGCAAGCATGGTGGCCGTGCGAACGAGGGACATGAGCGAGGTGGCAAGACGGAAGAGCTGAAGGACACCAGCAGCGGCCGGCTATGTCTGCGTGGTATGCTGGTGCATCCCATCAAGTTTGAGCATCCTTCAGAGAAGCCTTAGACTGGGACGCAGAAATATTCCTTCAATCCTGTCGCCGTCATGAGCAAGGCGACGCTATTTGTCCATCCTCGACCAGCGCACACGACAGACATCACCACGCACATATGCATTTGCAGGAGCATTTGTACAAATATACCCACGACTATTACTGAATGGCAAGACATCCGATTCCCAGAACTATGATGAGAAGGGTGATGACGCGAATTCTATGCATCTATTTTTACCAGTTACTTCCTTCGCCCGGCTTGCATTCCGTTTACGGACCTAGCGAACTTGTCCTAGACCTACCTAGACACTTTATTATTTGAACCTTACCTATTATTTCTCTTTCACCGTTTGGGTATTCTCTCCAGCTAAGGGTTTCCACAACGTCGTCCTAATCAATTCCTCTCATCCCCAACTGGGAATCATACAAGGTTGTCTGCATCATTCAAAACAAAAAACCTCTGTTTTAACTCGTCTGTTTATTCTCTGTTCTCGTTTTATCAATCAGTGTAGCATGTTGTTTCTGGGTATGAGGCATCCAGGACCAGGCGCGGAAGGGTTCTCCGCCCATGCTACGGGGCGTTTTGGACTGGGGGATTTTGGGAAGACACATGTGAACATGGTGCGACTTGTATAGATTCGATCTAGTATTAGAGGCGGCAGTTTGGAGTGAGATTTCATCTTGGGTTTGAAACCAATTTCGAAGCCGGTTCCGAGTCATGTTTGTACCAGTGCCCTTTGTGATGCCTGTTGCTAGAATAAATATTGCTCTCTTTTAAGGTTAGAGTTGCTTCAGCCAAACTGGCAACAATTCTCGTCAAATTAGGATTGCCTATAAAGCAGCCATACGGTCGGCCAACGTCCTTGATCTCAAAAACAGGATAAAAATTGACAGTTGCAAACGGTTGGAAGGACGCATAGTATTTGCTGCCAATTATTCTAGATAAGCCACGAAAGCATTTCCCATATAGCACAATTTTAATTGCAAATAGCTACAAGACAGAGTTGCCTTTGGTTGGAGTGAGTCTCCTAATGTAACAGGCGAATTTGTACCTAGGCACCCAGCCAGAATGTGCATAGTGCATACTACGAGTTAATAAGCATGTTACTACTGGCCATCAATAAAGAAATGCTTAAACGTTGTGATTGATTTGGTCGAGAACCCCTTCGCCTACCTGTCATCCATCCTATCATCCATATCAGCCTTTGAGGTCAAGTTTCTCGGGTTTACGTAATTGTAGCAATTCGGAATAACAGAATATATAACTCAAAAAGAAAAACTAATCCTTGGATAAACGATATATAATTTGATATGCGTATCGTGTAGAATCATACCGCGCCATGATCAACTACCTCTAGACCCATCCCATCCTCCTATCCAGTCATGAGCTATGCTGATCAGACGGAACTAAAGGGGCGTCACGGATGTCCAAATGGCGCAAAAGTCGCCAGGCAAAGAAACCAGGCACAGTAGGCGAAGCATGAGAGATAAAAATCCATTCCCCAGGTATCAAACGCCTCTGACGCCGTCAACACTCAAAGCCTACAACGCCGTCACGCCCAAATGATGCGAAAATGTGAGTTTGGCTCAAAGGCCGGGCGAGTCGGTACAAGATCGCCAATAATAACGTGACGCTTCGAGGTTCTCACTCCTCATCGCTGCGACGTTATCTCAGAGAGTATACCGAGAGGTAGATGCTCGATAAGCATGTTTAACACATGATCGGTCAGCTCCCGTCTATAGTATCTCACTTCCTCAGAACGGCATCGTAAATGCTCACTAAGCCAGTGATGGCAGTTCCGGTCAAGATGCCTTTGTAGCCACCGTAAACGGCCCTGTCGAGACGCTCAATGGAAAGGTCATTGAGAAGGCCGCCAAAGTTAACGTTCTGACCGTAAACAACGAATGAGACAAGGGCCTTGACAATGCTGAAAGTCAGAGGGTCCACGACATAGTCGGCATGGCTTGGACGAGGGCGACCACGCGAGGGGGGAGGGCTCGTGGCGCTGAGATTGAAAAAGTAGCCAGCAAATGACGGGATGACAACGCTGGTCAGAAGCCAGGTCAAGGCAGGCGACCAGAAGCTGGAGGTGAGAAGCAGGAACATGTCAGGAACGTAGACAGGGTAGTCGGGTGTGCCAAGAGCGCCAATGGCGGGAATCGTGAAGGCGTAAACATTGCTCAGAATTTCGCGACGGACGTTCCACAGTTCCCAGCCTGCGACGCAGAAGAGGATGCTTGTGACGGTACTGAGCGTGTCGCGCGTCGCATGGCTAACTTCAGTGATGCCACTTTCCTCGTACATTGACGAGACGCGCTGGCGCACGATGCTGGTTGAGCGATCAACAGCCAGAGCTACGTCAGCGGGGGTTGCAGGTAGTGCAATGCTCGACGCGACTTGAGCGAAAGCACGGCCAGGAGTTTCAACGAGTGCGGTAGATGTAGCTATGGGAGAAGAAGCATCGTCGCTCCTGTCGCTCAGACGATAGGATTGTTAGCTGGAATATTCTAATGACAGCGCGCAAGGCCACCTCGGCTCGCCTCGACTCTCGCGAGTACAAGAGGCGCTGGCGTGACTATTGATGAAGGGCGACTCACTCAATCGATTCTTCCTCCACGGCCTTGGAGGGCCGTCGCCGTACTACCTTCAGGCCATCTTCACGAAAGATTTCCTTCTTGACGGGTGATCCTTGAGCCTTGGAGCGACTGTTGAAGTAGCCAGCGAGGTCTGGGTTGGCGAGAAAACGCGACGAGTTCTCGGTAAGGTAGTTGTCAAGAGCTACGCCGAGGTCGTCCTTCTTGAAACCGTCGAACCTACATCAAATCATGTCAGCGCGACTGGCACAGGCGGCTAAGCGCATGGAGGGGTCGTGATGATGCTAAAGTGGGCGCGTCGCGCTGCGCCTGGATGCGTCCAAGCGCAAACAATAGGGACAAGGAGACAATGCGACGAGTTGATTGTTGCCGACGATTGTTGCGCGCGCATATGGTGTATACAGGTTGACGGATGACGGCTCGACTCACTCAAGTAGACCGACAGTCTCGGCAAGGGTCTCTAGTTCGCCCTTCTTCTTGGTCTTCAACCATGAGTTGTATCTATGGGTAGACATGTTGAGTATGCGTTTGTCGCGTAGAGTGTGGGGGTTTAAGTGTTCCAAAACGAATATTTTGGCGCAAAATATGTAGACGTACGCGTCGCAGTTGGATAAGAGAAAATGCACAAAATGAAGCTGAAGATGATGATGGCAAGAGTAACTCGGATGTGGTGTTTGGGGGGGTTCCAGTTCCAGTTCCAGTTGGAAGGGTGATGACGGGATGACGGGAGTGCTGAAGGAAACCTACTAAACTTAACTTAGCAGCGGGTCTCGTCTCTTCCCTTGTTTATGTTTTTTTCTCCCGCGCCTTCGGTTCCTTCGATGTAATGCTCCCCGCAGATCACTTTAGGGGGGATGACCGTGACCCTGCACCAATCAGTATGCATGAACCTGGAGCTTGAGCACTAGAAGTTGAAGGTACTGATTCACTGCAGATACTGCATGACATGACCTTACCTTACCCCACCTGCTCCCATTCATTCTACCCACAGGCCTGGAGAACAACATTTGGAGCTGCAAGGTACTTAGTACCTGTCGAGACAAGAGCAAACACCCGCGTACTAATACACTGCACAACGCGACACGCAAATACTTTATTATTATTTTAAGCGCCGATGTTACCTTTTAACCATAACTTGGTTCTTTTTGGGACAAAGTCTTACAAGATACATGGATGACTATACTGAATACTTAGGTAAGGCTAAACAGCAGGAATCAACACCCTTTGGTATATACCTCATGAATTTATGTACTGTACGTGCAGATGACAGAAGACGCTTTGGTTCTACTAAGGTATTGGGTAAACTATAGACTAAAAGGTAGACATACCTACACCCAACTTACAAACCTCTCTTTTCCCCTCTTAACCATCCTTACTGGCACGTAATCGTCGTTCATCTTGAGGGTCAACAACGAGGTTGCGCCCAATATCTTGGCTCGGCTTACAGATTGAGCTTTGGCATATACGTCGCGTCTTCCTTCTTCATCCATCCTCTCAATCTTCTCATCGCTCGCCCATTCATCTACCGCGAGTTCAATGCTGTAGTCTCGGAAGATGACGGCAACTGCGGCAATGATTTCCACTTGAGCGATCCGGCGGCCAAGACATGACCTAGGTCCATCGCTGAAAGGGATATATGAGCCTCGCTCCGGTCGAAAGAGCTGCGAGCTTGTATCAGGGCCTTTGAAACCGCCGAAATCGTCATTATCATGAGCATTATCTTCCGACTCTGCCGACTTCCCTGTGTCTTGGTTGGTTCGATACCATCTCTCAGGTACCCAGTCGTTGATGTCGTCCTTGCCATCATGGATCTGGCTCGGTCTCCCAGGCCAGTATCGTGGGTTGCGGTGCACCGAGACAGCTACCAAGGAAACGATTGTGCTCCCGGGAATGAGATAGCTGCTGTCATCGATAGTGATAACCTGCTCTTGATCCCGAGGCACTTTCTTTGGTATCTCAACAACTGCGGGCGTCATCCTGAGGGTCTCGTTCATACAAGCCCCCAGCATACTGGCCATCATCGGGTTGATCAAGGTGTCATAGTCCCACGAGCTTGGGTCCTCCTCTCCAAAGATCTCGTCGATATCCTTTTGCAGTCTTCTCTGCGACATTGGGTTATTTGCCAGCTCTAGCAGGATGAAATGCAACGCCCCGGCTGTGGTCTCATGCCCAGCAACGAGCATGATGAAGGCATTTCCCTGGATCTCATCCCGTGATAACGCGCCCTTCTTGGACTGCATGCTCTGCTGGTTGGGGCCTGTGCGAGTCTCGTAGCTGAATCTGACCAATTGACCCATTAGGTCCATACCATCGACATGCTCACCCTTTCGAGCTTCTTCGATCTTCTCATCCATTAACTCGTGCATATACTTGCTGAACTCCCCATGGGACTCTGCCGCAAGTTGAGTCTTCTTGAGTGGTATCATTCCTGCAGCGTTGTTAGCCTGACAATTCATCGTCCTCCGTCCAGCTCAAACTTACTCAATAACCACCTGGGAACAAGCAGCACCAGCAGAATATACTCCAGGGCAGTTGCGATTGCAACCACAAAGCTCATCTTGTGGCCTGCGGTGGCCTCGGGCGAGGCGTACTTGGCCATCTTGGGATTGGATTTTGCCGGCAAAGACTCCCCAGGCCACAGCAGTTTGAGGCCAAATCCAACATAAGCAATAATGTTCAGAGCTAGCCTCATCGTGTCCTGATCGAGTGTGTTGATAGTACCGCTGTCTTGTACACTTGACTCCATCCAAGTCCTGGTCAACCCCTGCGCCTGGTGAATGGCTTCCTTGAAGACAAGAGCAGCATTCCTTTCGTTGAATGATGCCGAAGTCACCTTTCTGTGGTTCCGCCAGATAGCACCCTCTGAGGTCAGAACATTGTCGCCAAACAGTCTCAAGATCTCGTAAGTTTCAACGTATTTAGGGAAGTGCTCTCTCCTGGAAGTGATTTGGCGAATGGCCTCGGCATTGCAGGTCATCATGAACAGCATTTTTGGAGAAACAACGATGAAGACATCTCCATGGCGCGCAAAGGCGTCATGGCGCGTACGATACGAGAAACCAGGCGTCAAAACTCTGGTGCCCCAAAGTCAGCAACGGGCTCAATCTAAAAACGGCTATACATACTCTAGCCATTCTTCCCATAGTGGTTCAGGGAACAGCTTGATTATTGGAATCAGTGCTTTATGCGTCAATGCCCATGGGAGGAAGATAGGGGAGCATGCTATTAGGATTCGTGTAAGCGTTGAACAATGCAGTCAAGATGGGGGGTACATACGAGCAATGATGTAGGGCAAGCCACTCCTCTTTGCCGCTTTGATATTCCTCCACAGGCCAGAAACATACTCATACACGGCGTACGAGATAATCGCGCCGAAGAGTGTAAGAATTGCTTGCATTCTCTTGACAATTGCCTGTAAAATCCTCGGGGTCTAGGGTGGCTTAACTGCAATGACAGGGGTAGTGTATCAAGCTCAAGATCTCGAGTAAAGAGAATCCCCTCAAGTTTTGAGTAGAGTGCGGATACAGGAACGATAACAAAGTTAAAAGAATGACAGCAGTAGATTGGCGATCTGGTATCGATTACGATGGGGAAGAAGCCGACTTGTTTTTATGTATTCCCACTTTATATTGGCGCTTGCGCTTGGTCAAACAAACGGGGTTTGGGCTGTTACAGACAACGCCTCAGATCAGATCGACTGGCAGGTTTCTGCACCTACTAATGCTATATATATATGATGATATGACAGCGTCAATGAGAACAACGATGGGCACGTCTCCGTATAAGTTCGGAGCATTAACTGCAGACATCCATTATGCGCATGAGTTGCAGCTTGCTTCCACGTCTATGTTCCCGTTATAGGTAGGTAGATGTCTAGATAGTGCATTCATTGAGCGTTGGCTGTACCTCTCAATGCAGTGTCCATGCGTGAACGGAACTTGAATTTTGTCATACGTTGCTCTTGTCCTATGCTGTACAGTACAGCCCAGGTCTTGCAATATCTAACATGTCATATGTGATAGTGTGGGCAATGGACTAGGTATCTTTAGCTTGTGGACATTAGCTCATCACTGGGCGAGGTTAAGGATGCCGCAAGTTTTACTAACCAACTACTGTAACTGGCTTGAGTTAGCAGAGTGTTGTAAGAATAATCAATAAACTGTGGATGTCTTTCGATAAAGTAATCAACCATACAGTTCAGCCATTCAGGTGTATTACTCAGGCTACCTATAGGTACTATAGGTACTCGAGAGTGACTAGGTAGGTATCTTAAAGACTCACCATGTAAAGCTAATTGAATGGTGTAGAAACCAACATGAAGATATGCATGTTATGACTTACACAGAATTATGTATAAGGAAAAGAGTTACAGCAAAATTCGAATCCAAGAATTGGCTTATCCGTACTCCTATGTTGAGTGGTGAGGGGCTCGGATACGCCGCAACTGTCAGGCCTAGGTATTTCAGCCTCCGCACGTAATTTCCTATCTCCTGAACCAAAATGAAGCATCCAGAGCTTTTACGAGCAAGCGCAAGCGGAGAAACGATGTAATCTAGTTACCCGGTATGGTCAACAGTTGTTAGGCGAAGCGCAATTCCAGATACTGTACGGAATAGGCTGTAGCCAAATCAGCACAATAGATTGCTGACTCTACAATACAGTAGCTGCCTACCTTACATAGTAATCATCTCGAACAACGTCGATTCCTATTTCTTACTGAAACGCGTCTGTCCGAAATGGAACGGAATTAAGCAACGTCGAGATGCGCGGGAGGCGTTGCGGGCGTTGGACCAACCCGTTTCATGATCCCTCGGTCTAGCCAGTCTAGGGGGCGCTGTGGATTTTAAGGAGGATTTCCAGAGAGCTTTCAACTGTAGCGTTGATGGTAGGCCCCCTACAGCCCCCGCCAGGTCACTAGGTTCCAGCCAGTCAGCACGTTCTGCTTCGACTCAAGATCATGGATGGATCCTGTTCTTCTCCATTTCCAAATTTGATAAAGAGGTAACCCGGTAAGATCGTCCAATACCACGACTGACGTGACAAGGGTGCCTAGGTAGAGTGCGATAGTACGGATACCTCTTTTGGCTCTAATTATTCCAAAATTTCGGGACCTCATCTCGACCCTGACTGGGAAATAAGGGATTCCAATATATCTGCTTACAACAGGTCTCGTGACGACGACAAAGTCGTTGTAAACTTGTTTTTCGAAACGGTCGACCGTAGGTAGACTACCTTCTAGTAGGTACTCTAAAACAATCTTGGCCCGCCATTCATCAATCACCCTTTACATCCAACGACCGACAGGTTGTTTTAGTTCGTCACCACCTTTCTCAGCGCGACTGACCTACTACCTACCGACGTGCGACGCTTGGAACAACGAGCCCCCTTTTACCAGCCGCCCGCTTCTATCAAATACAACAAAACCACAAATCGAACCTATATTTTACAGCAACGAATCACCTCTGCTCGTACTTTCAGCATGTTTGCATTGGCCGCGGCAATCGATCAAATAATATATTCTTTCACTTTGCTTGCTCTTCTCAACTAGTCTAGCTGACTACCTACATACCCATCGTTACTACCAAATTATTCGAATCAGCCGCCGCAAGACCATCATGACACAACATCGACAGGACGGGGACGTCTCTCCTATGGATGTTAGTCCTCGCACAGTATCTCCGTCGAATTCAAACTTTCAACTCGCTCCTGCTCCACCGTCCAAAGGAAAAGCCGATGCTCTTCTGCCTCCTGTCGATGCGAAAGACACAAACTCCCCCGGAGCCTTCGATTCCACTTCAGAGATACAACAAACCTCAAGTATCTTGCCACAAGGCCGAGACCCTGGGTCTTCATCGGCTATACCGAAGTCTACCCCAGCTTCAACCAAGTCGCTCAAAGACCATGGCATAAATGATCGAGACTTCGGCCATGAAGGACAAGATCACAGCCAGACCCCTCCTAGACCAAGCATACAGCTCACCACTGCTGATGGCGTCGACACTCCCGTCGAAACCCCCCCTGCATTCATTCGAGGTAACTCGTGGGAAGAGCCAGACACCCCAGGCAAATCCCGTGGCGCCTCTCTGATGTCCAAACTCAAGGCGCTTACCAACAACAGTGGCCTACCAACTCCCAAATCGCCGACAGTTGCTGGCCCTTCAAGTCAAGGCATTCAGTCAAACGTCAATTCTCCGACGCGGCCCAATCGCGGTATTCCAGGAACTTTGACAGAGGAGGACACGGACGCTGATGCTGATGCGGAGGAGACCGCTGATGAAGGGAACCCTGAGGATGGCAAAACAAAAAAGAAAAAACAAAAGAGAATGATGCGCCGCACGAAGAAGGCGAACGCTTCGACACCCGGAACTCCAAGACGATTTGCAGCCGACACAGACGTGCTGGATACCTTCGACCAGCTGGTTAAACGACGTGCAAGCATGCCCGATGCAGCCCCTGAATACGGTGTCTCTGAAGGCGAAGGTCGGGATCGCTTGGGGATGTCCTTCCGCCGAGGAAACTCTTGGATGACGTCCGCCATGCGGACTCCTGGCGAAGAACCTGATGAGGTCGAAAGTCCCGGAGCTGTTGGACGTCGAACAGGGCATGTTCGTCGAATCACTGTATTCGGTGGCGGCGGTGTTTCTGACGGTGATGCCATGACTCCCCGGCGTCCCTTCTTCACATCTGAGCGAGCGTCTACCTTTGGCGCTCAAAAGTGGAAGCAGGTAAAAAATACACTCAAACTGTTAAGGCAGAAAAAAGAAGATCGCTTCGACTACTTCAAATCGGCCGAACTGATGGCCGAGCTGAGAGCTGGTGCTCCTGCTGTTCTGATGCTCGCCAGCATGATCCAAAGGGATGAACATGGGAACAAGAGAATTCCAGTCCTCCTCGAACAGCTCAAGCTCCGTATCACTGACAGCTCCCCTATGGAGGATGACGATAGAGATCGACACTGGCTGTTCACCATAGAGCTTGAGTATGGAAGCGGACCTAGCAGAATGAGCTGGACCGTTAGTCGAACTCTGAGAGATATCTACAATCTACATCTGCGGTACAAGTTTGCTATCAACAACGAGAAGTACATGCCTGGACGTATGGACTTGGGCGGTAGACCAAAACAGCCTAAGTTTCCCTATTCAGCCTTTCCTTATCTCCGTGGTGCTCGGAAGAAGGGCGAAGAGAGCGACGACGAAGATCAAGCCAGTATTCGTGGGGAGGAGACCGCCGGTGAAGGTACAGCCGCTGAAGGGGGAGGCAACGGCGTCTTCAGCGATCCCGAAACGCTCAATGGCCTACCGCGAAGGAAATCCCGCAACTTCTTGGGCATGGGCCCTAGACGCAGATCAACAGGCATTACCGACCCTGGTGAAATGTCAAATACTGAGGGCCCAGGAATGCCTGCTATGGATATGGCAACCAGGAGACAGCGTTACGTGGAAAAGCAACGACGCATTTTGGAGAAGTATCTCTCCGAGATGATCAGATGGCTCATGTTTAGGGCTGACAGTAATCGACTTTGCCGCTTCCTCGAACTGTCTGCTCTCGGTGTTCGACTTGCAGCCGAAGGCAGTTATCATGGGAAGGAGTGTTATCTCCACATTCAACCTTCGAAGGGCCTCGATTTCCGTCGCGCACTAACGCCTGCCAAGGTTGTGTCTCGCCGGAGCCGAAAATGGTTCCTCGTACGACAAAGCTACATTGTGTGCGTAGAGTCTCCTGAGAACATGAACATTTTTGATGTATACCTGGTCGATGCCAAGTTCAGCATCTCTTCAAAGAGAGGCAAGGTCCAAGCAATCAGTTCCCAAGAGAAGAAAGCCGAAATCGACTTGACTGTGGAGGCACCCCCTGACAAGCATCACACCATGACCCTGCGTTCGTCCGAACGCAAGATCCGCCTCTTCTCTCGCAACCAGTCTGTCATGAAGCAGTTCGAAGACTCGATTAATCAGATGCTTAAGCAGACCCCCTGGTATCAGGAAAAGCGCTTCGACAGTTTTGCTCCGGTGCGAACCAACGTGTTTGCTCAATGGCTTGTCGACGGTCGCGACTACATGTGGAACGTCTCCAGGGCCATCAACATGGCCCGCGATGTCATCTACATTCATGATTGGTGGCTAAGTCCTGAGCTGTATATGCGACGACCAGCAGCTATCAGCCAAAAATGGCGACTGGACAGACTTCTTCAGAAGAAGGCCAGAGAAGGCGTCAAGGTCTTTATCATCGTTTACCGAAACGTCGAGGCCGCCATTCCAATCGACTCGGAATACACTAAATTCTCCCTGTTGAATCTTCATCCCAATATCTTCGTTCAAAGATCTCCTAACCAGTTCAAGAAAAACCAATTCTTCTTTGCTCATCACGAGAAGATTTGTATTGTAGACCATGATGTAGCCTTTGTTGGAGGCATTGATCTCTGCTTTGGACGTTGGGACTGCCCTCAACACCCTATCGTTGACGATAAGCCAACAGGTTTCGAGATGTCGGAGACGCCAAAGGATGCAGAGCACTGCCAGCTATTCCCTGGTAAAGATTACTCAAACCCTCGTGTACAGGACTTTTTCAGGCTCAATGAGCCATATGAAGAGATGTATGATCGAACCAAGGTACCGCGAATGCCTTGGCATGATGTAGCCATGCAAGTCGTTGGCCAGCCTGCAAGAGACCTGACGCGCCACTTTGTTCAGCGTTGGAATTACTTACGTCGAGGGCGCAAGCCTACTCGACCCCTGCCCTTTCTGCTTCCTCCCCCGGATGCCAACATAGATGAGCTGAAAGAGCTTGGGCTCACTGGAACATGCGAAGTTCAAATTCTCCGATCCGCCACCACATGGTCACTAGGTATTGAGCAGACGGAGCACAGCATCCAGAATGCGTACATCAAGATGATCGAGGAGTCGGATCACTTTGTCTACATGGAGAACCAATTCTTCATCACGAGTACTGAAGCCTACAACACACGAATCGTCAACCGTATTGGTGACGCCCTGGTTGAACGTATCATCCGGGCCCATGAGAACGATGAAGACTGGCGCTGTGCCATTGTTATCCCTCTGATGCCTGGCTTCCAGAACACGGTCGATGAACAGGAGGGCACAAGTGTTCGCCTGATTCTCATGTGCCAGTATGCAAGTATCTGCCGAGGCGAGCAGTCTATCTTTGGCCGGCTCAAGGCTGCTGATATTGAGCCAGAGGACTACATCAGCTTCTACTCGCTCCGTCAATGGGGCATCATGAGCAACGATGTTCTTGCCACTGAGCAGCTTTATATCCACGCCAAGACGATTATTGTCGATGATCGAGTTGCTCTTATCGGTTCGGCCAATATCAACGAGCGATCAATGCTGGGTAGTCGCGATTCTGAGTGTGCTGCGATTGTTCGAGACACTGACATGATCAACTCGACAATGGCTGGGAAACCCTACAAGGTCGGCCGCTTTGCCCATACACTGCGTCTTCGACTGATGCGAGAACACTTGGGTCTGGATGTTGACGAAATCCTGGAGGAAGAACGACAGGAAGAACTCGACCGTCAAGATTTTGAGAAAGAGATGGAGGCGATCTACGAAGAGGAAAACAATGGCCCCTCTGACCCCTCAAAGCTATCTGCCAACCGTCCTGAACCCCCTCGCATTCCCAGCATCAACCATGACCTTGACGCTGCCGTTGAAGTTGAAGAGAGTAGCAGCAGCAGCAGTAGCAGCAGCCATGGCAGCCCTGCAGAAGCAGAAGGCACAGTCATTCATGGGCCAGAGAACAAAGTGAAGCATGAGCTGGACGTGACGGGCTATGGTCCCGATCGCTGGAAGAGTGCCGAGAAGTCCGGCCTTGACGCAGGCCGTGACTCTGTGATCATCAATGGCAGGGAAGTTCTTGTTAACAACATCAGCAACGAAGGCAAAGGAACATTGAAATCGCCTATGGAAGCCCAGCCACATGTTCCCCAACCCGATAACAGATATATCGACCCTGGAAACCATAACGACGGCCTCCCGCCCATGCCTGCCTTGAATCGCCGTACCACAGATCAGCTTGGCCTCCCTCGTCCTGCACAACTGCCGTCTTTGCCGATAAGTGATGATACTGATATCGGTGGCCCTCCATTGCACATCGACCCTGAAACGGGCAAGCCAGTGAATGGTGTTTTCCACCCTATGGCCGCAGATATCCAACTGGCTCACATCGATAAGAACTGCATGATCGATCCGGTTAACCCCAATTTCTTTGACGAAATTTGGAACCGTGCTGCTCAAAACAATACCAAGCTTTATCGCCGGGTGTTCCGCTGCATGCCTGACTCGGAAGTCAGCACCTGGGCCGAGTATAACGCGTACACATCGTATAGTGAGAGATTCCGTAAGAGCATGGAACCCGGCCAATCTAGGGGCGAAGATTCCGAGTTCCCCCCTTCTTCGAGACACCGTAACTCAACAGCTGGTGGTGCAGGTGTTAGTGCACCAGGCCCCCAGGTGATGGCCAAGGCTGCCGAGACAGAGGCGGAGAAGGCTTTAGGGAAAATGACAGAGAAGATGCCCATTGGCAGACACCATGACGAAGATAGAATCAAGATTGTCATCCCTGATGAGGGGGATGGTGGCCTTGACGAGAAAAAGGTAATGAAGGATGGCGAGGCTGTCTCATCGCGACCGAACACTGGATTGGATACTGAGAGCGCCGTCGACACCCAGCATCCAGCCGAGGCACCGTCTCCTGTTTATGCACCTGGTGATACCCCCTTCCCAGCTTTTGATGGAGGGAATAGTGGAAGGTTTTTAGAGCCTCAAGCAGGCACCAAGGATCGAGAAAGGCGGACTACTTTCTCCACTCTCGAGAAACCATCTTCAAGGGACACCAACGCCCCCCCACCGGGACAAATTGGCTCAGTGAAGCGCAGGCGCCGCGCAACCACTAAGAACAGTCGACGCGGTTTCAGCATAGACGATATGCCAAGTCGAGGGCAGGCTGAAGAGCTTCTGAACATGGTACAGGGAAACATCGTCCAGTTTCCGTACGACTGGCTCCTTACTGAAGAGCAGAACGGAAATTGGGGCTACCAGGTAGATGGCGTTGCCCCCCTGGCTATCTAGTAAGTCGTCCCCCTTCACTTTCATAACACAACGTACTAACAGAACACAGCAACTAAGCGTCACTGTCCTTGATCGCATTGTTTGAGTGGTGTGTTTCATGATTGGGCACTAAAGCATTGCATGGAGTTGATTAGGTGTTTTGTTTATTATCCCAAGGGAGGCATTCGATGGGCGCGATCATCTCCACCCCACGAGCTTTCCTTCAGTATGCTGGTCCTATATACACCGCAAGAGCCAACCCTATGTCTATATTACAGTTATAATACAACTAGCTTTAACTTACACCCTCTCGCTGACCCAGATAGCGCCACGACAGCCTGCACGAATGACGCCAGTAAGGAGCCAATGAGGCTCTGCTCTTTGCGCATCATGCTCAACAGCATGATCTAGATGTTCCAGCTCCTCATCTCGAATCACCCTAAGGGTCTTCACAAGGTTCGACAACTCCTGACCAACTTCGTAGCCTTCAACCTCCCACTGCGTAACCATTTCCAACAGAGTTCGAATCTGTTCGTTGTAATGCCCCCCAATCTCGGTTTCGACGGCCTCCGTGCAAGCCATGGCAGCTTCATAACCCATCATGGCGGTGGACCAACCCAGACCAGTCGCCATGACGGACCATAGAGGGTACATGGCAGTAGGTCGGATGCGGTGCTTGTGTATGAGACTGTTAAACGTCTTGAAG
This sequence comes from Fusarium flagelliforme, assembly GCF_020744385.1. Classification (NCBI taxonomy): domain Eukaryota; kingdom Fungi; phylum Ascomycota; class Sordariomycetes; order Hypocreales; family Nectriaceae; genus Fusarium; species Fusarium flagelliforme. Next base: position 4,330,583 of record NW_025763504.1, on the reverse strand, counting down.
TGGCCATCTTCTTGATCATACATGTGCGCCATCAGCTTGCGGAGATGTGGCTTTGATCGGACAAGGATAGGCGACTGGGCGGCATAGATGAGAACAGCAGCAAGCTCACCAGCCTGGTTGACACGAAGCTAGCAGCACGTTAGCTGTCAAACAGTAAGAATTGAATTTGGAAATCCTACAGCAGAGTCGAGGTAGTCACGTTGCTCTTGTGTGAGAGGCTTAAGCTTTTTAGGAGTCTCGGAAGAACCGTTTGATACAGCAGCTTGAGCATTTGATGTCGTTGCAATGGTGCGAAGGCATGGTCTGCACAAGATTGGTGTTGATCGTACTCCAAATGAGCGCACAGGTCTCATCAGAGCCCTAGATGAAGCCATGATTATGATTGCTACAAAGTCTTCGAATGCTTCTTGTTACCAATTAATAGCGGACCCTGAATCGGACGATAACTATGACGGCGCCGATTATCTCGGTGAGCACACCTTGGACCAAAATCTCACCGAGACGGATTAAAGCTTCCCCGTGGCACGCATCAGCCACACACGTGCAGCGGCATGATGTAGCCTCTGGCCAATGAGGTACTGCCTGGGAACTCGAATTTAGAACAGGTTGAGAAAGAACAAGCTATTCAGCTCCTTCACTTTTGGCACAAACAGTTTCTCTTATTCTCCCATCAACAATCGCCTTTTTCATCGCTTCGACCACCCGCGCGCACGTTTGCGCATCTTTTTGGACCTCGTTCATCTCCAAACTCCCCGTCTTTTCATCCAGAAACGCGTATTACGCGACTGCGTCAAGTTGCACGATTGCTATCCCCTGAACTATTGCGCTTCGGGTCACCTTCGACCTGCGACAGTATTCATTATGTCTGACGTTGAAGACGACCTTCTCGATCTTGCGGGTAGATCCTCAGACGATGAGGGTTCTGATAATGGAAGCAGGCGTGGATCGGTGTCGCCGCCGCCAGCCAAGAGGAGTGGCTTAAAGAGGGAGACAGGGAGCAAGGCGCGGAGAGGAGGCGGTGATGATTCCGAGGAGGAGGGCGAGGCGTAAGTAGACTCCTTTGCTGGAGGGGCATGCTGATCGGTATGCTGGAGAGCTTGCCTTGTCTCGTGCTTGCCGACTATTCAGCTTGCCATTTTCTCATCCCTTGCTGACCTATCTTAACGTAGGTCTTCTGCTCCTGGAACGCCAAATTCACTTGAATCTGCTCCCATGGATGAATCCGACTCGGACGCGGAGCCATCTCGAGGACGAGCTGTCGCTGCGGACGATGATGACGAGAACTACCCAGTCGACGGTCGATACAGGAGTCAGAAGGAAAAAGCAGAGATTATGGCTCTACCGGAACTCGAGCGCGAGCAAATCATTGCCGATCGAATGACGGAGATTGAGCGCCAGCGTCAAAACCGCCTGCTTCGTCAAATGGTCAGTAACATGGAGAATGAAGAGCGCAAACAGGTTAAGAAGAAGCGCAGTGCCGGAACTGCCGAGTTGGAAGATGGCGATCGAAAGGCATCCCGGCCACGCACGGAGAGCAAGAGGGGAACTGCAATGGACTCGCTACGTCAAGCCAAGGCAGAAAAGGCACGCCGGCGAGAGGATCTCGAGAAACGGAAAGACAATTACTCTCCGCGCCGGGGTGACTCCGGGGCTGACGACAGCGATGACGACTACAACCGTGGACGTTCGCCTACACCCGATGTTGACGATGTTCGCGATCAGCCACCAGCTGAGCTGCGTGACTACGATCGTGTTCGATTAGGGCGGAATGAGTTTGCTCAGGTCTGCTTTCACCCCGGGTTCGAGCAAGGCATTGCTGGATGCTATATTCGCATCGCTCTGGGGCCGCATCCCGAATCTGGCATAGAGCAATATCGTATGGCAGTGATCAAAGGTAAGCAACAGTTGAAGCGTCCATGATGTAAATAGTACTGACATAGTTAGGATTTTCGACCGGCCGACCGTATGCTATCCAGGGGCCTCAGGGTGTGCTCGTTACCGATCAGTACGTAAAGGCAGCGCATGGCAAAGCGATCAAAGAGTTTCCTTTCATCGCCGCCTCGAGCGGAAAGTTCACAGATGTATGTTTGTCATGAGCGCGCTGCCAGGGCTATACTAACTCGTTCGACAGGGCGAACTCAATCGTTACAAAGTTACGTGCCACAATGAGGGCGTCACTCTTCCAACTAAATCCTTCTTAACGGATAAGGTTGATGACATCAACAGACTCATCAACCATTCATGGACTACCGAAGAGATCAAAGCTCGTCTCGCGCGAATCAATGAGCTGAAACGCCGATTTGATCCGGCGGAACGGGAACGTATTGCCAGATTACTCGACGAAGCAAGACAGCGTGGCGACGACGACAAGGCTGAAGAGTTACAAGAGGAACTTGACAACCTCGGCTCGCAGCGTTTGGCGTTCAGGACGAGCTTGGGGCCTTCCAAACATTCCGAAGCACCCAAGGCACAAACTGAACAAGATCGATTGGCTGAGCGTAACCGCGAGAACCGACGTTTGAATGCGGAAGCCGTACGGAAGGCCCAATTGAAGGAGAAAGCCAAATCCAAGGAAATCGAGGCGGCTCTCAAACGTGGCGAGACATACCAGGGCGACATGTCGAGACGCTTAAGGACAAAGGCCAAGTTTGTTCACGACGATAATGATAAGGCGGAACAAAAGCCAGCAGCCAACGGCAGTGCAACTGGTACCCCTGGAAACGGCACACCAAAGCAGGCTGCCAAGTCTCAGTTATTACCTCATCTGGTAAAATTGCAAGAAGAGAAGCATAAGGAAAAGGGCATCCCAACGATTCATAAACCCCTAATGGATGACGATGTTATCGGGTCACTGGACCTGGACATTGATGTCGAAATTTAAGAAAACAGGGAATTCGGAACAGAAACATCACGAGAAGCGAGGTTTTGGCTGTACATTGTATATTTATAATTTGCTTCATGGGTTAGAGCAAAAGCTGATAACTAGATCTGCGTTACTAAATGAATTAACCGTCTTTAATCTGACCACAAGTAGAACGTCGCGCAAAAGCACCTCTATGTGACACTATGTCGAGGGACTACCGAGGCCAGTCAGAGCGCCGCTTTGTACCTGTTATCTATTTCAGTTCCTCTACGGCTATACCCTGAGACGCTCGAATACTGACGGCAAAGATTTGGCACTGCCAGAGCCCAGTCTGATGGACCTCGCTTCACCAAGTTACATGTTACAGTGCGTCCCCTTACACACTTGGCGCAAATCTTTTACAATTCGTCAGTCAATCCAAATCTAACAACCAGGCACCCCCCGGTATGTTCATCTTGCAGGCATCCGTTGAGTCGCACGTGTATGTGTCCCTTATCTATCGCTTGTCTAATGTCCGACGATCTCTGAGGAAATCGAATTTGCCTTGCATTCTCCTCACAACATGATAGACAATCATCAGTACCTGGGTGACGAGGACGAATGCTACCGTCTCGGCCTTGTTTCTCACCTTCTGAGCTAGTGCCGGGTCTGATCTGACAAGCTTGCCATCCATCTCGTCCTCGAATCTCTGGCATACCTCGAGATACAAACGTGGATTGTCAGTAATTACACCGTCGATGAGCGGTAGCCCTTGCACTTTACTATTGGTACGCCGTGGGTGACCTAGGTTTTGACGAATACACCATTCCATACGGCGAGGCTGGTTGACAGTCCATGTCATGAGGAGCTTGTCTGTTCGTTGAAGTTCTCGTGAAAAGAGCTTTCCCGAAGGGCCAACCAGAGTATTCTGGTTGAGATTGAAGCCGAGATCCGGCACTTTCAGGAAGTGATGCGAGTACAAAAGAGAGGCGCTAATATGAGCCAGAGGATAGGTCGGCAGCTGACTACGTGCGGCCTGTAGGAATGACGCCTGTTGTGTCATGTCAGCTGTGAGTTGGAACCAGGTTTCATAACGTGTGGGTGTGAGTGTTGAGAAGTAACTCACGTTCCAGCATCCAAGCACTATACGCTGGTCCCATGGGACTGGTCCATTGACGCTATCTAGTGCTCTCTCAATTGCACACATCAAGTCTGCAGGGTTGTCATTAAGCTGTGAAAACATGCATTAGCTTCCATGTCACAATATATGCTGGTATAATACCTTGATATCCAAAACAACCCAGATCTTTTCAAGTTCAGGCTGGGTTAACCATTCGAGGAAGTCCCTGAGCCGCGGCATAGGCTCATGTGGCTCGGCTACCGTGCGCAGGGTGCTGAGATACTCCCACGAGCATTCTGCAATACGAGCGTCCACCCCGAAGCAGCGCTTGAGCGAAGGGTCCTGTTCAGAAGTCAGACGAGTCCAGTATAGCCAATCGAGTAATAATGAGCATTGGCATTTCACAACGGCTAGTCGACGTTGGACTTTGACTCACATGTGATATAACAGCGATCCCATCAGAAGAAAGATGTACATCGGTCTCTATAGCGTGAGCTCCGGCAGTGACTGCACCTCGGAAGGCAGCCATTGTATTTTCAGGCCAGTCGACCTTCGCGCCGCGATGTGCAATCGCCTGCGGAAGTCGACGAGTGGGATCCCTTAGAGACGAGCGCGCAACGGCCCATTGTGCTGTAATATAGATCGAATTTAGCAGCCATGCTGTAGAAGCTTATTTTGCCCCTCTCACCTTTGGGGACAGCCGCTGATTGAGCATCCTTGCCAATGGAAGGTTGTCTTTCCGCCGGCATCTCAGTTGCTTTCTGCGTAGATTGATGAGGGTGCTTCGGCGAGAGGATTGAAAGAACTGTCCTAACTGATTCCCTGTGATAGCCCACCTGGCAATGAAATGATGAAGCGAACCGATGCAAACACCTTTTGTTAGTGAGGAACCTCGTCTTCATCGATTCTGGAGATCGCAAGGCCTAGACATAGACACTCTTGCCTGATGTGTCATGGTTAATGGATCTTTCCCCATTAATCAGGTCCACCGCCAGAAAGGAACGTGGGAGTCTACCTGGACGTACATTAGTCGCCCAGGATCCGGGAAGGCGCGACAGGCTGGTGCGAGTTACTTGGAAACGTCATTCCAAGCGAATACATGCACGGCCACATTTCACTGCCACCAGCCTCATTTTGTCACCACTTCCCTTTGAGTTACATGCAATGGAACTAGAAACTTTTTTCTTCTTCATTCTTCTTCTCTCTTAACATGTAATCGCGCAAGATCTTGTCAGGTGAGTTATTCCTACTAGTTATACACTGGTCATGCCTTCTTCAACCTCGGCTTCACATCTGTAGTGTAATCCATGCCATCAACAGTACTATAAGCTACTCCGTAGGTAGTTGACAGTCATATGTAAAGTTGATAGACACACGCTATTGCTGGTTAGACAAGCAGATCAGAGCACCGGAAGGCGGTTCTCGAATTGGCTGCACAGGATTTATTTTGATGGTCTCCAAGGATCTCACAGGTCAATTACACAGCATAAGTAGTATGTATAACTGCAAACCCGGGATCGCTGCCGAGGCACACGTTCAACAACTTGTTGTAAGTGGTCAACCTAGGTAGGTAAGGTTGACCCTCGCACACCTTCTCCTTCATACCCCTTCTTCCTACTACTGCGGTCCAGTCCCTTGGCTTTTTGACACCGGCAACTCATCCTGTCAGATCCGGCCAAGACTGCCCCTTCCCGTTTCCCACCTTTTCATGTCCCGTTTGGAAACCGGGGCGGCCGGCCAAGAGATGCGGTCACTACCTCTCTCTACCTTTGAATGCACATGCTATGCAATATAAAATGTAACCCTGCTGTGGAAACCCGCTCTGCATCGGAGGGCGCCGAAGCAATTACTGAGTATGATGATTGGTGTCATGTCACTGAGATGCTTGGAGACTTATGGATGAATTGGCTTTTTTCTTATTCTTTTGCAATACACAAGCTGAAAACTAGATCATCTAGGCTTCACTGCATTGCGAGGCTGGTCTTCGGACTCTGGCCATCATTTTGGACTGACACGAGTCTCTTCCTGAGAACAAGTAGAGAACCGCTATCAGTGTCAATAAGTTATCTGTCGAATTATGCTCCAAGTATCATAGCGCGGTAAATCCAAAACGGAAACGCTCATATCAAGAAATAACGAGAGTGACCCCCAGGCAAGCCCTGGCCGTCTCCCAAAATCATCAAATCGTTTCAACATTTATGAAACATAACCCAACGCCATGGAAAAGAAACGCTTGCCTGAACGCCCAATTTCTCAACAACAGCTGCCCAAGGTATCATATTTTCTTCCACTGTTACAAAATAGGAAATGTCTCCATCCGATCGGAAATCACATACGCCTCGTGGTTGTGCTGCTGTGACACCATGTGGTTGCGGTAGTCGACGCTGTCGACACTTAATCCGAGTTCTGAAGGTCCGACTTCTTCGCCCGAGCTAAGGCTCTCATCGCTCATGCTAAGAACACTCTGAGGAGGCTGTGGGTTGCTTCCAAATTCGGTGATACTAAAGCCAGTAAGGTCCCAGTTGTCTGGGGGCCAGTCGCCGCAGTTGCTTACAGCAATCGCACTCTCGTTCACAAGTCCCTGTCCACCGTATATGGCGTCGTAGACATTGTTCATGCCACCATCCAATGACCCCAGAAGAGTCTCCCATTCAGTAGTCGAAACCCCGTTCATTTTAGCGGCAGCCATGGGAGAATTCATCATCAGGTGGTTGGCCTGGGGTGTCGCTCCTGAATGAGAGTGTGCACGAGCCTGATGGGGTGAAAGCGGTTGTGGCGACTGTGAGCTATGGGCGAAGGGCATAAAGTCAAGATTGCGGGACAGAGGGGAAGCCTTGCGCTCAGGTCTAGGCGATGTAGACATACGATGACCTCGTTGGGCCGCAGGGGCCTCGGCATGGAGATTATCAAATGACTGACGAGCCCGAGCACGGTAAATATCAGATCGAGAATCGGCTTCGCATGGCATTGTCATGCGGCGCAACCTCTCTTGATGATCGATAAGATTACTCTCACTGGATGCAGCCGCGGCGAGCTGACCGAAGGGATAGGCTGTGCTTCTCTTCTTCTTGGACTTAGATACTCCCCCGGTTGGCGGCGATCCTCGGTTAGAAACTGGCGCGGGGGCCATCGACATCTCACGTGAAGTGTGCATTGGCGAGCCAGCGGATTCGTCAACTGTGACAAGCATGCTAGCCACACGCTTGAAATCGAACGACCCAGAAGCATCCGTCTTATCCAGGATGCGAATCACGGCATTTACCAAGCGTTCGTCATCGCGCATGATCTTGCTGTCTTGTTTGAGATCGATTGAGTGATAGAGAAGCGTCATTCCACAAACGACCAAGAGATCAGTCCTGTTCAGACAGAAGGAGAAAGTCATGCCACGCTCTTCAAGGAGTTGGATAATCTGAACGATATGCTTGCTCGATGAACCAATAGATACTAGAGCTGAAGCTGCCTTTAGGCCCAAGTTGGAGCCAACTGCGGGACGGTAAATGAGGGTGCGGATGTAGTAGTAAGCCAGAGCCAGTAGAGGCGAGCGGCTACCAGTCACATCCGTGGATGGCTTATCTTGGACGAAGGTGAGTCGCAGATGAGAAGGTAGCTGGTGGTACCAGGCATCCAGCTCACTCTCTAGAGAAGCCATCTGTTGGAGAGAGATCTCATAGGAGCTTGAGGCGGGGTAATTTTTCTCTAGCACCTTGGCAAGAATGCGCGTTGCACGAAACAGGGCCAGTGCATTCGACAAACGAGTGTATTCTCCAGGAAGGGTGGGCTGGAAACCCTTCTCAGTGACATACTCATCGTCAGTATCGCATGGGTATTCAGTCTGGATATCCTCCTCCTTGAGGAGCTTGGGAAGGCCAAGAGTAGCGGCGGAGAAGCAGTCGAGGGTGTAAAGAGTCCAGAAGACCTTCTTACGGGTCTCGATTGTAAGAGCACCAAAGGAGAATCTCTTCTGGCTCTGATGCAAGCCTAGGCGATGAGAAAGACCAATGGCGATGCCTTTGTAATGTTGGAGTCGCTTATAGTCGGCGCGCATTGTACAATAAAGAACAGCAAGGGAAAGGCATTGGAGAGTGCACATGGTGTTCTCCATCAGAACAGCGTCAAGCGCGGCCCGCCATTGCTCCTCACATGCGGCAAGTTGAGGGAGATCAGGGTTATCTGATGAAAGGCCGGCGATGCTAAAGACAAGGTTAAGCTGCGCAAGCTTGTGATTACTCTTGACTTTCTCTGGGTCGGCCACGAACTCCTCGTAGACGTGGAGGAATGTTGGTTTATGCAGGATAGGAAAGAGAGGTGCCCACTCTTGGAAATAAACATTGACGCAGCGATCGGAGAAGAGGCGAGGAGGGGCTGCGTAGGGTTGTTCAGAGGTCTTGGGGCCAAGAGACTTACAGCCCTGGATATGCAAGAACGCTTCTGTATGGAAATCAGTGCTAGGTTTTCCGGCTTCTTGAATTTTGCGCTTGAAGGCGTCTAGTTGCATGTGTCAGTCAGGGTCAACAGAAAGCTGGCAAGGGGAATTACCGATAAAGGTGTGGCCACTGGATGCGCCCATGAAGTAAGAATCAGAGTTCTCAACTCCAAGTAATAAAGGCGCAGCTTGTACACGGAAGGTATCCTCTTTTGTAACCTGTGTTTCATTCCGAGATTCTGGGACAGTAGGGCTGCTCACGGGCATTGAAGGACTTGGTCGGTTGCCGTGAATCTTGGAAAGCATATCGATCTTTTCGTCCTTCTCGTCTAATAAATCCTTGAGCTCTCGAACTTCGCTTTCCAGTTGTCGTACGCGTTCCTCCAACGACTCTGTGTATCCACGAGGGAACGCACGGCGGCTGAGCTTGTCACTTGTCCGACATTCAAAACCGACATTGGCGCACTGAGAACATGTAGGGCGAATTCCGTCGCAACGAATCTTTTTGCTTCTGCAACGATCACAGGCTTGGGCAATTCGGCTCTGAGAGCTAGTGCCCACCTTGATGACCTTCATAGGTAGAATTCCGGGCATTTTGGTGATTGTATGTGAAGGGCCGTATCGTATAAAGAGTTATGTAACAAGGGCGGCTAAATCGCCGAAAAAGCCGCTGGCCGGTGATCGAATTGCCAGGATTGCTGTGTGCTGCACCGGGCTACTCCTTAGATATTATATTATGTTGTATGGTGTTTGCTCTGTCGCCAACAAGATGGTCCACGATCGAACGGTCAAAGTCCGAATTCTCGAATGGTTCCTACCAAGGTATGAATAGCCGAGGTCTCCAGTTGGTACTTGAAAGGTAACCAGACTAATTAAGTGTGTATTGTGAGCGGATGATTTGATTGGTGGGGTTGGGCAAAAACGCGGTGATATAAAGTTGAGTGAGTAGGTGGATAAGACGATTGGGTATCTTGGAGAGAGACGATGAGGATATAAGGAGGAATATTTAAATGTAAGATATATGAAAAGGATCGATAGGGGTAAAAGAACATGAACACCAAGGAACAATGGTAATGGTAGAAGATAAAGGTAAATTGGAAAGAAGATAAGATTCGGGATCACTGGGGTGGGAAAGAGCAAGATTTAGTAGAAATGAGGAAATGGGAATGGGTTGAGTCTTGTCCTTGAGGTGTGGAGAAAGACGTACTAGAAATCCTGGGGGAAGACCAGGGCAGGGACGAAGTGGAGGGTCAGTGCCATGCCTGCCACTAACTAACTAGACCCAGGCAGGATCCATCCATGCTTTACTGAGTTGAGGTGAAGTGGAAGAGAGGGAAAGAGAAAGAGAGACAGCCATTCCCATTGTACAAAATGCGGATACAATCTAAGGGACGGACGGGGGCGTATTCTTGGCGTCCCAATACCAGTCTCTGCAGAGTTCTGGGCAGCTTGGGCAGGCGTGGATCATGACGATGAGGTACAGTGTGTGCACGGCGTTGCAGAGCACATGGTTGACACCTTGACAGTCTGTTCCAGGAAGTAGGAGACTTATTAGAAGAGTTACTGTACAGTATTCGTTCTGCCATTGCAGATGCCGAGCATCGTGATGATGCGGATGCTGATGCCAATGCCAATCCATCCATACAATCGCTCTCACCTCAGTTGCCGGTCCCATTACAGTGTGAATAGAAGAGCGGTTCTCACTGGGTCTTTCCACGCGCTCGCTCGAATTTCATGTGAAGTAGAAGCACCCCCCCAAAGATGAGGGAACGAAAGAACGTAAGAGGGCAGTTTCGATAGGTACCGATATGTGCTCTGAGGGTCCTATTTTCGTGAACAGGTACATGCGGTACTTACAGCCGCAGCTGCCGTTCGAGATTGTCTTAGCGCTGCCTGGGGCGTGTTTGACGAGATCCTTGTTAGTCGGGGAGTGGTACTAGTAAAAACGTGTCTACAACGATCCATAACCGCTGAAGCCTCGGGTTATTCGACTCTGTCCACGGGTTGTAACTCAACTCGTTGTGATTCAACTTCGACCCAAGCGGACCCCCAGTATCTTTGTCACGCTCGTCCTTACCTTGTAGGGAGAGGCAGATGTCTTGGACATCCACAAGAGTCACATATGCTTGGTCGCCAGCCCGTGCTGGCCCTGGGCTAATCCTACCGAGGTCAGACACTTCAGTTAAGCTCTCAACAAGTCCGGGAAGTTGTGTAAACGGATAGGCTACGTTCTGGATGCCAGTCTACTTGTATATACACGTGTTGGTTGAGTTTGTTACTAGTATCAGACCTGCGTATGCTTTGTCCATCAAGGATCGACTGCAAATTGGGCTCAGAATTGTTTCCTACAATGCACAAATACGCCAATCATTGGCATTTGGGAGTACCTTATCAATGGTTGTATAACTCCCAGCTATTTCCCATCAGTCAAGATCGTTGCGGCTACGGCATAACTTCATAGCTCTTATACCATCGTCGGGCTCCGGAAAAGATCAAGCACGTAGGTGGTTTACAGAACAGATACAAGACAAAGGCAGTATCAAGTAAAGGATCGTTATTTATATCCATCCTTTCAGCTGTTCCTCGCAGGTCGTCAGCCCACAGCAACCCTTGACCCCAATGTCGGGAATGGCACCACTTGCACGACTCTAGAACACTATGAGACGTGAACAACAGCCCATTGCTTCACACCCTCCCGGCCTTGTCCGTCTCTTTCCATATTGTCTCTTCACAGGCAAACACTCTCCAGGATAGGGTTTCGCTACCCCGGATTATTCAAGAATGCTATTGTTATGTGCTTTTGATCCATGCACCTGGTAAGCCTTCATAGTGCGGGGAAGATACGTTGTGGCATCACTTTGTTTTGAGTTATGTATAACACCCAACTCCATCCTCAACCGCGTATACTATGGTAGCCCAACCACAAGCTGAATAATAGTAAGCGCCATCAACATGCGCCACCACAAGAAAGCATATCAGATTCAACTAGCCATAACCACGGTTTCATCAACGCATAACGAATCCTCTAAGGAGGACTTATATGAATTTGATAAGTTGCTAAACTTGATTGAGAACAGGCGAGATCTTGACCTTGTAACTTAATGCATTTTCTAGTACCTTAGTCTCTGAAAACACATGGCTAACAGCCGTCATTGCCCTCCTTTTCCCGTGCCGCCCTAGCCATGGGGTTCTAACTTGGGTTTGGTGTTGGCGGAGCGTTTGCTCACTAACGGTCCTGAGTTGATTCGTCTTAAATCTCTGCCCTAACGGCCCCAGCCTGATTTGCAAACGGAGCCGCAAAGTACGTACATATTGTACAACCTCAAGACGATCCCCTAGGCAAGCCGCAACACCCTGCATATCTCACGGGACACAGCGTCACCGTGGGTTGGGCTCGCCATAATTGTAACGGACCCTTAGCTTTATCTGATATTCATCATTACCCCAGCTTCGATCATGTTATAAACTAAACATGATGCCGTACATATTGGCATCGCTTCTTCACCAGTTGTCTTCATGTTCCAATAGACCCAGAAACTAAACACGGTTTTATGGACCAAAAGGTAACATTGCTAGCCACGAAGCTGCCACATTGACACTTAAAGTGACTTAACCAAGCTTCACACTCTTATGCACTAAGCTCCTGACTCGCCCGTTGTGCTGCCGTCTTTGCAGATCCTGATGATTGAGCTGAGCTGCCGTCGTAATGTGAACGGTGAAACTGTGTAATTGCGGCACAGGTGAAGGTAGGGAAGGTCAAGAGAATAATGGCTTGAACGAATGGACTGATCTAATTCCCAACGTACCTAGTTTACGGTGCGGTACAGTCCGGTACCTGGTTCCGCAGGGCTGGGCAGCCCAAGATTGCCACTAATAAATAAAGGAAGAACGGCACTGGTATGCTCACCGCGGTGGAAGCCTGTGAATCGAGGGCATCAAGGTGAAGGTGAAGAAATGACTTGCTGTGTTCCGGTTCGTTCATGCAAGTCAAGTATTGTCCACGGGCCTCGAGACCAGGTCCAAACTTCGAGTAGACTCAGTAAAAACTAAAAAAAGCTTCGAGATCGGCCACCCACATCTCATGGAACTTGCACGTCAAACACTGTCTGACTATTAGTTAACCAATGGAACCGGGTACTGAGCAGAGCAGCCCCAGCTTAGTTTCAAGCCTCGGTGTAGTCTATCATGTCCCAGGGCTGGGGGCCGCTGGGGGAACCGCAACAGGGACCCACATCGGAGCCGCAATCGTTTACTAGGTGCGGACCTGACGCAGATCACAGGGTGATCCGCAGCTAATCTCTAATTAGTTCCTTACAGTTGGGCCCTGGAATTCTCATCAAAGCCCAGGTAGTAGTAGATCTAGCCAGATTGTTGTCACTCTTTTCTTTTGTTTCGGTAGTGGTCGAAAGGGGCTGGTGCCATCAGTCTCACATTTCAAATGCGAATAGGAACGCCCTCATTTATGCAGCCTTTGAGGTTGCAGGCTTCATGAATCGCATCCTACAAACTGCACCGTTCATACTGCTCCCTATCCGTTGCAATAATGTCGTAAAACATATGCCAATGTCTTTACCAGGGGGGCTTACGTGATGTGCAACTAGGACTTTGACCCTGTAAATGAAAACAGATGGAACTTGTAAGGCAGTAGACCGTGGTCCCTGAATGGTAGGTATACCTCGAAGGGCAATCAATAGCCAGAGTAATGACTCATAACCAGAAAACTAATCGTTAGTTTTAAACTGAAATGATCTATCGTCATATCCATTAATCGTTCTGGGATTTATTTATCTAGTTTCTTCAACTCAAGAGTGCAGCTGAAGCTGTCCCGAACTTTGGGAAAGAGGTGTGTGTCAAATATTACGAAGGGTGTGAATCTAGTACATAACCCTGATATCGTTTCTGCTGCACTTCCCCACGAGAACAGCCCGGAAAGATAGATCGTAGTTAGAATCCATATTCATAACGAAAACCTGGGGTTGAGTTTCCAGAATACCCGGTGCGCCTGCTCAGGGTATCCCCTGATCCATGAAACTGCACTTGTGCTGTATCAAGTGGGTTCGCGACTAACTACTCAACAGGTTCTGGCACACTCGACGGTTCTACTTAATGATCACGGCAATCGTTTGATATGGTTTCACTGTGGACAGGTCATGTGTCTCAACAGTCATTCGGTTGGGTTTCACCTCAGAATCATCAACTACAACCAACACTGCCTTGTAGCTCGTTCAACTCTCGCAGATTCACAAGCCGGGGGCACATTTATCCTTTCCAAGGTTTGGTGCACAAGTTGCTGGTGGTTCAGCTAGTTGGACTCCGATGTGACAGACACCTACCGAGCTGGCTGGCATAGCAAGTCTTTCCACTGCTGGTGGGCTTGGAAAGTGGGACAATCTTCAGACCTCGTGAAATGAGATGCAAGAGCTGAAAGCCTGTAATGCAACTGTCAAGAATTTGGCACTTCGCTCTGATTTTGACGGTAACTACAACTCGGTTCATCCTTAGAAATGCGGTGTATGAACGGGTTTAGAGTCAATTGGCTCTTAAAAACAGAAATGGTCTCGCAAAAGCATTTGCATCATCGGCTGTCTCTAAAAAGCGATTGACATGCGAGCAGCTCTCCATTCAGTCTGGTAGTTTAAACAATTGCCGATTCCCCGCAAATTCAAAGCGGCAGTGCTCAGCAGTAGCCGACGAAGGGTGCTTTAGTCAGCTAAAATCGTCATCCTCATTGGCTTTTGCTTCAAACGCTTGTCCGCTTTGAGAAGCTTCCATCGATCCGAGATAAGCTACCACGTGGTCGTCCGCAAAAAGATGGGTCCTCTGTATCGTCCCGATGACGCACCTTGTTAGCCGTCTTATTCCTTTTTGGATGCACAACAGAAGACAGTAGACTGTGGAGAGGCTCGGTGTGTGACCGAGCGCCCATGTCTGGGCTTCGGCATCAATGGACTAGCAAGCCAAGATGCGGAGGGGACGTTCTTGTGTTGGGAAGAATCTGGGGTTCGGAGAAGAATCTGGGGAAGAGCGCTAGACATTCTGGTCGGAATGCCTGGTGATCGTCCTTATCCACGAACATGGTCATATGGAGGGTCCAGCCATACGGACCATCATACTAGTCGCCAATACCACTTGGCTTGTCGACATCTTTTGAAGCACATCTCGCAGACTTGTGGTACTGGAACCGATAGCTTTGAGCGGTACATACCTGTTCATCCAGAGTTGAAGCAGCACTTTCCAGCATAGAGGCTTCAATCTCCCTGAGTTTGATTGCTGCCCGGAGATTACCATCCTTAACGTGCCCAGCACGGCGTAATGGCTCAAGCTGATCATGGGAAATCTCGGAGGAGAGCTCCTCGAGATGGTCAGACACAACCTCATGCAAGATGGAAACCACCCGAAGCCTGAAGATTTGACAGAGGGGGTGGTTCTTGATGAGATCTTCAAAGCGGCGTGCCTGCGCTGTCACATCTTCTTCTTGCCAGAAAAGTCTTAGCTCCCGCTCGCCGTCTTCTCCTTGGAGGACTTTGAACTCCAGCCCATCTTCCTCATTCAGACACACCAGATATGCAAAGGGGCATTGCCAACTTATTTCCCCATCTGACCGAGACAAGTTGAGCGTTGGCGGCCCACCAAAGATGTGAAGTTTGGCTTTACCCAGCGGGTCATCGGGCAGTACTCTCACGGGCAGATTTAGTCCCTCAACAGGGGACTCGCTGTCAATGAACCCGTAACTAAAGAGCATTTCTGCGGGGGGCTTCTCTCCATAGGAGATATTCACTTCTTCCCCCACCAACACCTCCGTCCCGGGTCGCACTAAAAGCACAACATCATCCTTCTGATCTTGGTCGTAGTAAGCGATGGGACGGCGCGAGTGGTTGGCCATATCAAGTCCAGGGACCATGGCGTGTCCTGCTCGGGGTAGTTCTAGACAGCGCGATCGGTACCATGCATCAACTAGGGTCCAGTCTTGAATAGTCACTGTGTTCTTCTCCCAGAACAGGGTATTCCAGAATGCCAACTCTGAAGATTTCTCTTTTAGTTCGTCAAACTCCTTGGTGAGAGATGAGAGCTTGGCTTCCAATGCAGCCTATAACACTGTTAGGACCATTGTGTCCTGTTGCGGGGGCTTAACTAATCCATCACCGCATTGATCAAAACTTGCTGCGGTTCCGCAACTACCGAGTCTGTTTACATGACCACGCTCTTGTAGAAGCACTTACCTCTAAAGAAGTGCCCTGGAGGAGAGCTCGCTCAACTTCCGACCACATTGTTGGGACAGGAACATTACGAGGCAAGAATTTCAGATATTCTGTCCATGGCGTTGACGCAGGGCCTTTCGGGCTCGATGCATCTCGCTTGGATAGACTAAGGTGCGCTAAAAGATATATCAGGATATCACCTCGGGTCGACTATGCCGATATTAGTTTCTGTTTAGACTCCTGGGTATGCTTGTGCGTCTTGTGAGACGGGGGGTTGAGGTACTCCAGCCACAGTCTTACCTGATGTCCTGCAGAGTCGATGAGTTGGCGGAAGTTCTGATCAACCTTGGTGTATTCCTCAACTGCGGCAGCTGAGAGCACCAGCTCATAGGGAATTCGTATGAGGGGGTTAGAGTCTTGATCGTGCCGTTGAGTGCCGACTCCGACTGCTCTGCCAGCAGTCTCTTTCTCGCTAACTTCGCTTTTTCTATGCTGTGGGTCTTTCGCATGGGCTTCATCCTCTGTTGCCACGCTTCTGTTCACGATACTTTTCACGGCTACTAGGCCGATTCCCTTTCCGTCTGTTTCTTGCAAGTTGGCATTGACGAAATCCACGTCATTGAAACGTGCCCAAGTGGGAAAGGCATCAATGGGGAGGGGTGATGTTGATGGCATGATATGAAAAGAGAGAGTAGAATGATGCCAGGTAGGAAATAAAGCTTTTGGACAAAGGTAAAGAATGCACGCTGCTTCTTCGCTCTTGCCCCAAAAATCAAGCTCTACGTTAGAACGAATGGGCAGGTGCGAAGACGAACCGGTAAAGCCGGGCTAAAGCCATTCCAGCACAGGATTCTGTAACGTATAAATTCTCGGCCCACTTCAGCCTCTTTAGGCCGAGAACCAATTTTGCGCCGTGAGGCTTCCATTCCATGCTATGGAGTCACCTAAGTTTACCTCTTCACTATTATGAACTTTTGCGCTGTTTATTCCCACAAGGACCTAGACAAAGTACGGAATATTAGCGACATACCCGAAGCCACTGGCCGATTACCGGTATCGCTCTGCTCTGCTCTTGGCATTGCCGTCGGCTTTCATTGAAGCAAAACCCCGGTCTTACACATTGATTTAGTTGCTCAATCGCTGCTTGAGCCTCATATCAAGCCCCTTGCTCAGCACACCACCACACCTCCGCAATGCCTCGCGATCCGCTCATTGGCCTTGTGGGAAAGCCCTCGGCTGGTAAGAGTTCAACACTCAACAGCTTGACTGACGCTACGTCCAAAGTTGGTTGGTAGAAAGACCCTGGCCAAAGCTGCCGCAACTTGGCGCTGATCGCAAGTTACTTAGGCAACTTCCCGTATGCTTCGCCCTTGTTCCATACTTTCCAGTGCTCTTCGTGAGCATGAGCGCTCTTGTAAGCTGGTGTATGTGGTGTGAGCTGACATGTGTATATAGATTCACTACGATTGATCCTCAGCGAGCTATTGGCTACCTCCAAATCGAGTGTGCTTGTACCAGGTTCAATGTATCAGATCGATGCAGGCCTAACTATGGTGCCTGCGTAGAGGGTCGCCGTTCTGTGCCTATTGAGCTTCTTGATGTTGCTGGTCTTGTTCCTGGTGCTCACGAGGGCCGTGGTTTGGGTAACAAATTCCTTGACGACTTGCGTCATGCAGATGCTCTCATCCATGTTGTCGATGTTTCTGGTACCGTTGACGCAGAAGGTAAGGAAACAAGAGGCTATGACCCATCCGTGGATATTGCCTGGTTACGCAGCGAGATCGTCGCCTGGGTCCTGGGCAATCTCATGCAAAGATGGGGATCTATCCGACGAAGACACCAGGCTATCAAGGCAACGGCTACCGAAACTTTGCAAGCACAGTTCTCTGGGTACGGGTCAACAACCACTACTGTGAACCGTGCTTTGGATCGTTGTGGTATCAAGGAGCCTCTCGAGGATTGGTCGAACGAAACCGTCGAGATGGTTGTCAATGCCTTCATCGATGAGAAATTTCCTACAGTTATCGCACTCAACAAGATTGACCATCCCGATGCCGATAAGAACATCGCTAAAATCGCCAAACAGCAAGATCCCAACACTATTGTACTGTGCTCTGCTGTCTCGGAGATCTTCCTGCGAAAAATGGCCAAGCAAGGTTATATCAAGTATGTCGAAGGCAGCGAATTCGTCGACACCAAGGAGGACTTGATAGAGCAAGGTGACCCTACCGGTGGCGGTCTCAAAGATCTGGACGAGAAGAACCGTACACGGATTGAGAATCTTAAGGACATGGTACTGTATCGCTTTGGATCTACAGGCGTTGTACAGGTCCTTTCAAAAGCCGCCGAGTTGCTTGGTCTCGTCCCTGTCTTCCCTGTTCGAAACACATCCACATTCAGCTCTGGTGCCTCAGAGTCCAAGTTTGTCTTCCGAGATTGTGTTCTTGTCAAGAAAGGCAGCACGGTTGGAGATGTGGCCCGTAAAGTTATGGGCGATGCACCTATCGCATTTGTCGAGGGTGCTGGGAACATCCGAGTATCTGAAGACGATCTTGTTGCAGTAGGCAAGAATGATGTAGGTCAAACACTTAGCCTTTTAATTCTTTCACTAATGAAGCATGCACAGGTTTTATCTTTCAAGGTCGGAAGGGCTTAAGTTAACAGAAATTCCGCTCCTCGTGAGATCTGAGCTTTGAGTTATGTGGCTTGGTATTGGCAACATGAAAGAGGCTTCAGTATCATTGTACCTAGACTTGGGTATTAAACACCTGAATTTACAGAGATTGGCGGAGTCTAGACGGGAAAAGTGTTTACTGGTGGTGTGGTTATGGCAGAGAATACTGGCTGTTCGCCAATGAACACTACTGAACGATAAATTGCTATCTGTAAAACTGATGCGACGTCTATGTGAGGATGGTGGGCACCCTTTCAGGTTTCCAGTAACGACCTGGGGATCAAATCCAGCCTATATTCATTCTAGGATATCTCAGAAAGACAAGTTTGCAAATATTAATACTTATTCAAGGATTAAGAGTCATCCTCAATAATGAGCGGCCACTGACGCGGCCTATCTCCCCAAATCAGTTCAACACCTTGTTTCCCGGTCGCCTCTCTAAGCTTATCTCCCCAATCACCAAGAACGGTCTTCTGATAGATTTTCTGCAAGTGAGTAACCTTGAGGATAGCCTCAATCATGATGCAGAATTCGCGCTGATCGTAATGCGACGAGTTGATCTCAAGCACCTCAAGGTTAGGAAAGCTAGCAAGAAAACCCGGCAAATACATTTCGTCGTCGGTTTTAGGATACGCTCGAAATCTAAACTCTGAAAGTCCGATGCATCTGATGCCATGTTCTCCACGAAGCCAGTCATGATCTTGGATATGTCGAGTACTGGCAGACCCTTCAAGGGCACCTTGATGATCAAGGGGAAACGCAAGATCCAAGGTGTGCAGCTTGTGTGCTCCAAGGCTATCGCCGAGCACCTTCTGGAGTTTCAGAGGGGGTATCATGGCCCGGCGAAGACGTAGAGAGCGCAGGTCTGTGTACTGGCAGTGTTTGTTGTATCCGTCTGTTGTTAGCGTTTCGGGCTCTTGGTTCAATCTCTCTAACAAGACTATTAAACCTAGTGGGCCCTCATCATCGGGTTTCCATCGAAAGTCGAAGTCGATATATTGCAGTGCACGCCCGCCTCGCAGCGATGTAAGTTGCTGTATGGTATGCGCAGTGTCCAGGTCAGAATCATTAGGTCCGTGTACTGTAACTGCTCTAAGTCTCGGCCAACACTCATCAAGTCGAGTATCTACAGGAATTTCCGCTGAAAGCTGCACGTCTTGAAGATAGAGTTGCTGCAGGCATGGTGTCTTATGAGCTAGTTGCCACTATGTCAAATTAGTCACGGATGCTTTATGCCACAGAGATCCGAACTCACTGTGCTCATCCTGAACGGACTTGGTCTTGAGTATTCTTCAAGGCGCAGGTACTGGAGGTTGGGTAGATGGGGGAAATGGGCGCCAGACGAGCCTGTCTGTGGCAAGCCGATGATATGTAGGATCTGTAGACTCTCACTGGCATGGTGCAGTAGGGGACTCAGTATTTGTGGTTTCCTAGTTAGAATATCCTGGAGGGTAATATGGCTCAGCTTCTTTAGGATGCCAGAGGCGTTCGGAATTGTTAGATCTTCTTCAACCCTGCCTCGGAGCTCAAGACGCTCGAGGTTCTTTGACCCTAAAAGGATAAGGAGTTTTTGCTGCGTGAGTCTAAAGCGTGAAATATCGTCGATGATGATCTGACGAACATCCTTCCCCGAGTAGGCTATCAGTTTCTTGATTGACTTTATGCCAGGCGGGCGATTAAGGGGGATTTTGCTGGTGAAGAGAAGAGTCCGCCAAAGGCGCTCATTACCATGACCAGAGAGATATCGCCTCCATTGTTTGGAAACGCCAGTGCATCTCGCAAGAGAGGCAAAGTCTAGGTAATTGAATATACGCTGGATAATCTCGGGGGGGTTATTCAATGGATCTCGCCGGTAAAATCGAGCATGCAAAGATTGTCTGGCATTCTGGAGTTTCTGTAGACTGGTCAGTACAATCGTTTTTTGCTTCTCTGAGCGCCCTAGACTCCATTCCCTACCTTGAACTTGGGCAAGTCGACCTGATGATGTTTATTTCCTGTCTCTATCCCTGCAGTATATACTTTCCATGCGAACTCGTGCTTTTTCTGGAGACGCAATATCTTGCCGAGTCGCAAGTAACCCTGCAATGGTAAACAGACTGCGATAGTATAATTTAGGGGGCGACTTACATCTGGCAGTCTTGGGGCAAGCTCTAGCATCCATTCAGCGTCCTTTTGGGCTCGTTCAAGTTCTTTAATATCTTCAAAGGTTGCGGCACGATGATCAAGGGCCTGTATGTGCAGTTTGTTGTCGCACTTGTTGAAAGTCTTGCGAACCTCGCACTCGCATGTATACATAGCCTCATTGAAGATAGAACCACCCTCGGAGGCTATTTTTTCAAAGTTCTTGCAACTGCAACGTGGGCGTTTACCCTGTCGAGTACATGGACATGACTGCATCGCCTGTAGAACGTCAGTAGTTGAATTGATACCAATTCCGCATGTACTCAACACATACTCTGGTGAAGTACTTAAGGGCAGGCTTAAATTGTTTGGCACCATATAGGCGTCGCCCCTCAGCAATCGCTTCCTCTTGGGTCTCGGAGGTCATGACTGTGGAACGAAGAGCAGGCGGTTTGTCTGTGAGAATGGTTTCAAGAGGTCATCCAGTAACAAAAGTGTGGAGAGTGACCCGAGTGTTTTCGTTATATTTACCAAAGGCAGCACCTGGTTGCCGGTTAGCATTTGTACGGCATCAATATAGTGTGGACTGCTCATTGTGAATGTGGCCCGAGTGGCAAGGTCAGGCTGAAAGAGATCCTTAAGATGATATTCCCGGATTTCGGTTTGAGCTATTGCGATTGGAAGCAACTGAATCTGTCTCACCTGCACGATATATATGTATGTGATGCCGGTTGTATGTGTGTATGTACAGTACTTTGCGCGCCACCTATGGCCAATTCATGCAGCCAGGGCCAAACGTGGTCGAGACCAGCACTTTGGATATTTGCGCCGGTGGCTATGTAATCATTAGTATCGCTGTATACGTATTATGGTGTGCTTTTTATTGTTACGTTGCTCAGGTGAATTGCATTGTTGTGAAGTTTCCAGGAGACGCGTTTATTTGTCCAGTGCACTCTGCATTAGGCTACCCTATACCCGACAAGTTAACCTGGCAACTTCAGCTGAATAACCACCATTGATCGCAACTGCATCATATCTTCCACCTTGAAAGTAACCAACTTCGAACATATTAACAGATTTCTGGCGTATTAGGTATTTATTGTGGCTGAAGATGTCCCTGTCGGTGTTTCAGGCTTGACAAACTATCGCCGCGCATCAATATGCTTTCGTGCTGATATAACCTCACACCTTATCAAGCGAGGTATCGACATCTACATTGCCACTCGATTCTAAGCCAAACAGTGCTTGTTTTATATGGCCAGTATCACCCAATAAACTCGCTCCAAGGACCTTTTCTGAGGAACGAACAAGAGACATATTGTCGAAAAAGCCTGACGGTTGGTGAACTACCTTCGCCACAACTGACTGCAAGCCAGGCAATGTGAGACAATGATTTGGTGTAGACATGGTTATTAAGGTGACAGGTCGATAAATAAAAGCTCCAGTGTCGATAGAATTCGCAAGGTTGCACAGGCTGAAAAAGGAGACTTGACAATCCGGACTATCTCAAGTGAGCTGTGTCCATGCCCAATCCGCCACCATAAGAAAAGTGCTTACAGTCACAACATGGGACAATCAGGTATTATGACCTTGGTGGCATATATGCCTGTCATCCAAGCAGACGAACTGTGGCCGCAATGAAACCCCTAACGCCATTACTTATCCAGCACTCTTCGCCATGAGTCAAGGAATCGACATTAATCTCTTGCTCAGAAACAAGCCCCCTAGTTTCGCATCAGTATTCAGCCTCTCATTGGTTGTTGGTCAACAGCAACACATACCGTTCTAGTGCCCAACGCCTAGAAGTTCCATCCTGGCCACCACTCCCTTGGTCCCAGCTGAAATGGGCAGCAACGGGTGGTGTAACCCAGCGGCCATCCCTCCAGAAATAAGGTGTAGTAAATGTGCCTTCCATAACAGACCCGTCGTCTTGGTTGACGATCAATACTTCTGCAGGATCTGCGTAGGTTATACCAGCGCGTTGTCGGGCAGCGTCGTACATAGGTCTTTTTGTAGTCTTGAAATGAGTATACTCAGATCTCTTGGTTGCAGCCTGATCAACCAGCAGATTGAATGTGGTAGTTCTCTGGGGTTCGTCATCATGTGAAGGACGAGAGGGTTCTGGAAGCCGAGCTGGAAATAGATTCTGCAGAGGTACTTCGGATGTCTTGACCTGCTCAACCTCGATATCACCATGCCGAGACATGACTAATTTAATCTTCAACGGCATTCGCTGAGATGTCTCGACATTGTCTAATAGGAGTTGGGCTAGGGACGAAAGACCATCTTCACCCGATAATCTATCGATTGCGGGCTGCCATCTCCAATGTGAGGCTGCTTTGAGAAGCCGGTCACGATGAAAGTCGAGCATGTATAGAGGTGATTCGTTTTCGAAGTTCCAGCCTTTGCCACTCAGTCCATAGGTTCCCCCTACTTGTTCAAGTTGCGGATCATACCTCATGGAGGTAAATAGAGAAAAATCGTCAGTCATCTTTTCGGTTAAATTGTTACAAGGAGCTACGGCGAGCTCTTGCTTTGGTTTTGGGACGGTGAAAGTAAGTAGCGAGAACAAATAGGAATCAGGTACGGGAGGACTATTATATGGATGGAGCATAATTAGTCATAAAGTTCAAACAGTGCCTCCGCATTGAGTGAAGCTGAGGAGATTTAGAAACCAACTCAGCGACTTGTATAAATGAGACATCATATCAGTTTTTGAGTGATGTACAGTAAAATCCTGCTGAAGACTGGCGTATTATATGCATCCAATGTTGACCAACATTTGCCAAGTCTTACTTTACTATATGGGACCCTTGAAAGATTAGAGTAAGTGCTTAAGACAGCTTGCTAAACCTGCATTCGCTTGATGCGTCTCTCCATATTTTCTATCATGAATGAATGGATTCTTCAGATCGATCTGGTATAAAGTACCCAGACATACCTAGTCTACATACTACATTGCGCTGGGTCTGATTGCTATGTAGGTCAGTGCCGAATCATGATAGAACCCCCCGCAATGACCAATAGATGTCACCTCATTATTCGCAGAAATCGACAGACCGCTAGACATGAGTGGCAGGGACCGCAGAGAGGACAAAGCAGTGCAGTTGGAGCGATCATTCAAGGATCATGAACCCGTCTTAACTCCTGTCGGGATTGGATGGATGGATCTATGTAGGTAATTATATGAGCTGCCCAGAGGAAATAGTGCCTACATAGGTCGGTAGGTAGATAATTATTATTATGGGCATCGATCGGGCTATTTACTTACTCGCTGGCCCCTCTTCGTCATTGAACAAAACTGTCCGAGTGCCTCAGGCATAGACGTCATATGCAGACCCAAGCATGGATGGAATCTTTTACCTGCCTACCTGCCTATAACATTAGACCAGACCAGAAGGACATCGACATGGATGGAACTGATCCAATCTATAGCGTCACTGCGAACCTCCGGGTCATCATCAAGGTCAATCCAGTGTAATTCAACCTGCTATCTACAGACTAAAAGTTGCAGGTGGTGCTGATCGGAAAAACTTTCAGTGGACCCGGCCCGCGAACCCCCACTACTGGCGCGCCAAATTTCGAACCATAGCCGTCCAGTAGGTTCAGGTTCAGCTTTTTCTGCGCGTACTAAGTTGAGTCGAGCCCAGCCCGCCCAACCCGCCGCCGAAGCTACCTACCTACCTCCATACAACCACTACACTACACTGGTACTGGTTTTTGGTTTTGCTTGATTGATACTGCGCCTCTACATCATCGGCTCCTCCCTCTCAGCTCCTTCAATTCCGCTTCGACGGCCTCACTTCCACCCTCGTCCTCTCGCCGGTCCATTTCATTAATTCATAGGCTTCGCAATGTCAGGTCCAATTCCGTCAATGGCCCCGGGCCAGCCAACCGTCGTTCCCGTCGACCCTTCCTCTGGCCTCTGGGAGCGGTTAACGCACTGGGCTTCAGAGAACAAGACCGTTGTCTACACTATTGCTGGTGTCGGTATTGCTGTTACAGGTGCTGGTGTGATTTACTACCTCAATGACAACGTATGTCCCGCTGCTGTCAGCCTGATGATTGCCTTCTTGTTATTGTCGCCCGAACGATGCGGTTCTGTATCGAACCACACAGTAGTTCAAATTACCGTTGGCTAACTTTTCTGTTCAAAACTTTAGAACGCCAAGGACACAACACCAAAAATCAGCAAGAAGGAGAGGAGAAAGCGAAAGGAAGCCGATCGCAAAGCCGATAAGGAAGCACCCTCATCCGGCCCCTCCCAACCCAAACCTGCTTCTGCTGAGACAGAGCCGGAGCTGCCCGACGTCGACGAGGAGTCCGTTTCTAGCCTTACTCAAGAACAGCGTGAAGACTATGCCGCCAAACTGAAGCAGGCTGGTAACAAAGCGTACGGCGATAAGTCGTATAACAAAGCCATTGAGCTTTATTCCAAGGCCATCCTGTGCAAGGCCGACCCTGTTTTCTACTCCAACCGAGCTGCCTGCCACAGCGCCATGAGCGAATGGGATCAAGTTATCGAGGACACCACCGCCGCCATCAACATGGATCCTGAGTATGTCAAGGCCATCAACCGCCGCGCTACTGCCTACGAGCACCAGAAGAAGTACTCCGAGGCCCTCCTCGATTTCACAGCTTCATGTATCATCGACAACTTCAAGAGCGAGTCTACCGCCCAGGCTGTCGAGCGCCTTCTCAAGACCTTTGCCGAGCAAAAGGCCAAGGAAATGATGGCTTCCCGACCACCCAAGCTGCCTAGCCCCATTTTCGTTGGCAACTACCTCCAGAGCTTCCGTCCCAAGCCTCGTCCCGAAGGCCTTGAAGACTCAGAAGAGTTGGATCCCGATACCGGCAAGGGACAGGTGCAGATTGGTCTTCAAGCTTTGGAGAAGAAGACTGGTGACGGATACGAGGAGGCTCGACAAGCTTTCGAAAAGGCCCTGGAGCTCGGCGATCTTGGCGAGTATGAAGCACTTGCTTATAACATGAGGGGTACTTTCCGCACTCTTCTGGGCAACCACGCCGAAGCCACACAGGACTTCGACAAGAGTATTGAGCTTGACCCCTCAATGACGCAAAGCTACATTAAGCGCGCCAGCATCAGCCTGGAGCTTGGTGAGCCAGACAAGGCCGAGGCCGAGTTCGCCAAGGCTCTTGAGCAGGATAAGAACGACCCTGATGTTTACTACCACCGCGCCCAAGCCCATTTCATCAAGGGCGATCTTGCCGATGCTCAGAAGGATTACCAGAAGTCTATCGACCTCGACAAGGACTTCATCTTCTCCCACATCCAACTCGGTGTTACACAGTACAAGATGGGCTCGATCGCCTCGTCAATGGCTACTTTCCGACGATGCATCAAGAACTTCCCTCAGGTACCCGATGTTTACAACTACTACGGAGAGTTGCTTCTCGACCAAGGCAACTTCTCCGAAGCCGTTGAGAAGTTTGATACCGCTATGGAGATGGAGAAGCAGACTAAGCCTATGTCTATGAACGTCCTGCCGCTCATCAACAAGGCCCTGGCTCTCTTCCAGTGGAAGCAAGACTTTAAGGAGGCCGAGGCACTCTGCAAGAAGGCCCTTATTAGTGAGTGTTGTAACGCCAACCCAGTGTGACATTGTGCTAACAACGAAACAGTCGACCCCGAGTGCGATATCGCTGTTGCTACTATGGCTCAGCTCCTCCTCCAGCAGAACAATGTCCCTGCTGCTCTCAAGTATTTCGAGCGTGCCGCCGAGCTCGCCCGAACCGAAGGCGAGATCGTGAATGCCTTGTCCTATGCCGAGGCCACTCGAACACAAGTGCAAGTCACAGAGAAGTACCCCAAGTTGGCAGCCAAATTGGCTGGTGGTGCCGGACCCGGTGGCCTTCGCATGGGCCCCCAATAAATGTGTATGAGACAAAAGATCAACGGCCAGAACGGCGTGTAAAGTGTACGAATTTGGAGCAGACGAGGGAAAAAAGGAAGGCGTTGAATTAGGATGGGATGGGATGCGGGACACAATCACACCACACTCTGTCCTTTGAGGGAGGCCACTTGGCTACGAAGCTGTCTCACCTCACCAGCAAGTGAAGTCTAACGCAACGCTTTGCAGCTGGGAACTATAATGCACACATCTGAACCCTACTGTACCTGTATATAATAGCACTTCTCTCATCTCTTTCTTAAGCCTGGGGATCTGTGAGGACGGGCGCAGGGCAGGTACTCAGCAGGCTTGGTCATATTCTGGTGTACTGGAGGAAAAGAAAATAAAAAGAAACTTAAATCATTCATTTCGTCAACCTGGAACCTGTAATGCTCGCAGATAACTCATGCTCAAGCTAACTATGCTTGTATGCTCAAAAGCTTGACATTAAATCCTGGGGGGGTTTTCCCACCCGTTCATCCCAAAACTGTTGCTGGATCATATTTCCATGTGAATACGTACAATGATACGTACAGTACTGGCGATACTCCTCCACTCGTCTGCCCAATTCTGCTGCAATGAGCCAAACTGGAACCCCTACCAAGAAACATAAAACAAAGAAACACCACAAGACCAGGATAAAACCACCCGGAGACCACGAATACTATTTTCAACATCAGCAATCACCAAGTCGTGTCTGCAAGGCAAGACCTAGACTCTTCCTCCACGCATCCACCAAAAGAGCCCCAGCGCTTGGGCGCTTCGAGGAGAGAATAATAATTAGGTACAGAATACGGTATACGGTGGAAAAATGGTGTCGTATACATACTCGATCTTTCGAGCAAAAAAAAAAAAAAAAAGAGAAAAATCAAGGCCCAAACGTCGTCGAAACATCTATGAGGGAAAAGACATAACAATAATAACATCAGCATCGTAGTGAAAACAATGAGAGCGCCAAAGACGACGAATCAGTCCTCTACTTGCTATTGTTGTTGGCTACAGTGACACCGACACCGACGCCGACAGCAATGGCAATGATAATAAGTAGGACGACAAGGGCGCACCACCACTTGAGCTTGCGACGGTTACGGGCGTGCTTTTTGGCGACTTCGACTTGCTCGTTGCCCTTAACCATGTTCTCCTCAGTGTTGATCGCATTTGTCTCGGCGGCCTGGACGACAGGGTCTTGCTGCTCGACAATAGTGGCAAGCTCCTGGTAGAGGATGGCAAGCTCGGAGAGTGTCTGCTCGATGCGCTGAAGCTCGCTGTGACGGGCACGGACGTTACCAAGCACAGAGCTGGCATGTCCAGTGCGGTTTGTTCGCAGCTGAGATGTTGTTAGTCATGAAGTTGGTGAAAAGGAATTTACTGCTTCTCTTAGAATATCACTCACAGCAGTCTGGAAGACACCTTCGTTACCCCAATCGGTGTTGGCGGCTTCTTGGACCTCCTCTTCGGATGCATCGGGATTGACAATACGATACTGGCGAGCAATCTGGTCGCGGTAACGTTGCCTGTAATCGCGCTCGATACTCTGGTACTTGTCGAGCTCGGACTTGAAGAAGGTCCTGAGCGATTGCAGCTGGGTTTCCTTGGTGGTACGAGAGCTGTCATTCGTCTTTGCAAGATCACGCTCCAGTCCCTTGATTCCATCCTTGATGGCGGTGTTGCGAATCTGAGTCTGAGAGACATACTGCTCGAGATCGTGGTTTGCGGAGCCATCAGTGCTGCTAAGAGTTCGCTGGTGGAGCTGGCCGATGTAATCGACGTCGTTGGTCAGTCCCTTAATCTCATCGCGAAGCTTCTGCACGCGGTGAAGGAATTCCTGTTGGGAAAGACTTGAGCTGCCAGCGGGAGCCTGCTGCGAATAGTCTTGCATCTCATACTGGTTGTTGCCATGGGCTGGCGCATCTTGCGCATATGGATTGGCCTGAAGCGCAACATCCGAGTCAGCACGATTGTGGTCAGTTCTTTAAGTAACCGGGAATGCGCGTACCTGGCCGTAACCGTGAGAGCCTCCCTGAGCTGGGCCCTGCTGATAAGGGTTCTGGTTGTACTGATCGTAAGACATGATGAACACCTATGCTCGGAGGAGAAAGCAATGGCGGGGAAGGGATGTGATGATGAGAGAAACAAAAAGAGACTAATAAAAGGCTGGCGGAAGTGACGAGATGAAGCTACCCAGGCTGAGCTTTGATTTGTCTTGGCTAAAGCCAATAGGTATGGATCTGGATTGGACGATGTCTGGTCGAAACCGAACGCCAGAGCCCAGTGGCGCTTTTACCCTTGGCTTTTAGTGGAAGGTGCACGGGTCTTTCAGTGGAAGAATGCTAGAAATAACCGCTGAAGCGTGACGTAGGGAAGCCAGGTTCTTCGATTGAAAAAAAGCTTGATGTTGAACGGACAGGGATGGAAACAAAACAAGGAGTCCTGTAAACGAGGAAACAAAACACTCGCTTATTAAGATCGTCAATTATATCATGTACAGTATGTACGTTGGCGATTTGATGAGGCCTTTTTGAAAAGGGAAAGATTGGATAGAAGAGCAGATTGAAGTTCTCTGTTAGTCAAATGCTGACTGAGTGAGAATATGCGCGGCTTATGTATGATCCAATTGTTTTTACCTTACCCCGGCAACATCGGGAGCACTACGTACGCAAGTGGCGGGTTACTGCTGCAAACCAATGTGGATTGGATGGATGTTAGTACATCTATTGGATACATCTGGGCTCTTGTCCATATTGTAGCTGACTGCCAGATAGGTCAGAGATACTACCTAGGTAGGTAGCCATGAAGTCCAGAACTAAACCAACGTCAAGGGTCTCTACCATAATGGATGCCATCCAATGATTAGTCGAGCAATTGGGAGCTGGTTGCGACATGGCTGTCTTCCTGCAAATGCGAAGTTCCGATCCCCAACTCAAATAGAGGCTGTGCTGGACTTCTTTCAAGACCAAGTTCACGGCTTTGTGACCGGATCGGCAAAAGCATGTGTATGGATGCGTATGCGAGCTATGTAGTAACTCTTTATTTATTAGTACATGCATACATACCTAGGTGCCTAGGTACCTCCTTGTCCGCCGGACATGTTCTTGTGGCTGAGCCGTTAAAAGTTCAACCAAAAATAAAACACTGCCAAGACAAGGGTTTGGTTCTGATACGGAGTCTCAATTAACGTTGAATATGACTTGGTTACTAACCCAGGCAGCTATGATCGCATTTACAGTAGAGCGCTGGCGCAGGGACATCAATTGAATCAAAAGGTCGAATTGTCAGATGTTCCTTGGAGACAATTCGACAAGAGCAAGTTGTAATTGCGTCTGCCTGAATCCTCTTTGTAGTTTCCTGTCCAAGTGCTGATGTTCGCCATCACCAGCCAATGGCAATCATCTGCTCCTGCGAGTCTATTCAATCTTTCTACCATGGAATGTTCCACAGTTGCTCAAAGCCATCGCCTCCTGGGTTGATATTTTTGCATTGTATAACTCCAAACGCCGGTATTCCGCTCTAGTCCTTTTCTGCATCATCGTGCATTTTGACTACCTCCATGACGCGCCAACTCGCCCAAGAGGTTGTCAAGAACCAGAATTAAGGCTGCCACATCGACATGTGGCTCGTTTTGTTCTTCATTGTTCAATTACCATGACTAATAATAAAACAGCGGTGCTGAAAAAAGTGAACATCTGGTTCGCAATCTGTAACAGTCTTACAGATAATTCTTCTTCTTGGCGGTTCGTGTATACTGCGTGAGATGCCACTCGACATCGCCGTTCTTGTTTTCGAGAGTGCCACTTCGGATTTCGAATGGTCGCATTGTCATGCGCGGTCCAACCTCAGCCAATTCAACACTGTCATATCCTGTCCTGACGAAAACGTGGTGCCTGACTTCGATGCTATCTTCGATGTTCTTGAATGTGACGACTCGGTTGCCGACCTTGTTCTTGCTCGTAATGGCCTCTCGAGGGGGGAAAATATGTTTCAATACCTTAACCACACGCTCACCCAGGCGGCTCGTGAAGCCGTCAAAGATGAGGTGAGGATAGGACTCGCTCACTGTTCCGCGCACGCTTCCAGGAATGTCATGACGGAGCACAACGTTGTGCAAAGAGAAAGAAACCGTCGGTCCATGAGGAAAGTGAGATAATGTCAAGGCAGTCGGTGTACCTCGGTGTTCATGAAGAAGGACAACGTCGGATAGACCCGCTGACTGGGCAGAGCGCACAAGGTCATCCAAAATGAGGTTTCCACGGTTCAGGCGAACGGCGGTCGGAAGAAGAAGTCGGATCTCCTTGGCAAAAGCCGCCAGTCTAGCGGAGGGGTCGCGAGAAGTTGTCACAAGCACGCGTGGGTCAACAATTCCAGAAAGCTGGGCATACTCGTCGTCGAGGTCGAGTTGTTCGTTGGTCGTGAGGTCAGGTCGGGATTCATCGTACTGGTAGTCCTTGCGCAGGGACTTATCGTTGGCGATCGTGGGATCCAAAGGCTTGCCAGAGGCAAGTGACGACTTCAACTTGGCTCGCTTCTCACTGATCTCGGCATCTCGCAGAAGAAGAGCTCGTCGATAGAGATAGTCGCGCCTTTGGCGCGCTTGTTTGCGCTACAAAAGAATGTCAGCATTCGAATATGAGACGAAGAAGGCCTTCGACTGAGCTTACAATCATGGTTTATGATAGTATCAGCCTGTTCTGAAAGTAGAATACTTCTCCAGAGATTAGCAGTAGATACAAAATTTCCTAGCTGCCGCTACGAAAGTCTGGATAGAAAAAGTTCCTTATCAGTCGGACCTGATAACAAAACCGCCTATCACGTGGGCGCAAAATGTCCCACCAACCTGTACCCAGCAAAGAGGGTCCAGCTGTTCAACTGGATATAATTCCTGGTTCACCAAAGCCACAATTTCCTGAAGCCAATTTCAGTGACGTGCTTTCCGTGAGACTCTGTATTACTCGTTATACCGCTTGACTACGAGGATATTTCTCGCAGCCTGGCATATTCCTGTTCCGGCGCATTCGTTCCCGCGATGATGTGAGCCACACCAGCGACTTACAACTCCCAATCACTTTCACAATTCGACCCGAGTCGCTCTTGAGCCTCCTACACGGATCCTTTTCGAAAGAACAACAGCCGTAGGTGAGTCGCGCTCACTTTTGGTGTCATTCATAAACGTTTCAGACCTTGCCCTCATCTACTACACCACCGCCACCCTGCCTTGTTCAACGCGGGGATTCAAGCGTTGATAAGTCTTCCTGCAGCAAAATCCTACGAGCCACCACCAAACTTTACATAACACCAACATGGAAGGCGCTTTCACCCATGTTGGGAATCATTTGATATCTGATTCTGCTGCTGCTATCAAGGCCGGAGCTGATGACCTTTCTACGATCGACCCCGACGAGAGCTTACTCTATGGCAAATATGGTGATCGAAATGGCCGCCGCCGAGCCGACGACGATGACAACCAAACCGAAGCATTCGAAGAAGACGATAACGACAGTCTGAACAGCGTTCCGATCGATGGACTGAATGGACTCAAGCTCAAGGGTCAGGACGAGGAGAAGGAGCTTCCAGCCCACGCCTGCGCGTAGGTTGACTGCCCTCCTTGTTGCTCGACATTCGCTAAAATCTGATTAGGTACTGCGGTATTCATTCTCCAGGATGCGTTGTGAAGTGCCTCACATGCAACAAATGGTTTTGTAGTGCGAGAGGCAACGGCACTTCGACCCACATCGTAAATCACCTCGTTCGAGCCCGCCACAAGGAAGTCCAGCTTCACCCAGAGTCTACACTTGGCGATACCGTTTTGGAATGTTACAACTGTGGAACAAAGAATGCGTTCCTCTTGGGGTTTATTCCAGCAAAGTCCGACACTGTGGTTGTCCTTCTCTGCCGACAGCCATGTGCCGCCAACACCTCGAACAAGGACATGAACTGGGATACATCACGATGGCAGCCTCTGATCGAAGAGCGAGCCTTTCTGCCTTGGCTAGTGGGGACGCCATCCGACTCTGAGCAACTTCGGGCCCGCCACCTCACACCCAACATGATTGCAAAACTGGAGGAGATGTGGAAAATTGAACCCAAGGCCACAGTAGTTGACCTTGAAAAGGCAGCCAGTATCGACGATGACCCTCAGCCTGTCCTACTAAACTACGATGATCCTTACCACTACCAGAACATTTTTGGCCCCTTGGTTAAGATGGAATCCGACTACGACAAGAAGTTGAAGGAAGCGCAATCTGAGGATGGACTCTTGGTCCGGTGGGACTATGGTTTGAACAACAAGCACCTTGTCAGTTTCAACCTGCACAAGATTGAATCTGGTGACGTTAAGCTTGCTGTCGGCGACGAGATGCGACTACGCTACAAGGGAGAGCTACGATCCCCTTGGGAGGGCGTCGGCTATGTTATCAAAATCCCGAACAACCAGTCTGACGAAGTTACGCTCGAATTGCGCAAGACTGGAAACGAGAAACTGGTTCCGACTGACCTGTCTCACAACTTTTCGGCCGACTATGTCTGGAAAGCGACATCCTATGACCGTATGCAACTGGCCATGAAAACCTTTGCCGTTGATGATATGAGTGTCTCTGGTTACATCTTCCACACTCTGCTGGGTCACGAGGTTCAGTTGCAGGTTATGAAGACAAACCTGCCTAAGAAGTGGTCTGCCCCTGGCCTTCCTGATCTCAATCCTAGCCAAGTGGGAGCGATCAAGGCAGTTCTCCAGAAGCCTCTTAGTCTGATTCAAGGACCTCCCGGAACCGGGAAAACTGTAACCTCTGCTACCATCATTTACCACCTGGCCAAGATGAGTGGCAACCAAGTTCTCGTCTGTGCACCTTCCAACGTCGCCGTGGATCAGCTTTGCGAGCGCGTTCACCGCACTGGACTCAAAGTGGTCCGCCTCACAGCCAAGTCTCGCGAGGATGTCGAATCGTCTGTCAGCTTCTTGGCTCTTCATGAACAGGTCCGCATGTCGGAGCACAACAGCGAGCTCGTTAAGCTTTCACAGCTCAAGAACGAGCTAGGCGAGCTGTCAAGTCAGGATGAGAAGAAATACAAGCAGCTCACAAAGATTGCCGAACGCGATATTCTTAACAACGCCGACGTTGTCTGTTGTACTTGCGTAGGTGCTGGTGATCCACGCCTGTCTAAGATGAAGTTCCGAAACGTCTTGATCGATGAGTCAACTCAATCGGCGGAACCCGAGTGCATGATCCCGCTTGTTCTTGGTTGCAAACAAGTCGTCCTTGTTGGTGATCACAAGCAACTTGGCCCTGTAATCATGAACAAGAAGGCTGCCAAGGCCGGTTTGAACCAATCGCTTTTTGAACGCTTGGTAAACTTGAAGCTTTCGCCTATTCGACTGAACATTCAATACCGAATGCACCCTTGTCTCTCCGAGTTTCCTTCCAACATGTTCTACGATGGTAGTCTGCAGAACGGTGTTACTCATGAGAACCGCTTACGAAAAGACGTTGACTTCCCTTGGCCAGTCGGTGAGATGCCTATGATGTTCTGGTCTAATTTGGGCCATGAAGAAATTTCCGCCTCAGGAACGTCGTATCTCAACCGCACAGAAGCTTCCAATGTCGAGAAGGCAGTCACTCGGTTCTTCAAGGCCGGTGTGAAGCCTGCTGACATTGGTGTCATTACCCCGTACGAAGGCCAGCGAAGCTACATTGTGACTACTATGCAAAACTCAGGAACTTATAAGAAGGAGTACTACAAGGAGGTCGAGGTCGCTTCGGTTGATGCTTTCCAGGGTCGTGAAAAGGATTTCATTGTTCTCTCTTGTGTTCGATCCAATGACAACCAGGGCATCGGTTTCTTGTCTGACCCGCGTCGTCTGAACGTGGCCTTGACACGAGCCAAGTACGGTCTTGTCATTCTTGGAAACCCCAAGGTTCTATCCAAGCACGAGCTCTGGCACAATTTGCTTGTTCACTTCAAGGATCGCAAGTGCTTTGTGGAAGGTCCTTTGACCAATCTTCAGGCATGCCTTCTCCAGTTCAGCCGACCCAAGGTCAGTTATCGCCAGAAGAACCAGCAGCCGCAGTTCGGAGCTGGCAGCTACTCCAACGGAGGCCGATTCAACCCGCCCCCCTCCGGCCGAGATTTCGATTTGGGCTCTATGGTATCATACATCCCTGATGACGTATCCTCTGTTCATGGCTCTGCATTTGGCGGTGCCTCCCTCAACAGCGCTTTCCCCCCTATGTTCTCGAGCTTCACTCCCGATCAGTGGCCTGGTTTGCCCGGCGTAGCTGCTCCCGGCCGAGGAAGTAAGAGTCGGGGTCGTGCCACCGAAAGTGTTGCAGGTGAGAGCGTGGCCAACTCTGAGTACACGGATGCGTCTTCGAGCGTGATTGGTGGCAAAGGAGTAGGACAGGGCGGCGTTAGTCTGGGGGCAGGGCTTCATGATGCTGTCACAGGCATGCGACCCGTATCCTACAGCCAAAGTGACCGACTCAAGCAGTATGTCGAAAGTAGTGGTCGCATGAATCCCGGTAACGGCTATGGACGACGCTTTGACGACGACGAGAAGAGTGTCAGCACAGCATTTCATAGCCAGATTGGGGGAGGCTACGACTGAAGGACTGCGTGAGCGCTATGGGTAGATGATTCCAATTTTGCATCCCACGGGCTCTGCTGCACGATTTGCCGCCACTGCCGGATCACCGAGGGCGGGGGAGCAAATCGCCGTCTCCTTCGGAAGCCTCTCAGCAAGGCTCACGCGGTCAACCCCGCCCCTCTTTGCGGAAACCGTGCCGTGTCCGAATCTTGGACGACATCTGGCGAGAATGCAAGCCAGGAAAGAGACATGGGAGCTGCGTTGCCAGCGGCTCGACCTACAACGGCCATATGCAGGGTCGTAGCAGGCCCGGCAGGTGCAGATTGTCTTGATCTTTGAAAAGAAAACATTACGATAGCGGGGGGTCAAGGTATGAGGAATGGGGTCAAAAGGAACGGCAATGGTGGGGAGTGAACAGCAACGACTGACAAGCTCATTCGCACAGTCGTTTGAGAGGAGAAGATGGGAAAGTGTTATTATGATACGATGGTTCAAACCACGTTCGAAAACTCCCGGGCCACCAATTCGTTTGGTGCTTTGACACCCAACATTGAGTTTTAGAGTCGTCCATATTCAGTCATTACTACAGAGATAAAAAGCAAGCTTAAGTCGTTCTTTTACATGGTGTGCCTTGTATGTGAGTAGGGTGGGCTTCGGACCAAGCAAGGGTAATTGGCGGAATGTTAGAAAGCATCCATAATTCCATATGACTTTTCACTGCCTGCGGATAGGTGCTTACTTGCAAAGCGACATATTGGTTTTGCGTCGACTTACTAGCCCCTTGCTCCGGAGCTTTTGGGCGAGACCGTGAGACTGCCCGGGAGTATTCGAGCCAACAAGACCTACCTAGTTTACAAGGGAGCTCGGAGATCTGTTATCGCAGTGTAGTACTGCAGGTACCTGCAGCGGCTAGTGGTGATTGGATGTATGGATGATGAATATTACTTAGCGCCACTTTACAGGGGAGGGCAGGACAGGCCAGGGGGTTGAGGCGTCATGTTAACGGATATATTTATCGTCCAACTAATAAGGCTGGCTGGAACTGGGTATCGACATGTAAGTTAAATTGTTCCCTTGATAAAAATTAAGGAATCTTCAAGTTGAAACATGAATATCAAGGGTTCTCCAACACTGATGTACCGTGTCCACCTGTTGGTACA
The DNA here is from genome assembly GCF_020744385.1 of Fusarium flagelliforme. Lineage (NCBI taxonomy): Eukaryota > Fungi > Ascomycota > Sordariomycetes > Hypocreales > Nectriaceae > Fusarium > Fusarium flagelliforme. Next base: position 4,294,557 of record NW_025763504.1, on the reverse strand, counting down.
AATTACCTGTTACTGCTGGGTACTCTATATCTTGCTGTAACTGTAAGTACGCAAGCCTCCCCCTGGAAGTTGCATATCAATCCCTCCCTTGGAATTGGTATTCAAGGTTGGCTTCTACTATTGGGTCACTGAGCGTGTCTCTCCCTGTTTCTTGTCTCTCATCTCCACTTCACGCCGCAAATCCAGGTACTAGTCTAAGGCAGGAACGGCTACTGCATGTGGCATTGTATCACAATACCTACTGTACGGTACAGTACAGTACATTAATACCCTTCCTTCCTCAAATACAGCAGTAACTTACTTCCTTACCTACAACTTTTGAGGTTGTACCTGACCTTTCATTCTCGCATCTCATTCTCTTGCTTCGCTCTTCACGTCGCTCCTTAGACCCAATCAATCATTTGATACTTCCCTCTGCTCTACGTCGGTGATATCATCACTTGACTCCAACTCTTTATATTTTCCTCCCGCGATGCGCATACAATAATCATAATGTTGGCCACTTTCCAAGGGCGACCAGGTCGCCGCTACATCACCCTTTTTCTTTTCATTGCTATAACATGGTTTCTTGTCCACAACTTTCGTCCCTACGAACGTTACCGTACCGTGAGAATCGGCACCTACAACTACCTTCCCAGCAGCTATGATTGGAGCAAACAACAAGTCTTCCACCCCGTCCAGGATATCAAATCCCTCCCGAACGGAACCTTCAAGCTGCTGCCAACCATTCAGAAAGACCGCAGCGACGGTTACACCGAGGACAGCGAGACCACTGCCAGGAAAGCAGCCATCAAGCAGGCCTTTACAAAAAGCTGGGAAGCTTACAAGAAGCATGCATGGGGCTGGGACGAGCTTGCGCCAGTTTCCCTCCAGGGCAAGACCACCTTTTCTGGCTGGGCTGCCCAGATCGTTGATGCACTTGACACTCTCTGGATTCTCGATATGAAGGATGAGTTCAAGGAAGCTGTTCAGGTTGTCGCCATGATCGATTGGGCCCGCACTGGCGATAGCTACCTCAATCTGTTCGAGGTGGTTATTCGTCATCTTGGTGGCCTCCTCTCCGCCTATGAGCTCTCCGATGAAGCTGTCTTACTTGGCAAAGCCATCGAGTTAGGTGACATGCTTTATGCCGCATTCGATACCCCTAATCGGCTGCCATCTCACTGGTTCAACTTCAAGTCTGCCAAGACTGGAGGGCAACAAGCCGATGAACAAATGTCTGGCGCTGCAGGTGGCTCGATGTGTCTCGAGTTTACTCGCCTATCCCAGATTACCGGCAATCCGAAGTACTACGATGCCACTGAGCGCATCAAGCAGTTCTTCTACCGCAACCAGGATAACACCAAGATTCCTGGCTTGTGGCCACATGTCATGAACTACCGCGATGAGACAGCTGATGACGAGCGCTTTACCCTCGGGGCCGGCGCAGACTCACTCTACGAGTATCTTCCCAAAATGCACGCTTTGTTAGGCGGCCTGGATCCTCAATATGTCGAGATGACCACCAAGGCTCTTGACACCGCCACCAAGCACCTGCTCTTTAAGCCTCGCAACCCTAATGACTTGAATGTATTGATGTCGGGCAATGCAGTGCCAGGCGATGATGGCGCCGAGCCCAAACTTACCGCCGAAATGCAGCACTTGACATGCTTTGTCGGTGGCACGTATGCTCTGGCTGGTAAGCTGCTTTCACGGACTGACCTGGTCGACCTCGGCTCTCGTCTGACAGCTGGTTGTGTCTGGGCATACGATGCTTTCCCAACCAATATTATGCCCGAGATTGCTGAGCTTTCACCCTGCGACTCTATCACTAGCAAATGCCGCTGGAGTGACAAGCCCGTGGAGAAGAAGGACAAACTGCCTGAGGGCTTTGTCCGCGTCCGCAATTCGGAATACCGATTGCGCCCTGAGGCTATTGAGAGTGTCTTCTACATGTGGCGCATCACAGGCGACGACGCCTGGCGCGCCGCTGCTTGGCGCATGTGGGACAACATTGTCAAGCAGACCGAAACTCAGGAGGCATTTGCTACGATCAGTGATGTCAACAGGAAGGGAAGTGATAAGCGTGACAACATGGAAGTAAGTTTCCCATTCCTCATTCTCGGATCAGAACTGACATCACCAGACATTTTGGATGTCCGAAACTATCAAGTACTTCTATCTCACCTTTGAGGACCCTAACGTTATCAATCTTGACGAGTGGGTGTTAAACACTGAGGCGCATCCTCTCAGACGTCCCAAGGGTGAGGAGCCTGAGACTCCTAAGAAGAAGACGTCTTGGTGGAAGTTCGGCCATTAAGCTATGACTTTTCTAATGATCAATTTATTTCTTTTCTTTTTCTATTTCATATTGGTGTTTCAATGGGTTAAGAAAATGGAAGCATGTTTCAGTCATTTAAATTCGCTATCTATAGTGGTGGGTTTGGATCTGTGAATACGATTCAGATCATAGTATTGCTCTTGCCCAAATACACAGATAAGCCGTAAAGTCAGGTTTCATCACACAACAAAGCCGAACTAATGATACAGGATATATCATTGATACTCTCGAAGCTGCCCACCTCAAGTCAAATCATACATGAATCATACAGGAATCATACAGGTAGGCATTGATGTCATTCTACATACCCACTCACCAAGGTGTTAGCTTGCATCTCGCTAATCGCATCACCCCGCCTCGCGCATGTAGATTCGCTCGAGATCATAGATTACATCACCACCAAAAATAATGTATCATAACCCATGAGTCTAATCCACTTACACCTACCTACAACACCATTGTCAAGCGGCCTTAGCTTGAGATCAACCAGTTCACCTCTTCAATCCCTCTAACCACGGCCGTAATGCGGCATGCCGCTGCGTCCTTCTTTTCTCTGTAGCTTGCGCCCTGCGCCAATTCCCCAAGCTCGCGGCGCCAGACTGCTCCGGTGTCGGACACCAGTTATTATCGTACATGGACTGCAAGCTCAGCAGCGAAGAGGCCGGCATGATGAGGTTGCCAAGAAGAACCATTACGAACGGCTGAACGTGAGGCATGACGCAACACCGGCCGAAATAAAAAAGTACGACCAAGTGGCTCACAACTCTTACAACGACAAATATCTGACAATTCCTAGATCCTTCTATTCGCTCTCGAAAACGCACCATCCCGACGCCAACCGCTCCGACCCAAACGCATCATCCACCTTCTCTCTCATCTCCGAGTCATATACAGTCTTGTCTGATAAATCTCGCCGTGCAGCTTACGACCGCGATGTCCTACGCCTACACCACCATCCCCCACAAACAACCGCTCAACGCGGCTCCTACCACTCTCACCAGGCGGGTGGGCGTGCGCCTTCAGGCTTAAGCCGCAGGAGAGGTACCTTCCGCGGTCCACCGCCGAGCTTTTATAGAAGCGGAGGATGGGGAGAGCAAGCAGACAAGCGTCGCAAGGCGCATGAGGAGAGTACTGGCGGAGGCGGCGCATCGTCGCACGACCAAGGGGCATCGCACAATCGTCACCAGAACCCCTGGGGGGACCCTTTCAAGCACGATCCATCTGCTCATGGAGGAATGGGACCCGGCGACGACCCTTTCGGCCATCAGAACGACGTTCCGCACTTTGATAGGGAAGGGCATACACGAACACATAGACGAGAGGATGAGCGGCGCAAGGGTCGAAGGCAGAAGAGGGCGATGGGAGATGACGACATCGAATTCGAGCCACAGACGAGTATTACTGGACATTTTATCATAATATCAGGCATTCTAGCGACGACGATATTGGCGCCTCTCATATACATCCAGTTCATGAGCATTGGACGGCAAAAGAAGGAGAAGAGTTAATGGGATAGGAAGACAGAGTGAGACCAAGCCTTCTATCTTCAAAGAAGTATAAAGGACGGACAGCATGAAAGACATGCTACATCGCATTGCCGAAATTTTACAAATATGGATAAATTGGAAGGTGTCGAGAAACGGGGTCAAACAGTGCATACATATACACAGAAGTTCTGCAGCCAAGGGATACAATAAGACATGCTAAGAACTTCAAGATTTTTTATTTGAGATAGTCTACATCCTTCGAGACCACCGCAATGCAAGCCTGTAAGGTATAAGAGCTGCTCGGTATGAGACAGCCCCAGAGCAGAGTGTTCCAGCGAGCCTCTTGCTGGAATCTCAATAGAGGTATTTTTTTCTAGAGGCAGCTTAACCCTCGAAGGTGAAGCTGGCACCGAGCTTGTGGGTAGCCTGGTCGAGCTTTTGGGTGTCGAAAGAACCACCGAGACCCAGGGTGACGCCCTCGCGGAGGAGAACGTTGTAGGCGAGGGCAGCAATACCACGGTCGTTGATCTTGACCTATATTTCGGAACATTGGTCAGTCGCAAGCCCTTTTTTGTTGCAAATTCAATTCCACGAACCTTGGTGAAAGAGACGGGGTCGATGCGGTACTTGCTGGCAACCTCAAGACCGACAGCGTTACCGGTCTTGGAGTTCCAGGTAGCCTTGGCACCGGCCTCAACCTGAGAGTTGACCTTGTGGTAGTAAGAAGCAGCGAAAACGCTGAGGTTGTCAGAAGCGGTGATGGCAGCGCTGTACTGAGGAGCGGCGTAGCCGACAGCGGCGCTGTAGGCGGTCAGAGCAGCCTTGTTGGCATCGTAGCCGGCGGAAGCACCAGCGAGGAAACCCTCGTGGCCGACAACAGCATCGACATTGGCGACGGGGCCCTTGAGGAGATCGAAGAAGGCACGGCCGTGGAAACCGGGCTGCTTGAAGTGGAGGTTGAACTTGGCACCCTTAGCGGCGGTGGCAGGGAGGAAGTTGAAGAGACCCTCAAGCTTGAGGCCCTTGGCAAGAGAGTCGGCGACCTCAATCTTGGTGTCGAGGGCGTTGGCGGTGTTCCAGGTCTGGGTGAGGGTCAGGCCTGTACGGGAGTAGAACATTAGCAACTGAGCATAGCCAGGTTGAAGAAGCGTCGCAAATCCGATCGGCCATCCTGACTTGGGCCCAAGGATTCGCGAGACGCTAAGGGAGGGGAGATTTTGTTTGCGGCGGGGTTTAGGTATGGATGGTGGAGATGGAGATGAATATTGTGAGGGTGACGGTGTTGAAAAGAGAGATGGTGATGTCGTACCGGTAGGCTTATCGGTGTATTTTCCCTCAATCTGTGATAATCGGGTCAGCAACTTGTTGCAAAGCGAGAGACTGTGTTGTTTTTCGATATGGGTCGATTCTACTCGAAGCTGTACAGATCTTATGCGCCGAAAGCCGCGGTCGACCGAGCACTAGCTTCCGAACCCCCGAAAGAAAACAATACTAGGGTCCGCCATTGAATTTGCTGGCGAGGCGAGGAAATACTCACGGCAGCAGAGGTGGCCTTCTCGTGGCTGGACTTGCCAGTGACCTTGAAGGCAACGCCGTTAGGGGCGGTGTCCTTGAACTCGAAGGTGGTGGCAGAGAGGTGGTAGAAATCCTTGTTGAGGAGCTATAAAACGGCGCAAACAAGGCGCAAAAGTCAGCAAAGCTCAAAAATAGTAATGCTACTGGTACAGCAATCATCTTAGCTTCAAGAATTGAAGCCATTGGAATCTCAGAGCTATATTGCATCCTACTCCTTGATCCGAGATCCAAAAGAGCAAAAAACAAACCGCCCAAAGTCGTGGTGTGGTTACGACCAGAGGAACCAAGACAGAATGCAGGTAAAGACGACGCGGGGGAGGTTAGAATAAGCATACATCGTTGGCCGGCTTGGCAATGTCGGAGAAGGCAGGGACAGACATGATTGCGGTATTTGGTATCTTGAAGATTATGAGTCTCAAAGAAAGGATGTGATGAAGATGGAGATGGAGGTGAACGAGAGAAATGGGGGAGGAAAGCGGGAGATGATGGAAAGAGCCCGACAGAAAATAATGGACCTGACGGTTCCTTTCCTTGGGGATTTACACAGGGCATCCTTCTACACAGGGTTTAATTGTTGGGGCACCCCGCTGTAGCCAGGATGGCCCAGGCACGATAGGCAAGCTCCACAAGGGCCCAAGCTCGAAGATTTGGACAGACCGGCCCCTCCAAGTAAGAGATTGGCACATGCATCACCCAAGTCGGTTGATGTCGGGACGGTGCTGTGTCACTTTGTCGCTTGGCCAGCCGCGGGTGACCAAAATACTCTGTACCTTGCAAGCAACTATTTGCTGTAGAGTACCTGGACTACGGCTTGAAGGTCATGTAATTGATCAATCTAATTTAGTAATTTAACGGCTCCCAGGATCAGGGTCCACGTGGAGGATAGACAGCATCTGCTTAGTACCAAGAGATGGTCAACCAAAATGGTAACAAGACAATTGGATGACAGCTCATCCATCTACTCTGTACCATTATCATGATTCCACTGTACCTAATCCTCTCTCGACTTAAGTTATATGGGCCCTGTCCCATTCAAACAGGTCCAATATTCACACAACTCGCTGCCCAACGAGTGCCATTATGCCCATAAATCAAAGTACAGTACTTTGATTATTCCACTTCTAGCTTGCATTTCATCGACGCATGAACAGCTCAGACACTAACAACTCATGTGACCCCATAGGCCAAACGTGTCTCCTCTAACTAGCCTATAGCTACCAAGGTACTAATGTAACTGCTATTCATGTTGATTGAAACGTCGCGGCATTGACAAACTTGATCGACAACCACGTCCAAGAGCATCGCTCGCCTATTGGTCAGTTCATACACATCTATCTCTATCCGACTGCTTCATCATGAGGACCCTTCATGCATAACCAACTCACGACATAAAGTCAAACATTGACTATATGCTTAGCTTTCACCAGCACTCGCATTGACATGCACATAATGCAATTCTTTCTTCCTTTTTAGAACTTTTGTCTCTTGTCTTATTCGTCATTCCCATATCCATGTCCAAATCATCCGTCTTTTTTTACAGTTATCATCATTCCGAGGTATGTAAGCAATAATCCCAGACGCCTTTTTCTCTATTTCCAAGAAACGACACATATAGTTGCTCTTCAGACCGGGTTCATGGCAAATACCTCAGATAGTGTAAGTTACAATGAGTCAAACAAGTCTTCTCTGCTTGGTGTTTTACTCGATTCGATATGTCATTAAGCCGCGCTGTCGTACTTAGCGTTGTGGGTGGAGATGGCTCTGTAAAGATATCAATAAACGCTCTTTCTTTCTTTGCATGGATGTCACTTACCGGCCACTAGGGTCAGTCTGCTTGGACCAAGTGGGAGTCCAGCGCATGACGGTTGACGCGCAGTGAGGGGGGAAATGCTCGTCAAACATGCATCGGTACCAGTACGCCTCCTTGGTATCAGGGATGTCGTTACCCCACTCGGGCTTGGGGTTCTTCATCATCTCATCCGTGACCTGCTTCTCAGCTGTGTCCTTGAGGGCATCGATCCAACCATAGCCAACACCATCGGAGAATTGTTCCTTCTGACGCCAAAGGATGTTGTCGGGAAGGTAAGGCTCCTCACCAGGCTCATCCGAAGTGTCGAAAGCCTTGCGGACGATGTACTTCTCGAGCTTCTCCTTGGTGATCATCTTGTCCTGAGGGTCAATGTTCATAGAGTACTCAAGGAACTGTTTGATTCATTAGCATCGAGCACTCTGCTGAGCTGAGGTTCAGGGAAGATCAACTTACCTCCTTGTCAAGGAAAGGAACACGAGCCTCGAGACCCCAGGCAGATGTTGACTTGTTGGCTCGCAGACAGTCAGACAGGTGCAGGTTCTTGACACGACGCACGGTTTCCTCGTGGAAGGACTCCTTGTCAGGAGCAGCGTGGAAGTACAAGTAACCGCCAAAGATCTCATCGCTGCCCTCTCCACTCAGAACCATCTTAATGCCCATAGCCTTGATCTTTCTTGACAGCAGGTACATAGGGGTAGAGGCTCGGATGGTAGTGACGTCGTAAGTCTCGAGGTGGAAGATGACGTCGGAGAGGGCGTTAAGACCATCCTCAATGGTAAAGGTCATAACGTGGTGCTTGGTTCCGAGGAACTTAGCGACTTCGAGAGCAGCCTTGTTGTCGGGAGAGCCGGGCAGACCAATGGAGAAGGAGTTGAGCTGGGGAAGGTAGGTCAGAGTGTCGAGGTGATCGTCATCGTCAACACCAACAAGACCCTCGCCAGTATCAGGGTCCTCAACGGGGAGAACGTTGCCGTTGGCCTCAAGAGCCTGTTTTCGAAGTCGCGTCACCTCACGTTGAGCGATAGAAGCCGTCAAGCTAGAGTCAAGACCGCCAGAAAGCAGAACACCGAAAGGCACCTCAGCCATGAGTCGCTTTCGGACGGACTTCTCAAGGGCTTGGCGGAGGACCTTGTAGTCGACGGGGGTGCTGGGAACCTTCTTGGGGTCCCACCAAGAGGGGTTGAAGTAGCGAGTGGTCTCACCAGTCTTGGAGTCATAGACGTGGCCAGGGGGGAAAGCAACAATCTTGTCACAGACGCTGTGCAGGCACTTCAATTCGGAGGCGAAGTAGACGGTTCCGGGCTCAGTGGAAGACCAACCCTGGTAGAAGGTGGTAATGCCGATAGGGTCGCGGGCAGCAATTGTACGGTCTTGGTTCTTGTCGTAAAGAACAAAAGAGAACATGCCGTCGAGGTGGTTGGGGGCATCGGTGTCAAACTCGGTGTACTGCGAGGTATCCGTTGTCAGATCTGTGCTCTTCTAGTCATGAACCAAGTGCTCCTCTTACCAAGGGGATGATGACCTCGCAATCAGAGGTAGTCTTGAAGTGGTATCGCTCCTTGAGGTGCTTTCTAATGTGACGATGGTTGTAGATCTCACCGTTGACAGCGAGAATGATGCTGTCGTCGGCGTTGGTCAGGGGCTGGGCGCCGGACTCTGGAAGATTTGTCAGTCGCGAGATTCCGAATAGGTGCAAGAGCTTGCAACTTACCAACGCCGACAATGCTAAGGCGCTCATGGCACAGAACTAGTTTGAGAGTCAGAGATGGGAGTATGTGATTCTCGGAGGTCCATTGACATACTGGTATGGTTGGAAATAACGCTTCCACCTGGAATTGCGACTTTAGTACTCGAGGTCCCGTGAGGGCGACGATCCGGCCGTTGTTTTCACTTACTCCAGTCGGGGCCACGGTGACGAATTCTGCGCCGATAAGTCAGTTTCAAGAAAGTCTAGATTGGCAATTGGCATACATACTGCTTTGCAAGCTTCAAAGCCGTGGGCTTGAACTTTTCCACGTCGGGATGACTGAGAGATCGCAGAATGTTAGTCGCGCCATGATCCAGTAACAACTTTTCCCCTCCGACCGCGGGGTGATCGCAGTCCCAATTCCAATTCATTTCATGGCGGGGTTCTGAAGCCCCCCATGCCTTGCCCCTCCAAAGACGCCAGATAGAGATCCATGTTCATGTTCGCAAGGGGTAAGAGCGTACCGGTGACAGGCGAAGATTCCACACATGTTTGCGGTTGCAGAAGTGTGTATTAGAAAAAATGTTTGGTAGAGGATGGTATGAGGGGGGGAAAGGAACGGGACAAGCAAGATTAATATTTAGCAGCAACAATCCAAGAGGAAAAAAAGAGGAGTCATAGCAAAACTCCACCCTCCCTCTTTCCGCCGGCACAGGCGATAAGTGACTAGGTAGGTAGGTCATACCTACCATCTGCTTTCCACAGGTAGGTACCTCTATCTGCCCGGAGGGCGCAAGGTTATTAGCGGTTATGGTCAGAGCCACTGAGCCAGTCCTCTCAGGGACGCCTTCTGGCTCGTTAAGTCTATCCACAGGAGGCTCCGCTGCGGACGCGATGAGCATCTCTCTCCACTGTCATAGTGACTGACATCCATCCATTGAGTAAGATGCTAAGTTGACTAGGCAGTACTGCAAATTGCCACGGTCTTCCTGATTCTATTCACTCCATCATGTCTCGCCTCAAGAACCATTGGTACTTGACTTTATATCCACGGAAGAAGCTGTCCGTTGATAGATAACAGGCCATCGAACCAGGCCAAGCCAAAAACTTTTTCTTTTTTTTTCTAGAGGTGTGAGCAAATCAAACGGCCGACTTCGGCTTGCAATTCGGCAGACTTCATTGGCGGCCCGTATGACAAGCCCATAAGTTTGGGCAAATTACATAACTTGAATAAACTTTGGATTAAGGACTTTGATAAGGGGAATACAACGGGTATGCGCTTTACTGCTGCTGCTGCTTCCGTTACCAGGTGGGTGTCAGAAGAATGGTCCTCTAAGTTGGGCTACATAAATAAAGTAGCCTAACTACTGGCCTAAGCTCGCATAAGGTGATCGAATTATTTCGTCCCTCATGCTCTCAGCGGCCAGTTCTTCTGACACCCTGACGGTTGCGTCACAAACCCAGACGCTCTTCTGTCCTAACTGATCAAAATGAATAACATTCAAGTTACAGTACTGTCTTACTTCCCATTCTGGAAGATCAAGACTGGATCAGTGGGGCGTTCCGACAACGCAGCCGCAGAATGAATCACTCGCCGACAAAGATCGCGGAGCCCATGTCAAGCATGAACCGACAAGTGCCGGTATAATGTAACATCTAGTGAAAGGGCAAAGACTCTGTTTAATCTCAATGGAACATGCTCCTGTAGTGGCTCGGGTTTGGTCCCTGTTCGACGTGCAGTATAAACCCTCTTCTTAACAACCGATTCCTCGTCAAATCCTCGCACGCCTCATATCATGCCGTGTCACATATCCATGCTCCCGGGGTTTCTGCGCCCCCTCCCATGAGTTCCAGGTGACTTTCCCCTTGGTATATCCATTAACGCCATAACCTGAGCTTCCGCACAAAGAAAGATTTCGTCTATATAGCCTCTATGCCAAGAGCTTGCAGCAGATGCTCAAGGAGTAGGATTTTCGCGGACTGTACGACGGACACGTTTCTCGTACTCGGCGCGATCTCTCTTGAACAGATTGTACGCATCCGCCTGAGCCGGAGACTCGGGATTTGGGTCGTTCAAGAGGTCTTGAATACCAAGTAAAATTTGCTTGACAGTAATGGCAGGCTTCCATGCCTCCTCTTCGTTGAGAATGGACAAGCAGACGGTGCCTGAAGGGTAAACATTCGGGTGGAATAGCGGGGGGACAAATTTGCCTGATCATAGATTAGTGAAAGGCTCTTGATCGATCGTACATCGTCGTGTCTTCTTACACTTGGGAGGCTTCGTGGGGTACTCTAGAAAAAGTTAGCACAGGTCAATATCATAACTTGGTTGTGTCTGTTGGTTCTCACCGTCAGGAAAAGCTATAGTCAACTTAAAAAGACCACCAGCCCAGATAGTATTGTCCTTTCCAGGTATTCCACATTCCCAGTTCTTGACATCGAGAACACCTTCCTTGGTGCGCAGAGGCTTGGCGTAGAACCCGAAAGGATGGTCTCGTCGCCACTGCTTCCTGTCTGGTCTCAGTATGATCCAATGTCAACACAGGCTGCAGACAGTCTCACCTTTCCTCTTGCAGTCTGTTTTGACACAGCGCCATAGTTCGTCCTGTAGAGAGATCGGTCGCGACGGGATGGAAAGGGGCTGTTGAAGTTGAAGAGGAGATAATCGAGAGTCGAGGGTCGCGCGATCGAAAAGTTGAATCGCAGCAATTAAATTATGACACAGACGAAAGGTCACGTTGCTGAGCACGAGGCGATATAAATGGCCAGGTAGGTGGGTTGTTGGAAAAGAGAGAAAAGAAATCCGTGAGGAGAGGCTGATGGGGAGAGAGGAGGCAGCCGAAGCCTGATAGTGTTTGCGCGGATGTGTAATTCACAGAACGACGTCTTTGTTGATGCTTCGATGCACAGGCACAGGCAATGCTCATTGCTCGTTGGTTGAGAAGTATGGATACTACCTACCTCTAGGTGACCTATGCCTAGGTTAGTAGGTACCTTAGGTTCCGTTCGGAGAACCCGCCAGGCGGTTGTTAGGCTTCTTCAGGAGCAGAAACAGCGCTGGCGTGGCGGGGTGAGCCCCTAAGCCTCTAGCGAGGGGCTTCTATGAGCGCCCGTTTTTAAGCACGAACGAAGGAGAGGAACAAAATAAGAAGTCGGCTTGGGCGCACGATGACCAACATATTGCTTATTTATTTAATTCAGCTCTACAGGGCTTATGATGTGTACCTAAAGATGGATCGCCCGTCCGGGCATCCATGCCATGGATGGCAGTCACCTGGGACCTAACGCCAGTCGGGACATAATCATAGGTCACCTCGGCACAGTTGAGCTGGAAGCGGGCATCTATCCGTTCACTTGCCCACGTATCGTCAAGCGGTAGACTATCATTCTACATCACCTACCACTTCACTTGGTTTCTACACAACAGAGCTTCGTTTGGCTACGAAGTCTTCTACCTAGCGCACTTCTACAAAAACGACAACAACTAAAACCTGCCGGCTTAGCAGTCTCACTTCACCCACGTCCGTTGGCATAAGTGGGGGTGAGTGAGTGAGTTGTGTTGGGCAAACAGACAAGGTAGAGCATCATGAGTACGGAAAAGGACGCAGAAGTCGCTTTGAAGGAAGAGATCAAAGGAGAGCTTACGGAAGCTGCTCAGGCTGATGTCAAAGATGAGTTGAAGGAGGACAAGCCTGAGGGCATCAAGAATATCAAGGCCGAGAATGTTGCTGCTCCCGCTTCGGCTGACACTCACATGCCTGATGTCCTAGCCGCTGATCCTCCGGTGCTTGTTCCCTCATCAGTCACTCCTGCTTCGGTGGAAGAGCCAGCCAAGGTGGTTTCTCAGGAAGTTTCTCATCAGGGTGTAGTTGTTCAAGAAATACCTACGGCAGCTGCACACGACTCCGCCTCTGCGGGAGCCTCTCACAAAGAGAGTACGGCACCGGCCACCACTGCCGAAGAGATCGCCTCCAAAAAGACCATATCTGAAGTGACCGCTCCTCCAGACGCCACTATCAAGGAGTCTGTTCCTGATGAAGATACTAAGAAAGAAGCAACTACCGGAGATAATGCTCCTCAAGAAGCTGCCGCTGTTCTCACTGCCGCGGCAGTGGTGACTGCGGCAGCTGCTACGGAGGCCGTTGTGGAAAAGGCTGAGACTCTTCCGGCGCCTACAGCTGAAACTACAAAGCCTGTTGACGATTTTGAGGATGTCCCAGACCCAGACGAAGATGATCTGGACGACCTGGATGGTAGGTTTAGAAAATGGCGATATATGCTTGCTTGCTAATTCGTCTTAGATATGCTGGACGAGTTCTCTACCGTCAAGATTGACCAACCTAAGCCTGCCGAAACTGCTGCTTCCAGTAAACCGGAAGTTCCAAAAACCCCAGTACCCTCTGACAAGCAGCCCGAAGTTGAGGATGCCTTTTCAGAAGAAGAGTTTGCAAAGCAATTACAAGCCGGTATGGCTGATCTTCTAGGCGAACTTGAGCAGTCTGTAAGCTTTATCGCACCACAAACAACTGACCCAAAATAAGTGTTGACCCTTTTCAGCCCGACATGCAAGCTCAGTTCGAAGATATCTTTAAGCATATCGCCGCGGCAGAAGGGGCTGGCGATGTGCCACTTCCAAGCTCGTCAAAGGAGCCAGCATCCCAAGCACCGCCCGAAGATGCTTCATTCCAAGATACCATCAAGCGGACGATGGAAAGAATGCAAGCGTCGGGGGATCAAGCTACAGCCGCCGCTGCCTCAGGGTCCGCCGATGACTTCATGTCTGAGATGCTCAAGCAGCTGTCCTCGGGTGATCTTGGCGATCTAGGAGGCGAGGGCAGTGAAGAGGAATTTTCCAAAATGCTCATGGGCATGATGGAGCAACTTACCAATAAGGAAATCCTTTATGAGCCGATGAAAGAGCTTGATGAAAAGTTCCCCGAGTGGCTGATTAAAAACCGTGACTCTACACCCAAGGACGATTTGAAGCGTTATGAGGAACAGCAGTCCATTGTGCGTGAGATTGTGGCCAAATTCGAAGAAAAGACTTACTCGGATTCTAATGCGAGGGATCGCGAGTTTATTGTGGACAAGATGCAGAAGGTATGTTCATTTTGCGTTTTCTCCGACTAGTTTGTAGCCACTGACCACCCACCCAGATGCAAGCAGCAGGATCGCCACCCTCTGATCTAGTTGGCGACATGCAATCAGCTCAAGACGCTCTCAACCCAGGAGATGAAGCCTGCAACCCTCAGTAGATACCAAGCCCGGATGCCCTCCGAGCCATCTATATACCCTTTACCAAAATGATAGCCGTACACGTCCGATGATATGTGACTGGATTTTCCCAAACGCCGTATCCCTTTCCCCGTGACCCGATTAACCCCAACACCAAGCGTAGTAAATGTTAAAGCACTGAAAAGACGACATATACCCCAAGCTCGCTATTGCATCTCAATATCACCAGAAGTGTCCATTTGGTCTTGTGGTTGTAATTCTGTGCTCTGCCATGCTTGTTCTTGCGCGATAAGTTCAGCAAAGACGTCGTCATAGTCTTCGTCTGAGAGCGCAGGCGATGGTACTCGCTGCAAAGGAGTCATATGCTGTTCTTCATAAGATGCCAGCATGGCTTCGAGCTGCTCTTCTTCATCCATCACCATCTCATCCTCTTCGGGGATCGAAGGATGTTCCTGGTGAAAAGTCATGGCTTCTTCTATGTCTGCTTCGGTGATCTCGGGGGCATCATGCGACAGCTGTCCTCTGTCGGCTAGGTAATTTGTTTTCAAGAACTGCAGCTACTGTCAGTAAAAGCGATATAGGAAGCGGAGGCTCCCATCTTACTTGTCCCTCAATATCTCGTCGTTGCCATGCCTTTTCTTCACGGTTTTGCTTGACATTCTGAAGATACTGCTTTCGCCTGCCGTCTTGTACCTCCTCTCGTTTGCGATTGAGGGGATTGGGCCGCGTGGGGCGCGAAGCGAACTTGAATTTGGGGGGTTTAATGGGAGAAGATTGAACCTGTCGTTGAGAATTCGCGTTCCGGTCAATGGGGGAAAGTGGCGATGACGCGCGAACTGGTGACGAAGAGAGCGGCGATGAGACGACAGGACGATGGTCCCAAGTGCCAGAGAAGATGGGGGTAGGAGCAAAAGACAGCATATTCTCCGCTGTGTTGTTGTGAATCTCCTGTTGCATAGGATCGAGGAATATACAACGTTAAGACAATGTCGAGTGGGGGGGATCTTGAATGGTGTAAGAGCTTGGTGCGTTGATGACGAGAGGCGTGTTCGTGTAAAGAGGTTTACTGTAGACGCGAAGGGACGGGAGTCGCGGTCGCGCGATCACGTGAAGGCAACAGCCGCTGCTCACCTTATCTTATCGGGGCGGGTGGCCAATTCGCCCCCCGAATATCGCACCCGGGCCAAACCGAGCGATGGGCCTGGGCGGACGGAGGTTTATCGGAATCGGCACATCCAAGCAAAAAAACTGTTGACTTGCCTTGGTTTTAGTTGACGACATTGGACTGACTTGACTTACTCTGAGTTCTGTAACAGTGGAGACACATGTTCACTCCTTTCCCGCCGGATACTTGGCTTCTGTTATAGAATGAGTACCTACATTTTACTCCTTAATACCTTAACCTGTTAAAGCCCCTCAGCGGCCAGATGAACACCCTTTCTGTTTCTTTTGCGACCCGTATCGCTGCTCGACCATGGACGTGTTCGACTTGTAGAGGCCAATTGCTTCGAAGCAAACCTCTAAAGCACATTGCCTCAAGGGGATTTGCTTCGAAGAAAGGCTCGCGGGGGAGCAATGGCCACAGATCGGGCCCCAGACGGCCTCTATTGTATGCCTCGGCCGGTGTTGGAACAATAGGGGCTACCGCTCTTGCGTTCACAGACGATATAAAGAGCAGTTATGAAGCAGCGGAGCGCACAGGCAGAGTTGCGGTTGCGCTCGCTGTGTGTATCAACGAGTATGTTGCCACTTGCCACCGGAGGAGATGGAGCTGGAGCTGACTTTCTGGATAGTTATCGAACGACGCTAAATGCAAGAGAAACGACCGAGGACCATGACGAACAGGAGAACATGTTGAAAGCATGTCACAAACGATGCGCCGAACGAACCCTGGTTGTGTTGGAAAAGAATGGAGGCATCTTCATCAAACTTGGTCAACATCTCGTACGGATCATACCTTGACTCAAAAGACTTGAAGTAGCCACGCTGACAACTATATAGAGCGCCATGAACTATCTCCTACCTTCTGAGTGGACAAACACTTTTATTCCACTACAGGATAAGTGCCCCGTGTCGTCTCTTGAATCAATTGAGGACATGTTTCGCAAGGATACTGGAGAGGAACTTTGGGATTACTTTTCCGATTTCGCTTCTGAGCCAATTGGGGCCGCTTCCCTTGCACAGGTGCATCTGGCAACCATCAAGGGATTAGACCAAAAGGTTGCGGTCAAGGTTCAGCATCCTGAGCTAGAAGGTTGGGCACCTCTGGATCTTGCTTTGACCCGGTATACGTTCTCGACATTGAAGCGATTCTTCCCAGAGTATGACCTCGAGTGGCTCTCATCCGAGATGGATGTTTCCCTTCCCAAGGAGTTGGACTTCCAGGAGGAAGCTGACAATGCCCGTCGAATGAAGGAGCACTTTGCAAAGATACCGCAGTTACCACTGATTATTCCCGAGGTCATTTGGGCCAAGAAGCGTATCATTGTTATGGCTTGTGAAGCCGGAAGTCGGCTTGACGATCTCGAGTACCTCGACAAGAACGGAATTGATCGTGATGAGGTCTCGGCTACCTTGGCCCGCATATTTAACGAAATGATCTTCGGTGATGGGGCACCACTGCACTGTGATCCTCATGGCGGCAACATTGCTATCCGCAAGAACAACAGTCGACGAGGTCTTGGACGTGGGCCAAACTTTGATGTCATATTGTACGATCATGGTCTGTATCGCGATATTGAACTTCCCATGCGAAGGTCATATGCTAAGATGTGGCTTGCGGTCATTGATGGTGACATGGATCGCATGAAGAAGTACGCACACGAAGTTGCTGGTATTGAGGACAAGGACTTTCCTCTCTTCGCCTCAGCGATCACCGGTCGCGATTACAGCATTGTTAGCAAGTCTGGATCTATTCTCGAGAATAGGACTGCCGACGAACAAAAGACAATGAGTGGCGCTCTGCAGGAAGGCTTGATCGTCGATCTCGTCCAGCTCCTCAGCCGTGTCCCTCGGATCATCCTTTTGATCCTCAAGACAAACGACTTAACTCGCAGCCTAGACGAGAACCTTCAAACTCGTCAAGGTCCTATTCGTTCCTTTATGATTCTGGCAAGATACTGCACAAAGACTGTATTCCACGAGAAGCTCGAAGAGATCAGCCACAACGGGTCGCTCTTCTGGCCTCTTAACATGGTACGAGTAGTTGCCGCGTGGGTTGGTTTAATGCGTATTGAGATTAAGCTGGAGGCCTTCGAGCTGTGGCTGTTTACGAAAAGGACGTTGGGTCTGGGAAGCGGAGAGTTCTCGGGGGCGGCGTTCCAAAGGTGATAGTAATGAATTAGAAGACATATTAACATAGAGCATACATAATCTACCGAGCTAGGCGGTCGATCATCAATAGAGGCAGAATTCTTATATGGTGCGTCTGGGGTTTCTCTCTCATTATCTTTACAGCATACATAGGTAGGTAAGATTTGCAAATCCAGGTGTTGGGACCGGATGAGTAGTTGGTAAAAGGAGCAGAACCACCCCGCCATGCCTCCTTAGATAGTATTTGTTCTCGATCTAGATGTGAAGGAGTTACAGTCCATCTACTTGCCGTGATGCACTCGACATACTGCGATTAATAGTAGCTCGGATTCTGCCTTAACCGGCAGCTTCTAGTCGTCACTGCAGGCTTTTCAAAGGTCCAGACTTGGGACATGATCGATTCAGAAGCATTTCTCTCTTGGTGCCTTTGCATTTATGTGTCATATGTCATGGATACTGGCTGGCATAGATGGTATCGTCCGCCTCAGCGTGCTATAGCAAAACAATAAAACGCATCAGAGATCCTTACTGTGGCTTTCATACTCCTACGTAATCCAAAGGATTGGATAAATGGCATATAAGCTTGGTTTCCTACACAGTGGACAGATAAGCGGATAACAATTGCCTAGAAAATACTTCGATGAATAAATATGTTTAACTACAAGATACCAATGTCATGGTAGCTTCCGTATCGATGCCTACCCAAACGCCATGCATATTTACCCCCCAGAATACCCCGTTCACATAAACCTAAACTCCATTCCGTGCCAGCCTTACTCAAATGATCCCTTTGCCAGCAAACCACCCACGACTCCAATTCGCCTTTCCGCCCCCTTAACTTTCCTCTCCTCTCTCCTTCGCTCATTCTGTTCGAGCTTTGCTCGTCTCTCGCTGTCACGCGCAAAAGCATGCACGCCACTCTTCTTACTGGCTCCCTTCTTGATCTTGGCTCCTTCTCCGAACCCACTTGCTGGGGTTGAAGGACTGGGGCTGGTGGTAGAAGTTGTGCCAGAAACAAATGAGTTGGTTGTTGCACGGCGCAGAAGGGCTGGTACCTTGAAAGAAGAGCTCGGTGTTGTTGCAAATGCAAGTCGGCCAGTGCTGACATTGGAAGAGCTGTTGCGTTTCAGGGTAATACGATCAACAACTGCAACACGACCACGACGAGGGTTGGATCCATTGCTCTCCTTGTCACTGCAAGCTTGTGTGGGAGCCTCCGCCTCGCCTTCACTGTCAGATCCAGCCTCTGTAGCAGGAATGACAGAACCGTGGGGTTCTTCAAGCAACTCAGATAGAGTCTCGCGTACTTCACCAAGGTTGGAAGGCTTCTTGCCATCCTTGGTTCTACGCAAATGGGCAGGGGCCCTGTTATCCGCAGGGCCAAGAGTCTTTTGGGGTTGACTGTTGGGGATATCCTGGGCCTTGCTGCCATCTTCATCCTGTGACTGAGATTGCGAGGAATCATTGGTTTCTTCTGGAGCATCCAGAAAGTCCATCTCGTCATCACTGCCTCTATCCTCGATGGTTTTTAGGAAAGCTTGATTACCAGGGTTCTCGGCAATCTTCTTGACACGCTCATCGGCAAACAGAGCCTTTTGCATCTTGGCGAACTGCCGACGCTTCATCTTTCGACGGGCCTCGCCATCGTCATCTGAGTCGTCGAGATCATAACCCGCGCCACGCTTGCGACGAAGCATACCAGTTGTGATGTCTTTGAAAAGCTTTTCGACCTGCTTCTCATCCTCAATACGTTCTCGATCACTATAAGATGTTAGGCTTCTGTTAAAAGTGACGAATGGGCAGCACTTACGCATAGAAAGCGGCGAGTTTGGCTTCATCAACATCGTTGCCGGCAGCATCGTCGATGATTTCCTTGAGCGAGGCGATGGATTCGTTGTCACTGTCTTCGCCATCTGCACCCCCTAGACCAGCGTACTCATCCTCGGATTCCTCGGCCTGTTCCTGGATCATCTCCTTGGCCTTACTGTTCTTGTGGTCGAATTCTGCCCGAATTCGTTTCTGCTTGTCTTGCTTAGCTCCTTCCTTGAGCACATCGAAAACGCTGTTTGCCTTTTCTGCAGCTGTTGGCTCAGGAGTTTCTTCAATGCGCTCAGATGTATCCATCCTGCGACGAAGGCGGCCACGGCGGACTAGTGGTGAAGCTTGTGTTGGGTCCTCTTGGTCGACTACCGTTGTTTCAACGGTAGAAGCCGGCGCCTCAATAAATCTGTCCTTCAGGGGTGTTTGGAGTTGGAGACCCTCATCCTGAGTGAAATCGATCGCATCGGAGATCTGTGTGCTATCCTCTCGTAGCAGGCTGTCAAGACTGCGCAACTGAGATTGAGAGAAGTCAAGGTTCACAGCTTGAGTCATCTTTTGTGTCTCGCCCTTCTGACTGTCCATGATCATGTCTTCCATAGGCTCATCCATCGTCGCAGAAAAGTTGGAGTCGGGAAAATGGTCGAAGTCTGGCATCATGGACTGGGTTGGGCCGTTAGCGACGTCTACTTGGCTGTCATCCATGGTGCCAGCAAAGATTTGAGTAAGACCAAGGCCAGCTGCTCCTTGTACAGGAAGACCAGGAATGAAATTTTTCTTGGCTGAACGTAGCACCGATCTTGGTGCCGTAGGAGATTGGGTATTGGGTACTGTAGGCGATGTGTGTACAGCAGCTTGGGGCTTGGTCTTTGGCGTCATCTCAACCGAGTCCTCCTCTTCATCATCAGAGAGAACAATGGGCTTGCGAATTCGTCGTTTACTTGCCACTGGGAGCTCATCAACGTCATCATGAACATCTTGACTGGCAATAGGAGTTGTATTGTCCTCTTCGCCAGCAGAAGCCTCAGATTCTCCATCTTCAGCTTCCCCCTCGACCATAGGGTTACCGTCTGCTTCCTCATCCTCGTCATCCCCTTCATCTTCTGATCCGGACAATTCGATTGCCGACACTTCTCCATCGGCTTCATCAGCGGACGCCTGATACTCTTCATCATCGCTATCATCCCAAGCCAGGGGATCAACTTCGCCATTTTCCTTCTTTTCCTTCTTGGCGGCAGCTTGCTCGTTTTGCATAATTCTTCGAGCCTCCTCCCTGGCCTTGGCAACGATGTCATCAACCTCCTGCATCTGGCGCTCGCGCTCTTCGGCGGTTTGGATAACCACACCTTGTGCTTTCAGCATGTCCAGTCTGCGGTCACGCTCCAGCTTGGCTTGTTGTCGAGCCTTTTGCTGAAGGTACATCTGTAGCTCACCGTGCGTCATACCATGATTATCGTTCTTTCGACGGATCTCTTTACCGGGAGACTTGACTTGTGCAAGAGCGCGCAGGGCCTGAGCAGAGTTGTGCTCTTGAGCCTTCTTGACTGGGACCATGTCGAACACAGCTCGGATTTTGTCTTTGGTGGTTGTCGTGATTTCCAACTCGTCATCCGAGTCCACCATGGTAACATTGGCTTTAACTGGCGGGAGTTTGACTCGGAATTGGCGTTTGGGTTTTTGGGCTGGTTGCTTTTGTTCGTTTGGTGGTTCAACGGCCTTGCCTTTACCCTTGTCCAACTTGAGTCTGGTTGTCTCAGCGAGGCTATCTATTGTTGACAAGTCACATTCGTTGGTCTCAGGAACTGGCTCAGTTGCATCGGCAGTTTCTTTGGACACAGGTGGCGAACTGGGAGGTGTATCTGCATCCTGCATTTCAACATCGCTGTGAGGCGTCGGTCCCCTACTCGAGCTAGCAACCTTGGGTTCTGGTTCACCTGCTGGTCTGAAGTTGAATCGCTCAAACAAGCTATTTTTGGAGATCTTCTTTCGTGTCTTCGCTTCATGCTTCAATTGCATGTTTCTTGACATTCTTTGAGTTTCTCGGTTCATTTCCTCAATTGCCTTCTTGCTTGCTTTTCGGGCACTCGGTCGCTCGGTTTGTGTCAGGCGGCGCCCACCTTCGTCATCAGTAATGCCGGAATCATCACCGTCTGATGCCATGTGTTCGATTTCCTGTTGCTTCGCACGCTTGGCCTCTTTGGTGGCTTCCTCGGCTTTCTTCTTCTCTGTTAGGCGCCTGACTTGCGCTGTCATTTTATCCGACTCGACTGCAGGGAGATCCCCATCGGAATCCGAGTTGTTTTGTGTCGACTTTGCTGGCGATACAAAGAGTCCTGGGCTGGGTTCGCGTGATGTATTTCTGGCGGCCGGTGATGAGGGAGCCTTGCGGATCCGTCTTCGGCGTACCACGGGAGTTTCGTCTTCTGATGACGCATCGGGCATATCTGCATTATGCTCTTCCTCGGCTTTTTTAGCCTCCTTCTCCTCCTGCTCGAGCTTCTTCTTTACACGATCTCGAGCAGTTTCGTTCTGTTTATCGGTATCTCCTGATTGCACTGGTCGGGTGATGCCTTGCATCCTAGCCGCAAGTGGGCCTCGGGGTCTGGCGACATCCTCCTCTTCCGACTCATAAGACGCGTCTTCTTGTTGTGTGTGTAGTGGTAGGTCGAAGTGTTTTGTAAAGATATCCTTGCTGGCCTTTCTCAAAGGTGATTCTTCATTGTCGCTGTTTTCGATAGCATCCCTTTGAGCCTTGAATCTGGACGCTGGTGAGAGTTGCTCGGGAGACCCGCCCGAAGATACGGGGGTAGAAGCGCGAGAGGCGGTAGCCATTGCTTTTGCCTTTGCAATGGTTTTATATGAGTTGTATGGTCAGAAGAATCAACGAAAACATAGAATAATAACAAGTTGATACGTGCTTCAGAAATTCAAGATTTGGTGAGAGGATGTTAATGTGGAAAGGCTAAGAGAGAGCATCCATAGAATGAATGGATGGATGTCTAAGTGGTAGTGGGGAGCTTTCAATACGCGACGCGCGGGCCATCAAAGGCGTTGGCGTGGAGAGACGCGTTACAGCGCATCAATCCCGCGTAAAGTCGCTTCCAACCACGTAAAATTCAATTAACACCCCTGTCTAAAGTGACGATCTTGGTCAATTAAACTCTCCAAATTTACATCATTGATTGGCCTGTCAACCGATTTCAATACCAGACATAGTACAAAGAAAGCCATCACCATCACGTATTATTATGGAAATCAATCTTGAGGAGAATGGCACATTCAATTCGATAGCTATGACTGTGAAATTATTTCATCTCTCCTCCCTTTTTTTACTTTTTTGATTTTATAATTTTCAAATCAAATCGAGCAGCATCCGGTAAAGACTGTCCACAGTATCCTTCTCATTCCAAGTAACCGACTCCAACAGCATCAAGAACAGGCATTGGCGCCTAGAAAAGCTTGTGCTCAAGAGTCATGTCGGACTCGGGCTCGAGACCAACACAAGCACGGAAGATGTTGGTCAGGGCAGCGCGCTGCTTAGCAAGAGCGTTGACAACGGGGGTGCCAGGAGGGGTCAGAGGAGCCTTGAGCATGTAGCTGAGGACACTCAGGACACTATGGAAGCTCTTATATTCAGTGGTAGCAGTGCCATCGGAGGACACGGCCTTCCACTGGATACGAGACATCATCTCAGCAATGATGACCAAGTCGATGATCAGGGGAGAAGCAAGGAGAGAGTCCTCGCAAATGTTGAAGAGTCTGTATGCTGTCAGTTATCGTTCATGTCTCGTGGTATCTCATCAACTTACGAAATGGTCTGGTGGCCACCCATGAAAATCTCGGCGTAGTACTCATCGAGAGCACGCTTGTTGTCGGCGACAGCAGGCATGTACTTGATGACAACACAGTGGTCAGGGTGCTCACCCTTCTTGTAGAGGACGTGGTTGGCTTCAACCATGTCATCAACGACGTTGGACTTGGAGATCTCCTTGGAGCGGAACTGCTTCTGGGAGCTCAAGTTCTTGCCGTCGTTGTTTCCAAGATGGTTATAGCTGGCAATGGAGGTCAACTTGATGCCGGCGTTGATGAGGAAGTCAACAAGGGCAGATTTCATCTTGGTTTGGCCAGACTTGAAGTCGTCGCCACCAATGAAGGCGTTGTGCTTCTCAGCAAGCTCAATGGCACCAGGGACGAAGGTGTTTTGAGGAGAGCCGTTGATGAAAGGGGCTTGTTCGAGGATACAAGCGACAGCAAAGACGGTAGAAGGGGAAACCTCCTCATGTCCCTGCTCAATAGCCTTGAGAAGGTTATCGGCAGTGTCGTTGACACCCTCGATCAGGTCGGCGTATCGCTCAGTGTTGGCAGTCCACATGATGATGACCTTGTCGAGGCCGTTCTTGGCCTTGAAGTCGCGGATATCCTGACGGATCTTCTCAACATGCTCCCAGCAGGCCTTGGTACCCTCGAGGACGTTGTCGGCACGGTCCTCTTGGTTGGCAGCAATGAAGTCAGGGTAGTAGATGGAAGGAAGGGGAACCACCTCAGCCATCTCCTTCTTGACCTGGGCCTTGAGGGTGGGCTCGAGGACCTGAGCGCGGTCCATGGCTTGAGCCAGGTTCATCTTGCTGATGTCCCAACCTCCGATGACCAGGTCATTGGGGTGGACCATGGGAAGGATGTTGTGGAAGGGGATGTTGACCTCCTGGTGAGTCTTGGCGTCATGGCCGAGCTTGAGGGTTGAGCCCATGACAACGGAGCCGTAGTAGTTGGACTCGCGGGGGCCTTCCTTGGTGTCCCAGGCGAGCTGACGGCGGTTGGCGAGGATACCAGCGGTAACGGTGGTGCCGTTGTTGCCTCCAAGACCAACCAACATCATACCGACCTTGGGAACCTTGCGGTCGACCTTGAAGTCGTAGAGAGTCTCGTTAGGAGTGGCAACATACTTGCCGTTGGAATCAACTTCAACCTTTGTGGTGCGGTAGGTGTATCGAGAACGGATCTCCGCATCCGTGTAGGTGACGTTGGGTGAGTTGACGGTGAAGAGGTCCTGAGTAGCAGAGGAACCTCGGCCGCTGAATACCGGCCCGTTCGAGGAGCCCGTGCCGACTTCCGCGTGAGGAGCCATGGTGCTTGAAGTGGCTTTGACGTGGAAGTTTGCGGTTTAATTGAGATTGGACGGGTTTCTTTTTGTGATTAGACCTTTACTGTTCAAAGGTCGAGTCCGCTGAGCCTCCGGAATCGGCTGAGCAGCGGGCTCCTGCGAACGGGTGGTGCGTCCTGGGATGAGTTAGCATCTTGATGTTTGTTTTTTTGTCTCTTTCTTTGTGAGATAACATACGAGTTAAGGAGATTGGAAAACGTCTTGACGACTGTAGTGACCAAGGGTCAATGCCTCGGTCGTTATTATAAGATTGATAGAGGTATAGAGGGGTGTTTTTTGGGTTTGGCGGGGTAGCGGGGGGCAGACAGATGTCAAAGTTGGAGAGGTTTTGGTAGAGAAGAAGGAGGGTTCGGTGAGTTTTGTTTTTTTAACTGATTGTAAGTTGACAAAGTTTGTTGGTGAAGCAAAAGAAGAGAGAAGAGGGAGAGTTGCTCGGGGCTGGGGAGGGTTCAAATATGGAAGAGTCCATCCATCCCATCTCATCAAAGGTACCTGAGAGACGTACCCTACCTCAGGGTACGTGTACTTGGTCCCTGGTAGGGTTCTGGGCCTGGCTTCAGGTACCTGAGCCGCTACTGTAGCCTCTACTTGGCTGGTTGTCGTGGACATTCGGGCGGTGAGGACCACAACGCGTTGATAGTGGGGTTTGTATAATTCTAGCGGCTGGGGAGGCGGAGAGCTCGGAAGCATCAAGAGTGAGCTACTGTAAGTTTGTGGACACCTGATATCCATGGAGATGAACAAGCGAGCTCATCCGCATCCTCCAGGTTTTTATTCCCTCTTTTTATGTAGTTTTCTCCCGCATTTCCAACTTGATGAGTGGCTCCTCTGATGCGGGGACTTGACTGAGCAGCTTCAATTTTGAGGGTCTATATTATGATACCTACCCTTGACCAAGAAACAAGTGAACAAAAGAACAAAAGTTTGTTGACATTGGATATGTAGATCCTACTAGGGTTGGTCAATCCAAGAGGCACTTTCGGGATATCACCGCATTCTCATGCACCTTGTCCCTGTCATGTAGCTGCAGTAACTTATGTACGGTCAGTACTATCGAAGAACCATTGGCCTAAGCCCCTGGCATCATCAAAACATCCGACTGTTTATCTACGGTGTCTGTATCTGTACTAATTACTGTAATACTCTCTCGACTGGTCGCTTCCACCAGAGAAAAACCCTAGATTAGCTCGTGCAGGGCATTACACAATAGGCATCGCCTGTAAAAGCGCAACCAATGGATTTGTCCTGCACTGCCGGTACCAACCTCACTGATTGGCTTGGCTCTACCCGGAACCTTTGGTGATGATATAAATCTCCATCCCTGTGTTTGTTGGGATATTCGGCAGCAAGCCAAGAAAGAGCCTAGACGGGTAAAGAGTCTTGTGGATGATACCGATCAAGGCTTTAGCCGTGGATGACATGTATCATTACTACGGGACTGCCACTCATCTGGTATGTACCTGGGCAGTAAAGAAAAACTGTCACAGGGGAATATTGACTGGAGAACATTCTAGGTTATGAATAAGCCGCCCTGTCAACGACGGGACCTGGACATCATACAGTTCAGGTTTTGTTTTGTTTTGTTTCCACAGAGTGTTTCGACAATGAAACCTCGAGTAATAAACAGCGTTTGAGATCAATTGTTTCCGCGTCGTCAGACCCATACTGATGGATGCAGCAAAAGATCTTCACGGTTGATAGCAATTCAATGGACAAACTCCTATCAAACACGTATACTTGCATTGACCAGGTTTTCAGAGACTTCAAAACAACTGGCCATTCATCCTGTCGCTGCAGCTTGCCGAGGTCATCTGCGTCTGGGATTCCTTCGGTCTGGTTTGATATGCAGTTTGTCCTCGGCCGATCAACCGTAGCCAACGCTAGCCGAGCACCTTGATATCGCGCAGGTGCTCTGTAGGTAGATTTTGAGCAAGTTCAGTCCAGTTCAACCGTCAAGATGTGCTGTTTCTCTTCATGAGAACAGACCTTCTGTGTCCAAAGTCCAAATTCTATAATTGATGTCTTTTCTATTCTGTTAAGAAACTGCCCCGTTCACATGTAACACGGAAGTGTCACAGGCAAGTGACTATGCTCAGCCGAAGATCCACACCTACAGCGAGCGATTCTGTGTGGTGTTGAGATCGCCCCTCCACGACATCCGCTCTCACCGTCTAACTGTCGAACGTCTAATGTAAGAGGTTCTGGTCCAAAAGTCAAAAGCCAACGTCTTTCATAAGGATCACCCAATGGAGGCCTCATGACTTCATTTGATTCAACTTTTCTTGCAATGATCGGCTTCAGGCTTCGGAACTGAAAGCGACATTAGAAACATTACCCAGACAATGTGAATAGACATATTCCATGTCATTCACAATGTACATTGGTTGTCTGGCATTCAGATGGTCGACAGGTGCCTCTTCACCTCCTCAGCTTTGACAGCTGAAAGGGTTCCAAATCTGAAGTCTAAGCCTGAGCGAGACATGGTCCTAGATGCAGTTGCCAGGAGCATTTTTGGCGTTCTGGGTCAAGGCAAATCTTCCATGCCGGTGCTTTCACCATTTATTGTTTGAGACTTAGAGCAATTGCTGGAGAAACACCTCAAACCTGGTGTTCAGTCTCAGCAGCATTCGGCATTGCCGCGGCCATATCGGTTGATAATGATTGTCAACGGAATCTCTTTCTGCGGTCCATGTATCCGGCAATGGTCACGTATATCAGATAGCCGACCGTCGATCATGTCTCGAAGACTTGAATCTAGTCACCTTTTTACAATATGCAGTAACAAATAACTCTAGCTAGGTAGCCACTACCATGAGCAGAGATGCTGTAAATCATGTAAATCATTGGACTGTTCAGAATGCGCAAGAGCCATGCAATAAATGACGTGCCCTCAGCGCCAGGGCAGAGGAGAACCCAAGCTCTCCTTCATGACTAGCTAGTACGAGCACTAACAATGAACCGTATATTTAGTATCATGACAAGGAGTTCAAACGGTCGATTACCAACAAACTGACACGGTAGCTTCAAAGGCTCGTATTGACTTCTGGCGTTAGTTTTGAAGTGTAAACGCGCCAGTGTCACTGCTTATCACGAGACGAGGGGAAACTTGAAATGGTTGATTAATGCCAATTAAACGATAAAACGATCATCGACCCATTTCGATTATCTCGTGATTCAATATCAAGATACATAGCAGCTACCTAGGTAGGTATGTACATCTGTAACTCTATACAAAGGCATCGTATCAGAGACATGGCGACAGTAGAATGTAGAGAAACTCAAGGAAAGGTTAGACTACTCTCCCATCAACAGCGATCGCCAGGGGTAGTTAAAGCCAATACGTCAAATCGTGGCGTTACTGCCTATCAGTCTAATGAATATACAGGTATTAAAGCCGATCCGTGGCGCCAGTCAGTCAGACTGATTCTGATTGCAATTGAGTTTCGGTCGAGTCCTCGCCTTCACTTGACATATTAACTTCCATATTGGACCTGACCTTTACGGACTCTTGATCTCCCGATCAGAGACCTGAGACAGTGGAGCATTGGATCCGGCTCCAGTTATCGCTTGGCGAACTTGGCCTCGCAGATCTTTTCTTAGCAACGAAAACGGCCAACAAGACAAGACACATTTTAACTGTTGAACAGGGGAAAGCGTGCAGATAAGGCATCGTTGTCATCAAAGTAATGGATGCCTTGCATTAAGGATGCTGAATTGCAGCTCAACCAGGAGATGGAACCTGCTTCATTTGGGCCATTCTACGAAGATCTACCATGGCCCCCCCACGGCGCATCACCCGAATGAGGACAGGCAGGTATGATATAGGACCCAGAGGCCGGGGGGTCTTTATCACTTACCAATACTTTATCCAATAGGTGGTTCAGTCACAGTGATCGCATGAAGCGTCTTCTGCTTGCGGATTTATATCCTTATTCCCAGCTGGGTTCAACATGGCCTAATCGGGCCAATGTCTCGGTCCTGGTAGCATTGAAGGAATTCCGAGACATCCAGTTGAGTTGCAGATCGGATAATCAATTGATTAATGTCCCTTTCGTTATCCGTACAACAACCAAAGGTAGGTTCCAGTCGTTGACAGGCGGATCTCGACACCATAAGAAGCAGAGTTAAATGAAGCAGATCTCCTTTCGGTGAACGGGCCACCCCTACCTAGATTAGTGCTTGCATATCAGCTCTATGATTGGCCATAGGCTGCTGCAAGGTACCCGAGTAGGGTAGGTTGTCCACGGTTTTCAGTGGATCATTCCTAGGTATTTTATTTTATTTCTACCTCCATAAGTTGACGACCTATGAGCATGGTTGGCATCAACCAGCCAGAGAATATTCCAACATTCTGTGGCGTCTTCTCATGACCGGCTCGGAAGAGGCCGGACTCGATTTGGCTTCTTTCTTTGGCTCAGCCGTTGCGGGAACTGTTTTATGAGCTTGACCTTGAGCAGCAAGCTCTCGGCCACTCGAGAACGCGTCCAGGAGACTGACAAGCTGCAAACAATGAATGCAATTATACAAAGCGTCAGCCAAGAGCCAGTCATAGACTGTCATCTGTCAACTTCCAGACATGAAGAAATCTCCCGCATCTGACTATCTTAATGCAGGCTAACTTGTTTGGTGGATGGACAATCCGAACAAAGACATTGTTGCCCTCTAGCCCTTCTACGAAGACACGAGACGTGCACGGCATGGGAATAAACTGTTCAACAAGCGAGACACGGTCAGATAAGGAATGCAGTAGATCTTAGTCCCCGTTTCCTGTCTCCCTCTTGACAATCGAATTATCGCCTGCAAGTCATGTCTCACTGCCCTCCTTCTGGCTGGACGCCATTTCAGCCCAGAAGCTCCAGAGAAGAGGTATTGCCGTGTAGTTGATCGGTTCCACAAAGTTTACTGGAACGTCGGTTACCGCGTAGCTGGAGACAACGGAGTCCGGACAGACAAGGCAAGACAGGGAGGGAGTGAGAGAGGAGTGGTTTAGCTATAGACGGAAATCTGTATGTCATATCTGCGTTATTGACTAGACAAGACAGCTGAAAGAAGCTGTCAAAGGCAGACAAAGGGCCTTTGAAATTCGAAAAGAAGAAGAAAAAAAGACGCTTACATTGCTCCGGTTGGTGATTGTGTTCGATTACTTATTCCACACCGCACCCACCGTAAACCCGTCACTTTGCGAGCCGTCCATCTTATTTCTGCACCTCTCTCTTATTAGTGTGTGTATCTACTGTACTGCACCAAGCCAGGGGTCTCTCTGTGTCTTCATTAGGCTGCACACTACGGACTTATTAACTTATTAGCCAACAAGGGCAGAAGCGCAAAAGCACAAGCACAAGCACAAGGGTCAGCCTGCAACTCAAGTCAAGCCTAGCCTACCTAAGGAGCCGGGCTATTAGTGGAGTCTAGGTACAGTGGAGGTGCCTACCTGCAGTACCTAAAGTCAAGGGTCCCGGTCCCTTTTCCTACAGCACCAGAGCACTCAACCTAAGTCGCCCACTTCTCCCTCCACATTCGAGACACCATATGCATCGCATCGTCCCTTTCTTCAAGTCGACACCTGATCTTCTTTCTATTCCTCTCACGTCGCAGACGTTTTAGTCTCGTGTTTCGACTCTTTGACCTCTTCATTCTCTTTCTTTCTTGCTCCTGTTAGGATTTCAACGAGAAATCCTTCACTTGTAACGCGCACAATCAATTCATCAATCGCAGATTGGCCGGGCCTTTCTTCTCCTCCGGCAGCACAGCAACCCAAGCAAGCGACCTGGACCTAGTTCGACTGGAACACGACTTGACGATAAATCCTCTCGACAATTCTATTCACGCCACAACCAATAGAACAACCAGCGCTGCAGCATCACGACTCTCTCCATGCGATCGAAAAAAAGTGCTATTGCACAGACTTTTGGCATCCTCAATTCACGTCACCAACCCCAGGGACACCGGTCGCAGAACGGGCCTGGGGTACGAATGTAAAAGGTCTTACATCAAGCGTCATCTTTTGAAACAACTGCAACAAGGCCTTTCATACGTCACATTGTCCAAGGTCTTTTAAAGAAATCTAAAGTGACAAATCAATTGCTCTTCTCTCGGCCTGGCATTGATAAACTGGACTCCTCCTATTCCTCTCCAACAACACAACTCACACCGCCACCATGGCTCTGCCACGAGAATCAATGTTTCTCCCGACTATCAAGTGCTCGTCATGTAGTCGGGAGGTTGAGATTTCCATGATGGGCGATCATGTTTGTGCTCCACCAGCGCCTGAACGTAAGAGAAGAAAATGCCACAGCTTGTCTCATTAACCCGGTGAACTAATTAATCGCCCTATAGTTTCCCCTCCGCCAGAAAGATATGAGGCATACACTCCATACAGCCCAGCACCTTTCAGTCCAGGACTCTACAGCCCAGCGTCTCCTGAGAAACCAGGTCACATACCACCCTCACTAGATGTCAACGCTGCCAGTAAGTGACTACCTGCCAAGGTATATAACAACCAAAAAAAGAGATCTCTAACAATACCACAGACCATCCGTTTATGCGAAAAGGGCAATTGACACCAAACAGTGAACCGCGCAGCACATCGCCAATCAATGACATGAACTGTTTCTTTGACGACGTTCCAACGCCACACGAAGACGATCTTATCATGCCATCACCGCGCCCTATCGACCGCCCTGGAGCTTACGGAGGCTTCGGCGAAAAGAAGCATGGCCCAGACTTTCAGCCTCGCTCGGTGAGCCCTAATGGAGGAGTCAACTCGTCCCTATTCAGGAGAGTGGACACGATCGCTCCAGGTCCCTTTGATCCCATTCGCAGTCCTTCAGCATCATCCTTTCCTAAGGAGATAGCAGAACCCCGTGATAAGTCAGAAAGCTTCCTGAGTGCATCACCAAGGGACTATTTTACCACCCAAAGAAATGAAAGGTCGCCGTCTCCCACAGGAAGTGCCAGCAACAATGATTACGAAGTGTCTGCCCCCCCTCAACGACCAACACGAGATGGCTACGAAGGTTTTGGGCGCCCGTCCGAGGTCGATGAGGTACTCCAGCCTCAGCCTCTGGGAACAATGAACCGCTCTGACACATTCCCCACACTCGCTGTTCGATCAGAAGCACCACTAAGAACTACTTCTGCACCTGGCATCAAGCCCGAACGCAAGGCTTCCAGTGGGTTTGGGCATGCCTCCAAGCCATCGCTAGGACCAGACACCTCGAGAGCACCCCCGCCACGCAAGAGTCTATTGCGTCCGTCAAAGTCCAGCAAATACTCGGGATCTGTCGATCTTGCCGCTGAATTCGGTGTCAACAACCCTTACCACACACCTTCCGACTCTACATCTTCTGGATTTTCTACGTTCAGCCGCCAGAGCAACGGCAGCTCTCGGACTAGCCAGACAAGATCTCAACCTCGACGCGATCCCTCTGACCTCTCGGCTATGGATGGACTGATGGAAGATCTGGAAAGCTCGATGGAAGCTTTGGGATCTAAGAACACTCAAGCGGAGGCCCCCGTACGACCTCCACGTGCTCGTTCCCCTCTTGCAGAGTCGCCACAAGATATGCCTCGCGAACGAACTGACTCTCCTAACCGATATGGGTCTCGAGAGATTCCTCACCAGCGACAGATTTCACAATCGAAGCTACCTTACACCGCGTCACCTCAAGAACACCACCTTACTCCAGCCCCGCAAACAGCTTCACCGCAAACGCTCCCTCCAGCGTTAGCACCCCCGATTCGAAAAGCATCACAGGACCCTGTGCGATCCCGAGGCAACTGCAAAGCCTGCGGCCTCGCTATCACAGGGAAGAGCATCTCCTCTGCGGACGGAAGGTTGACAGGAAAATACCACAAGGCCTGCTTCGTTTGCACAACATGCTCCGAACCCTTCACATCAGCCGAGTTCTACGTCTTGAACGACAAGCCTTATTGTGAACACCATTACCACAAACTTAACGGCAGTCTCTGCGGAAGCTGTGAGAAGGGCATTGAGGGCCAATACCTAGAAGACGAATTCTCAATCAAGTACCACGTTGGTTGTTTCCGATGTCTCGATTGTGGTCGGTCCCTTTCGGAAGGCTACTTTGAGGTGGAAGGCAAGTCGTACTGCGAGCGAGACGCTTGGCGCCGAGTGCAGCAACCATACCATCCTATGAAAGCACCTCCGGGCCGATCGCCGTCAGGTTCTCGACCTCCCATGATGGGTCTCCCTGGCCACCCGGCACAGCGAATGGGCCCCGGTATGGGACTCCCACGACCTCCATACGGCATGCCGCCGCCCGGAAACCGGCTGGCTCCGGGCCCTCCTGGGCCTCCTGGTCCTCGACCACGAATGAACAAACGAAACACTCGACTTGGCATGATGTAACGACCTGAATATTTTATCTGAATCTCCATGACGCTATATGGACTATCTATATCTTGTAATATCACCTATATGCGTCTAGAACGCAATGCATTTAGCACCCCTGGTTTTGCTGTTATCACGCTTGGCGTTGGCTAGCATCTTTGTTTTGTTATTATACCCCCTTGTTTTTTAGGCCCCGCTGTGGTTTGTACATCAAGTATTGTGCAGTCTCTTTTTGGACGACGTCTTGGTAGTGTCCCGAGTGCCACTATAGGAAGACGTTTGGATCATGGATTGGGCATTAGCTGTATGATATGGTAGTATGCGCCTCTGCAGTATAGTGTATTAGTGAGAGACTCGATTCAAGTTGCTCGAAATCGAAGTACATTTGAAACAGTTGCAAGAACACAACAGGCAGTGAGATATCACCTTCTACAAGTCTCCGGTCCGTGCTTGTTGATACGTAAAGAACTTCAAGATCTGATAGCAGGGTTCTTTATCAACAGCAGTGGGGAACGTTCAAGGATCCAGTACAGTATCTAGACAACAAGAGATTCTTATCTCAAACTACCAAGTAGGTAGTTGAGTAGGCAAAGGAGAGCAGGAACAAGAATCCCGCTCCAATTAAGAAGATGATGAATACAGGAACCAGTTTGTTTCATTGAAACTGAGCATTGGTGGTCTGTAGACATCCATTTCGCGAAGCCACGTGTATAGAATCCAGTTAATCTAGGAACGAGTTAACATGGCTCAGTTCAAAGAATTCGATGATGAAAATGTATAATAACAAGTCAAAGTACTCATTCCAATGTATTATATGTCGATCTCGCTTGTAATCTCCTATAAAACGGTTTGTGAACTGACTGATTCGTCGTCAGCTCCCCTCTCTAGCCCCTCCATGAGCGCCAACGTTGCGCCACAAGCTACAGTAGATCCCCCCTTAAATTGAAACCTTAGTTACACGTTCAATTGCCATTATTGGCCCAGACGCTCCTAGGTACCATGTCCAATACTGTACAACGCCTCATCATCCACACCCATTCCATCAACTCTCCCTTCTTGAGGACCCTTTTTCTTTCCCTTTTTTCTTCTTGATATACATACAGTTCGCATCGTCCTTCCAAAACGCAGCGTGTGACTTGAATTATAGTTTTGCATTCTTTGCATTTCTTTGGCTGTCTTTGATAGAAGCCATTACACTCCTTCAATCGACAGAGAAGCATCCAGTTCAGTTTTGCGACCGACCGACCGACCGATCGAGGCTATTTGATACCGAAATAGCTAATATTAGGCGATACCTCCCTGCGACCAACATCCCTTGCGTCCCTGCGGCCGAATACCTGCGTCTCAACTATTCAACAAGCCATGCACCCCTGATCTCAGTCGGCTTCGTTGACTACCGCATTTTCAGTTGCGACACCAGCTTTCGATTCTCGTTTGCTACACAACTCGGTTGCTCTTCAGATCAACCGACTCGCAAACTTGTCGCCCATCATGAAGAAATGGCATCCCCAAAGCCGGCGCTTGTTTGGCGCCAAGCTGCGGCCAAGGTCCATGATTATTATCGTCTTCGCTATGTTGGCCGCCTACTACCTTCTCTTTTCGCCGGCAGCTATGCCAGTCCCTTCCAACTCCCAAGGCGCAGCTCAAGCACCGCCGCCTTCCATCATTGAACAAGGTGGCAACTCCCAGCCAAAGGAGGAGGGAGATGAGGATGAATATGGCGCCATCCACAGACAGCTTTGGGAGCTCACAGCTCAAGATCTTAAGGACTGGCGAGACCCCACCGATGGCGAGGACCCTAATGATATTGAGCCCGGTTTTGAGACCGATGGAAAAGAGAGAGGCTTTGGAGATCTCGGTAAACTCCAGCATGAGAAGGATATGAGGAAGGAATGGAGACATGCCTACTCCGTTACATCGAAGTGAGTATTAACGTCCTCCAGAATCAATATACTTGCTAACATCGCATCAGCTTCCCTAGCTCGAACCACATCTATGGAAAGACTTTGGCCAATTTGGAGAACCATGAAGCTCGGCCCGAGGAGTTCAGCACTGATCTTAAATTCGATCCTGATGCCGACGTGGAGTATAGCTCGGAAAAGCCTGTCCGCTACGATCCTTATCCCAAGTACAACAGCGACGATTGGAAGAAGGCTGGGCACGCCCAGTACTTCCCATGTAAAGGCGCCACTGGGGAGCCTGTCGAAGATCTGCTTGTCTTCAAGGGCAGGCCCCGCGAATGGCCTCTGCCACGTTTTGGCAGCTATGATGCTCTCAACATGGACCCTAACCTTTGCTGGGAGCGAGAGACCCGACTTGGTCCCTATGGCTTGCATCGCCAGTTCAAGAAGGTTGGTGGGGAACCACAACCACTTAACTTTGATACCGTCAACTGGGGTGACCTCCAGCGAATGTGTGTCAACAAGAATGCACAGCGTTTCGAAATGAACCGAGAGCGAGTCAATGAGTACCTCAACAACTACTCCGAGACTGTCATTGGGCCTCATGAGCCTGAGAATCCTCAGGAGCCTGTCCAAGCACAAGGGTCGAAACGAGATGTCCCAGCGGAGACAGAAGGCGATAGTTCCGCTGTCCCGATCAACGCTGACACCGCACCCCCAGTGGCTAGTCCTCAGCCAGAGGTTGAATCTTCGGAACATGTGAAGCATCCTAGAGCTCCTACAAAGGATTACGTTTCCGAGCCCCGGACTGCAATTCTTCTCCGGTCTTACACTGGAAAGGACTACACCGAAAATGATAAGCAAACAATCAGGGCGCTGGTTTCCGAGTTGTCTCTCAAGACTGGTGGTCAATATGAAGTATTCCTGCTGGTCCAGGTCAAAGATAACAACCTGCGCATCTTTGACAACGAGGATGTTTACCAAAAGGTTCTCTCGCAGAGTGTACCGCCTGAATTCCGCAGCATGACGATCCTCTGGAACGACGACATCGTTTGGCAGCTCTACCCAAAACTGACCGATCCTGAATCAAAGAACGTCCACACTGCCCAGTGGCTTTCAGTGCAGAAATTCAGCCAAGAGTTTCCCCAATTCGATTTTGTCTGGAACTGGGAGATGGATTTCCGCTTTACCGGCCACCACTACCATCTTTTGGACAAGCTCAGTGAATTTGCCAAGAAGCAACCTCGAAAGGGCATGTGGGAGCGAAACGAGAGATGGTATATTCCTACTTACCACGGCAACTATGACGATGAGTTCCGCAAGGATGTCGAGAAGCGATACGGCGACGATGTTATTTGGGGTGCTCCTGAATTTCCTTTCATCAACCCCATCGGTCCCAAGCCTCCTGTTGCAAGCCCCAGTCAGGACAACTACGAATGGGGAGTTGGCGAAGATGCTGATGTGATCACTGTGTCTCCCATGTTCAATCCCATCAACAGCAACTGGGTCATCGCCAACCAGGTTTGGGGCTACAACGATTCGACCCACAAGTCTCAAGATATACCTCGACGAACCACCATTGTTACGCAGTCTCGCGTATCAAAGAGGCTACTAAACATCATGCACGTTGAAAACTTACGTGGAAACCATGTTGCTTCAGAAATGACGCCGCAGACAGTGGCCCTTCTGCATGGCCTCAAGGCAGTCTATGCTCCTCATCCTGTCTTCATGGACCGTGACTGGGACGGAAAATTCCTGAATAAATGGTTCAACCCTGGTGAAAAGGGCGATTGCGGTGGCCGTGGTAGCCCCATGGGCTGGGGTCGAGAGCGAAGATACATCGGTTCAACCTGGTACTACCGTGCCATACCCCCTAACCGATTATACAACAACTGGATGGGCTGGCCAGATACAGGCATTGGTGGCTCTCAATGGGAGGAGAAGCATGGACGCCCTTGCTTACCTCCCGTCATGCTGCATCAAGTCAAGAACACTGAGCCAACCAAGAAAGGCCACGAAACCACCTTTGAATTAGCCTATGGTTAATGTTCAGTCGTGGAGTAAGCTTGGTACTCGTCTCTCTGACACCATTGTATGACTTGATGTCGGTATTCTTTGTTGATGGATTCTGCGGGTCCTTTTAATGAACACTGTGGGAAGAGTACAGCGTACGCTGATAGGAGATATCATCATCATAATAACATTGCGTATTTGATAGAGGCAGGTGTGAGATATTCACACAAAGGGTATTTTTAGGAGTTTGGAGTGTCTTTATTTGTAGATTATAAGATGAACAACAAGCATAGCTTTGGTCCACCATGCCGTCCACTACACAATCTCGCAAAATGTGATCGAAGTGAGATGGCGCTACTCTTTGATCATTCAATACCGAGATATGGACACAACGTTGATGCTTGCGTGTAGTCAGTCGCCTTGGTCCGAGCTTTTACCGTTGCCTGACGACAACTCTATTGTAAACGTCACTTGTCCCTCCTTAAACAACTCATTGACCGACGACCTGAACGCATCTTTCTAAAACGGAATTGCGTCTGAGTCTAATTCTGCTAGCCGATGAACAACTGATACAAAAACCGCTAGCTACATGGACTTTCTACTGAATAATTTAGCGGCCATGCGCATTCACCCTATACCATGAGCCCCCCTCCAAGTGTGAGCTCTTGTCTATTCTAATCTCATCCTCCATACTTCACCCTGACATAGTACCGCAGACTCCTACGCCAAGAAGATTTCTTCTCCCGAAGAGGGGTACACAATCCTCCCAAACCCCTACTGCACTTCCACGGTTTCAGTCAACCCCTCGTTTCGCCTCCTCTTCTGTTCCTAGGCCGACACAGGCGAGGACTGGCATCGACATCGAGGACGTTGAAGAAGTTGAAGATCGCACCCAAGGCAGTTATCCGGACAGCGAAGATGATCACCTCGCATCTAGGAAGTATGAGCCGCTCAACGACTCCATTGAAGTCGAATCCGACAATGAGACGGCTTCGCATGATGCCAGCCCAGCTATTTCGGATAACGAGATAGATGCTCAAAGGTCGGGTTTTATTTATCAGCAAGCTTCCAACACGCCAAGTGTAACGCACGAAGCCTCCCCGTTGGAAGAGCGGGAGCCGAAACGGCGAAGGGTATCGATATCTCCCATGCGAGATTCTAGCCCAATAGAGGAAGAGCACTACATGGTCGACAATGACCCAAAGGATACACACGAGGAAGACCAAACCCCAAGCCAGGAGTCTACGCAGAGTATCCAAGACGCTATTCTTCCCTATGATGAGTCAAAGGCACTTCAGCAACCCACATTCCGCGCACCACCGCGCTTCAAACAAGTCGAACTCGATACCACAACGGATGGCATTCCAGCAGTTTTTTCCCCACAGCGTCGAGGAGCAAAGTATATAGCTGGCGGGCTCGCCGCTGAACTCCAAGGGTGGCTGTCTGAGGTAAAAGGCTGGGAAGGTTCGACGCCAGCCCCTTCATCAACGATCGACGTAACTGTTGAGGAGGTCCGGCCAGGTCGGCGCATGTATCTAGTCAAGGGCTCTACTGATATATCTGGAAGCAAGAAGTTCTTACTTGCAGGCGAGGGTAGGTTGACGGGCCTAGGGCAGAGGATGCCCTTGAGTGTAGGAAGTATTGTTAAGGTGGAACAGCCGGTGTGGGATATTGAGTTAGATGGAGAAGTTTGGACAGTGGCATGCGACTGGGGACTGGCATGAAGAGCTTTGTCATTCTGAGAACCAGGCAGCTTCTTCATAGAATATATAATGGTGGTGTCTAATAAGGATTTCTATCCAGGGAGTATAGATAGGGTGGCTTAGTACGAAGGAGAATATCAAGATAATGTAATTTGGCTTTGTTTTCTC
This sequence comes from Fusarium flagelliforme, assembly GCF_020744385.1. Classification (NCBI taxonomy): domain Eukaryota; kingdom Fungi; phylum Ascomycota; class Sordariomycetes; order Hypocreales; family Nectriaceae; genus Fusarium; species Fusarium flagelliforme. The sequence continues at coordinate 4,256,014 of NW_025763504.1, read as the reverse complement.
TCTGCTCTGTGGAATTGTGACACCATTGATAAACACATTGTGTTGCTCTCTCTATCACATACGACCACACCTGCAGGAAAATACGGGATCCCGTCCGCTCTCCCATCGTCAAGCCCGCAAGGGGCGGATTAGTAGTTGGGTCGGTGACGACCAGCGAATCCCCGCTGTTGTATGTTTTTTTCTTTCTTTTTTGGTGACTTCTTTGCCCTATTCCTTCACAAGATCTTTGGTGTTGTGATTAAGATGTGCTTATCTTGCATATAAATCTTATGCAGTCAAATACGGTGTAGGGTAAGCTATTTGGTTCCATCCTGAGCATATGAATTGTCTAGACTTGATTATCAGAAAACTTCAATTAACTATTCGAGGATATTTAGAGTAGCTGCAGAAGAGATTTTCCCGATTAGCGGAATTATTGTCCTCATTGAGGCTGAGTTGGAGCTCGCCAAGCTCGACGATAATACTCTGCGACTGAATCTGTATCAAGTTTCCGTATGCCATCCAATGGGTTCAAAATCCCTTACTCAACGATGTCACTCAGGGAATGGTCTGATTTCTCCTTCGCTAGTGATCGAGGAAATCTCGCTAGACATGGATCTACAAAGTTAAAGATAGATATCTGGATGGATGGTTACAGCAGATACATAATAGAGTCCAAGGATATTGTTTCGATCGCCATATCGAGCGATCAAGAGTACCTATATGACTTATGCGTTAACGACCAGGACCGATTAGGTACAAATTTTACGCCCTGCTAGATAAGCAATGGTGCATGCTTACTTGAAACAAAGTAAAGATGAATCGATACTCAGACGCAGCAGAATAATGGGTTTCTTGCTTTTGTGAAGCCTGGAGTTATTCTTGTCGTCCCAAGAAATTCTCCGTCTGTTCCTGATATCCCTTGCCAAGACGATATGTATATGAGAAGTGGTATCCGTACATCAGGGCCCAATGGATATCGTTATCAAGGTCTCGGGGAGTAATTGGGACGACAAGACGTAGCATTGTAACCGCAACAAGCCCACTACATAGTAGTCAGTACGTAAGTTGCATTCGCATTTCCACCAGGCTCACCCCCATTCAAGACTTTGCTCCAGGAGGCTTGGAGAAGATGGTTGGTCAAATGCATCCCCATACTTCACGGGAGTGGGGAGAGGTTGTCCAGTTGAGGGACGATGGCGATGAGGTGAGCCCCAACTGAGATCGAAACCCGATCAGCCGGCTTTTATCCATAAGAGGAGGCAGGATGTTAAATATCAGTTTTGACTACTCTATTCTCTGTGCCAACAGGATCCGTGATACAACGTCATAGCACACGGCAGGAGAAGGCCCAGTGGTTGCGTTTCTCTGGGCTTTGAACTGCGAGTCTATCGCTTCTTGGGGAGTCTACGGCTGGTCCTTGGACCCAGTTAGTTTTCAACCGGGAGTGATCCGAGTAAACTTCTCTCTGTCGTACAAGCCCTAGCTGCTGGTAGCTACAAAGAAGAGTTCAAGTTGCCCGGACGTATAACGACTAAGGAGGATCTCATTTAACTGGCGATCTTTTTGACTGTCTAATAAAAAGATCAACATCACAGGTCAATTAGTGGATTTCAACTTTCCTCATCCTTGGCAGTGAACATCAAACAAGCCCAGTCCGTGAGCGGCTGAGCTTTTGTAGCATCGACAATGCTCTCGTGACCTCCGAGAAGACCTCCCTCGACTGCCAGTGTCTCATCATGTCTACTATGAATCAGGCTATATTTGAGTGTGAAGAGCTATCAATCAGTTTGCTCTGCTTAACAACACTAGATTTTCGTTTGGACTTCAGAGAAGCACGCCATGCTGTGGTCTTGGAACTCAGAATACATCTTCTGGAAACCATATTGGCAGGTATACAGTCTATGTTGCATCCAAAACCCACTGTTGTTGAAGGGTTGCTTTACCCTAAAGTGTGCTGGCTCAACACTATTCGGTGGTCTCTCGGGTCTTTGTTGCATAGGTAGACAAAGTTGTGTAAAACCGTATCCAGCAACACTCTGAGTAGTCCCCGCATGAAACAGGTCTCCGGGGTCAGGGATTCTGTAATCCATGTCCTTGTACTAAACCTAAAAGACAATTGAGATGCGAAGAACCTACGAATACCCAGACTGGCCAATAAGCCCCGAAGCGATAAGGCAAGGATATGTATCCAAAAGATTTGAATGTTTGCGTACCCTAAAGCTTCAACACCAGGTCGTCAGGTGAGACGCAACGTCTTCTGTGCATTGATAGAAGTTGAAGGTAAAAATATAAAGACCAGACGCAAGGAGTGGTTCATGCCGTGTCTCAAAGCTCACATGCTCAAGAGTGGCACAGCCCGGGCTCTTTTGTTGGAGGACATGTGCCTCGCAAGCATCGGCACTGTTGCTCCCATTGACTGACCTGAAACAATCTCTTGGTTAGCTACCCAGGTAGGCTTGTCCGCAAATGCTAACCTACCTCTAGCGCTGTGACCAAGCGGCCTGGTTCAACGATCGGTGTTAAAAGACAGAAATTCTAACATTATGTTCCATTCCGCGTCAATTTGTTGCACCTGGGCCTCCGGGGCAAAGAGCCGGGACGCCCAAGAGGGTGGAAGGCAGGACCTGCATTAGTGGCAGGCCAAGTTACGATGGCAAGTGGATTGTTATGGATGCTAGAATGTCATTCATCAATCACATATTAGGAAACAGGGCATCTATTTGCGGGTAAGAAAAAGCCCTTGAAAAATGAACCAACTCTTTCGGTGGCAAACGATTTTAGGGACAAAAAAAAAAAGGCTTCATTTGTCAAAAATATTGGGCTGGAGTACTCAAATATTGCTTGTCGTGAAGACTAGGCTATTAATTCCGGGTATCTCCCTTGTCTATCATCGTGAAAGCTGCTGGGAAACGAGATGTACAACAGGTAATCTTCGGTCCGTCGAAGCAGAAATCTAAGAAAATTCAGAATCCAAGGATGTGCTGCATCAGAACGGTGGGTATACCGGGGTGCTTCTAAAAACAGAGACAGAATGTCATTCGACGTGAAGTGAGCATAGGATCCGCGACTGTTGGTCAGAAAAGAGGAAACAAAAAGAAACATCAAGATGGGAACAGGAGATGAGGAAAAAACAGCAGCAGCGATGCTTGCTGTCAGATAGGCTCCCGCTCAGCCATGCTGTGCGGCAGATACTAAAGCTGGGACGAATGGCTGCTTTGTAGGCTAGACCATGCAGCTAACGAAGTTGAGCGTCATGACATGCTTTGCCGGGACGGTTATCCAGATGCAGGCCTGAACCAAGGATAATGAGTGGCTGGATATCTACTTAGGATCTTGGCTGATTATCCCTGTCTCTTCTTTTTGCACGTAGGATTCCTCGTCGGATCGGCTTTCCGAGAAGTGTCAGGATCGTTTCCAACTCGACACGATAAAAAAAAAAAAAAAGCAAAGAATTTCTCATCAGGACTTGAAAGCAACCTTGGCTTTGCGGGCAGCGTAGCCGCGATGTGTTGCACAGGATGGGATGGGACGGAATGAAAGATGATCGAATCAACGCTAAGACCATGCGTTTCTGGACATGGTCTGCCGCGCTTCTGGCGGCGTTTCGTCTCTTCGTCCCGGGTGTAGAGATTTGCCAGGATATTCTATATCCGGCTTCTCCTCCGCTATGGGACGAGCACCAGGGAGGGTCGCCCGTGTTTTAGAAGTTGGTGATTCAATGCATCGTGCCGTAGTCTAATTGTAGATGAAGCAGCCAACCCCTGGGTCCGAAAGCGAAAACACCGAGATTCGACTTGATATGAGACGAAAATTGTGAGCTGAACCAGCGCCCGGATCTATAATGTGTCGAAGCGTGTGTCAGCGACCATCCGTGCAGAATAACTGAGCGTACAATCCAATCCACTCAACGGTGACCCACACACACTAGTGATTGACGCGGCTACGCCAGTACAAGAGGGGAATAGAGGGGAACATCTGGGGAACTGGTTCGTGTGTGGTAGGCCAGGAGGGCGACGCTGTGGGTGGGAGAGATTAAAGATGGAGGTTTGTTGAAGATCAACCAATTTAACATGGATGGCATCTGGCTCGTGAGTAATTAGGTCAATGTTCGGCAGGCAGGTAAAGTGGTAGGCAGCGTCAATGCTGATGCTAGGTACCTTCCTACCTAATGAATGTTGACGATGAACTTGTCCCAAGAAGGTAGTTGCAACCTTCGCTTTTGTATAAGGTAATGACGAGAGGCAAGCACCAAACCACCTCCCTGTTACCCCGAGGCAAGTACAATGGGTACCTATGCAAGAACTGGATTCCAAACTGAAGTAAGCAAGTTTCAATTTTAGCCAAGTGAAGACGACGGTCGGTTTTTTTTTTTGGTCAAGACAATCATCGTGTCAATTACCTCTTCAGGCGTACAATCTCAACAATTCACCAAGGTTAGACGTTAGAGTCCAAGACCATATCGATACCGGAACCAACAATATTCAGCTCCATTTGGCTCTGCTCAAAACCCAAGATCTTACGGATACCGCACCAGCATATCTAACAATAGACACAAGACCGGACCGAAGAGACGATACGACACACCAGCTTGAGCCATTTACCCTGTTTGCCGACTGTCTTTCTACCCAGCGGCTAAAGCAACTCCAAGTCTGTGTATGACAGATCCCTGTTGGTGCAGCTCAACCCAGCTGCAACTGACTCGGATGAGAGCTGAAACTTCTTAGCCTTGCTCTTAGCTGCTAAACTTAGCAGGGACAGTAGCTTAAGCCTTAACCATTAAGCCTCTTTCTCAAATCGAACCAGCTTTGCTGCCGTTCTCTATCGGCGATAATCTGGGTCGAGTTACATCCGCATCTTTACAAAACCGCACTATGAGCAGATAGCGTGGAGCCTGCTATCCTGACTTGGAACAGCTTGCGACATCCCTGGCTATCCTTAACCTTCGTCACCGCTGGCAGTGCGCAATCCTGGCCGGATTGAGGCTAAAACTTCAGGGTTTTGATGTTCAATATCTGGGGTCCACATGGACCAGTACCGTGCCGCCTTGTTGTTTCTCGCCTTAACCTCCTTGACCTTCTCAACGAATCACTCGTCTGCCAGCGTGGAAAATGTAGCATAATTACAACCGCGACCCAGTTGTCCACAAGCAGAAGCTTCGACCATCCAGAAGAAAGCTGGCCATCTGGTGCTCAATGTAACACGATCGGCTCAGAGTCACCGGCATCATCCCATTTCGCCCTATCTTGGCTCCAGCTCTTTGACAACCGGCCTATGGTAGGCCACTCTTGAGAGCTGTGCCTCTTCGAGCAAACTGACTGTTCACCGCAACGTCTTTCACTAATAAGTTGCAGCTGACGCAATGGCCGTGTAATCAGAACTCCGCGGGCAAAACCTATCTGGGTAGTTATAAGCCAGCCCCGGCTTCTCGTCCAGGCAAGCCGCATCTTGCTCAGAAGTACGAACTCGTCAGAGCATGTCGAATGGCGCGATAGCCGACGGCGTGAGATTGACAAAATAGCCAAATGCCCGTAGTGACGGCTGTATGGGGCAATCGACATGGCCCTGCGGTGCACCTCTTTAGCTCCTCGTCATCTCATCTTCGTTAAGCCGATAAGCCTTCAGGTCACAAAAGCCACCTTCCTCATTTTCGCCCATTCACTTCTCCTATGATAGGGCCTGACCTCGGTAGCTGCCGACTAGCTGTCGCTTGATTCATCGATTTACCATATGCTCGCAAGTATACCAGACTTAGTTAATAAGCCGTAACGGCTTTTCATGTGTCAGTCCTTTCTTTTTCTGGTGACATGGGTAACACCCCAGACTCTCCGGTTTGTGACACAACCGTCTCTGGGAAGCTTATTAGGCGACAAGCTCCCCTGAAGAAAGCTTTCCTGCATTGGGATATGTGTCAATCTAATGGTAACATATGGCTGCGCCTCTCGGCAGCCCCCACCAAGTGTAGCAGTTTTGGAAAGGGGCACAATGGCTGCTGTGGGATAGATATTCATCTGTTTACTGACGATATGTTTAGTTCAAAAACTGGCCCGCTAGTCCGCCTATCCTGGAGCACCCCTAGTCGAGTTGATCCTCTCACCTTTTTGGACTCCTTTGAACCCCGGTACGGACAATTTATCCCCTTGTGGAGATCATGGTTCGGACGGGGCTCTCAACGCCATGATCTACACCAACCCGTCATGCTAACCAGCAAGGGCGAGCCGTTGCTCTAAAGTGCCGGCAAAAACGAAGAAGATGCTTGGCTCTGCTGCTTCTCGAACTTTTCAGTGCAGCCTTCCCTGGCGCCACCCTGCTAGGGCTGTTCTGTCAACCCTCGATAATCTACGTGCCTCCATCAGTGAACTGACTTGTGGCTCAAAAGCTGTCCAGCAACTTGGTGAATATGGCACACCTCGACAAGAAATGCAAGGACACATCCTGCTGTCGGGTCATCATCATCGCCTAATGCATGCGGCACCGTGCCTGTGCCACCGGGCAAGGACCGACTGCCGCAGTCAAAGGTCCAGCATGTTAGCAATGATGATGCTGCTGGTTTCCGCTGCAAGCCTTCGTTTTGGGTTTCTTGACTCTACCATCTCCCGGATTACCATCACGGCTTTCCCCTTTGCTCAGAACACCGATCCAGACTAATCCAGTCCACTAATACTGTACATCTTATGGAAGCCCCTGGTCCCCGGTCCTCGTTTCTTTGGTGCACACCCTTTCAGCCCTCTGTTCCTGACACCCCAAACCCCAGTCCCAACCCCAAACGACTACCGTCTTCAGAACCCTACCGACTACTTCATGCGTTGTCCACCTAGTCAAAGCTTTTAGGGACCTACTTTTCTGTTGTAGTGGATTCGTCTCATCTCCTTCCTTTCCCCTTACCTGATCGCATGTACCACGCATTGACATACCAGCTGTGTCTGAATCTGGTACTCGCCTTCAAGCCTCTTCCTTGTTCTCTCCGTCACTAGTTAAAAGATCAGACAACCAAACAAAGCGGCTCCGGTGATATGAAGCTTGGAGGGCCCCGTCGAACAAGAAGAAAACAATATCCCTGACCCTGAGCGAGATCTGCAACCTGAAGTCTTCGGTTCAGCGGGTCAGACTTCGATCTATTCGATACTCCAGCCTCTCTTGACACCCTCCCACTCCGCATCGAAACACGAAAGAGCATCCATCTGCCAAGTTTCATATCGTTCAGCACCCTAATAGCACCCTGGTCTTCTGGAACACGTACAAGAAACAGACATCCCCCTGGCGGACAAACGAATTACTTCTCCAATCACTTCGTTTTCGTCGTTTTCCTACCTCATCCCCCGACTCTGTGGAGTGTTTTCCCGCCCTAATCGTTAATTACCCCGGAACGTGGTTGATCCCGTTTCTAGCATTCTTCAACAAAAGTTACTATGCAACTGTAATAGTCTGTATTACCTATCACGACCAGAAACACGGCTTCACGTTTCGATTCCATAACCTCTAGATAAAACCCCATTGTTAGTGCCCTCCCAAGGCAATCGTCGTTACTCGAAATCTTACATTCCCAGAATTACTCAAAATACCTTCTTAATATCTTGTCTTTGGAACACCTCAAATCCTTCTTAGCCATGAAGATCGAGTCGATCCTCAACCAGTTCAACGAACTAGAAGCGGAAGCGAGAACCAGCCGAGAGAGCACACAGCAGAATAGTGCACAATGGGAACGAAGAGGTTCATCATTCCCGTCGTCGACTCCATCTCCGGAGAGCGCTCAATCTAGAGCTTCAAGTGTGCGATCTGATAGCCGAACTCGTACGCCTTGGGACGCTGGAGGTTACTCTTTGCCTAGAGACAATGTTTCGACACCCTCTTCACGATCACCCTTCTCGACGATCTCTTGGGGAGACCAGCAGGAGACCTCGAGGTTACAGAGTGCACCCAGCAACCCCATGAGAAAAGTGTCAATGGACGCATCAGCAAGCATGAACCCTCAAGGTGCCTCAGCTCCCTACACACTACCCGTTCGGTAAGCAGACTCGAGAAAACTGTCCAGTATACATGAGTTGGCATTGTGGCTAACGGTGCTTTCAGAAGAATGGCTTCTACCCCAGATGTGCATCAAGATGGCTGGACCCCAAGAAGGTGCATTACTCCGTGCTTCTGTATAATTCGCTATCAATTGAGCGTCAAAGGCTAACAGTATCAGTCACCACGGCGAAGGTCGCCCTTCACAGCATATACGGAGGTAAGTTCGCGGCTCAGCACAGCCATAGTGCCATATATTGCGACACAAGTATATCAAATGTGCTAACATGTTGCAAGGTCAAGCCTCTGGACCGAATATAATACATCGCCTGCTTCAAGAAGTCACAAGATGTCAGATAGTCGCAGTAGTTTCTCATCTTGCTGTTCGTCGACGTTTTCTGCCAATCACTCTAGAATCTCATCCGTATCCACCATCAATGGAAGTCACGTTATGGGCTCTGGAATTGCCGACTTGGAGGCCAAACTGGAGCGTCTACCAAGACTTTCAGCACCACTGCCACCCGTCATTACTGCACCGCCCGTCAAACAGGAACTGCGTTTACCTCATACAGCCAGTTCTGCTGGCCCATGGTCCTCGGGCAGCCCTTCCGACTCGATTCTAGAGGCAAGGATGGTAAGGAGGAAACACAGCCAACTGTCAGGAGACCAAAGGTATGTTGATTCACTTTTAATTATCGAAAACATCCTCCCCATGTAATGCTTTATCTACTTCGTCTGCTGGTACAAGAAACTCCGGCCATCTTTCTGCCTGGCGCAGCAGATCCTGGCACGTTTGTTGTGGGTGAATCACAGCCGATATTTCTATTGTCACTGGATCAATGCCTGCCTGATGTAGAGGGCCCTAAGACAGATGATGTTTAGGCATGGCTAGACTCATGGCGCTACAAAAAACCCGTCTCGCTAAAGGCATCCTCGTCGTATCGCAAACTCGCTCCAGAAACTGTGAATCACGCTGCATGGTTTGATCACCTGTCTATTGACTCGGCCAGCGTCAGGGAGACGCTCTTTCTCCTGCACCTCCCTACCCGGTCTCAACGTCTTGTGTCCTGCCAGCCTTCCACTCCTATCTCTTCTCACTTTCAAGCTAAATTCTCGTCGAAAAGACACTGACACTTCTCCTCTTTCCAGTTACTTGAAGTCAAAGGATCACTTGTTGAAGCCACTGGACCGTGTTCACAAGCGCACCATTTCGGCGCCAAACCCTGCCGCAGGCTCTGTACAGTCGTTTAACCGGGCCCCAGCAACTCTGCCGCCGCTTACAGCCAGACATTTTGAGACCGCAGCGCTCCCTTCGCCACAGATAAATACTGTCTATGAGCGTCCAGGCCTCGAGCAGTACCCTTGGGCACAATCGGAAGAACGTTCACCAGCCCCAAGAATGACGACCAAATCCCCCTTTGATCCTCAGGAGAGTGGTCAGGTTTTGCCTGACAGAAGTTTACCAGGTACGTGTGCGGCAGCGTCAATAAGCATCTTTACACTGACACACTTGTCTTTACCAGCAGCAAACTATGTCAACTCAAACGATCGTGTCATCGCAGCATGTCGTCGCTTCAGGAAGGTTGATGTCAACACAGCTCTTGAAGGGGGCGACATCTGTATGGCAGTCGAAAACTGCACAACCGGATCCGTCCCGCGTAAGGTTATCTCACACCTATTCGGTCGCAACAAGGTTTGCACCCGCCGAATACCTGAGCGTGTCTGGGTATGCATGTGTCGCAAGCACTACCAGAGGATTCGTTATCGCACGGGAGCCGATTTCAGCGTAACTCAAATCGGTATGGTATACGAACAGATTGTTAGAATGATTTTCTGGAGCCGCGGACTGGAGAACCCCAACAGAACCAACCAAGAGGGCATCGCTATTCGATCATGGACATTCTCGATTCGCAGGCGTGAGGTAAAGCGCATGGCAGATACGAACGGCCGCGACCTCATTCCTCGTTGGATTATGCAGAGCCTTGGAGAAGGTAAGACACATGACGAGATTTTGGACGTTGTTGAACGTCTTAATCATGAGATTCAACAAGGAACGCTCAAGGACGTCCCGCCCGTTGAATTTCTTCCGGAGGTTGTTGATGCTTTCACAAACGCACCTGCTCAACTTCAGACTCAATTTTCAACTGGAGGTGAAGTTTCTTTTGCCACCCATCCTGGACGTTCTCTGGACACGGGGGATGCAACTGGGTCCCCTGTCTCATTTGTCAAAGAATCATCGCCCCTCGAACCAGTGCAGGAGGAAGGGTACATGAGCGAGCGCAGCAGCGCCAAATCAACATCTTCACCTAACCCTCCCGCTGCTTACAATGGAACTCGATCCGTTTATCAGCCTCAATCGCACATCGACAATGTGCCCAATCGACGTACTTCTTATGCATTTGGCACTCGGTCTCCTTTCGCGGATTCTGGCCTAGGACCAGATACCGATCGACGAGCCAGTCTTGCCTACCATGACAGTCAGAACCCAATACCACCTTCAATGAGCTATTTCAGTATTAATCGTCAGATGCAGGCGCCAACGACCGATCACCGAGGTTCATACGATAGTGTTGTTCGTTCTCAGGCGGCCTACGGTGGTGATTACCACTATAGGCCGAGTGAGTTTGTACTGACGGATAGAACCCCTTCGAGCCATATGGCTGCTTTCCCAGAGATTGCCAGCGAAAACACTGCGGCATGCACGACAAGGTCTCTTACTCACAGCGGCCGGGACAGTCGCGAGTTCCAATCCCCTACAGCCAGAACGCAGCCCACTTCCATCTCTGTCAATCATCACGTCTACGGATCTGGGTCCGCACAAGGCCAAGCTGGCATATCCTCGTATCAAAGTCAGGCACAGCGTCATTACCATGGCATGCCAAACGGCGCAAATACCTCTACATACCCAGTAATGCTCGATGAGGGCCCCTACGCCAACGTTCAGCGCCCGCAAATCCACCAGCCTTCTTGGTATTCTTCCGAAACTGGGTGGAACGCTGGGATCGGCCGCTCTATGAACCAATACCAGCAGCACACATTGGCCGGCACCGACGAAACCAGCCTCCATTCTTCGCACCAGTACCATAAAGAGGAGATTCCAGAGCCGTCCGGTGCTGATCTAGTAAATGGCGAAGTGGTTTCCACCACGTACTCAACAGCAGCCTATCGCTCAAAGCATCAAACCGGATATGCTTCCCTGGGTGGGTTAGACGTCAACTACGCCGACGACAATCTGCAAGCACATCAGTACAGATGGTCGACCAATGAAGCTGGTGATGATCAGCACGGTGCTCAAGGCTCTAGGAATGACTTACAGGAGAGGGACAGGATCCCTGAATGATGGCGAACAAAACAAGACGTTGACACTTGCTCGTATATGCTGCATGCGTAGCTACTTGCTTACGATTTCAAAGGGTGTTGGCTCCGTGGTGACTGCAGTATTATTTGATCTGCATTTGTTTCTGTACGGTGGAGTTCTCGTTATTGCTTCATAGATGACGCTGGCTCGATGTCTGGTTTCTTTTTAGATTTGTTTTCGACGCCCGCTGTTTGTACTTGCATATTGCCGCCTATAGTTGCACGTCAGGGACCACTGCGGCGAAAGGACTGGGGCAATATGCGATATTAGTCGATACGGGCGGAATCCCAGTTAGTTTTGCGGAGGTCACGACTTGCTCCGTTGCCGATATTTGCTATGCTATGATTACGAAACGATCACGGATTTTGTTGGTTGAAGACGTCTGGCACTGATCAGATAGATTGAAGAAGCAATAAATTGAATGAAGAAACAGTACTGCTAGCTGGTGATGCCTCACGATGATGATTTTATCATCGGAAACCATGTACATGTTAAGCAGCGAACAGTCTGAAAGCTGGTGATGGGTATCAGCTGTTGCTTCATTCCCCCCTGAACATGACCACACCACCATCCCAATCCTTTAACTCTCCAACATTGGCCCTAGCCACTTCGACGAAGCCATAACGCTTGTAAAAATTGTCAAGCCCACGCAATCCCACCAGCCAAGTGGGAACACCTGCACGATCGGCCGCCTCCAAACCGTTCTGGAGCAGCAGAGAGCCGTAGCCACTGCCCTGAACATCGGGAGAGACGCCAAGGCTAGAAAGGTACCAAGCAGACCGACGACGTTGAGAGTTGAGGATATCTGGCTCGATAGTACTGAAGACACGGTCGTAGATGCCAAGACGATGAGCATCAAAAGTACGAAGGGGGAAGAGGTAATGGTGTAACTTTAACACCACCCGCATGATCGGAGCAACCCAGGCATCTAAGGCGAGTAAGTAAAACAGCTGAGGTTTGGTACAGAGCTAACTAAGCAGATTGGTAGGCAAGTGGATAGCATGGAAACATACGAAGTGAGAGCCATCGATCTGCAAAAGACAAGGACTCGTCCGGAATATGCCACCAGGTGAAGGCTACAGGTTTACCCTTAGCATCATCGAGCATAGTAAGAACATAGCCTGGCGTCCAGTAGCGTATCCAGAAACGTCGGTCTACCCATTTCTGAAAGGGAGCTGGATCGATGCGACGGTCAGGAAACATGTAGTCGAGCAGGGCCTCCTTGTCGAAGCTCTGGAGATAAAGCCTTGTAGCGACACTGACATCGGATAATCCGCCAGGGCGGATACGATGGAGAACCTGCTTTGTGGTCATGGTGAAGAAACTTGTGGCGGTGTCGGTGGATTGACCGAATGAGTGAAGTGAGCTCAGCTCGTAAGTTGAAATCTCTGGATAGGTGTGATCAATGCTCTTTTGGAGTTGAGTTGATTTGGTCTCATTTGATTTGAGTCGACACGATCAATCACAATAGTTGAGAGTCAGTCAACGTCCAATTGATCAAAAAGTCAATCGGAATCTTATTTTACATCTTCTACGCAGTTTTTACACGATTGCATTTGCGAGTTGTTTAAATATCCAACGAGTTTCCCAGCCTTGTTAGGTCGCATCGGGGTTTACGCCGGGTGAGTCAGTTGTCCCAAAACCGCTTAGATTATCATCATCGTCTGGGTATAAGACAGGGTATATCATCCTCCTTTAAAGCATACCTTTTTCTTCTTCTTTTTTTTTTCTTTTTCTTTTTTTCTTTTTAGATCATCTAATCAGCTCTCACAAAGTCTGAATAGCATCACTGTTTTGTTTTTGTGGTCTTGCCATAAACGACAAGCGTTGCAACGACCGTGCAGATACCAACGTCAACTCTTGAAATTGCCCGATTGAGTAGTGTACTGGAGATAAGGCAATGCAGGAAGAACGAAGGAAGCAGCAGCATGGCTGAGCAGAGACTAGTTTCTCGTATTCTTCTTCCAGGGAGTCATTTCCAACTTGTTTTTCTGTTCGGATGGAGATGACTCCAGAAGAAGAGTAGGAGGAGGAAGAGGACGCTTGAGAATTAACCAGTCGACATGGATTGGACTTGGTGGAGAAGAAGAAGAAGAAGAAGAAGAAGCAACTGAGATATGACTGTTTCTTTAATTAGATAACTTGACATGGGGTTATCGTGTTTTGTACGAAAAAGCAGAGGTTGCATGCTCCGACTACCATAGGTACCTACGTTAGTGTCTGTCTGCTTTGTTGTGCTACGTACCTAGTAAATGACACCCTGTTGATGTCATGTTGCTGGAGTTGAATATTGGCGTTGATACCTAGGTAGGCAAGTCAGATGAGGCCGGTGTTACATATATCTGATTACCTACCTAGGTAATCAACAGTAAGCCGCTTCTAGAAAGAGTATGAGGCTTCTAGTTTGAAAATGCTTTATAAGTAATTTGACATGTCGCAAAAGTTGTGTCGGGCACGATCGAGATCTCGCTTGACTATCATATCATCAAGTTGCTTATGTGGACATGATTAAGTCAACCTTCAGCTCAGCTCCCGCTAATTAAGCCAAGCGCTAACAACCGTTCCGGGACGGTTAATCGCTGTAGATTTTGGATGCATCCACTGACTGAGCTGCAAGCTGACATGACATGACATGACATGGCCTCGCTGGGCTGAAGATTTGAACGGTCTCCCCGTTCCGCTCCCACCATCCATGGGTACTCTTATACAGTACTACCTAGGTACCTACCTAGGTAGGTAGGTATGATAGTAATCAGGTACGTGACACAGGCAGACACTCGACGTGGTCAGCTAAGTACCTGCCTTGAGACATAGATAGACATGTACTACAGGCACTGTATGACAAAGGGTGACCCGGTATCTCGGAGACAGAAGTCAAATCAATCAATTCCATGAATTTGGAACTGTATTGGGTTGCACAGTTGGTCTAGACCCTGTATAGTATAGCACCGACTACAGTAACCAGGTTCTAAGGGCACCTTCCACTACCCCTCTACAGCCATCGCGGTACTAGGTAGGTAGTTAGGGCTGTACTTGCTCAATTTATTCATTCTTGCTGTTCTGGGTTGACAACAGGTATTGCTTTACCACAAGGTGTTCCTTCCATTCTTGTGTTGCATTGCAGCAATGTATTCTTTGTCAACTGTCTTCTTTCCTCTTCTGGTATTGCCTGGTTAGGTAAGTACCTACTACCTCACTATGGAGGCCAGTATGGACCCAAACCTTCCTTACATTTTTATTTGAAATCATTCCGTCCCCTGCCTCGCCCTACGGAGCTAACTCAACAGGTAGGTACCGACCTTGAATGTGAGGTAGCAGCAGTTGACCCCCGCTCTTTCCATGCTTGGTACCTGCCTTGTCTACTATTTGTGCAGGGACTCGACTCTATTCGTGTCAGGTCCCAATTTCCAATATTTTACCCATCCTTTCAAATCAACATCTTCAGCCTTACAGCCTTGAGACTTACCATCGCCCCCGGTCAGCAGCTTACTAACCGATTAGACGTCATCCTCTGGATTTGGTCCCTGTCAATCTTGCCAGGCCGGGAACCTGGCAGGCTGGCAGGCACCTGTATCCCGTCTCCCGGGTCTGCCAACTGCCGTTCCGCAACAGTGCCGTACAGTACAGCAGCGTAGCCCAGTACTACACAGCGCGTCGCTGAGGCGATATCCTTCTTCGCATAGGTCTGCCTGCAGACCATACTATCCCGTATCACACCGTACTATACCATACGGCACGGGACGGTATCTACAACCACCCCTAACCCTATTCTGGTCCCAGGCCTGGAAGCGTCAAGAGCCCCATCGACATCTATACATCGTTGTGGCCCGGGGGGGCATCATCTTCTGTTCCTATAGAGACTCGACGTCAAATAGCCCTCATCCCCGGCTTCAATGACTCGAGTCTCTGTCTCTCTCTCTCTCTCTCTCTCTCTACCTACCTATTTGTCTTCTCGATACAAGTACCAGTTATTATAACTACCAACCGCCGTTCTTGATTCCAGCTTTACTTATAACTCCAGACTCCATCTACTTATCTACATTGCATTAAAGGGTCACCTCCAGTATATCTACATCTTTTCATCCGATCAAAGTATACAACCAGAACAGTTGTCTGTCTACCTAGGTATATCATACTCTCCCATTGCTTTTTTGTTGTCTGACACGATAAAAGCGTAGTCGCCTTGACCCTCTCTGCTACTTACATTCACCAAATACTACTTCAAGTTTAAGCCCATCTTACGGGCTACATATCAGCCACCACGGATCCACGAAGAAGAACCATCATGTCTCGCTCCGTATCATCTTCACGGGGCTCTGAATCTCCCATGGAGCCTGAACGTGCTCACAGAGCCTGTGAAAAGTGTACTCGCACTAAAAAGAAATGTGACAAAGCATTGCCTGCTTGTTCTCGCTGTACGAGGTGCGTAGTTATCCCTTCGCTCTCCCTCCAAGACATTGATCTTTCTCTTCCTTGATGTCGACTGACTCTTTAGGCTTGCAACCACATGCTCCTACGATTTCATCTACACGGCCCCAACTACCGCTGTTGTGGAACCAGGATATCTTGCAGGATCTACGCCCAAGGAAGCTTACGGCCAGGGTATATTTGATCCTGCTTTTGAGGTCTCGAGCTCGATGATTATGGCTCTTCTGTCTTCGCGCAACATCCCTTGGCGCGAGGCCACCGAACGCTACTTTGAGACTATGAATCCCTGGTTCTCTGTCGTTCACCCTGAACTTTTCGCCATTCGCACAGACAGTATTGGCTCTGGCTCTGGCCCTGGCCCCAGCTTCGGTGCCAATCAAGGTCCTCACGATCCCGCCGTTGCCCTCTTAATCGTCTGCATGCAGCTCGTCTCTCAATACGATGACGAGGCTGCCGCTGCAAGCACAAATGTTAATGAGGGCAAAGACATGATCGAGATGCCTGCTTACCGAGCGGCCAAGCGCGCTCTGAGTGTCCTTCGTGGCCTTTCTGCTCCCAGCATTGAGCTTGTTCAATGCTCTATCTTGCTCGCGCTCTTTGAGTTCGGTCATGGTGATGTCATGCGGGCCTACGTTAGTATCGGAGATGCCAATACTATGGCGTTGGTGCTACGCATTCGCCCTGGGAAATATGTTGAGGCCGAACGGGAGGCTAATATACCTTACGAGGAAGAAGAGCGTCGCTGCGTCTACTGGAGTCTTTTTGTACTGGATCGTCTTATCCATGTTGATTGTTCTCTTATCCATATGCCACTTCAGGTGCCCTCGCCTGCTGTAGATGACTTGCTACCGACGAGCAATTTGATCTGGCATGATCAAAACCAGTCGCCTACACGTTCCGTCCAGCGGCATCCTGCAAATATTGCGCCTTCGGTGCCTCTCGGACCGTTCCAAAGAAACTGCCAGTGTGCAATGCTTTACACGAGAGCCTATTCTCCCAAGCCTCAGGGGAATCCAAATGCTCTGCTGGAGGAATATGTTGAACTTGATATTGCAACCAGGGCCTTGGTAGAGGCCATGATTATGCAGACTTCTCGTTGGGGTGACTTTTATGAATGTTTTGCTACATGCACATGGTAAGCTTAACTGACTATTGAGCTTTGACAAAAATGTTGTGGTACTCATATTTGTGCTGGGTTAACGAGTACTTTAGTCTTCTTCTCTTCCTCTACTGTCGTCAACTCCGCGCGGCCAGCACGATAACCGCCGTCGGTCCTTTTTCCCCAACATCTGATGATATAGCACCGAAGGCCATCGCCGGTCTGAACTTTACCATCCGTATCATCGCTGATACCACCACCGACCTCAACGACCAGCTCGCCCACCGCCCTCACCTCCTTGCTCCTTGCTCCCCCGTCACACCCTATTCGGCTTATCACTGTCTCATGGTTTTGAGTCACCTGGAACATTTGATCCCCGAAGCTGATACAAGATTCCACAACATATTTGCGTCGTTGCACTTCTTTGCAAAGAGATGGGGAGTTGCCGGTAAGTTCTTAGGCTACTGGCAAAATGCACCGTCAAGGAATCAAGCCATGGAGCATAAAACACTTTAGCGAATCAACTTCTGACTCTATGCAGGACAACTTGTCAACAAGGTTGAACTGTTTCTAGCGGATTCCGACGAGACGCAATGGTGCTTCATGGACGACTAAGGAAAGTGACACGGGGCCTTTTGGTCTGCACTCTGCGACCAGCGGGCCCCGCCAGTACTCAATACTTATTACATGGAAGGGACGGGTTAAGAAAGGAGGGTTCACTGGGACAGTTTTGAAGGCCGATTTAGCGATCTTGAAATATTTCTAAGCTACTGCTACACGGCTCTTAATGCCCGTTGTTGCTTTATTAGCTTTCAACCACCGAATGATTTCGACTGTTTACAAATGTTTGCCGTCGAGCTTGTACACGTGTATATGAGAAGCCATATACAAACACAATGCTCGCCATATCCAAGCACACGGTCAATCTTTGGTTTACCGCCGCGGAAACAAAACGCCCAAGTATCAATGCTTGCTCATGATATGCACTCAACGCCCAACACCCAATCGAGGAAACTATATGAATAAAAAAACGTCTAGATCGGGGTACAGTTTATTGAAACGATGCCTACCCGATTAAAAGAAAGCTGATATGGGATATCAAGGAGAGTTCCCAACGACAAGGATTAGTAGCATGCCGTTGAGGATACAAGAAGCGATAAAGGTAGTCCACACAGCAAATAGGTGTGGTAAAGATAGTTGGTCCTGTCGGTACAGTGTCATGCCAAGAGCACTACACGCGGTAAACAAACTTGCAACAACACCAACAGTGACGCCAGCATCAACTTCGGCACGGAGTTTATGCCGGCCGGTAGAGATGAGCGTGCCGGCAATAAGGAGAAGCAGGAATGATACGGCAAAGGAGCCGACAGAACCCCAGAATAGCGTCTTCTCACGATATAAGTGCGCTTGTTGTTGGCTGAGGCTGGGGAGGGCGTAATGGGTGGCATATCCGGTTGTAGGGAAACCGTCTGAGCTGGCGTATCCTGCCTCCTCATCAGACTCACTGCCGTTGAAAGTTGTGCTGGAGTATTGATACGGCGAATGGTTGGCACCAAGGAGACTCTGCCGCTCTCCAGTTTTCTTATGCCTAAACCAGCCCTTTGCCTTGTTCAAGGGGGTTGAGAAAATATTTTGTAGATAGTCAAGGCCAGGAAAACTGGTGTTTTCATCTGGGTTTATGTAGATGGCGTATCCACCATCGTCGTCTGCGCACTCGCTTCCATTGTCGTACTCATTCCAGTATTTGGTCGGGCCCTCCATCTGTGGCGGGGGCAAGAACTCGAAGTTGGGTTGAGAACGGCCAGTAGGGTGGCGGTTCGCCGAGTTGATAGAGCCCGTCAGGGACTGACGTCGATAAGATTGAGCCGGGGACTCGGGCGAGCTAGGCTCACTCAATGCGGGAGCGGCAGCGTTTAGAGTGCAAGTAATGTCGTCATATCGCTGTTGGAGGGAGGAGAAGTCGCGACGAGTAAAGCTTTTGGGGTCGGAGAGGATGTTCTCGTAGAGGCGAGTGCCGAGGGTCGTAGAACCAGTCCACTTCTGTAGACAAAGGGATAATCAGCACATGTTTCCGTGGTGTATGTTTGCACCTAGCAACCATGATAACGCACGCACCTTATATTTTTTAGTGATTTTTCGAAAGGCGATTGCTTGGGCATTGACGAAGCGTTCAAGGGCATGAATATCACTACCGCAACGAACCAGCTCGCGCTCGTATTTGGTGAACCTTCTTTGGTGTTTTATTGCTGAGTCATGGGCGAGTTCGTCTCGATTCTTTGAAGCCCATCGATTGATATTCTTGGCGAGATATTCTAGTAGGGGTGTCAGTTTAGGTATGTGGTCGCGTGCCATCAAGTCGTGGCGCAGGGCTCCAAGCCAAAAAGAAACCTACCTAATCGGCGCGAAATCTCGTCTGCTTTACTTGAGACAAACAACTGTAATCTCTCATGCTGACGACCAAGTTCCATGTATAAGCCATCCTCGAATCGACTCAAAGCTTCGTCTTTCTGACCCGGAATAGCCATGGCCGTGGCCTGGTCGCGTGTTGTATGCATCTTGATCTCATGTTTGATGGAGTTGTAATCGAGGTTGTCTGCACAAGAGATCATCAGTTAAATAAACTGCAATTGGACAATGGGTCAAAAGGGTCACATACGGAGGTTCCATTCTGGGACGGATTCCCGCTCAAGATGCTCCCCGAACTTCATATTGACCTTCGCAATTGATTTCAACAAAAATAAATGAAAGAGAAAAAAGAAAAAAAACGAAGATAATGGGCGAAAAATTGGAATCGCTTCCCTCAGGCTCGTTCGCGAGAGGAGGGCCCGACTGCTATAATGATCTCGAACACGAATTGGGAGGACAATCGAAGCGAAGCGAATGACGGAATAAGCGAGCGAAAAACGCTGCTCACAGTCAAACTAAAGAGTCAAATTGCGAATACTCGTCTCTTATACCTAGAAGCCGAAACCGCTTGTAAGTCAATCGAGCAAACCAAGACAATCGATCACGATAACGGTTGCAGGTGAAGGAAAAACAAAACAGAGTACAGAGGTAGTAATTGGGCGGTTTGCGACAGTGACAGGGTAGGATGTAAGGAACGGAGGCATCAGTCAGAAAGTTTAAGGTGGGAATGACGTACCCAAGATATGAGGCACACCTTGCTTGGCTTGAGACACAGCCCGCTTCGAGATCTAAATTAGAGAATTAAGGCCTGTTGCGTAGGACAGGCAATGGGTCATCAACGCCCAAATGGCAACGTCTGGGGCTCTTGTTGGCGAGCCTAGCAGGGGACCAGGTTGTTCTAGTAGCTGGCTGTGGAGACCGGAGAGTCACTTCGAATTGACCTGAACCGTTTCTGCGGGCGTTGGCGTTGTGACGGTAGAGAGCTAAAGTTAAGTTGCAAAATGCGTGATCCTGCAACAGCAACAGCGAATTGGTCTTGTGTAGAAAGACTAAGACAAAAGGCTTAATCAATTCCAAGATTCAGCCGTATAATATCGGACCTCTTATCAAGACGGAGCCAACTTAGTTGTGAACTCAATTCTCCAACAGGGATTGGTTCCACGTATTGAGATAAGAGTCTCAACAATGTAAGTAGATGAGTCAAGTGCACCACTGTCTATGAACGACAGATGCGTCAATCAC
Organism: Fusarium flagelliforme; assembly: GCF_020744385.1. Taxonomy (NCBI): domain Eukaryota; kingdom Fungi; phylum Ascomycota; class Sordariomycetes; order Hypocreales; family Nectriaceae; genus Fusarium; species Fusarium flagelliforme. The sequence continues at coordinate 4,235,498 of NW_025763504.1, read as the reverse complement.
AAGGAATGACCCAAAACAGACAGCTGTGTTTTTGCTGGAAGATTGTCTCGGACGAATACGGCCTGAGGTCAAGACGGTAGTAGCACCAACAGTGAGCGGCACGCAGGCGATGAGAGATTTGGAATTCCAGATGGGCCGTTGAATGTCAAATTCTTTTCTTAATGTGAGAGACAAGGCGAGTCGGCGATGGTGCTTATAAGGAGCGCAACGAATAAACGAATGAGCTCATGCGAGGAGAATTCGTCTCACAAAAGCAGGAACAATGCGTGGGAAACTTTTCAAGTTTATATCTTTCTGCAGTTATCGTTCAGCCATTCGGTCATACACCCTTGTACCGCTTGTTACCACTCTTGTCAAGTCCATCCACTCACCGCGTGCTTTGCATGCATCGGTAACGCCCACCCGAATAAGATCCTAGACTTGGCAAGACCCATCCATCGTAGCGCAGCGCAACGCACGCAAGCTAACGCACTGGATCCTGTACTGTAGCAGTGCTGCGTACCACCAAAACCAACACTGATAAGTGGATGCGTCGTAGTCTAGTACTATACGTACTCCATCTGGTGTCAAGATCCAGAGCACAACTCACCCCTGTCAACCTGAAGGACGGGGCGGCGGAATCCCGGGCTCTGGAGAGTGAGTGGAGTAGGGTGGAGGATCAAGGGTCCTCGTTTCGGCGTCCGTACCTAGCAGCGGAATAATGGCTTGAGGTGCCGTGTGAGAGTCGACGAAACGCAGCGATGATCTGGACCGTTTGTCAGTTCAATAATTTGTCAGGAAGCAGTTATACCTCGGTTGAAGGGTCTCAGGGAGTGTCGAGATACGATTGACGATACCCAGTGAGGGGTAACGTTAGAGAAAGGCACACCAAGATGGAGCTGCTGGCGTCAACGGCCAACCTAGAAAGTTACTTGTGTCGTAAGGTGCCGTAAATTCTCGATAGCGGATCAAGCACAAAGATAATGTACAGCACTGTTGTGTCGTGTGGTATCAAAGGCATGTATGTCTCGGCTGCTATCGCTCGGCATATACAGAAATGTGTTGCTAGAAGGAGATTGGAAGTGTCGCACCCGACAATCGAGTTGCAGTGCCGAGCATGCCCAATCCAGCAGGCGCATGCATGCGTTGCCTCCTTGGAGCGGAGACAGTTATCCGGACAGGTTGCAGCATGACGCTGTATGTTTGAAGCTATCCAGACTTCGAGATCTCGTTTTTTCAAGGTTATCTATTACAGTGCGCAGCTAATATCTGCAACACCGTACATGATATGGCAAGCGCGATCTTTTCCTCAAGGAAGGAAGTGTCATAGTAAGGTAAGTACCTATGCAAGTAGGGACCTGCCTATCTACGTAACTACCTTGACTACCTACTAGGTACCTATGCGTCAGAGGTAGGTGGACTTTCCTTTCATCCATTATTGCTCATTGTGATTAGATTGCAGATAACAGATATCTGCCGTCCCAAGCATATTTGTACCTGTTATTGAATCCGACTCATTGACAGCCGCAGCCGCGGATGTGGCTGCGGCACAGAGGGGGCAACGACTACGAGGAAAGCAAGCAGTTCCTTAGTACCTGCGGTGTTGTGGTGCAACACACTTTATTCCGTGGCTCATAATGTACCTAGGTATCCAATGTACTCTGTAGTACAGCAGTGCAGTTTGTGCAGAGCAGCGACACGACATGACACGGCACAGCCGTGATCAGGCACCCGATGGTCAACGGTCCCAACCGATACGTATCATGTATTGTACTAACGTGCTGTCAATGCTACGGTACTGGGTTGGTTGTCGTGTTTATGCGAGACATCTCCGAGTGATGGTGAAGGGTCACGCGAGAACTTTCTACATACTGTACAAAGGAAACGGTTGGGCCCGCTCGTTTCGAGGTTGATACCAGTGTTTGGTCCTGGATCCATGCTTAAGTTTATTATGTAAAAAGCCAATTCAACAACAAAATCTTATTCTTGACTACCTAAGTTAGTCGTTCAGCTTGGATCCTTTTTATTCTTTGTCTAAATCTACCTACTTGGTCTTCTGCAGGCTCTGCGATTTCTTCAACGCCAGGTCTAGACAGAATCCATGCATGATGATTATTATTGCGCATATACGGGCCCCTGTCTCTGTCATATGAATAGTGGCGTTTTCTGGTTAACAGTACGGATATTCGTACTCCCCCGGCTAAAGTGAGTCTTGACCATCATCGTACATAACCCCAGGCCTTTTGTGCTTTCATTGTGGGACGTGGGAAAAGGTAACGGTCTAGATAATTCTTCAACCTGTTGTTCAGTCCAGTTCAGTTCAGCCCTGGGAGGCTCAAAGAGTATCCATTTAAGACTCCGTCATCATGCTTCTCCAGGAATTTTAGTCCTCCATTCTCCATGCTTGCATTGACCATGTGCAGGTTTGACTGGTCCTGTGTTGTCGACAAACAAAGCTTGGCAGGGCCCCGCCCAATGACAAGATACCTCTAACTCGTCGGGGATGACAGGAACCCTGGCATAAAAAACAGACCTAGGCCTAGGTAGTGATGGAGTTTTTCCAGAGCAGTCGGGTCACTTCACTGTGAGAAGTCTCTCTCGCCTTAAAAGACTTGGCTTTCTTTTTGAGCCGCTTCTAGGTTATCTCCACCTCCATGACCAAACCAAGACCACCAAAGAGCGGGAAACCCTGTTGACGACGACCACGGAAACTAATACGCGATTTGGGTCTTGTCTATTTTTGATACACCAACTGATCTCGGCCAACTCGTAGACTACAGGCTTGAAGTTGCAGAGTGGATCACAATGTCTGAGGTTGAAGTGAGACTCTACTCTACCAGGTGATCTGCAACCATCTCTAGACTCAAAAGCCTTGGTCTGGATCCTGGTGTTTAGCCGCGCAAATAACTAGCAACGGATTTAATGGTCGATCCTGGTAAATGATGGTTCCTCATCTTTTGCGGCTCAATTGATAAGCGCTTAGTCCTCTCCTCGTGGTGCATACCCAAACGTTGGACGACTTATTGAAGAAATTTCACCCAATAAACGTTCCTCGGCGTAATAGTCTCAACAGGTACCAAAGTTTTGCTTTTACACAGCTTTAGATGGATATTACTAAGTTGGTTGGTGTTTAAAGAGAAAACGCTTATTGGTCAATCGATATCTGATGGCTAACGGCCTGTACGTAAATCTTGATATATATATACCAGATTGGGATCTCGGTCTGGCAAAATGCATTTACTTGTCCCCGCCACTACAGTACACTACCTCATCCTTCAACTTATGGTTATGTATTATCGTTTGTGGACAATCCAGTTCCATCTCATCCCCGTCTTGTCTCCAGCCTGATCTGATGCTGATGAGTCCATCAAATACCCAGGTTAGCCCCTGCTCCAGTCCTTGCCGTATGTAGGTGCGGATTCAGACACAGAGTAGGCAGCTCAAAAGTGAAGTGAAGTTGCCTCTCGACAAAGGTCCCTAGTGAATTGAATTGAATTAGCCTTCAGGGGTCTTGTATCCACTACCCGCACTGCCGCCTTAGCTATGGGCCGTGCATCCATACAATCCATACAGAAGTCTATTGCTGAAGTTACGAGGAGGATACGATTTGTAGTCCATAAACGGAAATAAGTCACGCCCTCCTCTACCTAATCAGCTCTTGACGCCCGTTGTTATCGGTTAGAACGGCACTGAATCTGTTCCATGAAAATGGCTGCGTTCTAGATCCCCAGTTCTGATCCTTGTGAGGCTCCGAACAATCTGACTCGGCCTTTTCATCACCAGCCCAGTCTCTGACTCGAGCCTAAAATTTATTACATGTGTCAGAATAGGTACAACATCCTCAAGGGCTCACACTATGCGACGTGGTATTGCATATGTGCGTGCTTCAAGTCCGGGTCTGTCTCCCATAAAAGGAAACATGTCGAGTGACCACAACATTACAGTACCGAAATGGTCCGAATGAGAATCTCATAATCTCACCCACGGGGTAGGGCTGCCTACTCAACAAGCTTCTCATCCATCGGCCAACTTGACAGCGAAATGGGTCTGTCACCGATATAAGAGGGCATGTGGATCTAGTAGAGACCCAAGGTTAGGGCCTATGTCTTATTAATGGGAGACATGTGGTTCTGTCGTAAGAATGTCTTTTGGTAAGTCGATATGACTGAAAGAGGGTGTACTCCTTTATCCTCTTGATGAGTATGGTTTGGGGACTCTGGTCAGACTAGGCGACAACACAAACATGGGCCCAGCTAACAGAAAGTATTGCACTAATACGTCGTGTAAAGGTAGACTGTCTAGCTCCCCATACCTACAGTCAAGATTCTATCACGAGCTTCGACGGAACTCTTCTACTCGTCAAAAAAGAGGATGGATAGGCTGCAGGACGATGCCACGGAGGCAATGTCAATACACACCCTGTATAGCACGCCCTATATTTTGAAGATCTCATCCATTTCCACTCACCATTCAGTTGATTCCTCTCGTAATTTCATCAACTCTAGTACAACAGACCAAAATTTCTGATGATATCACTGGAAAAAGGATGCTCACAACATTGATAGTACCAAATGAACCTCTGCACTACGCCGCTGGCTTACAGAAATCTCGGCTCATCTATAAAGCACGTGGAAAGGTCCATAAATGGTGTCAGGCTTCCCATACTCGATACTTGTTGGAGCAAAGACCGATAAGGCCGGGTCTATAGGGTAGCCCGTTTGATTTACGAACTGACTTTTGTACTGTCAAAGACAGGTAGATGCACATTTGTAAAGGCATGTAGGTAATTCAAATGAGATTGTAGTCTCAATTGGAACCTGATTGTGAGATTCCATTCATTGCGAATGTGAAAGTTGAGAAGCCACAGCGGTTGAATGATTGCTTTTGATGGATCATGTAAAGAGTGACACCGGCTCAAATGATACGATGAGACCAAATTGTCGAACGCGTCCCAAACATACTGTAAGTATCAGTTTCCAGAATCTTGTCGATAAAATTGTACACAATGTGTTCTCTGCCTTTCTAATAGATATGCGCCTGTCTATGAAACGCCAAAACCTGTCGGGTGCCTGTGCCCAAGAGCATCCGTGGTGAATCCCAGCCATAATCGTCAACGCTATCGTAAAACATAAATACCCGTCCTGCCAGACGGACGCCTCGCCCGATCTTCTGAGTAAAGAGCCTGTATCATTACCTCGATATAGGCCCCTCAGTTCTGAAATCCAGAATGTTGCCGACTTCCAGAACGCCTACTAGGTCCCCCTTTTCCAGTACAGCCACAACAGCCTCCCGCCCGCATCTTAAATCTTCGTCGTCCGGCGACAACTGCATATTGTTCAAGATATCCTGCGCTTGATGAATCGTAGTGTCCGAAGAGAGCGAAATCATAGTGCTTCTGGATATCAGAGAGCCTGGAATTTCTTCTAAACCTTTGTTCAACTCATGTCTGCCAATCCCACGTATCGTGCTGGGAGACGCAATTTGGTCTTGCACTCTAACCCAGCCTGTCGTCGAGTCCAGACCTGCACGAAGCAGGTCAAACCCTAAAATGGTTTCTGCTGTCTCTTCTGCTGGAATATCGTACCAGCTGATGGCTATATCCTTGATAGTTCGGGGTTGTCGAGCTGCAGCACCGATAGCACCGCCCGGGTGATTTTTTGCAAAAACAGATGCAATGCTTGCGTTGATTTCTTTGGCAGCCGTAATTGCAATTGCATCGCCGATGGCCAGTGCAACCGTTGTTGATGTAGTGGGGGCAGAAACACCAAACGATGTCTTCTCAGGCTCTGGGATCGGAGCAGGAAGTAGAATGGTATTAGGTCGGTGCTTGATAAACTCGCAGGTACCAGGCGATGTGTGTGATGTAAGAAGTATAGTTGGGAGAGACTCATCAAGATGAGGCAGCATGAGAAGTAGTTCCTGTGTCTTGCCCGAATATGTGATGAACATGAGGGTGTCGTTAGACCCAACGATGCCTAGATCACCATGCAAGGCTTCTGTAGGATGAAGAAAGACGGCATGAATAGCAAGGCTCTTGAATGTAGCCACGAGTTTCTGCCCAATGTGTCCAGATTTTCCCACGCCAATGACAACAAGTTTTCCGTTTGTCGACTGCTGTCGTATTATAGCTTGCACCGTCTGGTTGAAGCCATCACGGGCCACAGCATCTGTTTCATAGAGACGCGAAAGATTTCTTAGAGCTATTGCTTCTGTGTTGAGCACATGAATCCCATCTCGAAGACGTTGATCCTTTGCCTGCGACTCCCCTCGAAGCTCTCGGTCCAAAGTCAACGGGTCAATGGGTTCACAGAAAGCATCCCCCGGAGGCGACGAGGAGGGTGTGGGAGGAGAGGGAGGAGGCATGGCAGGACAAGAAGAAGCTCCGAGCACCACAACTGCGCTTGTCTGAACTGGCCCATGGGCAGGCTGTGATAGGTTTGTCATCTTGCTGGGACCTGGAGACTGAGTTGACCGCTCGCATACAAATCCTGAAAGCGAATGTGTAGTGAATAGACTGTCTTTTCGTAGTACCGACTGAATGTAGTTGACTGTATGTGTCTATATGATATGATTGCGTAGTTGCTTCAAAGTGTTTGTTGCGAATCGGAAGCCCACAAAACCCTTATCTTCAAGGGGAGTGGTTCGGGTCCAAAATCTGATATTGACCCAAGATCACAAAACGGCCTGGTGGAGCACTATCTAGTAGCGAGGCTCACAGCCTAGATGAGACAAGGCAAGACAAGAAACAGGAGAAGATGTGGCCTTTGAAAAGAATCAAGACGGCAGACTGCGTTTTTTTAAGGAATTGCTCGATCCCTGGCCAGAGTCATGGATAGCTTACGTTTATGAAAGCGAGATCCGGGGAGGATGGGAGCCTGTCCTTGTCCAATTGGATGTGGTTTCGATTGCGAGAACCTTTAGCAGCCCCGATCTAGACATAGTCTCCAAGATGAGTGGATGCGATAGGAGTCCGGCTCTATCCGGAAGGCCGAGCTATTACTATCGTGGTTTCTTTATAGACTTCAGATCGAGTACAAGTATGAACAAGAAGCAGGAAAACGGGTAATGCCATCTCGAGATGTTTGGAAAAACCGGTGCTCGTTGACGAATCCCGCATCATAGATTCGCGCAGACGGGTTTGAAAGAAGGGTCCAATCAGGGCACAAAATTGAAATGCCAACGTTTAGCTTCTCGATCCAGACTGTCTTTGTTCGGATCGTTCTTCAGCGGGGCGGGGTCTCAAGACCCTGTCAAGGTAGTAAACAAAAAAGTCTATGATTCCATGAAGAAAAGCAATCGACGAACCAGCGCTCGGTTCGGAACCACTTTGGAAGGAATGGCGCAAGCGGTACGATTAAATGCCGTGCTGAGTAAAGCCGTTTACCGCAATTGCTTGGCCCCGGTACGCACCGCACGTTTGAGATATGATGCCTCGATCCAAGTCGCGCAAATCGAGCCGAATCCGCCGAATCATAGGCACAGTAATGTCTGAGAACCTGGTACAACTGGATATGTCTTTTGACGGAAAATATTGATGAACCCTAATGCTGGACGACGTCAAAGGAGAAGATAAACTCAAGGAACAAGATGAAGACCCATCCATTGGTGACTTGCGAAGTGACACACCCTACCTTAATGGCTTGTACCTGCCTCTCGTTCCTAACGTGCTGTTTGTTATGCACGTGCGATTAGACCTTTGGCGCGTTTCCCCAATGGTTGATCTTTACTGCTCTTGCAACTCTGGTGGATCGAGATCGAGACCCTTCAGGTTCTTCCTCAGGTGGCAGTTGCTTATCATCTTATCAATCAGACACCTGCCTGTCCTATACCGAGGTAGGTACTAAGGTACCTACCTACCTTACTTGGCAGTACTGTAGGCAAGAACTGGCAAGTGCAACCTACCAACCCAGGTAGCCCAGGTACTGACCTATGGAAAGCGCATACCTTAGGCAGTACCTACCAAGGTATATGCTCAAGAGAAAACATCATCAGAAAGGCCGAAACAGTTTCGACTCCACTGCACGACTCAATCAATATCTGAAACTCTGTACAACTTCATCATTGCGTACGCAAACTCACCATGCGGGCTCCCTTAACGGCACAAGGAAAAACCTCAGCCGTCATGTTTGCAGCGCGATCTTATGCAGATGATCCCATTCTGTGAGACCTCGATCCCGCTGAGCGTCTTGCATCAAACATCCGCTTCCGCCTCCAATCATGTGTGGCCTTGGCCTGCACAGAGTCTCCAACCATATCGCACCTTGGTGCACGTGAAACAAGGACAGGTTATCGGCAGAAGGATAACTACATCACAGTTGATGATTATCTTTCGATACTGATCTCACAATCTTAGGATCAAGTCATATACACGACACGTTGGATGTGATCAGGAATCGGCGCGCTGTACCCTGACCAGCTCTGACATGAAATCGATAAACAAGGAATGATTATTACATCTCAAAATTCCACTACAACTAGGGCGATCTCGGCAAGTCGATCGGATTGCATAGCGTGTATTTTTAAGCACAATATCATTACACAGAAAGCTCTAGATCATGGATGACAGACAGTGTGCCCGCGTTTCTTCTACAACAATGGAAACCGTTATTCGTGCGCGGACGGAGTCGGGAGTCTGCGACGGATTCAGATTTGAGTTTCAGATGGTTCTGAAACGTGGGTTCGCTGCGCAGTACTCCATCAGGAAAACTATGGCGCACATCGCTATCTTGGCGCAAGGGATGGTGACAAGGGAAGTTTGATAATGATTACGACCAGCCCTCACGTCCCTTCAGCGGCTCCTCGAACTAGTCCAGCATTGCGGTTTTCAGCTCGACTTGCGCCGGTCCAGGCACGCTGCAAGCCTCAGGGGCAGGAAAATTATATGGCCTTTTGCTGGAAACCGTCAAAAGCTGTAAAGGCAAAATAGGAAAAGAACCCCACTTCGGCATGGTTTGGCGTGCCTGGCGTGTTCTAAAGCTCACCTAGAGAAGCACTACCTGACGCTATTGACGGATATTAGTGACAAACGAAACAATCTTAGGAGGAACTATCGATGCTGGGTTGAATCCAGGGTTCAATTTTTCATCTCCTGCTTTCTTTTTTGAAAGCCATTCAATAGTATATCCACCGAAGCATTCTTCTGTCAAAAAGGGGCCGACGTTGAAATGTTCGTTTCGGGATACTCGGAAACTGTGATTTCCAGCCACATATTCGACTATTGGTATTGGGGTGACGCCCAGCGCCATGAGCAATCTGCGAAAATTGCACATCTGATCGCTCGCTGGAAGCAGAGTTTGGACAGCAAGCCAGTACGTTGCAGATTGCGTTCCAGATACAACGTTCTAGGAATGGATCATGGATTGCGGCATTACATCAAAGTCAAACTCTATGAACTTACGGGCGTTTGGTTTGGTCTCGTATGAAGAACATCCCTCGCCAAATAAAATACCATTCCAAGGCGGCTAAGACCTGTCACGGTGGCTGCGGGTGGCAGTGGACACCCCTGAATCGCATGTGGATGATTGTCCTATCAGAATCGTGGTAGGGTGAGCAGCTTGCGGGACGCCGCGTCAAGCCTGGGCCTGACTAGCGATCAGAGACTAGGGAGAGCCCTGGTTCAACTGGAGTTTGGTTTTGCTTCGCTCAATGAAGTGACTTGTTGAAGTTCGCAGGTCAGGCAGGGCAGACAAACAGAGATACGAGACCAAAAGCCAAGGTCTGAATAAGCTGATGTGGAGACGATAGTACTGTACTCTACAGTATCTATCGACACGTCTCCCCTCCCGTCCCTTCCACGAACGGATAACTACAGGAGCTGCACAAAACGTGATTCCAGTTTTGTAGGCTGTCGTCACTTTATCTTGTTCCCTGTCCCCCGTCCCGCTCTTCATTCTTTCTTACAGCCTGCCTGCAGCTTATAGCCAGCCTCTCTCAGCACCACTCTCATTTCTGTTTCTCCTCTACACTCCATCCTTTTTTACCTACATGTAATTCGTTAGGTTCAGTCTTGTTCGCATCATCCATCAGCTTTTGGCAATGGGTCTTCACTTAAGCTCCGCCTGGAGCACTCCTAGGGGCTGGAGGTTGATCACTGTCACACTCATCGCGCTGACCTTGCTGCTTGTTATACCCCTCCATCGACTCAGCGACGATTCCCCGGGCGTTTACGGTCATCTGACAAAATATCTAAGTCATGAGGGCGCCGCCTACGATGTCGAAGAAGGCTTTATCGCCAACCTCAACGAAACCACCAACGAGCAAATATTAAAAGATGAGGAGTCGGACCGCCAGACAACCGTCGAGAGGATCTCTTATGATACGGATACACCCCAATACACTGGCGAGGAGGAGAATGAAGCTCCCAAAAACCCCGAGATGCCAGAGGGAGCCCAGCAGCCGGAAGGCGAACAGAAGCCGAGTGTCCAGGACGATCGAATAGTCCTTGAAGTCGATCATAGTATCGAGAACGAAGTTGCCCATAACGAGAAAATTCACAGCGAGGCACCCACGGAAGCCAGCAAGCCCGAGGGTATCGACATCAAACCTCAGGGCGACCAAGTCGGCGAGAACAAGTCGCAACAAGGCGCAGGCCAACCTCAGTCCCATGGCGATCCGCAAAAGCCCCAAAGCCAAGAGGATAAACCACAAGTCGAGAACATATCTCCTAATGGCAATGATAATCGACCCGATGGAATCAAGATTCCAGACCTGTCGCAGAATCAAAACGGCCAAAAAGACGAAAATGGCATTGGTGGAACCGAAACTAAAACTCCTGAAGTGAGCACGACGACCAGCATCGCAGGCGTATTTACTCCATCACAGACGGCAGAACTCGATGTTCCCTCAGGGCCTCTATCGAATTGGACGGGTGTCTGCGACGGGTTTCCCAACACAGATGGTATCATGCTTGTCATGAAGACTGGTGCCACTGAAGCCTTCACCAAACTCCCGGCCCATCTCTTGACAAGTCTACAGTGTCTGGATGACTATCTCCTATTTTCCGACTTGGTAAGTAAACAACCTTTTGGTTTAAGGGGTAAGGACGCAGGGGGGGACCCTTTGCGCCACTTACGGAACTCCATATCAAGCCACAATTCCAGGAGTGATGCAGCTAACCAAGCCGGATAGGACCAGCAAATTGACAAGTACCAAATATACGATGTCCTCAAAGACGTCAAGGAGGACGTCAGAAAAGGCCGGAAAGAGTTTGATCTATACAAAGCGCAGAATGATTGTCCAATCCCCCAGCAGTATTGTACCGCCGATATGAACGGCAAGGATGGCTGGAACCTTGATAAGTACAAATTCCTCCACATGGTAGAGAAGGCTTGGGAAATGCGCCCCGACAAGGAGTGGTATGTGTTTGCCGAGGCCGATACTTATGTTTTCTGGTCGAACTTGGTATGGTACCTTCGCAACAGGGTCAATGGGACAGAGACTCCTTATGTCGGGAGTGTTGCAATGCTCAAGGGCAAGCCTTTTGCCCATGGTGGTAGTGGCTATGTTATTCATGGTGATACCATGAAGAAGATGGTCGCCATCCCGGACTTGGCGCACAAGTATGATATGATGGCAACTCATGAGTGCTGTGGTGATTACCTCATGTCCCTGGCCGTTATGGAGACAGGCAAGAAGGTTAAGCAGGCGCACCCAATGTTCAACGGCGAGAAGCCTGTTACGTTGCCTTTCGGCAACAACCACTGGTGCGAACCCCTCTTGACTATGCACCACATGAACCCCGAGGAGGTCAGTGATGCTTGGCACTTTGAGCAGACCCGAGGGAAAAAGGTATGTCTTATGAACATTTGTGATAAGGAGATCGGCAATTGACGCAAGCAATAGGGACCTGTTCAGATTAGGGAGATGTACCATGAGTTCTGGGCTCCTAAGCTGGAGTCCCAGCACGACGAATGGGATAACCTATCTGACGACGTGTGTTATATCGGGTTTGGCCCTGAAGCCCAAGCCAAGGCCTCCGACCACCAAAAGAGTCGTCAGAGGAAAGAGAATGAGAAGAATGCTGTAGAGCAACATGCGCACCGTTCCAAGGAGCATTGTGCTAAAGTTTGCGAGAGCGAAGGTCTCAACATCTCGGAAAATGATTATTACGGCCTCAAGGATGACAACCAGCGGAACGAGATGATAAAGAGGCGTTATAACCAGAAGAGGGGCGACAAAAACTGGAATGCTAGTCGTCGTTGTTTCCAGTGGCGCTACCACAACAACGTTTGCTGTGTTGCTAAAAGCTTCAAGAGAGGAAAGCCTCGCAAGGAACAAAAGCCAGAGGAGAAATGGACAAGCGGCTGGTTTGTTCAAGGCATTAATGATTGGATCGATGCCAAGGGAGACTGCACACCGAATTGGAAGGATCCTAGGTAAAACACCATGGCACCGCGGCGTGTGTTTTTCATTTTTATTTCTTGTCATTACCGAACAGGGCAAAATATGGTTATGAGTGGTGTTTGTCGTTATTTCCTCATTGGGAAAGGCGTTTAAGGATTTGGGTAATCTTCACCATGTTAAAGGGACACATCGTGGGATTACAGATGAGCATTTTCTTCTCTTCTTTGGCTAGGCTTTATTTCGGCGCACATTTGCATGATCTGTTAGTTAGAGTAGAGCGGATCGGAGAGCAGTACCACTCTTTTTCTACGGTTAGACATAGAATCGGGCGGGTGGTCTATGAGTTTATGCGCGTTATACACAACAGCATGGGTAGACTTTTATATGAAGGATTACAGGCGCAACAGAAAGTCTAGATAAGAATCTGTTCGTTATGTGACTGCACCTGACTGATGAGTGTTTCTATGATTAGTTCTGCATAAGATCTGTCAATATTATGGTTGGTTTTCCTATTCGACACGAGGGACCTCGGATATTGACTACATGTAACTTGGGATCGTAAGAAATATCACAGATGGTTCGCGAAATCAATTCCACCATTAGCGTCTAGACAGTATCGGGAACTTCTGATAAGCTTTGATATTTCAATGACGATGCCGTCCTGATAAGAGTTATGACGTCTACCTATTCTGTTTCTTAGCGCGTGTGGAATTTGACCCATGTTTGTCGATCCATCTCCATGGCCGGAATTGCATCATAGAGCTAGCTCTATTGTTTTCCATCATGAACCAATTCGAGTACGGTATCCTATTTAGAAGCATCGCCTTTGCCGCGCCTTTAGGCAACGATAAACCTATTTATGGCTCCAGAGGATGTTCCAAAGGCGTCATGTTATAACACGAACAGGTTCAACTTACAATACTTTTTTGATCTAGATACTATGTGCTTCTCACAATGAACATATCTCATTACAAGCCCTCGTCTTGAAGAAATAGAAATGAATTGCTTATACAGGCTAACAACGGAAAAGTCTTTATATAAAACCATAAAACCGTACAAAAATAATAACTCAATAAATGTCGGTTGTCTGACCGACTTCTTTGCTTTCATGTCGTCATACCCTTTCTGGGTTCGTTTCGTTCTATCGTTGCGCTTGTCGCTGCCGTCTTAGTTTATATTTGTCTAGGATGTTTGATGAGATGTGCCTTGCTTTCCTCCGTGGCGCCCGCATCTGTGTGGGTTCTTAGGTGATTTCATGTAGCAGTATGGCTTTGCGTCCTCTCCGGCGGGTTTGCCGAATACCTCCTTGATAGAGCAGTACTCGTAGCCCTCGGGCATCCAATCCTTGAGGTGACGGTGCAGCTCGCACCGAGAGATTCCACACTTCCTACAGTAAACCTGTCCCTTGACGCGCATCTGGTCCATGGGGCCCTCCCTCTCATGTGCTCGCTCTTGTCGGTGAACAAGAGGGCCGGCTCCTCGCCAAGCCCACTCCATGTCGTTTGGCCCTGAGTAACGGCTGGAAAGGGGCACTGTACCGTGCAATCTTCGGTGAATTTCGTAAAAGTTGGAGTTGGTAAGGCCAAAGCAAACGCTGTCGATGGGGTCGAGGTGGTCGAAAATAGTGTAATGAAGCTCAGAAGGAAGATCAAGCAAGGTGTGGTCCTTGGGGGGCTGGGGTTGAGTTTGTGGGATAGGCTCATAGTCCATAACCGAGTATGAACGGCGGGGAGGGGGCAGCTTGGGTCGGCGAGGAAGCTGAGTTGTTTTGTCCTCAGCTGGAGCCTCGGGCATCACAGGCTCTTGACGCTCGGTTGGAGAAGGCGAGTCATTCTCAGGAATCGGCGCTTGTCGGTTGACGTGAGCTGCACCAGAGTGCGATGCAGCAACATGGTCGCCTTGATAGTCGGTCATTGACCAGCCTCGTCGGGGTGCCCTCATCAGACCTCTCTTCTTGTTAAGTTCCTGCATACGCCTCGCGTGTTCCTCTCGGGTCATTGATGTTGACGAGTCGGTCCTGCCAAAGCCAGGACGCATCATGAGAGGGCCATCAGTGGCCTCGTGAGTTGGTGTCCCGGCGGGAGAGAATGTGGGATCAGCCAATACTTGAACCATGATTGCTTGTCTTGTTTGGTTCAATGTGTGTATGTAGATATTTTGATTGACGTGTGTGAAGGTATTCACAGCTGCTGCGATGTGATGTGATGTGATGTAATGTGATTTGAGAACGCGGTGAGTTGAGAGGGGAGTGGTGATCCACTTGTTGGGTTCGTGTTATGTTGCGTTGACGATATTATACTTATGTCGGCTGTATGAATGTTGATGAGGTTGGAGCCTCAATAGCAAGTTCATGAGCAGGTGAAGAGGTATAAATTGAAGGTTGTTAGTTGAAAATCCAAGACAAAGCAGGGCAGGATTTGATGAGTGGCGACCCAATTCGGTTATAAAGACAACTGACGACGGAGAGACACCGGGCAGTTGTCTAAGAGCCGGTCGGAAACCGATTGTCGGTCGACGCCGTTTACTCTTTGGTGGGTGGTGTGATGGGTCCCGGGGCCATAATGAGCCAATTCGACATCTCTATTTGTCCTACCAGGCCCAGGGACTGACTGTCTGGGCCCCCCAGAGGACTTGGGAATTCCGAAAAAAGCCATGATAAGCTAATGCTACCATGACTAGTTTGTCTGAGGGCGAGGCACAGACGAGCTGTGTGTCTCCCACTTCTTTTCCTCTCTTTCTTTTATATCAGCCTTTTTTACTGGCCATCTGACATGATAGTCGATGGTGATGCCGAAGCCCGCGATACCGGGGACTCTGATTCGAGGCTTGTGGCAAGGCGGTACATACAGTAAAAAAAAGAAAAAAACCAATCTGGGGCGTATCCATGTTCAGCAATTGGGCCTGGTGATCAAACGCCAATTGCATGCAGGCCTGACCCGTCTGAACACATGGAAGTGTACAGTACAGTACAGTCCAGCACAGTATCAGTCCTCAGCTTGTCATCGTACGACGGGAAGAAGCGAGAAAAGTCTTTCCCCAGACGATTGTGATGTCGCAGAGTGTGTCATGTGGGGGAAAATCATATCCAAATCCAGCCTGACAGGCACCTTTCTTCAGATGTTCCAAGCTTCGCGAAGAAAACGAAGAGGCTTTATTGTATTGGTGTGATAGACTGGCTGACAACTAATCTTGCAGTAAACTGTGCAACGTTCTCACAAGTGTTACATCTGCGTCTTCCCTTCGGAACGTCCATGTCGAAGCCGTTCAAGAAAGCGTTGTTGACCCCAGTCTCGACGTCATTATGGGTACTAACTAGTCTAGCAGAAAGTCCCCGTCAGTCCCCTCAATTCAAGCGCATAAAGAGACCCGCTGATTGCGGAGCGGAACCGATCGTCATTCAGGGTCGTTCAATGTCTGGACCAGCGTGTCGAGACTGTTCTGTATGACAGCAAGCGTCCTCGGAATCTGGAGTCTCGGCTTGAATTAAGAGTACAGTAAAGATTAGAAAAATCCCAATGAGTAAATGTCGTTCAACCAACCAACCAATCTTATGTATTACCTTTAATGAAAACACTGCCGCTAGTTGGTTCAGTCTTCGGGTCCTCCGACCTCATGGCAGTGGATTGATGGTGGCTGCATGTTCATTTTCCTCCATAAATACAGCAGAGTGGTTTCTCTTCGTCTGTCGTCCAATGCGGCGCAACTGGTTAAAATGAGTCAAGTCGTGATCGTGCGTTGCTGAGGTTGTAATCCGGTTCTGATGTAACAGAACCCCCACCCACGTGTACGTGCAGCGAGGTGGTGTACTGAGGAAGGTAATTAGTTGTCGATATATTTCTGTATATGTGATCTTTGCTTCCAATCCGAACTATCAGTTGCAACATTGTCATTACCGTGTCGAACAAAATCCAAGGAGAGAAGGTGTCTGTGATGCTTCTTATGAACGTGTCTGCCATAGAAGGATTCTAGAAAGCTTGACAAATCTCTTGTCGATTCATCAAACTTTGCTGGCTAATGTACTGTATGTAGGTTGCCTCTGTGTACCTAGTCAGTATGCATGCGTGGATCGTTGACAGTCTAAGTGGTGTTGCGGCAATGCACGGATAAAATCGAATGCCACACACCAGACGGGTATGATCTGACGGGTACTCGCTGGCGTCATGATATTGCTGAGGGATCCGTGTTGAATTATTCATGCCATGATAAAAGCTATCACGTGTACAAGATCTTCTGATTCTTGTTCGAGGCAGGTACATAGTAGGTAGGTACCTAGGCAAGTGCCCCTCGTAGAATGACAGGCAAGTACCTGCTTGATGATACCAGGACTTGTAGCTACATAGTAGTACTTCAGAAGGACACGATAAACCCATAAAGCTGTGCTGTACTTCCCCAAACCATAATCATACTTGATTTGCGCAATCGAAAGTGGTTTTGAATGTTAAAAGAATGGCATATCTACACTGTTATTCTTCAGTAGCTTACTATAAACATGATCTGCATCTTGTTTCGAATGGAACGCGTAGGATTTGACTTTAGCTGCTAATCTACTACCTAGGTATCTACTTAGGTACGTATCAAGAGTATCATGCGATTTATCAGTTCCTGATGCCTGCATGTAGAATGATGAACGGGAACGTTCACCAACTATCAGATCCTGTCCCTCGTCTAGGTACCTTAAGATGATGTAGATAGTAATGGATGCCAGGCTGCAGCAATGGCCAATATCAATCGACTATGACCCCAACTCTTACATCAGATCATGACAGATGATGCCTGCGCAGGTGTTGCGACATGTTTTGGCATGGTTCGTTATCTTGGTATCAAGTTTACTGTAGGTACGGATAACTGTCGTTCATCTTATACAGAGGCGCTTTGCAAAACACATGGTTCCCGAGAACCGGCTGTAACCGAATATTCAGTGCAACTAATACGGTATCCGCGATGGCCCAGGCAAGGTACATCGGCAGTCACAGTTTATCTGGTCGATCGATAGAGGTACATACGGACGACGTGCATCTGGTCAACTCACGCTTACCACTTCAGGTGTACAGCTGAACTACAAACAGGGCCGCATGTGACTGATAGAACTCACTTTCTCTTACTCAACAATGCAGAGACCCAGTGCTCAGTGTTTAAAGTAGACAAAGACTTCTTTTGACACATATTATACGTCTCCAGCAGCCTTACCACAGGTTAATGGGAAGCATCTCGTCGTTCATTCGTTCTGCTCCAAAGCCCGTGTAGAGGATGAACTCAGAGAGTTTTAACATAAGCTCCATGTTCTTCTAGGGATACGTATGTTACTTCGGCCTAGACATTGAAATGAAAGCTGAAAGATACCATGAACAGAATAATTGTGGCTAGCCTCAGCCGCCTATCATTTGGATATTATCAATTCCAGTGCATTTTGTACATCCGAGGTCTGCAAGAACACCAAAGTCGTCGGCAGATAGCTTAACCGGAAGCTCGATCGTACCCTTCGTAGTCCTAATGTCACGCTTCCCAAGTTCCTCAACGCCATAGCTGAAACAGGGTGTCACGCACGTTGGCAGCAAGCAAAGTCGGTCCAGAGCAGGGAGAATACCCCTCACTGCCTATCTTGTTGCTTGCGGCTCAAATGGCAACCCAGATGAGCATGACGACAACGTCAAGACCCTTTCCCTCGCCGCCATCGTACTTGAAGGTCCACATGCCGTCCTTCTTCTCGTCCCAGTAGGCACCGGTAGCGCTGTGCATTCCTCGTCGGCCAACGTGAGGCTTGCCGTCGGTGGCAGTAGCTTCGGAGCTGGTGGAGATGTGAGGCTCCTGAGCTTGGGTCTCGGTGCCGCCACGGGGCTTGTTCAGGGCGGAAGTAGGGACGAGGTGCTGCACGATGGTGCTGTTGCAGGCGAACTTGAACGAAGGAGCAGAAGCACCATCAGGGGTCGACTCGGAGATGACAGCCTTCAGTACGGAGCTCTACATGCACGGTTAGTATCCGAGATAAGAGCTTGTCGCAGTGGTTTCTTTTCAGCCTACAATGATTGTTGAGTTCCATTGCTCGGTCTTAGCGTGGTCGTAAAACTCAGCACTGCCGATGGCACTGTTGCAGGCCTACAGTTATTGATATCAGTACGGGCGCGTTGGAAAATACGGTTGTTTTTGACGTCGGCGGTAAGCAACGACGGGGGGGGTAGCATACATCGGTGGCGATCTGCTTGAGACGGTTGGCGGGAATCGGCTGGGAAAAGGTTAGCTTCTATATGGCGGTTCAACAGTTGCTGCACGCACAGGAGTGGCCATTTTGAAGGTAGACGTGAGTATGTAGTTGAGTGATCAGAGTTTAGAAACCGGGGTTGGTGGATGGCGTGGTGGAGGATCAGATGGATAGTCCAGGTACAAGTAGAAGAAAATGGTCGGTCAGTAAACAAACAAGCGTCAGAGCCCAGCGGTCACTTTGTTATCTACATGCTTGCTTTGCCTTAGATTGATAGGCAAAATCTTCTTGCACAACCCATGTTGTATTTCTTCAGCGTCAATTCTAATTTCTTCAACATCATGCGTTTGGCAACGCACTTAAATGCATATAGTCTCACATGATAAACAAATAATATTGTCTTGCTGGTCTTTGTTTTGATTTACCAATACCAGAAACTCCTTCCTCTTTCGGCGTAGGTAACTTGAGATAGAGCTACGCACGTGATCCCTCGGGCGTTGAGCTTCCATTGGTCGGATCCAGTTCGTTGAAATTCAAGTCTTCTTTGGAGCTGTTTTGAAGCTTTTGCCATGATGAAGATGAAGCTGCATAAAGCACCTCTCTCTTCTTAACTTTTTAAATAATTAGATACGTTGGCAGTTTCAGGTTAGGTATAAATGGCTTGGCTCCTTCAACTTCCTATTGGACACCATGGAGACGCGCACTGATGTCTCAACAGCACCTCTAGTGTCTTAGATCAAGATCACAGTCTAATTGCTGCTTGCCATAAGTTCTAGTGCGAGATGTATATTCAGCAAATATAAAAAAGAGGAAGAAACCAACATTCACATTTTTATTACATTGGGTCGTGAGAAGAAATAAAAGTAGACCTGTACCTGCAGCTATTCTCGCAACCTGGACAGGGCAGTTGCGTGCTGCCGTTTTATCCAACCAATGAACCACGTGCCTGTCCAAGCAGGATCAAGCTTGCAGAAACAGACCGAGAAGTGGGGCTGTCGCATCTGCTCCTCCCGTCACTATTATCGTACCTACATAACAGACGACTTCACGTCAACCTTTTTCTTCCAACATTTTCTTGCCAAGTGAAGCGCTCATTCGCCAATTGCTTCCGTTTTTTGTTATCGATTGATCGGTCAATTCAACTTCCAGTAGCAGTATAACCGTACAATCGGCAGAATCTCATTTGTTTCTTCAACATCACTTGCTACTCCAGCTATCAAGTACTACCAACAACAACCGACTTCATAATGTCTTCTCAACCACTTCTCCAGACCACCCCTGGTACGTCACCACAAGGCACCATCAATCTATGCCGTTAATTTGTCAAAAAACTGTGTATTCTAACGGAAAATCTAGGTAAGCGCATCGCCCTGCCAACTCGTGTTGAGCCCAAGGTCTTCTTCGCCAACGAACGAACTTTCCTGTCATGGCTCAACTTCACCGTCATCCTGGGCGCCCTTGCCATTGGTATGCTCAACTTCGGTGACAGAGTCGCCTTTATCTCGGCGTTTCTCTTCACCGGCGTCGCTATGTGTACCATGGTGTACGCACTCATAACCTACCACTGGCGAGCCAAGTCTATACGAATGAAGGGACAGGCCGGTTTCGATGACCGTTTCGGCCCTACTGTTCTGGCCATCATCCTTCTTTTGGCCGTCATTGTCAACTTCGTCCTCCGAATTACCGACAAGTCCAAGAACCACTCCAACTAGTCAACTAGCTTGGCAATCACAAAAGTCGCAGATGCAGCAACTGGGCGGTACGTGAAGCAGCGTGCGAATGGGGTGAACGAAGAGATGAGATCAAAATAAGTGGGTGGATGGGTATCAAGGTGCATTGGGCTGTTGGCGTTCGAGCCGGGTTTTTTTTTTCTGTATGTTTTCTCCATGCAGTATTTTAGTTTAAATAGGCACAAGCGAAAGCAGAGTGGTTTTTATTCCTTGCGCCGGGTATCTTGAATGATGTGCTAGATGAGTTTTTCATAACCATGATGATTGCTGTTCCAAGACGCCGAATGGT
Organism: Fusarium flagelliforme; assembly: GCF_020744385.1. Taxonomy (NCBI): domain Eukaryota; kingdom Fungi; phylum Ascomycota; class Sordariomycetes; order Hypocreales; family Nectriaceae; genus Fusarium; species Fusarium flagelliforme. The sequence goes on along the minus strand of NW_025763504.1, from coordinate 4,214,962 downwards.
CCATCCACGAGTATCGAGTATGGGACTAAAAGCATACTCGTGGGTTCAACCAAATTTAGTTTGTTGACCCTGACTGAACAGTGACACCCTTCTTCAACTTCAGTTCCGGTATGGGTGTGATCGAGAGGAAAACCCTCATTGACTTGATGGTCCGAGGAGAAGGGCGAGGCAACACGGCGTCTTCGAATCGGCTGTGCATGACTTCAAATTCGTCGCTGTCGGAATCGTCGCCATTGTCCATTGCGCCGTCCTCGAGTATTGTCTCCTCAACAATGTCCTTCCGCCTTGGCCTTTCTGGTTGGTCGAAAAGCTGGTTATACTGATAATACGGTTTTCCCTCCTCGCTCAAAACACGTTTGCATTTTTCCACCACCGTGATAAGTTTGCAAACATCATCTGTGCGTGCATATAGCAAAGCTACCCGTGGACGGTCGCCCTGGGTTAGTAAGTGATTGACGACATATGTAATACGCTTCTTGATTGGTGTTGATGATATAACCGAAGCAGGAAGGACATCGTATCTGGGTTTGAGCTCGGCAATGATGGATTCGTGAGGAGCTGCAAGTGTAAATGTCTGAGTCGGGACTTCGTGGCCTCGGGATCGTTTTATCGGTTGCGCATCGCTCAATAGGCTCGTGTGAGGTTTTCTCTTTCCAGAGCCCTGTTCCAGATTTGTCGCGGGCATCATTGCGCGCCAATGTTGAGAAGATGAGGTTGATGTTGATGTGACAGGCAGAAAAGTGTGGTTCTGGGGCTGGTCGAGTTTGGCGGGGTCTGAGCATGCAAGTAGTATTTCGTTTAGGCGCCTAGGCGGCGCTACCTGTCTGAGATTTCTAGAGGCAGGTAGGTACCAATGTAGATTCTAATAAACGAGAGAGCTTTCTGAATGTCCAAATCCATTCTTGAGGTATCAAGACACTGCCGACGAGTTTGTTACATTATTTAGAAATAAATTAAGTATGAGCAGACAGGGCTAGTATAAACCCGCATGCTTCTCAATCTTACATAACATCATGTGAATGTAGTTAACTTTGAAGGGGCCTTGGACTTAAGAGTGCCTATTAGATTCTTGCAGGAGATAGGTATCCAATACCAGTCCGCCGGCTTTTGATTGAAGTTGCCAATAGATCTCTGCACTACAACTTAAGCCTCATCTCTAACGCACGTGGTTGATATTCACGTGAAAGTTCTAGAAATTGGTACCTGGTAAGTGTGGCTGAGAGATTCACGCCATAGAATAAAGTAATGCCTCAAGGTCTGAAATACCTGGTTGAAGGTTACCGAATCATCAACTCTTTACATACCCTCTTTAGCTTGAAGCTGACATATTTCTGGCTCCCCTCGCCTCTTCTTGTCGCCTTATTGGTTTCTTCTGAGGCCTATGTAAAATCTAAATTGGGACTCCATGAGCGGTGCCATCTGGCGATGTCATGGATGACGATTGTGATGATTGTCAGTGGGGCGGGGAATGGTTCCGTAGCATGTAGAAACTCGAAGAGAATCACCATTCCGCTTACTAAAATTTCTCGGCGCGCTCTTCCCAAACTACGTTGCCTCTCCCTCAGCTTCATCAACCCTCACAGTTGAAAACCAAGGAGCTTGGGCCCAGGGCTCCTTGCACTACCGCAAATAACAACGTTAAAAAGACCTTGGATTGAGTCGCATGCTGTCGCAGGTTAAGGTTCCGGCATCGCATTAACAAATTCAGTCTGGCTCCCAAGCCAAGTGGAGAATAAGCGAGCTGGATGGAAGTGGCTGCAGGAACTTAGAAAGGGAGCCCCAAGCTACTACCTAAGGCTAGTAATGTCCTACACACCAATGTGTCTTGCTCTAACCAAACGTGTCTCGTATATGGTTGCACTGTCAGACACCCAAGTCTCGTCCCGAAGCCGAGTGCAGGAATGATTGCCTGCTGGGAAGCAACAACATGTGACAGGAAGACAAAAGTGCGAGACATCCAAGCGAGATCTGTATAGGTAGGTACTGTAAAACAACAGAGCCACGAGAACAGGTAGATGCTCTTGGTAAGGCTTTTCAGAGCAGGCAATACAACGAGATAGCTTAAATGCCAAGCAGAAGTGATGGAATGGGCTGCACTGTACTGCATTGGGGACCCGCACAAACTATTCCATTATACTTTCGAGTCACTGTCTAAAGTCAAAGATGCTTTGTTTTGAATTGCTGAATCTGGGACTGTCATCCAAAAGTGTTGATGAGTGAATATCATTTACCAAAAGGGATAGCGGCGATAGCGTCCCCGGCATGCACTGACTCTCGTCCAACTGTATTCTTGTTCAGCGTCGATCTTGATACATGACAGTTCTGTAATAAGCAAAATAAAGAAGCTTAGAGAGTCACCGATAACATGGATCCATCAACTCTACGGATCTCTTCCTGTCCTATCGTGGAGCTTATTCGATCTAGGACTCGTTTGTTATCGTCTCGTAACCAAGCAGGGAAGCGAGACCGGGGCATTAATCTTGGTCTAAGTGGAGGTAACCTAGTAGATAGCTGTAAGTTGACAGCCTGCCTGCCTGCGAAACACGTCTGAAGCAGTAAACAAACACTGATCGCGCTGTGGAGATTTCAAGTAAACCTTGAATATATAGCACCTGAACATGCCCTGTGTATTTTTTTTCCTAGGCATCTACGTACATCTGCAAGCTTCGGTGGGACATAGATATTCAATACTCGCATCCATTACTGTACAATGCCTCGGGAATGATGGTGTTTACGACTGTTGCCCTGCTTCAGAGAGACGGAGTGGTGGTGTGGCTCGTTTAGTGGGTAGCTCCTATTGCCTAGCGTCGTCCTCGTTCTCTGCCCCTGCTGCTTGGCTGTCCACTGTTCCACTCACCCAAAAACCAATATCGCCCCGGGGCGCCCGCCAACAACCTGCCAATGGACCGCTGGTCCCCAGGTCCCCCTAGGTTCGGGCTTGTTTAGTCTACTCGACGGCTCCCAACAGGCTTCGCCTCAAGTCTGCGTTTTGTGGGTAAACAGCTTACCTTTCATTCAATCAGAAGACGTCCTTCGTCGATCTCTCAGTCAATCAGGGAGGAAACCCAGCACACAAGCATCACCAAAACAAGACGAGACCCAAGCGTCCAGTCGTCACCCTCGCTGTTACTGCGTAGGTTGCTTTGCTTTGCGCTGTTCTGCTGCACTGACTGAAAGTCGACCGAATCAACCAGCCCAAATCCTGAGGTCTCATCTCATCACGCAAGTGCCACCTGCTTCCCCCTTCTTTCCTGTCCTGTCCTGTCCTGAGGTTTTGACTTTATCCCCATTTTCCCTGGACGCGGCGTCAGACTCCCGCAACAACAATTCCACTTCCCTTCCATTCCACTTTCCCTCTTCCCCCGTTATTGATTTCCCTTTCGCACCTTCCTTTGCCTGTACCCCCGTGTTCCTGCCTTTTCTATTGCTGCCTCACCACCACAACCTAATCTTGCCTCTTACACGCTCTCTCCGTCCATCTCATCCCAATCTCCCTCCCTCATACATATTCTGACACTCAAAGAGACATCTCTTTGTTACCCTTTTCTCAGAGCAAGTCGAGGCTTTCGCTAGTGCTCGATTACTTTCTTCTCTTCTCAGGCTCGTTTTTTGTCGCTTTGAGCCCCTGGTCGCTGCCGTCGCTGGCTGACCCGATCTCCTCTCCGGTTCTGGCCTGTTTTTGAGGGGCCACATCATCACCCCTTTGCGCCAAATTCCGATTGTCCGACTTTCGATTACGTCAGCCACACCTGCGCCACATTCGAGCTACGCCTTGGAGATCAATCAGCTCAACAAATTCACACCAAACTTCGCACCTACCTGCATCTGCAACGGTGCATTTCTGCCTGTCGCATTGCTTCAAACGCTGACCACGGCTCTTTGTCGTAAATCGTTGTGTTTCTTGACATCCAGTCAAGGACTCCTCATGTTTCGATTCTTCACATCTGAATCAAGGGGAAGCGACAAGACGCCGCAGACGCCACAACCGATCTCAGAATTAATAAAGCCATTGCAGCCACGCCCGTCGCCAAACACGACAATAGCATCGCCTAGCACACAGCCTCCCAAGCGGAGGCGACTGAGCATCGACGACTCTGATGAGTCTTCGAATGTAAATGCGCCGGTCAAGCGCATAAAACCTGACCAGCATTCTGTCGCCGACACTCTTGAAGTATCCGACGTAATGATGCCAGAAAGCTCTACGATCCCTGGCATGGACAGTGCTCGTGATGAGATTCGCCATCAGTTTGGTCTCGAGATATTGCTAAAGCATGATGAGCTCCGGCTTATTAACCAGGAACTCGCTAAATGCCAGGTTGCCCTAGAGCAGTTACGACGGTGTCACCTCATTCCTTACCCCGTGAATTGTCCAACTCCTGAACAAATGATGAATGTCAGTGCTGGCAAGGGTCCGGCTGTGCAATCACGTCCAGGAGAGTCTATACCTAGATGGGCGCCTCCGTTCGGTGTTGTTGACGGCCCCTATGCAAGACATTATGCCAAGTGGCTCATCCCTGACCCTTCGTTCGATGGACAACAGCCTGAGTGGCAAATTACTCCAGAGGCTTCGCGCGCAAGGACTTCTCAAAACGAGGGACGAACGACTAGAAACAGCTTTGCTGAACCTGTCACCGCACTCAAAGGTCGTTCGGCTCGTGGAGCTGGCAGCCAGAAGCTACATTCTTTGTCGAGCGGCTACCCTCAACCGAAAGACAAGGCTGGTCCATGTATATTGAAGCGTGCTGATGGGCAGACAGTCAAGCTGGTTTGTATTGATTGCCATCGTGAGAACTTCTCAAGTACCCAGGGATTCATCAACCATTGCCGGATTGCTCATAAGCGTGACTTCAAGAGTCATGAAGAAGCAGCAGTGCATAGCGGTCACCCTATCGAGGTTGCTGATGCAGGGGGGGCCGTTGGTGAAGAGAAGGTTGCTGCGCCCTCCGCACCAATCCCTTCTGCTGCATTCGTGCATCCGTTTGCCCGTCCTGATATCACGGAGCAACAGGCGTATGTTGCTCTAAGATCAAGAATCTCTGATTCTTTGAAGCTATATCACGAAGGCAAGCTGCCTGGTGTAACACACATCCCTTCACTACCCGACAAATCCCAACAGCGTGAAGCTGGGAAGGCTGCCTCGGCGGACGAAACCCTGGGCGTGCCTCATCTATCACGTCTGCTGCAAAGTCGGAAGTTCGACGGAAATCTGCATGAACTCGTTGCGGATGCTACGACGAAGACGCCTATGGAAGACATGACTTCTGGAGAAGAGTCCGAACTTGTTGAAACACCCTCCGACGTCAACGACACAAAGGGCTCTTCCGTTGTGCGAACGCCTGTTGTTATGCGCGTGCCTGCAAAGGCCACTAATTCTACTTCCGTCATGGACACAACCCGCTCAGCCAGTAGCAAGGGGCGTGCTCCTCCTGCTGTTGCTTTCAAGACTCCTTCAAGCTCCAGACCGCATGGCACCACTGCCGTGCTTTCGGATGAAGACCTGGACATGGAGGATGCTGACATGAGTCCCAACACAATGGTCAGCAATAATGCACCCTCTCTGGTTAGTGACGACGGAGAGTACGACGACACGGATGATGGCTCCTCGGTATCTGGCGCCAGTGATGCCCTCGACACCGAGTCAGTATCAGACGTGGCAGAGATAACACTAGACGACGATCAAGATCCACGTTCCCTCCGTCGAGAATCAAGCGGTGTATCGGGTGCTGTGAGGCTCCGTAAGGATGATCCCAAGCATATTACCTTGATGACACCCGTCAAGAATAGCGCCAGAGAACGACGACCACGCAAGGTCTAAAACGTTTGAGGCTTTCCTTCTTACATGTGCCAGTCACTCGATCAGGATGGGTTCTCATAGCCATAAACTGTTGGATTTCTCTTTCTTCTTGAAACCTCACTTTTCACCATTATCACTTTTAGTCAACCTTTTATGAATACTGCCTGGGAACAGGCTACGATTGAGAAACGACGGCTGCATGGTCACAGCCTCTTACATATGAAAACCCGGGGTATTGGGGGCGTCTTGGTGGATTACAAAGTTTGGGAAACATTGTTTTTATGCTGTTTTGTGTTACATAGACAAGCATGTATATCTTTTTTAGGGCGCTTTAGGACAGCGTATTCAAACCGGGAACATGCCTGGTTCGGTGTTGTTAAACCTTCTTGTTTCGCTATTGCTTTGTTGGGCGATAAGTCCTGGAGAAGGGGCATCCTACACCATTGCCATTATATCGGGGAGACTTGGAGCTGCTCGCCCATCTGTTACTGTTGGTATAGAATAAGCAAAGAAGAAAAGTTGACAACCCACCCCTGTATTTTACATCCCTCGTTGGTTCGTGAATATGTTGATTTATCTGCATCTGCTCCCGACTGGCCGAGTATTGAAATTTGCATGTGATTTGTCTACCTATCCGCAAACAAGTACAGTTAGGAAGATCGCCAGTGGCGCCGCCCGGTTTGGGGTACATACATATTGTTAGCTTCCATTAGATTAGTAGTCTTAATTAAAGTTGTAGGGTCGAAGCACAATCGCTCATTTAGGTAGTCCAGAACTTGAAGCAGCAAATCACTGTACATCTACGGATAGACTAGGTAAACTACGTGAACACGATTTGCATGAATGGGCGCGATGCTTGATAAATGTAAACTGGACCGAAGTTCGGTCCATAGTTTATTAATTAATGAATTAAAAGATTAATCGTTTAATATTCCGTCAATGCATAACTTTTACCATAATATTCATATCAATTCCATACATAATCCGTCCAAATGTTTATCGTGACCCCTTTTTTTGCAACTCGACTTATAGAATAGCAGCAACAACACCAGCGACGGCGAGGAGGACACCAGCAGTGTTGCGCGCCTTGTCAGCAGCATTGTTGGTGTTCTCGGCGGCGGCGGCAGACTCAGTCGCTGTGCCGGTCTCTTCAGCATCATCGGACTCGGTAGCAGAGGCGTCCGAGGCAGTAGCTGTGGCAGAGTTGGTCTTTGTGGCCTTTGTGGCAGTTCCGTAGAGAGACTGGTTCTGGCAGTTGATTTGGACCTGGGTCTTGGCGGAGCTGGCACGAGGGTCATCGGGGCAGTTGTTGAAGCAGCTATAACGATGTTAGACAAGAGTTGTGTATTATTTGCTGACTTGAATTAAACTTACGTAGCAACAGCCTCGTAGGCAGGGCAAAGGCAGTCCCAGTCATTGGCCTTGCAGTCCTCAACCTTGGCGTTCTCGGTCTCGAGACATCGCTTGACGATGTAGTCGGCGTCACACTCGCCAGAGGCGGAGGGGGCAGCAGCACCTGAGTCGGTAGTGGACTGAGCAGAAGCAGAAGCAGCGGCAAAGAGGGCGAGAGACCAGAGGAACTTCATGATGGCGGTTGTGGAAGTGGATTGGGAGGATTGAGGATTAGGTTAGGAGGATAGTAGTGGAAGGATGGAAGAAATGGAGACTGAAGTAGACACACTGTAAAAGAGGAAGGGAGGAATCAAGTTGATATATAGATTGAGGAGTAGGAGGCGTTTTTTAATCATACAGGCGAGAGTACGGGGGATATTAGCAACAGGGCCTAGTTTTAGTTAGCATCGTGCCTTTTTTTGCTCCAGGTCAGGTCTGGTCTGGTCTGGTCTGCCGTCCCACCCCCAACCATTACCAGACCAGCCATTGAGACTAGGGCCCATGACAAGTACAGGACTAGACATGTACAATAATTACAGGGATTGACTGACCGTTCTTGTCTTGAAAAGTTGAGTCTTTTGAGTCCTGGGGGTAAAAGGAGGACATGCGAGTTGCCGTTGGTTTAGTGGTTTGTGGCTTGAGCTCTGGCGCCTTTTGTGCTGTGTCGATCATGTTTGTTTGTTTTGTTTTGGTCTGTTTATTATTTACTCCTACTTAGCTTTGCTGAGAGAAAACATTCTCCCATATCTAGGTACTCTTACTACTTACCTACTTGCTTGGCATATGCATCCATGGCGTTCCATTGCATCTCTATCTGCAATACAGATAAGACAAGATTCTATCGACCGCCAGTTGGAAAGATGAGACCAGCCTGCAAAGACACGACGTGCATACTGTTGACGATGGTCCGTCAGCAAGTGGAGATTAAGTGACCCATGTCCCTGTGTCGTTCTCTTGTGGTCCTCCAACGGGAAGCTCTAGCAGTTGTTAATCCTTGACAAACGTCCCTGCATGGAGAAGTTGGTGGCCGGCTAGTGCGCTCTAGGTGGTCTGGTCCTCTGGTGCTCCATTAGGGGGAACGAGGAGGCTGAACCGCGATAGCAATGCGCAGTTCCTGTGATATGTGACATTGTAACTCAGCTGTCTTGCTTTGTCGTGCTATAAATATTATGCAGTGAGTCATCAGTGCTCAGAGTGCTTCATGCTTGAAGGTGTATGTAATTGTAAGATTGATCGTATTGATACGCCATGTCCTGATCATCGTCTTTCTTGTCCCTTCTCGTGCTGTACCGTGCGCTCGGTTGCCCAGCCAGATCCATCGGTGTGTGGACAGATACATACCTAGTACCTACCTGGAGACGCCGCCAAAAGTCCCTAACCAACTCCGTTCAACTCAACAACTCACCTCGCCTAGATACCCAAACTGGTATGTGTATGTGTATCATGATGGAGCCTTTCGTACGGATAGTGGATAGACGTAAACTTGAGGTCGGGTTTTTGCTCCGGCATCTATTGATTTTAGTGGCCTGACCCACTGGACGACCTTGAAGAATGACCAGCAATACTTGATGCAATCAGTGTTGGAACAAACATGTCGTGCATCGATTGCTACCTACGTGGGATGCCTCAGCAGTCTCGTATTCCCTGTGATCCATATGTTATTCCTCATGTTGGGGAAAAGATGGAGGCCTAAGAACAGGTCATCATAACAACAACGTGACGGATCACACGCACACAATCGTATCCAAATAAAGTACAGTAGGTACTCCATCTAGCAATACACGTACGTTATCTTCTCAACTCTTACTTACATCTGTATTGGCTCAGCCCTTGACTTTGCCCTCTTTGTACAACCCTGACTCAGAAAGTCGTATTGTATTGAGGAAGAACATCTCCTACATATGATGTTTGTCGATTTCCTAGCCTCATCCTTTCTGGACTTTGGAAAAGTGGTTCAGCTATAGATGACTTCTATGGTGTTGTTGCGATAAACATCAGCCAGCCACTAGACAGGCAGTGGCATTTAAATCGGGCAGAAATATCCGACAGATACAAGCCATCTATTCTATCCAATACCAAGATGCGTTTCATTCATATGGATGGAAGCTATAGTATGAAACCGCTTACAACCTATGCAACGGGCAGCTTTAGCTCTATGTCTACCTACGCCATTGCCCCACACCAGCTTAATACCTTCGTAGGTAACAAGCGCAGTACCCCTCTATGCCCCTCCATCCAAGAATCGTATCCCCCACGTTTCACAACAACACCTCCTACCAGAAGCTGACGACATCTCAACTTCCAAGTTCAAGCCCAAGTCCCAGGCTCTTGAACTGATCTCCTTGAATCTGCATATCTTTCTCCAGCAAACATATCCCCCTATCGCCACCATGGCTTCTCCCTCCATCTCTCTCGATCGTGTCCTAGCGGCAGTCCCAGTTACAAACCGTGGTCAACCAACTCAAATCTCAGTCGACTCCAAGGGTCAACGAATAGCTTATCCTGTACGACGCAGCTTCTGTGAGCACAGTATCTAATACAAACGGGATCGCTGACCCACGCAGTGTGGAAAATCCATCTTTGTTCGTTCCATCGATAATCCCTCCGACGCAAAGGAATACACCGGCCACACCGCTCCTACGACTGTTGCGCGCTTCGCTCCTAATGGCTTCAAGGTCGCCAGTGGTGACTCGAGCGGTATGCTCAAGGTATGGGAGCCCGAATCTATCGAGAGCACAAGAGGAGAGTATGGTATCATTTCTGGCCGTCTAAACGACATCGCCTGGGACGGCGAGTCGCAGCGTGTTATTGCTGTAGGCGATGGTCGCGAGCAGTTCGGCCGCTGCATTACGGCTGACAGCGGAAACTCTGTTGGCGAGATCATTGGCCACTCCAAATCAGTCAACGCCGTTGCCATGAAGCCTCAGCGTCCTTTCCGGGCTGCTACCGTTGGTGATGATGGCAACATGGTCTTTTACCATGGAGCTCCCTATAAGTTTAACAACAAAAGCGCTCAGCACACTGGCTTTGTTCTTGGTGCTGCTTACTCCCCTGATGGAAACACTCTAGTTACTGTTGGCGCCGACAAGAGAATACAGCTTTACGATGGAAAGACTGGTGAACCTACCAAGGATATTGGGCAAGGCGAGCACACCGGAAGTATCTTTGCTGTATCGTGGTCGCAAGATGGTAAGAAGTTCGTCACAGCCAGTGCTGACCAAACCGTCAAGCTCTGGGATGTCGATGCCGGCAGCGTTATCCAGACCTGGAAGTTCGGATCAGATGCTAGCGTTGGTGATCAGCAAGTCGGTGTCGTTTTCGTTCCTGGTCGTAGCGACGGCCTCATCATTAGTCTTAGCCTGGATGGTCGTCTCACATACTTGACCGAGGACAAGGAGGAGCCTATCCGCGTTGTCTACGGCCACAACAGAGGCATTACCGCCCTATCAACTGCATCGAACGGTAAGGGCGCTGACCTCTGGTCTGGCAGCTTTGATGGCCGAGTGTGCCACTGGGATGTCAAGACAGGCATTGCTTCGGTTGTCGACGGTCAGGCACACACAAATCAGGTGGCTCAGTTCACCACTGCCGATGGCAAGGCTTTCAGTGCGGGCTGGGACGATAATCTCCGAATCGTTGACGAGTCAGCCAAGACCTTCCTAGGTTCTTCCATTAAGCTACAAGCTCAGCCCAAGGGTGTGAGCGCGGCCAATGGACTTGTTTATGTCGCAACCTACTCGGGTGTGTCCGTTTACTCTGGTGAGAAACTGGTTAGCGAGCAGTCCTTGAACTACGCTCCCGGGGCCATTGCTGCATCCGGTTCTTTCGTTGCTGTTGGGGCTGATGAGAACTCGGTACGCATTTACAATGCTGGCTCTGATGGCAAGCTCCAGGAGACGAAGGCACTTAGCAACCCAACCGGTACTATCTCAGCGCTTGCGTTCTCCAAGGACGGCTCCCACTTGGCTGCTGGAAACAGTGTCGGAAAGATTTATGTCTATAGCGTTGGGAACTGGGAACTGGTGGCAGACCGCTGGTCGGCTCACACTGCCCGAGTTACCTCGATTGCCTGGGACGACACGGGCGCTTATGCTGCCAGTGGCAGTCTCGACACCAACGTTTTCGTCTGGTGCTTGGAGAAGAAGAATCAAGGCAAGCGTATCAAGGCTGCCAATGCTCACAAAGATGGTGTTAATGGCGTGGCCTGGATTGAAGGCGGCAAGGTCGCCAGTGCGGGAGGCGATGCTAACGTAAAAATCTGGAGCGTTCAGAACCTGCCCTGAACTATATGACTTCCTAAAGTAGACTCAATTGATCATCGCGAAGGGATGACCGAAAACAGATACACAACATAGATGCGCATTCCAACGCCAAGACTCCAAAGCATATACCGTCCAGATCGAGAGTGAAAGCATATCCCCTTCAGCCGTACATCGTACGTTCTCAGATCGCAGACAGCGCGCTTAACGGGCTTCAGATTACTAATCGTGAACCATTGTGGCATTCTCTTCTTTGGACACCTCTACAGGGGCAAGATCCCACAGGCGGAGTTTGTCAGACTCTTGCGAGAGGATTTTGTTGGCGGGCCATCGAGTTTTGTTCTCTTCCCATAGGAGCTCCACCTTATGCATGGCTCCTTTGAGGTCGTCGGTGCTATTTCGTGTAAGAATATGTACTGATCAACATGTCCTGGGTTGGCATACCTCCCAGAGCTCATGATAGCGTACCCCTCCTTAGAGAGATGCTTCGCCATCTCTGTTTGGTGATCATCCAGCAGTTGCGTGTTCGGTACTACAACTATGGGCAACCCCATTTTCCAAGCATCCAATATTGTTCCAGTACCTGGAATTTGTGAATGAATATTCCAGAAAAACGTTCGTCTTACATACCAGCATGAGATATCACAAGTCCTAGCTCTCGTTTCCCTTCCAACCTCTTGCACAGAATCATCTCCTCTTTCATGAGATTTTTCTTCACGTCAAAAACATCAATAGTGAGGCCCGATGGAACTTGATCTTTAGATAGAGCGAGCTGTTTCCTTGCCGAAACGACATCTGGTCCGCACTGGACATGCAACTCAGTGAACCCTTCGGAAGCGATATGTTGCCAGAACTCAGGCGAAAGTACTGAGTCGATAAGTGCCTTGAACCCAGCTGTAGCACCAACTGTGACCAGACAAACGCGGTTAAGGCTGGAAGCGACCATCCTCGGTGAAATAATTCACAGGACAAAAATAAATAATGAATAAAAAGGGTAAAAAGGTTTTGTTGTCAATGTTGAAGTTAAACATGTACTACCAATAGGGTAGGATATTCGTGTAAGAGGTCACACCGGTTAAATATCGGAGCTCCGGCAACGCAGATGTGCTTGGTGCTACAACCAAATTTTTGAACGCCGCCAAAGCATTTTCTAAACGAACGACAGTTCGACGCAGCCATTGCCCCCTTGACCGATTCGCAATGGCTTCAGTATCGGCAGCCGCAAGGCTATGCGCTGTTGCCTGCCGCAGGGCGCCTCGAATCCAGCAAATTCCCCGGTCTCGGCAGATGATCCGACAAAAGCCTCTTGCTCAGCGGGCATTTACCACATCGACGATAAGATGGGCTCGAGAGGAGGATCAGCGACAGGACGATGTAGAGGAGGAAGATTTTGGCCCTGTGGAATTGAAGAAACTCGAGGCTGCGCTGGCTGAGGCGTCCACTCCGGAGGGACTAAAGCAATTGGATCAGCTGGCCAAGGCGAACGGCTTCAACTCCATCGACCAATACCTGCAAAATCAGTTAGACTACCATCCCGGCTGGGCGTCCGAGGACCGATCAACGTTGGAAGATATTATGAAGGATGATAAGGGAGAAAAGCCCAACAAGCAGTCGTTTTGGTTCGACGAGGAGGATCCCGAGACCAACACCGAGGAACTTGAGGAATTTGACGAGGACGATATCACATCAATGGCACACGGCAAACTTGACGAAATCCGAGAGATGCGAAAGTACGCTCGAATGGCTGTTTGGGAGCTACCTCTTCTTTCAAGTGAGCTCAGCAAAGGATTTAAACATACGAATACATACTAATAGCCTAAACAGAGTACGCAAAGCCGTTCGAGCCTCCATCCGACCAACAGGTCCTCCGATGGCGATACACATCCTACATGGGTGAATTCCACCCCGCAGAAAAGAAGGTGGTGGTGCAGTTCGCTCCCGACGATCTGAAGCTTACTCCTGTTCAAACCGAGAAGCTCAAGAAGCTCGCCGGCCCTCGCTACAACCCTGAGACAGAGATCATCAAGATGGGCAGCGACAGCTTCGAACACCAAGCACAAAACAAGCGTTACCTTTCCAACCTAATCGACGAACTCATCGCCGCGGCCAAGGACCCCAAGGATACCTTTGAGGACATCCCTCTCGACACCCGACATCATGTGACTAAGCCCAAGCCGCAATTTCCCAAGGAGTGGCGCATGACCGCAGAGCGTAGACAGCAGCTCGATGAGCACCGTTCGCGACTGGCTATTGAGGATGTGAAGATGGCCGAGAGCGGCCAATTGATCGATGGTACCCAGGCCATTGACCAATATTTGACGAAAAAGTCTACAGAGGACAATAAGAAGGCCAAGGTTGAGGAGCTCGTTACTGTTGCGCCCGCAAAGAGTTCAGGCGGTAACCGCGCGAGGAGGTAAAATGACATAAAAAGAAATTCCCCTGAAACGTGTGATGTGGGATGATATGTATTATACGCTAGATTTGGCGGGGCATGTACAATTGTACGATGTATGTTTAAGATGGTATTTACAAGAACATGTAAAATGGGCCGCTGTAGGCTACTCGAATGTCTATGCTAACTACACTCGCGATTGCTTGGGTATGGGCTTGGGGAGGTCGCTGTTGAAGATGAAGCGAGTTCTCATGACTTGCCTTCAATTCTGCCACAACTTGAGTGCCTTCATATATATCAATTGGCCGATTGATGGGTCCTGGCTTGGTTAATGGATCAACGTTGGCCTCTACCAATCCTCAACCAATAAATAACAGACACGTCCATCAAACCTTACATTGGCGGGTTCAGTCCATGTTCTCATGATGTTGGATCTGCTGACTAAGAGCATCATGACTGCCAAGAGCAACCGTGAGCAGACATATGATCACTTCACGATTGTTTCCAACTTGTGTTTAAACATTGATCATACTGGTATCTCACACGAGCGCAGCTGAAGCCAAAAAGCCGGTGAAAAATGAAGAGCGAATACGTGGTTAATATCGTCGTCCTGGGAGCTCCGGTTTCTGGGAAGAAGAGTTTTATACGAAGGGTGAGTTAGTACGAGGAAACTATAATGGGTTTGAATGGAAGACCTATTCAAACACACCGATAAAGCATATCGTTGACATTCATGGTCCAATTTTAGTATTGCGAGGAAGTTTTTACAGATGAATACGAACCCATCACCGAAACATCGGGGGACTCTCGCCTAGCCAATATCTCGGGCATTCCCACCCTCATCAATCTGAAGCGCATTCCATCAACATTCATCAGTTCTGACCCTGAGTCTTGTCGCTTAGCAGCCGAAGCAGATGCGCTCATCCTGATATATGAAGGCTCATCAGTAGAGAGCCTGGAGGAGGCTCAGCGCATGAGGCTCCAAGTGCTGGGTTCGCATCTTGAAGGAGCAGCACCTCCCATGGCCGTGGTTGCGGGCAAGGCGGACTGCGCGGGGGCCGCGGGACAAGCGTGGGAGCAGGGAATAGAAGAGGGCAGTGAAATCGCAGTGCAGCTGGGGGCAAAGTTTGGGGTTGTATCGGCTCTTTGGGGGGATGGGGTTAAGGATGTGGTCGAAGAGTTGGCTGCAAGGGTATTAGAGAAGCAGGGTGTTGATAAGGAAACTTTAATGGGTGCAGGGTCGTGATATTGGGTCCAAGTTAGAGTATTCTAGTATAAAAGGTGCTCCAGATAGCTGCACTCAAGAGCCGGGTCTTGGAGGAAGGGAATTAGCAAGACAACTATACTATGCATCGACTGGGCCTTAGAGAAGAAGCTACAGGATATGGAATATGCAGGTAACCCCAACGTTACACAAGACACCAATTGACTAGGTACCTACACTTCAAGTAATACAGCAGCCAAAAATGTTAACTGTCAGATCCTTTCAACACGGTCTAAGCGTTCGCAAAAAGCCAGAGACCTACTCGAGTATAAATCATGATGTTTTTTGCTTCGACAATGTATATTGCTTTGATTGGCGCAACTACTGGCTCAGTAGAGTATGTATCATATGAATGTCTGACGTTGTGAACAATCTGGGCTTCTGTTTCACGCGAACTAGGTAGGCTAATAAGGCATATCCATATCCGTAGGTAAGCTTGCTTTATGCTGGCAACGAATCACTTATGTGGGAAATAGTAATGTCCTCATTCAACAATCGATGTGATATCCATGGAAATATACATCGCCTCTTATTCCATTTGAAGCAGACCTCATGCCCACAAAGAGACAGTGCCTCGGCAGGATTCGAATACACGTGGATTTCAAGGGTGCCGAGGACACCGGGGAGATAGAATTGATCCGGGGGATGATACTGTAGCCCCTCATTTGTATCCCTTTAAGGAATGTCCAGATCCAATCCAGACATTTTTATCCTCTACAGAATTTAATTGTCAATTATTTAGAACATTGGACATTTCAGCAACTGCTTGTGTTTTGTTACCAGTCTATGACTGTTATATCGTGAAGGAGCACGACAAAGTATTGGTCGAACCTGCTTTCTGAACCCACCTATTCCGACATCCATAGTCCACCACCTTCCTTCCTCTGGGGCAACCGGCCTACTTAACTAAAAATACCCAATTAATCAGGAGAAAGCCCCGTACCTAAGGCAGGTGCAGACAGGTCCAGGTCCAGGCACAGGCAATACCTCCGCTGAGAATATTGCCTTCCATCTCATCTCGACTCACCTCATTCAACTTTCCCTAATCTCAAGGGTCGTTACTCTTGCGATCGCGTTTCCTTCCAATCAAAGGCTTTGCGCATTCATCCAGATCGGACTCGTCAGCACTCAATCATTTCGCTAGCCAACCACGTTTCGCATCGCTTATCAAAATGGCTGACGGCACTCCATCTTATACTATCGGGCCCCTGGAGCACACGCCCCTTGATGAGATCGATGCCAAAGTTGATCTCGCGAGGAAGACTTTCAGATCTGGACGCACCAAAGATATCGAGTTCCGTCTCCGTCAGATTCGCAAGCTCTACTGGGCCATCGTCGACAACACTGAGCTCATGCAAGATGCTCTCCTCAAGGATCTTGGCAAGTGCAAATACGAGGCTGTTCTGGCCGAGATCGATTGGTGTAAGCAAGAATGTATCGACATGACCAACAACATGGAGAAGTGGCTGCGCGACGAGCCTGTTCCCAATGTTCCGCTTCAGTTCCGTCTTATGAAGCATCGCACCCGCTTCGAGCCCCTCGGTGTCATTCTCAACATCGGAGCCTTCAACTTTCCCTTCCAGCTAACTCTTCCTGTTGTTGTTGGTGCCATCGCTTGCGGTAACTGTGTTGTCCTCAAGCCATCTGAGTCGTCTCCAAACTGCGCCATGGTGCTCAAGAAGATCTTCGATGAGTCTCTTGACCCCGAGTGCTTCACCTACGTCAACGGTGCTCTGTCCGAGACACAGCGTTTACTCGAACAAAAGTTTGATAAGATTTGTTTCACTGGTGGCAAGGTTGTTGGTAAGATCATTGCCAAGAAGGCGGCTGAGACCTTGACTCCTGTGCTTCTTGAACTTGGTGGCCAGAACCCGGCCTTTGTCACCAAGAATGCCAACCTCAAGCTGGCCGCTCGACGACTGCTCTGGCAAAAGACATTGAACGCAGGCCAGGTTTGCATGTCACACAACTACATCCTTGTTGAGCGGAGCGTCCTCTCTCCATTTCTTGGGGAGCTCAACAATCAGTTGCGTACCTTCTTCCCCAAGGGCGCCAAGAATAGTACCGATCTCGCCCATATCGTCAACGTGAGCCAATTTAACCGTCTCAAGAAGATGCTGGACGGGAGTAAGGGAAAGATCGTTCTTGGAGGATCCATGGATGAGTCTACCTTGTTCATGGAGCCAACAGCGGTCCTTGTTGATGATGTTGAGGACAGCATGATGGTCGACGAAGCATTCGGTCCCATCTTTGCAATTATGGCTATCGATTCTCTTGACCAGGCTATCGACATTGCCAACTCGGTTGACCCTACACCGCTTTCACTCAGCACCTTTGGAAGCAAGGCTGAAAACCAGAAGGGTAAGTGCAATTTCATCTGTTTATTGGCAAAATTTCTAACAGAGTATAGTTCTGGATAATGTTACCTCAGGTGGTGCCACATGCAACGACGCCTTCTTCCACTCTCAAATTCCCCAATCTCCACTCGGAGGTGTAGGCCAATCTGGAATGGGTAACTATCACGGCATCTACTCTATCAGGACCTTCAGTCACCAGCGCACCATCGCTGAAGTCCCCTACTGGGCTGATGCCCTGTTCCGCGTACGCTACATGCCGTACCAGTGGCCAAACATGAATCGTCTCAAATCCATTGCCCAACCAAAGCCCAATTTTGACCGTAACGGCAATAAGACCAAGGGTTTCGGGTACTTCCTGGCTCTGATCTTCGGCCTCGGATCTAAGAAGTCTAAGGGTGCTCTTCTCAGGTGGGCATTCCTTGTGGTCGCTGCTGCTATTCTTGAAGCGAAGAAAGGTGTTATAAGCCAGTTGCTCACACAATGATGATTTAATATAGCTAATACTCTCATTTCACGCGATGGAAACAACAGTCAAGATGGCGATACACGGACACCATCTGTGGATTGCCATACAAGAAGGCGACTGTCTTCCCTAGCATTTCCCTCCATCTTTGTGCTGTATAATAGTCATATTTCGACCTTTAAAATCCGAGTGTCAATTAAGTTAGCCAATGTTAATAATTGAAATAAAATCACAAGGCCAATAATTCCGATTCATAAAGTAGTGGTATCTTGCATCATGACTATAGCTGTCTGAACATGACTTTTGAAATCCAAGATATATCAGTAACCAGTCAAGGCGGCTGCCAGGCGACGTCCCTTCTCCCCTCCCAGATACAGATCATCATCAGTCGAATCTCTGGCGATATCAACAGCCTCGCTGTACCCTCTATTCACTGTACCTTCATCAACCTTCAGCCCGTTTTCAACAAGAGCCAGAATGACACTGCGAATTCTCGCAATCTCGCGCATAGTTGTCACCTCCATGGGGTCGTTTTGGCTCGAGTAAACCTTGTTGCTGACGGTCTCCTCCATGCGGTTGATGCCCGCAGCCTCGGCGGCGGTCTCACTCTCGATGTGCTTACTGATCCAGATATACCCATTCACTCCCAGAATGACATCGACCTTGCCACCAGCGTTGGCCACGTCCATTGTCCAGACTTGTCGCTTGGAGCGGACAACGCCACCACCACCGCCGGTGCCAGTAACGGCAACAAAGACACCATTTCGCAACTTTCCGTACTTCAAACTACGGGTGTGAAGACTCGCGGCTCCGTCCTGGTGCAGCTGCTGAACCTCTGCCACAACAAGGTCACCTTCAGCGAAGAAGCTGCGAATCTGCAGCTCATCGGTCTCGGTACGCTTACGGAGGATACCACCAGGCAAGTTAATGGCTGAAATCTGGAGAATAGCAAGTTGCGAGGCAGCTACGTCGACGCGCCATCGCTTTGCCTGTACTTCGACAATGCGACCGACGACAAGGTCACCAATCTCTGGGGTGTATCGAGCGCGAAGAGGGCGCACAGAGAGGAGCTTGTTTGTCTTTGTGAGAGTACCAGCAAGAGATGATGTGATGTTAGATGATCCTGCGGGAACATATGTGCCGTGTCCACTAGTAAAAATATCAGTATCAAAATTGAAAAGTCGTGACGTCTAAGCTGCTCAGACTTACCGCATCCATTGAGGGTTCGACGTTATCACGGTTCCTGGTGTGAAGATGTCGTCACCCTCTACCTCAGCACCGCCTTCAGAGTCGGAGTCGGAGTCGTTATTTGCGACAGGGACTGCTTGTGGTCTCCTGGGCGTGGGAGGTTGAGGACTAAGAATTGTGATGGGCATGATGAGATGAGAGGACGATGGCGATGCGAGAAAGCAGCCAGTTGTTGAGGCCAGATAAACGTTGAACTGTTCCAAGTATGACTTTGGTAGTATTAAATTAAATACAATGAGAGGGTGTTTGCAGGATAAGAAGTTGAGCTGGACTAACTTGTTGTCGTTTTTTCTGGTTGATGGATGAGTTTGGTTAAAGATTCAATGTGGGTCCCTGAGGTTGAGATTTTAGTGTATGGTAGCAAGGAGGGTGGCTTAATGAGAGAGTGAGTACCTGGAACCGATATAGAATCCCAGTATCAGCCATTTTATAAACTAGGTGGCGATTCAATATAATTTGTACTTTTAAATAAATAAAAAAGAAGAAGAAAAAGAAGATCATTATATTTTTATCAAAGTCATATATCAGACAGGAAAGTCCCGATATCTTAAAACACTTAGGCCATCAAATACTAATCTTATCAGACATTCATTGTTTTTACATTACAGTACGGTAGTTCTACATGAGCCATAGACAAACTCCCAACA
Organism: Fusarium flagelliforme; assembly: GCF_020744385.1. Taxonomy (NCBI): domain Eukaryota; kingdom Fungi; phylum Ascomycota; class Sordariomycetes; order Hypocreales; family Nectriaceae; genus Fusarium; species Fusarium flagelliforme. The sequence continues at coordinate 4,195,146 of NW_025763504.1, read as the reverse complement.
CCTTCCGTTATTTTATAAGGGAATTGCTATAGATACATGAGAGGATTCCACTTGGATCTTTAGAGACACCCCGGGTATTCTGACATCTCAAAATGTAGGCGTACTTGCGAGAGATAAAGCTGCAAGATGTCGCATGAAGTGGTGTTATACAGTGATCTGATAGTGAGAGGAAGTAGTTGAACGGCTGGTGAAACGTCGTTTGACTATTTAAATGCCCTCCAGAGTCCCATCCATGCAAGAGCCAACGATATAGAGGTAATGCCGAACTTGCGACTTCGCATTCCAAAGGGAGATTTGCTCTTGATGATCAAAGCCTTCTGTTTCTCAAGCTGTGACATGCCAGAGAAGTAACTGTAGGCTCCTAGGCCAAAGAATGCCCCGCTACCTAATCACATTGTTAGTCCACCCCAAGATTAAGTGAGTATGAGGACCATGTGTTGGAACTGACCGACGACTTTGCAAGGCAGACAGTCTTCGCCTCGATCCTGGCGCAAAATGTCCTCGAGCTTTTCTGGCTTCTCCAGAGATTGGACTGTCGGAATCTTGTCTCCTGCCATTGTGAATTTGCTGCTTAGGTGGGAAAATTGGTATCTCGAATAAAAAGAATTCGAACTATCCATTCAAGTATCACGAGCTTCAACCATAGAATCGCAGTAAGGCTGATGTTGATTGGACAAACCAGCTGCTGATCGCTGAGTCATACATTCCAGGGGTCTGCACCTGCAATCGTCATTGCTTATGCTGCTGTCCCACCGTTTAGTTTAGAGCGCCATTAGAGTACCTACCTGAGCTCTCGCCTGTCAACACTAGAGGGAGGTGTTGGTCTTTACAATGAACGGCGTTATTGAGGCGCTTCACATTTACGATGATAACCGGTATGGCCCATTGGATCACTCGAATAGACTTCTTCTAACCATGCATCTACGTCTAGAAATCCTATTCTCTCGCATACCTATGCAGGGCGGCCCTTGTCGGCAACCCATCTTCTACCCCTCTACCTAGAACATCCCGCACCGCGACCGAACCTCATCTACCTCCCCAATACGAGTCCTCCGACGCTTGTCTTCAGCTTAACACACGCGAACCTCTTATTCCTTGCTACGTCCTCAACCGAGATCGAACCGCTGCTTGTCTTTGAGTTTCTACACCGCATAATAGATGCTTTCGAAGACTTCCTTGGTGCGCCGCTCCTGGCCGTCAAGATCGAGAATAACTATGATATTGTTGCGCAACTACTGACAGAGATGTGCGACGCCGGCATAATAAGTACGACGGAACCCAATGCTCTGCGCGAGGTGGTGGAACAGGAAGGCTGGGTTGGGAAATTGTTGGGAAGCATCAATCTGCCTGGGTTTGTGGACCATTGAGCTTCTCCTGCAAAAGACTTTTGAGCTAATGCATGATCAGGAAAGCACCTTTGAGCGCCAACTTTTCAAATTCGAACACGTCTTCCATTTTGCCATCGAACTCGACTGCTTTACCATGGAGGAGAGCCAACGTGAGGCACACGTCCAACGAAATGTACGCGGATATCGTGGAGACCTTATCTGTTACACTCGCCCCTTCAGGAAGGCCACTGGCAGCTTTCGCCAATGGCACTATCGCATTCACTTGTAAAGTATCAGGCGTTCCGGACATTACTTTGAACATCACAAGTCCATCCGGAAAACACAATCTTGGTAGTATCATGGAACTGCCGGTCTTTCACCCATGTGTGCGACTGAACCGGTGGAAGGAGAGACCAGGCGAGCTGAGCTTTATTCCACCTGACGGGAGATTCATTCTGGCTGGATACGAAGTAGACCTGCTGCCCTTTACGAGTGGAAAGAGCGGGAGCCTCAGCTCTAACAATCTGAAGCTCCCCATTAACATGGAGGTCAAGACAGGTTTAGGGGCAACGGGATCAGACTTTGAGGTTCGGCTGCAGGTTAACAAGATTCTCGGGGCACCTTCGCCAGCATCATCGGGTATAGGGAGAGGCGGTAGTGGAGGCCGACTCGGCGGACCTCATCCTGGATCTCCGGGAGCTCCTTTGATGGATGACTTGACCGTGACGATTCCGCTGCCAACCGATGTTAGAAACCTATCTGAGATTCGACCGAGCAAAGGCGATGCCAGCTTCAACCCCGGCGAGAAGTTTCTGGAGTGGTATATCCCCGCAAAGGAGTTGTCAGGCGGTACAAGCTACTTCGGTCTTAGGTGTACCGTTGTGGGACCACTGGCAGGTGAGGACGATGAGGGATTCGATCCTAACGGGTTTGGATTCGGAACCGACTACACATTTGATGGGCCTTATCAAAGTGTGCCTGTGGCCAAGGCGGCACAGAATACCGAAAGCACAGGTGATGACAAGGACACCAAGAAAATCGCACAGAACAAGATCTTGATGCCAACATCGGCATCAGTGAGTTTCTCGGTCAAGGGTTGGTTGGCAAGTGGATTGAAAGTAGAGAGCATACAGCTCGACACGCGCAAGAGTAGGGGTCTGGGAGAGAGTGTCAAGCCTTACAAAGGAGTCAAGTACCTGACAGTCAGCAAGGGAGGTGTGGAGATACGATGTTAATTAAATAAATTAGACGCTACAACAACCGGAGACATGGAACGGCATACGATGGGATGGGGTCATGATGTTGTGGTGAGTGAAGCGTTAACAGTAGTACATGCCGTATTTGCGAGCCAATCAAGGGAAGCTAGAGGTCATGACAGAAACAGAAACAAAAGCAAATGCAGAATGGTCAAATCCAACAGATATCCAATGCCTCTTAGAAGCGACGCACAAACGTAATGAATGAGCCTATTTAATGTAACGCACAGCCGGTGCATGCTCGGAGTGTGTTCCCGCGGGAGGTAAAGGAACAATTAGGAAGAGCTGCTCAGAGAGCCAATCCGACAACATGTACTCCGTAATTCGAGAGAGCCTCGGAGGATGCGCCCAAATAGCAACGGAGCTCCGAAGCCGCTTCAGGTCGGGGCATCGGCTCTAAGTGTGGGGGCAGACCCGGAGCCCCAAGTTTAAGGTCCAAGGGCGCCTGGAATAGCGACGGTTCGGCATGCGATCGTAATATGATTGGACGACACATGACTCTGTCTGCAGCGATTCCGATGATTTTCATGAGAATTGGAGAGAACTCCCCCCAATTCCGAGGAATTCGGTACGTACCTTAGCACTAACATGACCCCGACGTCACGCAAACTCCCGAACCCCAGACCTACCTCCATAACTTACTAGGTACCTAGACCCAGACCCAGACCCCCAAGGGTGATCAATCTCGTGGGTTTGGGCTTGGACATTGAACATTTTGTTTTCTCAAGTTCAGCAGGAAAGTGGATTGTTTGTACCTCTTCCTTCTCTTGTCTTCTTAAGCAGGATCGCCACAGAATGAACCGTTCACTTCGGTCATATTGACGTCTATTCTCTGCCCCGCCGCTCAGACGGCAATGGCAACGTTCACGATGCGGTGCCGTCGCACTTATACTCTAGCTACTACTCACATTCATTCCCCTGCTTCTTCCTCTTTGACGCCAGCTACCACCCACAATCGACCATTATTACAACTACAACAAAGATGGCGATCTACACATCGAGGAGGTACAAGAACGGCACTCTTCTTCCCAGGCCAAGGCGTCCAGCGAGTGGGCATGTTGACTCCATGGCTCGAGGCCTTCCCTTCCACGGCATCACAACTACGAGACGAGATTGACGAGTATATGGGCTACAAGCTCTCCGACATCATCCAGAATGGGCCTTCGAAGCTGCTTACTGAGACACCCAATGCGCAGCCCGCCATCATGGCAACATCCATTTTCATCTTGCGCATTCTCGAACGTGAATTCAACTTCAAAATCACCGATCATTTCGATGTTACACTAGGCCACTCACTCGGCGAGTTCGCTGCTGTCGTAGCTGGCGGGTACATCTCCTTCCAGGACAGTTTAAACCTGGTGCGCAAACGAGCAGAGGCCATGTCGGAAGCTACGAAACATGCGATCGAAAAGTACGGCGGAGAATATGGCATGGTAGCGGTCATCTCCCACCCAGAGCACATGGACAAACTGGTCGAAGCCATCCGGGAGTTTGTCGGCATTTCCGCTGAAGACCTGGCAGATCTACCGCCTATCGAGCAGGTGTTGATAGCCAACATAAACAGCAAGAACCAGATCGTGCTGAGTGGAAATATCGAGCGGATAAAGATGCTCGTGGCTCACGTTCGTCAGTTCCTCGGCTACGACCCTCGCGCTGTGCGTCTCAAGGCCGATAGTCCTTTCCACAGCCCCATCATGAAACCCGCTGTCGCCGTGATGCGCCAGCTCCTCGAAGAACCCAGTAAGGTGAAGGGCCGCGAAAACGAGGACATTGTAAAATTTCCCGGGCAGTTGCCGATCATCAGCAATGTGTCTGCGCGACCAGTTTGCTGCAAGAAAGAACTCAAGGATTTACTGGCCCGCGGCTGCCTCGACACAGTACGCTGGTGGGACAGCATCAGGTACTTGGACCAAGAGGCCCGTATACGGCGATGGGTGGGTGTTGGACCGGGCAAGGTCGGTCGCAACCTTGTAGGCAAAGAAGTCGGTATGCGCGGCAAAGATCTAGTAAAGGGTGGAGGGGTGTGGGCCATTACAGATCCATCAGAGGTTGAGGAGGTTCTGAGAGGACTTGAAGATACCGCAGGTCTCATGGAAGACGACGAATACTCAGAGTGAGAACTGCCCACTCAGTCACTGCATATATACATCATGTTATTCGGCGTGCACTTTAATAGGGGGTACGCTACAAGGCAAGCGAATTGTGGGTTTTACGAATTGAACAACTTTATAGCATCGATCATCAAAAGACTAAGTATACGTACCTACTTGGTAATGGTTGAATTCGTGATGAGAGGTGATGATGGACTTGTAATGGTTTCTGAGTTAATGGCCGGTTTCAGACAGACAAGCTAAAGAGAGACATTCCAGCCTCCAGCCGCTAGCATCATATTCCGAATCTGAAATGATAAATGAATTCAATATTCCCAGTCTTGAGATTCGTCGTCCTTTCTTAATTTATTCCCATTTAACGAGGTCACTTTTTTTTCGCTGCAAGTTGCCCATCATGATGTCCTTGGATTTAGATGTAGGAGGTGGGGATTACAAGTTAAGGTTGCCCACTGGCACAAAGCGAGCATGGAGGCTCCCACTAAGCCGAGCTTCCTCTTTCAACCTCCATCTTCGCCAACAAGCTGTTATAACCATGTCCACCGCGATACCCTCAATCGCCTGTCTAGGCGTTATCGGTAGAAACGTGAGTATATCCATTTCTACTCCGTCGTTTCATGTGATAAGTTACTAATTCATCGTCCTAATAGAACAACCCCCTCCACATCTCCATCTTCCCCTCGCTCGATCCAGCGACAAACACATTCGCCCCGATCCGCACGCCTCTCCAATTTTCGCTCCTTCTCTCTTCCACCATCGATGTCTTCGACCTTCGCGCAAGAAACAATGCGGTCTCGGGCGTAGGTCTCTCGGGCGACTTTGGTCTGCTACACGCCGTCGACGACCGCCTCGCCGCCTACGGCTTCGAGACCAATACGGGCGTTCGCATGGTTTGCGTCGTTGATATGCGCGGCCGTCGCGTTGATGGCAACGCTCCTGTAGCTTCGAGTAGGGGTTCTGCTACGGGCCTGCGCGATGCTGAGCTCAAACCCGTCTTCCGCGCTATGCAACATGCATATGTCAAGTTGTTACAGAACCCATTTTATGACCCGGATGAGCATGCGCCGTTAGGGGGAAGAGGGGGCAAAAAGATTACAAGTCGTAAATTCACTGAAGATATGAAGAGAATAGGCGAAGGCTGGACGCCAGGTGTGACGAGCCTTTGAGCTGGGCTGGGGCAATGTATAAGTAGTAAAGCAAGACACAGGTGCATGGCGTTTTGGAGCATGGCATAACGGGATATCCGGTCATAGACTATCTAGATCCTGCCCTCACACGGGCAACTGGTTGATTCACGAATAACTTAAATCTATTCGTTTCTAAATACTCGATGCTGATATGTATGCACACATGCTTGCTTTTTACCCAATTACATCAGAGTATTTGGATCAGACACTCTTTTCCGAGTTATTCTTCAGATCTTCAACTCTCCACTTTGACAATCCAGCCATCTCATCAACCTCCAAACTCTGACCCATCCCTTCTTCTGTACTCAGTCGGCTTGCACCGATCTGATGTTCGACTCGCTGCGTGACTGCGCCTCCTTCCCAGTGCCGTGCCTCGAGGGGCAGCGGTTGCCACCAATCTCCTGTCCTAGCATGCCACTGTGCGCTACATAGTTCCCATAATCGAGAGATAGCTCTCTTGTAGGCGAACCGCTCATCTTCTCCGGTGAAGGCGCTTCTGTTCGCAAAGTCGATGGGCTTGGTCTGTATGCCAAAGTCCGAGTCCTGGTCTGGATCGTACGATGCGGTGTTTGACTTTGTATCGTAGTATGCCACATTGGGTCGAAATGGAGACATCTGATCTTGATATACCTCGGCAATGGTTTCAGAGATGAGATCATCCGGCTCGTTTGTGTTTTTTGGCTTTCCAGTTGCAAGGCCTTTCTTTTTGGGGAAGAACAGTGTATCCGGAGGGTTCTGCGCCCGAATAATGAGTTTACAACGAGCTTCATATAGAGCATCTAATAGGGTAATAAATCGTCTCGCCTCGTTCTTTGTTGCGTGTGTTAGGATTGGAATGTTATCAATGATAAATGTGTGGTAAGTAGAGGCCATTGTAATGTAATCAGCTGGTCCAAAGGTCTCAACCAGATCTCCAAAGTCCCAGAACACATAGCCGTTGTAGTGTCGAGGTGTGTGAACTTTTCGTCCGTATACCACGACCGTTGAGGGTTTCCATGGTAGTGATTCAGAGTCCGCCCATGTAATAGCAGTCATTACTCGCTCTCGCCATGCATCCTGCTCATCCGTTGACAGGTAATAGTTGACTGGCTTCTTAGTAGTTCTTTCTGGTTTGTCTTGAGTGACGGACTCCTCCACGGCAGGTTCACCTTCAGCAGCACTCCCAGCCACAACAAGAGGGCCGTCGGTCTCTTCTTTTCTCCTCCAATCTTTAGCTCCTTCCATCTGCCAAAAGTCGCACCTAGCCTTCAACACTTCGAGAAAGTTTGCAAAATCGCTGGTTGACCCGTACAGCTCGCCTCGAGCACGTACTGCGCCGCCAAAGAACTTGCGAATCAAGCCCCTTGTTGGCGCGGGTGTATAATCGACACCAATTGCATTCTGAAGCTCTTCAGGCATACGGTTGGAAGATGCAATGAGAACACCGCCAAGTTGAAAAAATGCAATGAATAGGTGGCTGAGGATCTTGCTGGCCGCTTTATCGGGTAACTGGAACTCGTCGAGAAACAAGATCGGAGATTCATCGACCAACTTTTTGGCCATCCATAAGATAGAATAGTCTGTTTCTCCCTCCTCGACTCCAGGGTTGGTTTTTCGATGATGCTCGAGCTGAGAGATGGTGTATAGCATAAAGGTATTGAAATGCCACCTTCGCTTCCGCTCAGTTGGTAAACCATTTGCAAGGAGATCAAGCAACATCGACTTTCCAGTGCCCACTTCACCTGAAAGAAACAGCCCCTTGGGTGAGTCTATCTCGATTGCAGACTCGTGATTCGCAAGTACTCGTGTCATGGCGAGACTCTCTTTCCCTTCGGGTGTTGCGAGGAGATGCTTGAAGAGCGGGTTCCGCCATATTGAGTGATTGCGTAACGCAAGAATATTCCCTTCTTCTTCTTCCAGATTCTCTTTTGGCTTTGCCTCTGTCAAACGAGCAACTTGTTTCAGGCGTTGACGATATTCTGTTTGGGGGGAATAGTCCTTGATGCGGAGATATATCTTTTGTAAGTGCCTGGCAAGTCGGTGTTGGGATGGATCTGGCGCATACAGACCAGCAGCTACATGAGTTTGATACTTGACCAGAGGATCCGTGATAATGACCGCTGTTGAGAATCGTCTCATGATGATGAGTCCGCTGTTGGATCGTCACGGTGTGCAGGTTTGAGTTAATATCGACATATGTGAAGTTAGTGCTAGGGATAGGGTAGCCGTTGATTGGGGTCTTGCCCGACCAATTGTTTTGGCTGCAGACTCGATCTAGGACACTGTACAATTGGAAAGTCAGGTTGGGCAAAGACGCCAAAGACATAGAGATTGGAGATATATTTCATAATGTAGGTGAGTTATTAGTCTGGAAACCCGTGTTGCATTTCGGTGGCGATTGGTCAACTTCGCGATCCGCTATTTGACCCGACCGTTATCAGATCGTGGGTGGCATACGCATCATCGACTTATGAACAAATAGGAATCATAATTTTATATCATGTTGGTCAAATAAATGCATTAAAAAGAGTTAATAAAATATTTATAATATCAATAAAAGGCACAAGTCAGTTTGTCCAATCCTTTTTGATCCTTTTCTACAATGATGTAATGATATGGGCATTAATTGGATGTTGTCTTGGACTCGAATTCATCCAATGTCAAAGAAGGTATTGAATGGCCGACGGTACCTGAGCACAAGGAGCTGTCTCAACCTCAGCTCAGACTAAGGCAAGGTACCACGAGCCCCAAGATACCTCAGACAGAGGCTCTGCCACGAACTGTCTGCATGCGATCTGATGTGGAGCAGATGCAGAGCTTTGGTTGGCCCACGAACACAATTGACGGAAGCTCTCAAGGGGCTTCAAGGCAATGCCAGCTCAGCACAGCAGCTCTAGCACGCTGGACCTCAAGAAAAAAAAAAGTCACCAACCAATCACAACGCGCCAGACAGGGCCGTAGCTGGGAGACGGACAACCAACTTTGTTGTTCGATTGGCTCCTGATGCACGCTTCGTCACTGCTCGCTCTACAGGATACCTCCATTAGTACACTACAGGTGCAGCAGACTTCCAAAGCCCAGTTTTCTCTCCCATCCATCATTACAAAAAGTCACCGCTCACATTCTCACATTCACGTCAACGATCCATCACGATCATCGTCACGTTTACGCCGCAAAATGCCTCTATGATCCCGCGGCTGATTCTATCGCCATTTTAACACGACACGCCCTATTTCGCGACATCTTTTCTTGATACAACTATCTATCCATCGACATTAACTTTGCGATCCACCCAAAATGTTTTCCCCGTCCTCCGCTCAAGGCGGCCCTGCGACCGCGACTCGTTCACGCCGTCGCCAGCGTCCTGTGAGCTCTGAACGTACAACTCAGCAGCCGAAGGCAAAGAGACAGAGACTGCCTCTGACGGAGCAAACTTTTGTGAATCCTGAAGCTGGACAGGAGATGATCGAGGTCAAGGCTGATACCAAGGTCGCGACTCTACCCGCCAAAAACAAAACCATCAACATCGAGCCCCCAGAGCCTGTTAGCCCAGTTTTGCGCAAGGAATTGAACGTTCGTACAAAAAAGGCAAAGCATGGCGACCGTGCCGCTAATAAAGGCGACGGAAGCCTTGTGTTGGTAAGAAGACGGAATTTGTTTCTTCCACGTCGATTTCGTATACTGATTGTCCTTTACAGACAAGCACGAACGCCTACACAGTTAGCAAGCTACCAGCTTTGCCCGACAGAATTCGCGCCGATTGGTCAGGTAAGTTGATGCGCATAATCCCTTTTGACTTTTCGATGCCTTGCTCACTTTCTTCTCAGCCTACCAAACCGCCGACATCTTCTCTACAGGCTATGCCCTCTCCCTAACTCAAACACACGCCCTTGTCTGGCCCTACACATCCACATCGCAATCCCCCGAAACCTTTTCTTTTAGCCTTCCATCGACTACCAGACCGAACGAACCCCTTCCCGTAGGATGCCTCGTCTCACCATCCGCGTCATCGGCAGAGCCCGGCTTGGTTGTTGTAATGGGAGGTAGTGGGAAAGTTGTGTACTGGGAATCGATTGCGAGTGCTGCCACGTTTGTCTTTATGAAGAAGGACCGCACAGGTGTGGAGTATACGATCCCAGGAATGCACTCAGGCGAGAAAGTTGTGGCTATCACCAACGCTGAATCTGCTGGCTTTATCTTGACCTTCAACTCCGGACGCCTTGCGTACATGAACGTGCGCGACAGCCAAGGCCGTCCTGCCATCTCCGTTCAGTTCTTGCGCAACAACCTGTCGCCTGCCACCGGTGGTATATTTGGCAGCATTCGACACGCCTTCCAACATCTGTCTCTCAAAGGGGATGTTGCAGCTGTCCGAGCAGATCGGTCTGCACGGACAGGCGAGAGGAACATCGTGGCTCTTACCAGCAAGGGACGACTTAATGCCTGGAGGGTTCATCGCGGAGGTCATAACGAAATCATCGGCGATGCAGACGTACGAGAGGAAATTGTTGCTGCGCTACAGGAGGCCGACCCTGTGTCTCAAGACTACCCCGAAGATTCCTTTGAAGCAATCGACTTTACCTACGTTCCTAAGGGCTTGGAGTCCAAATACCTGGAGCTGAGCAGGCTGAGTGATGCTATGGCTACCGACGATTCGTCAGTGCAGCACCTCCTCGTTCTCGTCAGCTTGACCCAACGAAGCACTTCTCGCTACGCCCTGGTCGAGGCTATCCTGACCCCCAGAGATTGCCAGATTGGCATGATCCGTCCCATAACATCATATAGTACCCCATTCTCATCACAAATATCCGAAACCTCACGACCACGTCTATATCTTCCTCGACCCGCTCTGGTTGCCTTCGTGGTCTTTGACCGTGCAACTGTCATTGCTTCTATCGCCCTCCCACCCCAGTCTCCTGAGTCGCAACTTCAAACCGACAGTCACATCCTCCCTGCCGCCTTTGAAGATGTAGTCGACTTCCGAGAAGATGACCTGCACGAGATTATTGGTTCTGGATTTGAAGAAATGGCATCAGTTTCTAGCCACGAAGAACATCGACTTCATCGACCCAAGACAAAGAACCCTGCTGTCGTCCTCATGGTTCGAGGAGCCGGCGCAGTGCGAATCGTGACAACCGATGTGGATAAGTTTGCTAGTGAACAACCACCGAAGGTTTCAGCGAAGAGCAAAATTGAGCAGGCTGTCTTCTTCGGTGTGAAGCAAGACAACCCTTTGATCTTCGATGGTCGACAAGACATCAAGTTTGCCAACGACGAAATCGCCGAAGCTGCGCTCGAAGTCAGTCACGAAATTTTGAGCTCTAGTACACCCTTTATTTCGACACTCCCGGCCTCGCTGGAAGATAACTTGCGAGCTCGATCAAACGCATTAGAGAGATTGATCACACAGCTCAGAATTATGGGAGCAGACCTCGATCGCAAGACACGCTGGAATCTGCTTTACAACGCTGAGAAAATGCATGTGGCTACTCTGCTCTGGAAAAGACACGAAGCTTTCACTGCTGCGCGGCCAGCAAATGATAAAAAGAGTCTTATCGGCACGATTGTCGAGTTCATTCATCAAGATCAGAAGCACAACCCCGTCGCTAAGATTGGCGAGGTTGATCGAGTTCGTCATTGGTTTATCAACGATGTCTTCCGCCTGGAGCTTTTTGTTGCCTGGGCCTACGAGGTCATCAAAACCTTGTATAAAGACCATCTCCTTGATGACGCCAAGGTCAATGTCATGATATACGAAGCCATTCAGGTCTACAATTGCACCTTTACAGCAGCTCATGATTTCCGAAAGAACAGCCTCAGTACTTACGGCCTCGGGTTCGAGGAACTGCGTTTGGGTATTCTACGTGATGGATATGAAGATCTCCCCGAGCCCTGGACTGGCTCTCAGTATGTCGCCAACAACGCCAAACGTCTTGTCGACCTCTCAGACCAGTGGGTACTCAAGAACCATGACGCTGGAGAGTCGACCAAGGGAGCAAATCACCCAGATCCCAAGATCGTCTCCAAGATTTTTGAGGAGCTCCCCAGTCTCATTGATGGTATGCTTACTTCGGTTCTGGAGTGCGCTCGCTGGTCGCAAGTACAGCCTGATCAAAAGGTCATTTCTCAGCAATTTGCAAAGGTTTACGCAACCGATCGTTTCGAGAAGCCTCTTGCCCTGGCGCGCTCTGGTAAATGGGAAGAAGGTGCTTCGATTGCTGAGAAGCATGAATGTCTCCGTGCCCTTTCTGTCATCCTGCTTGATCACATTCAAATTCTCGAAGATCGCCTTGGCGAGCCCGGACTGTCCTTAGTGGAAACACAAAATCTTAAGCGGCTTAGAGACAGTAAGAAGAACAAGCTGCAGAACAGCTTCTCTACTTATGGCCAGGCCTTCGCGTTCCCTGCCTACGAGTTCCTCCTTCAAAAACATGGAGTTGAGGACGTACTGGAATTCGACCTCGATAACCAAGGGTATAAAACGCAGTTCCTGCGTAGTAAACCTGAGCTAGCGCGCATCTCGTGGATCAACGACGTGCAGCAGGAGAATGATGTGGGCCACAGTGCCGATACGCTTATCAATTTGGCACTCACCAAGGAACAGCAAGTCTGGAACAAGAAGATCGAGTTGAGTCTCGGCAAACTGGCTCTCTTGGCCGAGCTTGAAGAGAAGGGCAAGGAAACCAAACCTAGCGGTCTCAAGGTCAACGCCGATGAAGTTCGTACAGAGGAACAGTTGAAGAAGGTTGACAGAGAGTTGGTCGCGATCAGGATCCAAGATCAACTGTACCACCAAGTCCTCCCCAGCACATACGATGCGGTGGATGATGCGGCCGCGCTCAACTTTGCCATGGAGGTCCACAGCATGAACATCCCTCGCCGCCAAAAGGCCCAGCACCAGATCTTTGAAGATGGCATGAAACGTCTCTTGCAACATGAGGCTTTGGATGCTATGACGCTCATCGACCTTCTTACCTTGATTTATCTAAAGCCCGAATCTCGGGCCGAGATTCCCAATCCGTTTTGGCTGGCTCTTCTCGTTGCTGAGAGCAGCTGCCATAGCGACGAAGTTAAGGAAGCCAAGAGGATGATTTGGAGGAGGCTGTTTATTCGCGATGATTGGTCACGCATTAACGATACCCAGCTCAAAGACGACCGCGAGGTAGTTGAAAGGTTGGCAGAAACAGAACTCTACTCTATGATGACAGACTGTATTAGCTTTCGTAAGTTGACTTTTTACCTAGATACTTAGATCTTTGCTAACTTTGATACAGAAAACCCACGAGAGCCTTTCCGGCCTTTGTCCCCCAAGGAGACGCTGGGTGCCTTTACCGAGAACCTTGACCGCCGGTTCCGCGACTTCGAGACATCATTCCGCACCAAATTGCTTGATATCATGAAGCACGAGGACAAGATCCTTCATCAGTTTCTCGAGAAGAACCGTCTTGGCTCATGGGTCCGCAGTACCTTTGATGCCGCACGGACAGAGCTGGATAGCAACCTAGACACTGCGACCAAGAATGCCACCGTTGTTGACACAGACAATGTTATGGCTGGCTCGATTTTCGACACGGACATGTCAGTGGACATGAGTCCCGGTGTACAATTTTAGCTGAATTGTCCACATGTGGTGGCTGGATCATTGATTCGTCCGCAACATTGATCAATTTGTATAATACAATGTTCTACATGAAATGGGAGTTACTGCCAATGCCATAGTCAGGGCATACTTAAACGTACATGGAACAAAGGAAACACGCATGCATGCACGGCAAAAAGAAAACGGGAGGCTATATCGGGCTGGTTCGGGAGAGTTATTTGGCTACGGCCTTCTGCGTTTAGGGGTAGACATGTCGTTTTGGTTCGTGTGCTCTTATTTTTAACTTTTCTTTTTGGTCTCTCATGTTTGAGTCTTGTAAATGGGAGCCATTCATCAGAGATGGGAGTTAGGGTCAGTTCTGGGTTGACGACTACCTGAGGGCACGACTGGATCAAATTGTCGTCGTGTAGTAATAAAGATTTTCAAGGATGCAAAACATTTGCATACCGTTCAATTTTACACGTTTATGGCCTTTGATCATCGGCTTCAAACATCATCTTCATCCAAAAGTTAATAGGCGGACATTGTCACTGGCATAAAGCTTCTTGGCTGGAGTCTTATTTCATTCCGGCATCATGTACATAATCCATACGCCAACATCATAACCCCGGCACTCGATTTCAAAATTCATCGAGACCGACATCACTCCTTTTGACCCTAAAGACCAGATCGTGGGGAGAAGGCAACTGTCAGCAGTGCCTCATCCAAAAGTGCGAGATCCGCATCCATATCCAGGCTACGCTGCTCGAAGAGAAAACCATTTGTTCGTTTTCAGAAGAGTCAGCTGCGTAACCTTAGATAGAACACTTCCAAGATAAACGTAACCACCCAGGAACCAAAAGCCAACGGCCTTGTTGGCATTGATCAGGGGCAGGATCAAGAGAGAAGGAACGACGTGTGGTTGCTTAACCCTGCATCTTTCTTCGCTTGCCGACTTGGGCGGAGAAACCGGTCTTGATAGCAGTAACACTTCGTCGAGAACCACAGTTGTTGCAAGTGATGAAGTATAGACGGTTCTCACCCTTGTTAAGCTCGGTATCGGGAGATTTGCAGGTCTTGCAGGTGACATACTCGACTAGAGGGGATATGGTCAGTAATCATGGTTGTCGTGTAATACATTTGCAAACACTTACTGATGTATTTTCGCACGACGTTCTCAATCTGCTTCTGTTGGAAACGACCCTTGATAACCAGTCTTCGGCTACCATCAACGGAACCGCTGGTACCCAACTCAGCAAACAGATAGGCGGTGACGTGCTCCTCGGTTCTCTTCATGCGCTTGCAGATATCGGCAATGTTGGCGAAAACAGTTTTTCGGTTGCCTTCTCGCATACACTGAGGAGGGGGAATCTTGTAGCTCTTTGTTCCAGTCATAACGTGGTCGGGGTTCCTCTGGGTGAGCTCGCTGAAGAATCGAGAAAGGAGCATGGTGTAGCCGATGGTCTTAGTCTCATCGTGGGCCCAGATACCAGTTCCTTCGTTCATGTCACCCTCCTGCTCTTGGGGAGCCTCTTCGGTCTCCTCAGCGCCCTCCTGCAACTCAAGCTTCTCGAGCTGCTTGGTGAAGTCGTCGTCCTTGGGAGCCTTGGGCTTCTTCTTCTTCTTCTTGAGGGTGAGATCGAGACCTCCATCCTCGGCGGGGGCAGCATCGTCAGCGGGGGCGGCTTCGGCATCGTCGTCAACCTTCTTGGACTTCTTCTTCTTCTTCTTCATGAGGGAAAGATCAAGACCACCATCCTCAGCTGGAGGAGCATCCTCAGCGGCTGTCGTTTGCGAATCAGTAAAGGACTCAAGGGCGGCAGAGAGCGGCGGCGTACGAGGCGTGTGGGACTGAGCCGAATCCTTGGGTTCTTCGGTAGCGTTAACCATGGTGACGGAACCGTCAGCGTCGACTACGACTTGTTCGTCGTCAAAAGCAACGGATTTGCGGGATTTGCGTTCGGTCGGTGCCTGTAAATTGAGCAAAAAAGATGAATGCGTTAGTAAAGAATTCGATTGAGGGGACGGCGCTGTCGGTGGTTGTCGATAATGAATGATGATGGTAAAGGTGGCGGTTGGGAAAATGTGAGTCAAAGACCCAGGTGTTAAAATAAATTGATGTCAAATCGGCTGTTGTCCCCCCCCAAAAGTGGTGTAGGACAGTACATAGGTACTTGGACATCTGAGGATGATGGTGGGGTAAAAAACCGACAAGGAGAAGCAGTGATAGGCTCATTGATAGGGCGTTGGAGGGTTTTGGAGGGGTAAAAGATTGGGCCTGTGCGCCAGCGGCATGAGAGACAGAGAGCCCGGCCTGGGATACCTAAGTATCTGTCCGTGATTCACAAGCCAGCCCAGGATTTACATATTGTGGTTGTAATGTAATGTAGGTGTCGAGTGGGTCGCAGTTTGACTGAAGAAAAAAAGTCGACAGTGAACATATGTGCATTGACTCACCTCGCCCTCCATGATTGCGTTTGTAGTTGTGTGTGCTTGAAGGCTTCTTTTTTAATCGGGCTGCTGCTACCGCGCGCAGTTGTACTGGAAGTTTTTTTGGGATGTGGGTGTCGACTTTCGTATAAGGTAAAGCTTCTTTTCCCTTTCACGTTTCTCGCGCAACGATGGCAGGTGTTTTCGAGTCGCAGAGTTCTTGTCGCGCTCCGTTGATCTGTTCCTTCTGACGGATTCTGTTGCGGGTTAACAAAGTAGAGAGGGAAGTAAATCCAACGTCATGGGCGGATGCGATACCTTGAGTCAACCACAGCGCAAGCGGACCCTCAGCTTCACGATAGCGAGTCACGCGTTGGATCACGTGCACGCTGCGGATATCACGTTCCAACCAATCAGGGAAGGCGTAGGCTGTAGCTTCCCCAGCTCTACTCGGAATCCCGCTCCGGGCGCCGCAGTGACTACAGGCCTGACAACTGTGACGAACATCACCTCGGCCATCGCTTGGTTTCGATCATCGTGGTTTAGAGGAGCTTGATTTCCACACTCAAATTCGTTGGATACTCCTAATCTTGTTTCGTTCTCACGTTCATCGCGATCGATATCTTTAGAAGAGGAACTGTCAGTTGCTGTAGTTGAACTACCTTGACCGAAGCGAACCATCATCCATCGTCCACCCCCCAACCTTCCATATCGACTTAGTCCTTCTACCACTCGATTAAATAACACCACAGTCTGGCCTAACTCTAGTGCTGACTCGATACTCTCTCGATACTCGGATTCCCTTTACTCGAACACAAACATGGCCGCCGACTCTTCTCTCGTCGACCTCCATGATGCGTCCGACATTGACAAGGACGATCTTGACTCTCTCCCGTCCATATCCACGGACGACATTTACTCCGATGTATCAGACTCAGACGCACAGGCCGAGTGGGAGCGCAGTCTCGAGCAGCTGCAATTGATACTGACAATGATGATCGTCCCCTGGATGGGTAAATACTTTGGTCGAAAGTTTGCTTATTGGAGTAAGTTTTACAGAGCAACGGTCTAAATCTCGACAGATTCGCTGACAGGATTCGATCTAGGTTGGTCACGGTATATGGAGTGGGCACATAACGTCGACATTCGATTAACAGATAAGAAAAAATTCAAGGCAGCAGGTGTTGTCGAGACTGCGGCAACATTATAGATGGCATGCATTCTTCAGGACGTGGACCATTCTAAAGATAAATACGAATACTGGGCCTTTGGAGGCATGCATGGCTTTAATACGGTGTTGGGGTGTTCGTGATCGCATATTTTAAATAGATGACTATACCTATCCATACTACGACCACAATCACGCTTCAACGATGTCCACTACCGGGAATGTTCTCGAAAACAATCACTCGCTGATGGCTACCAACTCAGAAGGGTGGGTGGATTCATGAAACAAATCATGTTTGCATTCAAACTAATTACTACATAATCATTACCCGTCGTCCAACTCCTGTGCTGGTCATGCTCCTGTCTCTTTTCCCATACAAATAAATCAACATATTCAAACATTCCTGGTATCAAAAAACCTCAAACACAAGACCCTCCCTTTGGAAGCTACTGTGACTTGCTTCCTGTCACGCAGAGCCGACAATGCCCCTCCAGTTCTTCGTGCGATATAGTGCCACGAATAAGTGACAGTGTTTCGCAACCTTGATGTAGTTTCATCGGTTCTACCACTAGACACTATGGCTGTGAGTAAGGCTTCTCATGCCATCAATATTGCGTCGTGATATAGCCTTTAGCTGCATCATGTTTTATCAGACACTGGACGAGATCTGAGACATGGATGGCCTTGAAGCGGCACTTCGGAGAGAACCAAACGTGTTGCGAGCAGTTCGGATAGTCAAGAATAGACTTCCAGACACACAAGCAAACAGGAACCATATGAATGTTGTGCTTGCTTGCAGTCGACGACAACGACCCTCGTCACTTGCTGAGCCCCATGCAATCCAGTCTGATGGCAGAGCTTTAGGATTGATCTCCCCACAGTTGACGACGCGCAGTTTGGCGGCAAGAACGATAGCTCCGATGAAAGTGAAGAGAACAGCGATGCCATCAAGTGGAAGCTGCATAAGCGGTTTGTCGAGAGCGGAGACGAAGAAACCGAGGAGACCGATGATACAGACGATCCAACAAACGATTGCAACAAACATGATAAAGTTGACAGCAGCAGTTGCGGAGCCTGCAGCATCGATGTTTGACGAGATAACGCTGCCGGTAAGAGCCGTAAGAAGGAGGGTCATCAGCAGCCCGGTGCCTCGCAATATCATCTGAATTAGGTTGTAACGCATGATGGGCAACTGATGCTGAATATGCGGTCTAGAATGGTGTAGATAAAAAGTGCCGTGGCGGTTACACGGTACAATAGTTGTGGTACTGTCGGCGGTAGGATCAAGTCGCTACACCGTGAGCGTATGGTATAGGCCGGACTGTGCGAGTAGAGAGCGGCTCAATAAATTGATTCGTATCGTGAGTGGTGATAGAGCTGTTGTTGATCGACAGCTAAGCTGGATCAATGCGGGGATGATGATGTTCAGCTACCTCAGTAAGGCTGCGAATTTTGATGGAGGATGCATGTGGAGTTGAGTTGAGTTAAGCTGAGCAGTAAATTGACGTGATGGGATGGGATCTAAATGAGACGTTGATGATGGGGTCGTGGTTGGTTAACTCTCTTTGCGCATTGCCCAAGCAACGGCCAACGACTTTACTTTAATCAGGGAAGGTCGATCCCTGCCTGCCTGCTCTTGACCATTTCTGCAACACCTGCGCGGCTTCCTTCCCTAATATTGGACTGATGTAACATACGAATACGCCGGGAAAGGAAACATGTTCCTAATCCGTCCCGCCAATCTCTCATCATGCTTCATAATGAACTCTTGGCCTGAAACTGGCTTCAACATCACCAGGAGTGACCAAGAGTTGATGGCCAACCACAGTCTCTCAGAGCTGCTATCAAGATATTTACATTCCATTACTGCTACAGAATAAAGAGTGTGCAGGTTAATGCAAGGCAATAGGCTAAGAATGTTCGATACAGAATATCTTGACGTTTGCTTTTTGGCATTCGTTTCATTAACCGCGTGCTCAGCGGCAATCAAGAACGATTTGTTTAACTGTTGTGCCATTCTAGCGGTTGGCAGGTGGACCGGCCATTACTGGTAGGCACTTAATGCCAGCCGGGTTTTTAATTGGCTTGGACAGAGATGAATTTTGATTGGCCATTTGGATGACTTGACTTACCTAGCACCTACCTAAGCATACCTAGGTACATATCAAAAACGAAAAGGAAAAAGTATCTACTACGTAGTGATATAGTAGGTATCGCTAGTTTTACTACAGACTTATGTGACTTAACCTAGGGGCTTTCTTTCTGACCTGCAAGTCATGAGATCGGACTTGAATTGAGTTGAACGACTTGTTGGTGGTAGAGACCTAGGTAGGCAGGTGTTCCCTGCCCGGAAATGACAGCGGCTTCAGTGGCCACAGCACCTACAGATCCCTCCGCTCCAATTCGTTGCTAGATATCCCATGCAGCCACTCGGGCGACAGCTGCAAGTAAGGGTCCTTCCGCCCCTCCCGGCCACTGATCTAGCCTTTTATTGGGCGCACTACTCAACTCAGCTCAACTCAACACTTCTCCAACAAGTCGCCGTTCTACCATCAACTTAAGCTCCTAACAAGAGCTTAAACAAGCTTTCAGCCAATTGTTCATCCGCCTTCAGCCAGCCATCTTGACGCCTCGAATTAATTTTGCATCTTCGCGGAAGAGGCACCTGTCATGTTCAACTGCCGTACGCCATCGGCCAACCATTTATCCTTTTTCGTGAGATGCTTCGTTATCAGGGTGTCGGTGGCGCCTTTACTTCTTCCTCCAGCCGCTTCGAGAATACCTTTGGAATGGAGTGGAACGAGATGAAATGGATATAGCGGTGTGCAGTTCTACACAGCACCGGCATTACCAAAACTCTCCTGGTATTGCCGCACGCTTGACCCTCTCTTAAACTCATTCCAGAAGTCAGGCGTGAAGAGACTCGATTTCGCAACACACTGCAAGTTGTTTAGTCAGAGTCTGCTTCTCGGCAAAGTGGTTCATCCTTTTTGCCACTCTATCAATACTCAGCAGTCATATTTGTTGAGTAATCATTTATTGTTAGATCCTCATTATGCTAACCCGACATTCTGTTCCTGATCACGCCCTAAAGACTTGCGCTTAGCTCGGAAAGAGATGCCGCAAGATCTACATCACGGCAATCAAGTATCTGTACGCTTCGGCCGGAACGCGGCTCACAGATCTACGAGAGTCGCCATATCCACCTAATTCTGGTACCGACATTTTACGGGACTCCAATATGCATCTCTCATCACTCACTGGTGGGCAACTAACAGTAACTGGTCGACTTGGCAAAATTAGCACATATCACCTAACCCACCCGGAGAGCCTCGTATACCCTCAAGTCCTGCTCACGAACAGACTGCAGCCCTTGTATCACTCTCACCGCTGCCGACTGACTATTGGACGGCACCAGCCCTTGTAGCAGCTGTCAATCTCATCTCGGCCCCGGGATCGTTGGGTAGATCCGCTGTCAGTGACTGCAGTTCAGAGCCTCATCAACTTCAACAGCCAACATTGTAGGGAATGCTCTATCATTTTTCATGTCTCGACAATATGCTGCGTCAGGCGATACGTCACTCTTCACCGCTTGTAATCACTGGGCGGCAATGCTCCTACTGTTCCACGTACCGAGCCACCGGCTCGTCCACAAACTCTGTTGGAAATGCCTTTACCAGAAAGTTAATAGCTGCCGCCCATATTAACATAGTAGGTGATTCCCGTCCTCCGGGTCCTTGCTTCCAGAGCCTCGGTATATCTCATGTCCATCACTACCAGGTTTGGCTTAACTCTATGATATGAGAGCAACGACACAAATTTGGAGTTACCCCTTTCTCTAAACCTCTTGGGCTTCTGGCGTCTTTCTCGTCGTGATGTACCCAATACATACCTGCATTCTTGCGAGAAACGCCCTTTGTGCTGGGTGTGAGACAAATAACGTTTACCTGGTGCGAGACTATCGACCTACTCGCTTCCACCAACCTATCTTCTGCACCTTTTTTGGCAATAGACCTGTTCCAGCCTTTCCTCATGAAGCTTCACACGTTACCCCTTCCGGCAGTCTTCTGGAATTTCGTCAGGCTTCTATACAACTGACCAACATCTTATGCTTTTACACACCTCCCCACGTATTAGAGTTTCAAAAACTCAACTTACCGACTTTCTGGATTACCCAAAAGGGCCATTGCCAACGAAACTGGCACAGGGGCTTGAAGCCGAGGCAATATTACGCACCCTACAAGACACATTGGGCGTCACGCTCACGATATCTGGCCAAATGTAGCTATTGGGTCCAGACTTTCATTAATGACGTTTAAAACCCAACGTTCACGTCAAGGGTCCTCTGCAAGCCTCAATACTGGTAGCTTTCAAGCCAGGATGTCAGCCTACAACAGTTTTGTTCCAGATTGTGCTGTAAAGAAGCAAGGAGGGCTTGTTAAGTAGATAATGGAACAATTACGTTCCGAGTCTACAGATCAGATCATCTTCAATCACCTCGTACTGACATGCTTATTAGCAAGTACAATTCAACAGATGAGCCTCGAGATCATCGCCATCAAGCACCTGTAAAGTTGGGGCATCCACTTGCCGTGGGTTTCCAGGAGCATCAATGCACAACGTCTGAGGCCAAGAGCCAAAGAAATCCATCATCAGTTTCCTACAAATACTTCGCCAAATTGAACATCACGATGATGAAAGTTGTCGGACTAAAGCCTGGCTTCGTGTCGGTATGATGGTAGTCAAGGATAAACTTTCCCCTCGGGCGCCTGCAACGTTCTTCTCCGGCCCTGAGATAGCTACGGTACTCAAGCGGCCGCTCTCCATTTATTGAGCGATGTTATGCATCAAGGAGCATCAGTGGCTCATATCTAAACTCTATTTGTTCCCCTCAACCCAGTTGGGATACCAAGATGGGTGCTGACGGAAGCACAATTCCCTGATCTGGGTCCGTTCCTTGACGGCGTTGCCTCAAAGAGCTACCTCAAAGACTTATTTTCCATAGGCTGTAACTCTTTTGTGTCACTCAGGTTCTGGGAAAGGCAATATTGTGGCGCAACGTTATTGAAAATGGCGGTGTGTTCAATCATCGACTACATACATAGTACGACGAGCCAATGCGTCTTACGGACCAAGATGTGATGCTTCACTGCATCATCGAGGCTAGTCTTGACAGTGAGCTTACCAACGGTCACCTTGCAAAATTTAGAGTTAGAGTGCCTTTTGCGACATCAAGATGCCATGCTCAGGTGATGGCTGAACGCCGCTATACTGGTTTGAGGTACCGGTAAAGCAGAACGCCTCAACAGTACCCGGTTCCACGGTTCTAAAGGCGTTGCATTCCTTCAAACAATGTCGATCTTTAAAGATCCCGCGGCCGGTGAGGCAGAAATACCCGTGCACTTTGAAGCTCAAGTCGTTACGCTACGCTCATACACATGTCCCAACCACTGGACTGGTAACGATGCAGATCTACAAAATCTCGACCGCTAGATCGTACGTGCGGCGGGAAGTATTGGTATTTGGCGTTAGAGCTGACCACTGCTTCGCGAGGTGTTGCCTACTCAAGATTGTGGATGTTCTAGACGCCGGTCGATGTGGGGGTAAGCACCGGCCTCGGGATCGGGATCTCGGGGCGGTACAACGGCAGGGCTGCAGCTACCGAAGCTCCGTGCTCGGCCGGGTATGGTACAGTATACGCTGGGAGATTTACCATCAAATGACTGTAGATCAAAGATCTGCACTGGAGCGTTGGATAGCCTTTGCTGGAAGGGTATTAGGGTACAAGAAAACTTGACGGCCAAAAACGTACAAGACGAAATAGTTTAGACACTTGATGCTGCTTTAGGCAGGCATTTGGTCCACTCTATTTTGGCATCTTAACCTAGAGGCCAGACCTCCTGCTGCCCAGGAAAAGGATCATCATTTCTTGGCGAACAACATCATATCCACAAGTGCATAACTGTGCATACATGGCCAGCGGTGTTAGGGTAAACTTAAAGGTCCAGCACTCAACAGTAACAGGTCATGAAATCATGGTAATCCGTTGATGAAGGGTCCCGCTGACTCGATGCAGGATGATGTTATTCACGCTTAAGTACCAATATGTCTTGTTGATGTGGCAGTGTCTTACTAAAATGGGACACTCGGCTTGACTGACGCAGGAATCGAAGTCAAAGAGGCCAAAGATAAATCATGATACATATAATCCTCAGTCTAACATGGTCACTAACTGGTGCGATAAGCCAAACATATGTATGCGACCAAGTGTAAGAAGGCCAACGGTTCTAGCTGAGTATTCACGAATGTCAAACGGCTAAGCTTGAGATATTGTTTGCTTGATTGAACATGATTTCATAAGGGAGTCTATATGCCTAATGCTTCAAAAACACAAACTGCAGTAATACGCTCTGTGGTATTTCTATAGTACAAAATTTCTTTGATAAGACATAGTAGCGAAGTAAGTGAAAGAGTAAAGTTAGAAAAAAGAAAAAGAAAATGTGCAGAGGAGACAGCGCGGGGCTGAACTAAACCCCAAAGTTGTCCATGAAGTATGGACTCGAAAATAAAAGGAATTACAAGAAGCGGCTTGAAGCAGGCGACTGCCAGCAGCCGGAGAAAATCCGTTGAAGCAGAAGTAGCAAGAGTCATTGCAAAAGTGGAAAAGTGGAAAAAATGAGAAGAGCAAGCGTACCACCGATGTCCACTATGTGATGGTAGTGAGTCAAGAACAAACTTCGAAGGACCCAACAGGCAATTGGGTAGACACAGTCCGAGGGCCTTGGTGACCCGCCTCGTCGTCAAAGGTTTGAGACGATACGACGTTGGTCTGCTCGCATGAGTCAAGACTTAGTCGAGAAGATGATGAAGGGAAGATGCAAACAAAGACAATCAAGAGACTTGAGGCTGGAAGCCGTAGATGAAAGCTACGCCATCCCTGTGAAAACGCCACGCCATTGTGTTCTGCAGCCCTGCGAAAGATGACGGGATAGGTTGCATAGGATACCACACGAATCTTCATCCATGTCTGCAGAATGGATGGCTCTGTACGTGCAGACCGGTATTGTCGGAGATTGGTGCCTTCAGTACCAAATAGCGGGGCGCCATGCAAACAATGCTGGATGGCAGGCTCAATGACCCACCGAGCTAACAGGCTCGGACTCAGGAACCGGGGCTTTGTGGCGGATCACCGGGGTTTCTCCCCACTGAGTGGATTCGAAATTGATTTTGATGTTTCTCTTTTCCTTCTTATGTTCTTCTCCTCGGCTTCCGCGCTATAGTGGGTATAACCTGATGTATGTACATCTCCCGGACTGCCATGACTTGTAAAGCCCTGCCACGATAGCGTCATGTACCAAGTCATGCATCCCGGCGGGCGACTTGCTCCAGTCGATGTCGAAGCACAGGGGTGTCTGCTCCCATTTCTTGCCTATCTCTTGCACGAGCCCTCAGGTTTCAGCTCTCGCTTCCTGATATTCGCCGAGCTGGGCGGTGGATAACGACAAGCTGTCGGAAACTCGGATAATGGGATCGGGTTTGGGCAAAGCCTGATTCGCCTTTGTGGATATTGATATGGATATGGGTATGAGCATGTATGGGTACTTGTGGCCGAGTATCCTATTGTTGCTGATGAGGATGAGGAAAGAGGAAAAAATTAGTTGATTCATGAGCGATGGACAATATATGTTCATCTGACTGCTCATGCGGAGCGTTTGATGTATCCATCAGGACGCCGCCTTGTATGAGTGTGATCTCAGGGAACGATCAAGCGTGGGTGTTGTCCCAGTATCGCTTGCGAGCGCCAATGGCCATTTTGTTGCCGGTGAACCGGTGCTGGAAGAAGTTGAAGACGGCAAACTCGTCTTTTGTCATGACATATGAGTCAGGATTTTCTGTGACTTTGCTCCAGATTCGTGCCAGGGCCGCTTCTAGGATTTTGCTGATGGTAGGATCCGATGAACCATCAGGACTTTCACGAGCGATCTCGAGAGCCTGTGCGACACTCGCATCTTGTTGAGATCGTGCGTTGGCGGCGGCGGCAGCGGCCATTGCGGCAGTAGTTGCGGAATCGAGAGTTGGCGAATGGTTGAGGTTGGTAAAGTTGAAGTAGGAGATCTCTTGATGTTGTGGTTGTCGATGGGAAGAGACAGAAGAACGGTAGGGAAGATAGTAGTAGGACTGGGACTGAAATTCTTGGGGAGCGATGGACATCATGGTAGTACTTGTATGTGTAATATAAGCCGGTGAAGTGGATGGGCTTGACGCAGGCGAGTCGCGCATGTATCAGAGAGAGATTTCCAGGCTAGTAGCTGGAAATAGAGCTGCCCTTGTGGAAAGTAGGTAACTTAGACAAGTGGAGAGACAGGATGGGGTAGGGAGGGGGGCGAGTGGCTTGTGTGGGTTGACAGGCTGGTGGTGATGATGTTAATGCCTGTCCAAGATCTGGAACAACGTCTCAAGTGGATCGGAGTACGACAGGGGTGAGAAGGTAGGTTTGCTCCAGCCAAACTGTAGATGGTAGTACAGTACAATACTGTTGTACGTATTAATGTAGACAGGTGGTAGGTATGGCACGGGCTCAATCCGTCCGTCTCGGGGATTTTGAGTTGGCCTATGTCTTACACGGACAGAGATGGTTGCTGCTATGTCCAAACAGAATCCGAGAAGTGTCGGGGCGTGGAAAGGAAAAGGGTCCTTGACCTGGTCTTGGTGGTGATGGTCCTTGTCAGTTTAACCCCGGCAGAGGCCTGTCCTGGTCCTTTTCTTTTTCCCTTTCTCGTTTTGTCTGTGTGACTGGTGACCGAAAGTAACAAGGGTGCTTTGTACAGTATGTTTCTCGATGACAGGTAATTGATACGAGTGGGTAGTAAGACTGAATGCTAATTGGCAATGCAACTCTAAAAACGTCGATCAACGCTGAGCAACAACAAAATTGATGATATAAGAAGATTGATGATGTTGGAAGGATGATAGTACAGGCAAAAAAGAAGTCCTGACCCAGGAGTTCGGAGCAAACGGCTTTCCTTTATACTCAAGAAAGATATGCCAAAGACTAACCTGAGAACCAGCGTGACGGAACGGGGTCTCGGCTCCATCAACGACAAGCTCACAACCGCCGCTTGGAGTGCCGATACAATAACGACTATGTTCATTCTCAGAATGTGGTTTTTGCCATTGACCACGCGTTACGTAGGTTGGCTTCGTGGGCGTATCCCTTTACCTTCCCACTTTTCTTTTTGTTGTATGCCCAGGCCCAGGCGCCGCCATAAGATGTAGCCATGATCGCCCCGGGGCGCCAGGTTCACCACAGGGGTGTGTGTTGGAGCGCCGATATCTATTCAAATGGACATTACATTATGCGAGGGAAAGAGCAAGAAAGGAATTGAGAGAGGGAAAAAAGGGACCACAAATCAAAGCAGGGGTGCGAGAAAAGTTAAACTTGCACATCTGCAGTACTCAGTACTTGGCCAAGGGAACTGACTGGGTGTATGGTGGACAATTTTTGGTTTCTTTTTAAAGTTTTGCTTCCCTTCGGGCGTAGACAAGGGAGTGTCACGATAAGCCGTGGGTCCTGGATCGGTAAGGTACAATAAAGGAAGGGTATTGACCAACCAAGGAAGGGGTATGTGAGGAAAGGCAAAAAGGCGGCTACGCCATAATGAGAAGCGTAGTGAAGTGCGCCGGACCCAAAGTCTATTTACACCAGCAGGACAGGGTAGGGTAGGTCAACAGGATGAACTTTTGACTTCAGACTTCAGGATTCAGACCCTCATAAGACCTGGTCCGGCGTGACTCGGCATTGCAAGTACAACTGGAGCCACCTGAGTAGGAGTTGAGTCCCTGACTGATGGGAAGGAATAATTGAGTACTGACCGTTCAGTGCTGCTACCGCCGTTGCAGATCTTCAGATCGATGGATGAACGGTGGCGTGAAGCAATACGCTGTGCGTCTTGGGCCGGACCGTCTTGGATAATCTCGATAACGCGGTTCCCTCTTTAGGCGACACCAATGCAGAGTTGGCAGAGGATCACCAGAATTGATGGACCGAGGCCGACCTGGCCTGGCCTGACCTGACCTGACGTTGACGTGAGTGACAGTTGTCAGTTGTGGCGGGGCGGAGTTTCGACTTGATGGATGTTGCCCTAATTGTCCATTGCCCGTGCCGTCCTGTCCTGTCTCGGAAATAATGTTTCAAGAACGGTGCAGCCTTGTTGATGTTAACTCGGCATCTTGTTCTGGAGACGACCATGCGGCATGACGGTGGAGACCATTTGAATGCTGTGAAGCATCATCCGTGGGCCCTGGAATCTTAGTCAGTTCTATGTCATGGTGAAGATGTCGCCGAGACGTCCATCTACCGTACTGTACTGTATTGTTGGGTCCGTGTTGTAGAAGCTGATTTTGGTGTCTGTCGCTCGTTTGGGTTTCCGTTTCGCTGCGTCGCCCGGTGCCGGTTCGCTCTACTTTGCTTCTTTTGGTTGCTCCTTGATGTTAGTAGTCTACGACGTTTTGAGGATGCCCAAAAGAGAAAGGTTAGTGTACTGTACTGGGTAGGTAGGTCCTGTGGGGGGTGATGGACTGCTCTCCCCCCAGGAGGTAGCTGCCCCGGCCCCAGTAAGGTCAATGGCGCTTACCGAATCGGCAGGCGCGAACATGGCAGGGGATACATACTTTCAGCACCAAGGACCGCGGAATCTGCAAGTACATGGCGACAGCTCATGGCCCAAAGAAGCAAAACCATAGCACCTGCAGTTGCGCTGGTAAGCGCGATTGAGTTTAGTACAGGGCTCCCTATAAGGTTAACCAGATCCTTAGTTGTGACTTGAAATGGGGGTGTTGGATCACTCACCTTCATCCCTCCCCATAATGTTTTTTATTTTTTTTTATTTATTAAAGTTCTTTGTGCAGGAGGAATTAACTACGTCGTTGGTGTCATTCATTGAAATTGCGGTCAAGAAAGGCAGTCGTTAGGGTTTTGTCTTTGCACACAATAAGCAGATTGATCTCATGATGCCCTCATGACTCCAGGACAGCCCGTGCTGGTGGAATCAGTACTAGCAACAGCCTATTTATGAATGAGTTCTATCTAGATCTATCTATTGATTGTCCATCTGCTGTCTCTCAGCTTGGCTCAGGTCAGGTCAGGTCAGGCAGCCCTATGTGTTACATTAGAGTTCTTTCAAGCCCTTGGCGTATGATATTGGTCAAACGACGCTATCTAATCGAGCTGGCGTCACTGAGGACGACCCTGATACCCACAAGGCTTCTGGATTCTTTCTAGTACCGGCATCGGCCTTCCTCATGCTCCTAAATCGAGCTATGGTCTGTTCTTTAAGCTTTTGTCCCTGTCGATTCCATTCCTCAGGACCTCGAAAGTTCAAGTGGACTGCGAGGCCAATGAGAGGTAGGTAGCACGAAGGTAAAGAGTTTACCTGTTCTACTGCAATGTAAAAAGCGGTATATTGACTTTGGTCGACCTCGTTTAGCGTTTGTGCGCTGCCAAATATTTCAGGGTTCTCACGAAGAGGTCATGACATCACATGTCAAGTCAGGCAAATTTAATTATATCAAATCAGATCAGATCAGATCAGACGGTAGACGGTACAGTACACACCACTGTATTACTGGATGGACGATTGACGGTCATGCACCGGAAATGCAATGCAACACTTGTTACGCCATCGGCTGCAAACCCAAGGCAGCATATCTGATTACATACATGCTGCAGGCAGAAGACAACCAACAAAGTACCCGTCTTGAATAGGGTTCGTACAACTCATCAAACACGATGGACAGCAGCAATTAGCGTTGAGGCCAGCGGGTGGGTTGCAGTGACTGATACCTACCTAGCAAAGCAAGCACGGCATAAACTCTACGCTTTCTTTCACTTGCTTTGTTAGACCCCTTCGTATTGGGCAAACTTAACTCGTTTCTTTTGTTCCAGTCACCGGCTCTGACTCTGTGACATGTCTGATCCTGACCGTGCATCGAACAGCATTTTGCTCCATCCTGTGATTTCATGATTGTGGTTTATTTCTCAATCATACGTACATGGTGATGCCCAAGCTTCGCCTAAAAGTCTAATTGTGTGGCCTACCTTACATCGGGCTACTGTATCTCGGCAGTGACCTATGTATCCGTATCTCCTTAGGATTTCAGTTGCCTGCCGTACTCAACAAGCGTTTCCATTGTGATCTGGTTCACCGACTGTTCTGTCATTCACGGCAGTACCCTTTACCTCGCGCCTCTGCCTGTCACCTGATGCACAGTAGGTCTATGGTATGGGCGCTTGTTCGTCTAGTCTGGTACTGTCCTGAACTATATTTTGTGGTCGCAATTTGGATAATGGATCTTACTGCCTATCTATTGAGTCAGCCTCACATCGTCATATCTACCTGTCCAAATATTAGACGCGGTATCCGTTCAGCCGAGGTGTTTCGGACGACTCATTACAGTGCATACCGTTACCTAGGTACCCTAGTTAATAGACTAGAGAGTTGAGCGTTTCGTCAACGGTCTCCTATACAAGTTTAATTAAGTTTTTTCTCTTCTATGACTCTGAGAAATTTACCGCCTGTTTGTTTGTTCATCCGTTTGCTCGATAAACTCAACGCCGAGGCTGTTTGGACTTGTTGATTGGGCACATTTTTGACTTTGATCACACATGACTCCATTTGAGTGAGACACCAATAAAGATTCACGTCGATGTCAAAGTTTGAACCGTTTACCAGAATAAATTTACCAAAGTGAAAGTCTAACCAGAATTCAAGTTTCCCACATTTCCCCTTTACTGTCCTGTATCTCTGCACTTTGGTTTGGTTACGTTACACAGAGAAAAATGGTCCGCGGCAGGACGCCCAATACGGTATCAATGCCAAGCCGAGAAAGGGCAGTAAAAAGTGACAAGCGACAGATTATTTCCAGTCTCATTTCCATCCATGGCTCCCCGATGTTGCACCAGTCGTCATAAGCGTGTGTCGTGTGTCCTGTGACACCTAGGCTGATCGACAGCAGTAGGTATTATCTAGCGTTGTTTGGCCTTGAAAGTTCTCACCGGTCTGGTCACAGCATCAATGCTTTGTTACAAGTCGTATTGTCAACATGTCCAGTCTTGGATGGATGCGAATGTTTGCCCGGTAGTGTTCCGCTGAGGTCCACAATATGGCCATGCATGTATGTACTGTACATCCTTTAGATCTTTGTTCCGGAGACAGAGACAGAATGTGTGGGGGATCATGCATGACCCATGTTTTATTGTCGATGCCAACCCTGACCTGAATCTTGAGTCTGCTCCACCTTTGTACCTGTGCTCGATGCCAAGTGCAGTACTGTTTGTGAGGCGCTATAAACGGTGCAGAAGTTGAATGTTGATTTATGAGGCTTAACGGTCAGTACTAGATCTAGATCTATGCCATGTGTTAGATTCATGGTGGGCTAATACCAGATGATATGATATGGCAAAACTCTGAGGTCTCAGTTCCCCAGCTTCGTTTGCATCACAATGGAATCGATGTTAGAATGGCGCCCTTGGACGTGGCTTAGTCTTGGCTCAGGAACCGCTGGAGGGGGACCACTTTTTCCCACATGGTCAACCGCCTTATGCGTTGTACGTACGGATATTGTAACGTAGTTGTTGGTGGTCGAGGTTTGTATTGAGCCTGGACCACTGGATTAACTGCTAGGTTCTTGTCCTGACGCTCTTTTCAGTTCAGTTCAGTTCCTGATGTCCATGACATTGGATGTAATCTCATAACCCGTCGGCTACTGTCTTAGGCGTATCCACCGTTGCTTCATCACCAAACTCTAATCTTTGAGCACCAATTATTCTCCCTGCCTTGTTGTTGATACTTGTTGAACCCATGTTTTCTTGCTAAGCGATTATGAACCGTAAGCCGATCATTTCAAGGATCCCCTGCGCGGGCAATCACAACCCATTGTCACGTATCCATAAATGTCATTATTTGCCTTTTATCTTTCCTATTGTAGCTTCTTGCTTTGACTTTATGTACCTATTTCTCTGCCGTTTGTTGGCGAACTGATTACCACTCTTGGTTCCGCACCGTCAATCTCATCTCATCTCATATCATCTGATGTTTGACCTCAAGGTTACAGACAGAAAAGAAAAGAAAATAAAGAAAAGAAACCCATCAGAATGTAAATATTAGAGTTTAGATCCTGAACGGTGAAGTAACGACTCGTGTGCCTCCAATATGGATATCCACATGACTACTACATACACTTAATAAACTGCCCTCGAATCCGCCAAGCGGCATCAACAAGTGGGTGTGTTGTAGGAAATCAATGTGACCCGTATATGTATCCAAAGTACGAATCTAGGGGCTCTTCTCCACTGGAAGTGCCAAAACTCGAAACAAATGATGATTCCTACTCTTATTCCCGCTAGCTAATGCCCGCGCTGCCACTTTACTCGGGCCTACTGCAAGGGGTTCTCACGTTATCTCGACTGTATGTACGGGAGTACGGATTTGCATGGACCGCTCAGTGATCAACGGAAACATGAGCTCCGAAGCTAGGCTTCAGCTAGGATCTTTTTACTTCGGCGCCATCAACATCTCCACTTCCTTCGAGCGGATTTCTTTCCAGTCTTTTCTAGAGCTCCGAAATCATCTGTCTCGCCTCTTCGCTCTTTGTTCCTGCGCCAGCTTATCCCTTATTCAACGGCCGGCCATGACGAGGCACGGCTTCAAAGACGAAACTTTACTTCACTCCCCTCCGGCTATTGCTATTCCTGGACTGAATCGTATTTTGCCTGCCTTAGATATGATATCGTGGGTCAAACATGGGTGAGACGACTCGCAACAATCCACAACCGCCTCTTCTAGAAGTTCTAGCCTCTTTCTCTTTCTCTTCCGCTTTGCTTACTAACCCAACCTAATCTAACTACTAAATTAGACTATACTGTACTATCGCTCGTCCGTTTCCCCTGTTCTAGGACCTCTTGGCGTTTCGAGGCTAGGTCGTTCTGGAGTCTCAGCCGCCAGATCAAGCCATACGACCTCCAAGAGAACTTCAAACAAGCCTCAAGGGGTCGTGAACTCTACGCGAGAATATGGCGTCCCTCAGAACGTTGCGGGCTTGCAGCGTTGCAGCCGTAGATCTCTCGGCGCACTATCCCTCTACGGATGAAAGATGAATCTGCCAAGCTTTTCGCCATGACCATTACTGAATTGCGGCTTGACTACGCCTAATTTTCCTGTTTCTTTTCCCATTGTACTGTACTGTACTGTCTTGCACGACTTGGTGCACTCCCATTTGCCGCCATTGTTTTTGAGTTTGATGGCTTGCCAGTACCTGAACGCCCATCCAGCAATGGCAATTCTGCTGGCTGATCTCTGGCTCGGAACACCCGAACTCACTCGATCTATCCGAACGCCCAAGATTTCAAATACTGCGATCCAGTCACGGGGAAATGAATGACTGCATATGTCAGGTAGGTAGATTGTAACCACTATACTATACAGCAAAGTCTATCATGAAGCCAACTCCAGTACCAACTACTATGCGTGATTCTATTATACAGATGGATGAGTGAGTGAGTGGCTTGGACTAGAATCGAGACGTCTCATAAATGGAACGTTTCTGTCTTTTGAGGCTTGATCGGTTCTCAGTCTGGAACCGTCATGATGCTATTTCACAGCAACTACGCCTTCTTCTTTCCGATATTCCAGCCCCATGATCGGAGCACCTTGACAGCCTTGGGCGTTACGGCGGCCGTTAATGGTACTCGAATAAAGATGAAGCTCTTGTGGATGGCGTACGCGAGCGCCAGCTGGGTTGCTAAGCCTGTCACAGAAGATTGAGTCGTTAGCCTTTCTCTCCAACTGAACAAGCGGCCCCTCCTCCTTCCCACATCATGAATCAACAGGAGCATCTTCTCCATGCGCCCAGGGGCAAACCAGTTGGATGGTACTCACTAGCATCGACGCGATTCCGCTCTTGGGCCTTCTCAACACCCCAGGTGGCCATCTCCATCTTGTCACTGATGTCATCATCGCCAAGTGCCCTGGCCTCAGCCTTCCGGAAAGACTGCCAGTAAGTCTGCCAGGTCTCCCGAAGAGAATCGGGAATCATCTGCTTGATTGCCGACATCACACGATGCTCGACCTCACCTAACCCCACGAGCAGCACACGTTAGCAATCGGTTTGACAGCATAGGCCCGCAAAGCCTCATCGACGGATATGGATGAAGCCGCGGCGGTATCTTACCGATCTTCTCAGCCCCTACCATTCGAACGAATAGGAAGCAGAAAGGAAAGTCCAGAACAGACAGCCCAAGGTAAACGCCAACCGTCACCCAGCCATACTCCCTGGTGAGTTTCTTGAGCCTGGCGGTGAGGCCAGTGGCTTCATCGGTTTTACCAACGGCTGGACCCTTGTTCGTCTTGCGCTTCGTACTGAAGCGAAATCCACGCCTCAACACACCCTGGAGCATGTTTGGTGTTGTGGTTCTTGATGCGAAGCGGGCGTTCCTGAGCCGGCCCATCATGCCCTCCCACGGGACAGAGCCAATCCTCCATCTTAAAAGCTGACGGCCAGTTTTGTTCCCCGATTGTGACGTGAAGAGCCTTCTCCATGCGCCATTCCAGGCTGCTTGTTGAGCTGGCTGGCCAAAAGCTCGTAGTGGCGCGTTAACGCCGCGGACTGATTGTCTTAACATGGCTTCAACTAGAGAAAGTTTCGTTTTTTTTTTCTTCCTCACGCAAAGTGCCAATGCCTCGTGTTGCGATCAAGGAGGACGTTGTTGGAAAACCTCGTGATCGGTTTGAAGCGGGTAAGAGGCGATAATAACTCGCAACTAATCGGAGCTTTCGGACTTAATATATCGGGTTCGAGTGATGGTCAGAATGCAAGAAACCGTTCAGATTCATAATCAAAGCATCGTGTCTCTTTTTCTTGACTTTGCACACTGTAATTGTGTCCCCTCGTAGTTCCTCGGTCCCGTTCGGCAGGAAGAATTTGTGGTTTCGTTTGAACGGGGAAATTTTTGGATGGTCGGCAAGCCCATGATGTAAAACAGCGCCACAATGTAGGATGTTATGACGCACCTATGATGTGTGGCTGTGCTATCTATCACGTGTGTATCAGACGTCTTTAACAGTTGACTACCAACTACGCAAAGCAATTGGGATCATTCTAAAAACAATCAATCTCAGTGCAAGTAGTACAATTCGAGACATTGTTTCGGATCGCTGTTACAATTTGGCGAAGTTTGAAAAGCTGTGTCGGGAAGACCTTGCTGTCTAAGAGTTCTCCTTGTTAGTCTGAGGTCGAGTGTTAAAAGCCAAGGTTACCGGGTAGTACGAGCATCGAGATGCGAATTGTCTCAAGCTACAATTTCCTAATTCCGAAGCTGGATTCATTGTTGGGTATTGGCATGTTTGAGGCCGCAGGTAGGTTAATTCGTTGCCTGCGGCAAGGAACTACTGGCCCTAGGGTAAGGATGGCCTTCAGGCAATTGAGGTTATCCTGATACAGCTTTCATAGAAGATCAATATCATGGATTGAGAGTCCCAGTTGGATGTGATAGTGCAGGGTTCAGGCTGGGTAAATTTTGCCTTTGAAATGCCGTGATGGCAACTGCCAGTCCTTGTATCTCCTAAGGTTGATTACGTTTCATGGTGGCAGACAGACAAACCGAAATGCCCAAATACAATATACCACAAAAGAATTTGCGATAAACAATTTACTTGAAGTAGAGCT
The DNA here is from genome assembly GCF_020744385.1 of Fusarium flagelliforme. Taxonomy (NCBI): domain Eukaryota; kingdom Fungi; phylum Ascomycota; class Sordariomycetes; order Hypocreales; family Nectriaceae; genus Fusarium; species Fusarium flagelliforme. The sequence continues at coordinate 4,160,390 of NW_025763504.1, read as the reverse complement.
CACTGCTACTAACCGTTGAAGTTCCAGCCCAGTCGCTTCAGCATAAATCAAGAAAATAGTGGCCACTGGAGTGACTGTAATAACGAATCGCATTTGGAACATATCCTGCAGTGAAACCTTTGGGTGAACTCCATATTGGAATAAGATTCACAGAAGAGCGAAATGGCGTCTTTGTGTTATAAATCTGTGGAGGACGGCAATTGTGTGATTGTGTTGCTTATGTCTGTTAACAAAACCAAGGAGTTTGCTGTTAACAAGAGACACTTTCCAGTTTCTTTTTGTCTTGACAGGTGATGCTTGTCACTTGATCTACTTTTCTGGATTAATTCCAATTCACCATGGACCTATGAAGACTGCTGGTGAGTTCTGTCAATGGCATTGTTGCTAGGTACCTAGCAGTGGTAGGCACTGATCCAACTGGACGTTGTCCGATATCGCATTGTATCTCAAACACATTCGAGGTTCCTTCCTCAAACAATCACCGCCATTCACTGCTCTTCCTTCCCGCTCAATAAGCCCAACAATAACCAAGTGCAAATCATCTGGTTCTATTTCCCCTTCTCAGCTTGGTCTCTAACTCTTTAACAATCAACCGTCGCAATCTCGCATCACGTTTTCCTATACTTAGACCCAACGGTCTCTTTTGGCTGGAAAATGAAGGTACACTGGTGACCGAATACTGACTATGAACCTCGATTTGTCACCAGTATTCCGATCAATTTCTTTCTTGGCCGTCTACGGACGAGTTTCTCAATTTTGCGTCACCCTTAGAGGGTGCACTGAATCGAACACAGTCACTCATTTAAAACCCGCCTTCGAGTCGGTCCACACGATCACTTCATCTTAAACACTTTCATTCATTACCCACAGGCGCCGAGGATGCCTATAACTATCACTTATGGAAAAAGGAGAAACAGGTATATCTCGAGGACGCTAGGTTCACGGCCACAGAAGAACACAGCGAGCACATCACTGTCCAAACACCTATGTGCGTACTTCTAACACCAATTCCACGGTAGCCACTATTTTCTCTAACCATTCCATAGCATTAAATCTAAGCCTTGATGATAGTACAAAACGAACTCCACGAAAAAGAGCTATGCCCGGTCCGCAAACAGTAGAAGAAATGGCAAGCTGGTTATTGGACGACTCCACCCCCGAGTGCCTAGACAATGGCGATGAAGATTCCCCCTCCAAGAAGCGCCGAGCCAATACACCCGATATCTCGAGTGTTCGCGAGGATGGGCCAGCAATCTCACCCCTAAATCTACCTTCGCCGTTGGAAACGCCGTCTAACCGACCTTTGAAATACCCCCAGCAGTCGCGAGTGGCTAGACTCTCATCCAAGAGCCCAGGAAAGGTCCCCAAGCGGGCTGCCACTACTCGAGTCCGGAAGGATCGATCCCAAAGACGTGCAAGCACAAACCTGAAGCGGCAACTGTCTCTTGACCCATTGAAGTTCCATCCGACAAACAATTTCAAGGTCCCAACATCTGTACCGCTAGCTGCTGTGGATAGAAAAGTCAGAAGCTGTGCTACAGAAGGATCAAACACTACGCCTACAGGAGAAGACTGTGCCAGTGGCGAAGCTATCAGTGGAAAGCTCATTGCCATGCTAGCCGCGACTGATGCCCTGAAGCCAATTCCACAACGGACCAACTCTTCAAGCTCGAGGCTTACCCGTATGGTGCCATCCAAAGTGCTCGCCAAAGTTTCGAATGCTTGGGATCGGTTCCACCCGAAGACTTCGTCTCAAGAAAAAGGGCCGCTATACAAGCTCGTCGGCGACGATGGAGAAGGCACAGGAATGGATAAACATAAAGCTTATCCTGCCCCTGAATCGCCTGATAATATGTCCCCGATTAGTAACATCGAAATTCGTCTGAATGAAGGAGATAACCTCAACAAACGCAAAGTTCAGCGAATTGTAGGGGGTCGGGTGAACAGAAAGCCCTTGGCTGATGATGGAAAGTCTCTCAGGATTGGCAAACCTACTGAGGATCCGTTCTCTGAGCAGGATGGTTGGCATACCCCAACGAGTTTCGAGCACAGGTTGAAGGCAGGTCCAGACGAGGAGGAAACACAACGTCTCGCCCTTCCCCGCAGCCCATTCGACTCTGAGAAGGAATTCGACAGCAACATTGAAGATAGATTCTTGAACAGTACACCAGTTGGATCTTCGACGCCTCGCATCATCGTCAAGCGGGCTTCTGCATCCAGTGACGGGTACAGCTCTACGATTGATAGCATGAGTCCTTCCCAGAGGCGGCTTGACGTAAAGTTGAGCCAAACTCCGTTACAGTCTGACAGAGGAAATTCATCCCTAAACAACCTTGACAGACGCCCTATCGTTGACCCAGGCGAAGCAGCTTTGATCGACTCTGTTAGCCAGGCTCGGCGGGCTTGGGAGCGATCAACCGGGGGTTTCGCTTCTTTCGGTACTAAGAGGACCAAGAAGCATCCATCACCTAGCAAGGAGGTCCTGGAAGACTTAGAAAGGGAATTGCGACAATACGCTCATGAACAAGCCTCCGGAGCTGGTAGACACGAGCTTAACGAGTTAAATGTAGGCTATCTTGACGAGAGCCCTTTAAGGCCGCAAGAGAGGAAGAGGTTGAGTTTGACTCATCTTACGCTTACCAATCTCGACGAGCTAGTGCATCCAGTTTACGATGGAGCGCGCCACCGGCGAGGTTCTTCAGCGTCGATGCTCAAGTTTACATCTCAGGGGAAAGTCAGGCTACACAAGGACATACGGCTAGCAGCAGCTTACCGTCCGGCAGGGTCTTCTCCACATGACGTGGACGAGTTGCATTGTTAAGTGACGTCTGGAAACCATTGGCAGATCGGATGCGCCGATTCGATATCAAGTTCTTTCCCGGGGAGATACAGGAATTCCATGCGTGGTCAACTGCAATAATGGTCAAGGGAAATTTCTTTCTTTCTTTCTCTTTTTTTGTACTGAAGCGAGACGAACATCCACAGGATCACGGGCTATGTGTTCAGCCACGATCACGAGATTGTACTAGATAAGTCGCTGGCGATTGACAAGGCACGGGGCAAGATAGTTGCAGTGATAGAGCAAATTATACAATTCTTCTTTCAACTCTCAATAGAGGGTATCATCGCTATCATAATCGTACATGTGTATGTGTATGTTGTACATGTTGTAAGTCCAGAATGTCCTGCATTATCAAGTTGTTGAAGATGTCTAGTAGCGGTGGTGACGAGCACCGCGGCCATCGGTACCGTGCATACGTCGGGTTCCAGCAGCCTGTAGTGAAATTAGCGACTGTATTTCATTGAGAAAGATGAAAAGCGAGTGTTACCTTGACGCCAGGACGGCGAGTCAAGCTGCCCTTGAGCTTGAGAAGAGCACCGCTGACCTTGTCCTTCATAGAAGGTCGGCGCTGGTGATGGTGAACAGGGGCAGCACCGGCACCATGGGTACGTCGTCCAGCAGAACCGCCGCCAAACATGCCTCGGCGAGGCTTTCTGGTAGTGGTAGTGGTGGTGGTTCTGGTTGTGGTGTGATTGTGAGTACGGGCTGGGGTACGTCGGCGAGAGCTGAACATGGAGCGACGGGGGGCAGATTGATGGTGAGTTCGTGTAAGAGGCATGTTGGGTGGTTTTGTTTGTGTGGTAGGTAGTAGTAACTAAGTGTTCGTTTAAGAGTAAAAAGTTGTTGTGTTTATCTGCAAGGATGTATTGTGTTTGTGTCTTGGTGTATATTGATACTGATTCGGATATTGCAACTTGGAGCGGCCTCAACAGCACATTATATACACGTTTCCATAATTGTAAACTTGGAGATCCTGATCATAAACAGATTATTAGCTAAGGACATTATTGCATCACCTATTACGATTGCTGATGAAATAAGACCACAGGGAAACCTGATCAGCAGTTTGAATGTCGTGCAGATCCGATCAAGAGAACCCCTGTTGGAACTGGACCCTTGAGAAATTAAGCATCACAGGACTCTACTGCAGGACCCTGAAAGAAAATGAAGACAAGAAAAACTTGGAAAATGTAGATGAATGGGGATTTTGGAGGTGCACTTAAACGTCACTAGGTGGTATGGAAAGAGGCTTGATTGGTGGTGGATCCTTGTCGAGATGCAGGGTCTAAAAACAGGGGATCTTTGGGTGATGTCATAGTTTAATAGGGCTGGAGTCATGACAACGGTCTGAAACTTCAAGATGGATTGTTCCTTCCTTTCAGAGTGGACATTCTTATGGTGATCTTTGTTACCAAGAATAGCTTTCACAGATGCAGAGATGAAATGACGAAGCGATGGATCGAGATGGAAGAACGAACCGGGATCAGAACCAGACACTACGTAACATAGAGCGTTGACTCTTGAAGAATCCTTCAAAGTTGACAAGGTTCTCTTACTCAAGGATTGAATATCCTAGGGCCCCAAAAGAGGACATTGATTGTGATGACATCCATACAAAGTGAGATAGCCAAATGCTGTCTCCAACACATTAGCCGTTCCGAATGTCCAAAATTACCCTCGAAGATTCTTCTTGATGGTCTCCAGATCCTTGGCCGAAAATCCAAGACTGTTTACGTAGCCATCAAATCCTCGGTACTGCGCATCAACACCCTCGACAAAGGCCTTCCAAAAGGTAGGGCGCAGGCTGACCATGTTCCAAAAGCCAGGCACCTCAGTGTCATCCACGCCAACGGTCTCCTTGACAAACTGGATCAGCTTCTCACGTGCTGGTTCGATTCCGATACGTGATAGCATGTAGTCGAGAATGACGTCCTTCTGCTTTGTGCCCGCAAGGGTTTGAAGAAGACCCGCCACGACGCCTGTGCGGTCACGGCCAGCTATGAATGAAACGAGCATTTAGCATAAATCCTAAAACAGCGTAGCTTGACAGGTATCCTTACCAGTGCAGTGAAATAGGAAGGGATCGTTAGGGTTGTCTCGAATGTGGGCGAGGATTGCTCGGATAGTAGGCTTGTATGCCGCTACAACAGCCATCAACTGTACTCTCCAAGCAGCCCTGCCATCGTCCGCAGTGAAGTCAGCGGGAATGGGTTGAGGATAGGTAGTGACACGCTCAAAGAAGATGGACTCGACACCGGGGACCTTTGGGCTAGGATACGCCGCACGTTCCTCCTCGCTGCGGAGGTCAAAGACGGTCTTGACGTTGGAGGCGAGCCAAGAGATGGCTTCTGGGTCAACAGCTGCCGCATCGAGCATGCCAGAGCGGAAGATGAGTCCAGGACGAATAGCACTTCCAGGAACGGCGCCGAGATCGCGAATGTTGATCAGAGAACGAGTGGGAACGAAGGGTTTGCTGCTGAGAGCCGAGTTGAGAGACATAAGGTGGATAGGCTCTCGGGCGTGAATGGCCGCAACGGCCTCGAGCTCAGCACGAGAAAGTGACATTGTTCTTGTCTTTGTCTTCTGGGTATTGTGTTGTCTGAGTTTGATATGCTAGTTGTTGACTGGGATGGATGGGAATATAAATGTTCAGACTAAGCTGACACTGACACTGACACTGACACTGACACTGAGATTAACATTGGCATTGACATTGACACTGCCAGTTGTGGCGGCAGTGCCAGACAGGCACGGGACATTTCTACATTATAAACTTAAACTAACGCCTGAATTACAGAAAAATAGGTACTACAGTTACTCTGATTAGGCAAATTAGTCTTGTTAGCTGTAAGGTATTGTGGAATCTCCTATGTTTTGGAAGCAATTTATGATGGAGCTTAGTAGTCAACAGTTAATTGATAGTTATTGGCTCTTCTTTGCACAGAAATGGTAAGCTGAGATAGCTAACAGTATCTTACTTTCTATGTAAAGGAAATGCTCTAATCAAAGTCTGTCGTGAATAAGTTTTGTCTGGGCAACACTTGTACATGCGGAAGAAATACAATTTCCGTCAATTATGCCCCTAGGACCATCAGTCTGTGTTATAGGGAACTATGAGACTTTTTATTAATTTCTTTTCGTTCATACCTACCTAGAGTACCAAGGCAGTAGGTAGGTGTAAGTTGATGGCGGCTGTTATGTGACTTCCCCACCAATGTCAAATTCTTATCGATAACATGCACATCATCACCACTGCATCAATGGTCGTCACTCGACACTTTTCAACTTCATTACTGTATCTCTCTTTCAATTTCTCCGTGATTCGAAACACTAAACGCATCTGGCTCAGAGCCAATCCCAAGTCTTGACGCCAATTGAAGGGTAGAGCTATCAACAATGACTGCGGCGGGCCCCTTCACAAAATGGGGTCTCATCCTGCCCCTCCTAGTTGTCGCCTTTGCAGTCGCATATCGCCTTCAGCGGCCACTTACAGCTTCAGAAAACGGGAATTCGGTTACATACTGCTACAATTCCATTCGAACTCATGATCCTGACCAGGGTGAGGCTCAATGCTTCACTGTTGTCGATGGAGTCTTCACCGCTGTTGGCTCAAGTAGCGCTGATCAGACAACGATAGACGGTTATGTTATTCCAGGACTTTGGGATGGACATGGCCACTTACTTCAGTATGGAGAGTTCTTGCACTCTGTTGACTTGTTTGGTGCTCAGTCGTTGGAGGAAGTGCGGACTAGGATCAAGAACTATATTTCTGAGAACCCAGGAGCTGGTTCCAAGGATAGTTGGGTTCGTGGTGTTGGATGGGATCAGGAATTCTTTGGCCGCATGCCCACTGCTGTAAGTGATACATGGGGCTTGATACATTCTTACTGACTGGTCCATACAGGCCGATATCGCCCAGGACCCAGAGCTTAGCAATATCTATATCATGCTTGACCGTATCGACGTCCACTGCACTTGGGTTTCGCAGCCCGTACTCGACCTCCTTCCGGCAGACCTCCCCGAGGTAATCCCAGGAGGTGAAATCATCCGAGACCCTAGCCTTGGTGTCTTCTGCGACAATGCTATGGACTTGGTGATTTCCATCTGGCCCCAGCCGGGCCGCGATTTCAAGGCTCGTACAGTCAAAACTGCCATGAAGAAGCTCAACGAATTTGGTCTTGTCGGTATGCACGATGCTGGATCAACTCCCGAAACTCTGACTATGTACAACGAGCTATCTTCGAGTGATGACTGGACTCTTCGTGTCTATGCCATGATGGAGTGCCCTCAGCGTAACTCCTACTGTCCAGAGGAAGCCGTCAAGTTCGCCCGGGACGATGATCGTTTTACTGTTCAAAGCATCAAATTATTCGCAGGTATGTAACGCTCACGACAAGGTCTATACAATGACTAACTATAGAAGACGGGGCTCTTGGAAGCTGGGGAAGCGCTCTTCTCGAACCATACTCAGATCACCCCTGGACATCAGGTTCACTCCTTATCAACGCCTCTGCTCTCACTGATGTAACACAACGCTGGGCTGCCGATGGCTACCAGGTCAACATCCACGCCATTGGCGACCTTGCAAACCGCAATGCCATTGACGCGCTCGAGGCGGCTCTTGTGCAAGAGTGCCTCAATGAGGCCACTGCCCAGGGTGCTTCCCCGTCAACACCCGGCCAACCCTCACAAGAATCCCAGAGTTCAATTGAAGCTCGTGCAGCCTGCCAATCCCGCCATCGCTTCCGCATCGAGCACGCACAAATCATTCACCCAGACGACCAAAAGCGTATCCTCTCACTTGGAATCATCCCCTCTATCCAGCCCACGCACGCAACATCGGATATGAAGTATGCTCAATCTCGTCTGGGCAAAGATCGTACTTCATCTTCTGCCTACCGCATGCGTTCCCTTCTTCCGGCCAGTCCTATTCTTGGTAGTGATTTCCCGGTCGAACCCCCCAACCCGTTCCAAGGCATCTATGCCGCTGTGGCCCGCCGCAGTCCTCACACTGGTCGCGGAACTGAAGAAAGCCCTGATGGTTGGCATACGGATGAAGCGTTGAGTCTGGATGAGGCGATGTGGGGTTTCACTGGCGCTCCTGCTTATGGCGCCTTTCTTGATGGCCGTGCCGGTGTCATTCGCGAGGGTGCACTGGCTGATTGGGTTGTCCTTGATAAACCTATCGAGTCTTATAACGTCGAAGAGTTCCGGACATTGAAAGTGAAAGAGACTTGGGTGGCGGGGAAAAGGGTGTACACACGGCCTCGCGATGAAGAAGCGAGGTAGTCTATACCCTACAACAGTTGAGCAGTGGTACCACAAGACCTAACGTTGTAACTTTTGGTATATACAGCAGACTGGCCAACAATAACGACTGAAGAGTACCATCTAGACATGTATACAAGCGATTTCTAGACAAAAGAGATATGATTGATCAATTTACGTGCCCATGATGGTACTATCGACCAGGACATGGGAATCTAAGCCCGGTTGACAAGCTAACTAGTTGCAACTACAGATTGAGCTCCTAGACGATATAACATTTCTTTTGATAGTAACTGTTCGATAATTCAGCATCAGAGTCGGAACTGACAATGCAGATTCGAAACCTCATGGGACTCTCAGGAACAAGATGAAGTCGCTACTTCGTCTACTTTATCGCGTCCTGTATGACAAAAATCAACCGCCTGAACGCCACGCAATGGGTCTTGATTGTGAAGACCAGCCTCCATAGGCCCAACCCTGTAAGACTCGAATCGAAGAACGCCGAATATCATGAACCCGTTTTCTTTTTTCTTTTTCTTTTTTCTTCCCCTCCCTTGCTCTGTGAACTCTAGTCCACCTTGGCCGTGAGCTTGTTCTCCCACCACTTGGCGAACTTAACCGTGGGGATATCTACAGCTCGCCAGAAGATATCGGCCCACCAGAAGATAGTTGGAATCACGAAGAATGAGCTCAAAATGAATCCAGCAGTGAAACGGTGTCCTTCAGTACCCGTCACGCTGTACGCCCATTTCTCAAAGTGGTATCCGACCGCGTGGATGGCGGGTCCATGCATAAGATAAAGGGCATATGAGATTTTGCCTAGGTATTGCACGGAAGCCGAGTTGAAGACACGTTGCCAGTTAGCCGAGCGACTTACTGCGAGGGTGAAAACAACAGCTCCAGCACATTGCCAGTATCTGTATTTCTCGGCGTCCCACCACTTAGGTATTAACGAGGTGAGATAAATCCACCCAGGTGTTCTTTCGCCACCCTGATCAGGTTGGCTCATAAGATAGAGACCCACGATGCTAACCATAGCCCAGAAGATGCGCTGGTGCCATCTGGGACGAGCGGATGAGGTCTTCTCTTCCATTGGGAGGGCAGGGGGTGAAACATGAGCGCCGCGAATAAGATCGACCTCGGCAAGAACCATACCACACAGGAACATAAGGAACTCCCAACGCGAGTTTCTGTAGGTGAAAACCATGATACTGAAGACAGTAATCAACCTGTACTGGGTTCGAAGTCGAGCAGTTGCGATCAGGGTAAGGAACAGGTACAGCGAACATCGAAACTCAACGGGGATAGTCCATAGGTGTTGGTCATAGTCTTGATATGCCGTTAGTCAAGTTCACCTGTATGGCCGGGCTGACTTACTAGTACTTCCGCCATGAGTCTTCCAGCCGAAGACATGAAAAAACTTGAACATGTCCCTAGCCCAGTCTGCAAATTGAGCATAGTTTGTTGCGAGGCGTGGTGGGTGAGGCTCCCTGACATTCCTCATGTAAGTGCGGTCCATAGCAAACTCTCGAGTCTTTTCGTAGACCCCGAGGCGGATGAAGGTAACGATCATCAGGGTCGAGATGGCAGTAGGAAGGTAGAGACGAATGCCTCGTCGAAATACAAGAGAACTCATAGTGGTAGAGAAGTCCTGAGAATTTCGGCTTCGGATGAGTTTAAGGGGTCGATAGGAGAGGGCATATCCGGAAATAACAAAGAAAAGACAGACAGCAGGAGGACCCTGGTACCATAGTCGAAGGATTGGTAGTTTCAGAATATTGTAGTGAGCATCATCGCATCCCCAACCTTTGGCAATGATAAAAGCCTGGTAAAAGAAATGGCAGAACAAGACAACCAAGGCGGCAACACCTCGCATGCCGTCAAGATAGGCAGTGGGCGAGAGCCTAGCTGGTCGGATCTGGTCCCGGGCATGTCGTCCTTGAAGATAGCTAGGAACGAAGAACCAGGCGAAACGAACGAGGTAGACCCTCCAAGGAGTCGAGCGGACGTAGTCAACGGGAGCGAGAATGGGGCCGGCCCATTTCTCGTAGTGAGGTCGGTGATCGTGGTCGTCCCGACCGCTGTCGCTGTCAACGTCAGAGACGGACCTGTTGTCAAGCAAGCCCATCTTCTCTTCGTCCGAGAGAGAGTGTATACTAGGAGAGTGACGGGCCATTCTTGGGCGAGCGAGGCCAGAGAAGGCGTGGTGGAAATAGGATGAGTAAGAGAGTTGGGAGGCCGAATAGGAAAGAGTGGTTGTGGTGGTAGGTTTTGTAAGATAGGAAAGAGCCCGACGAGGACGACTGTGGAAGGAGCAAACCAAAAATGGCCTTGTTAAGGAAACAACTGGAAGGCAGCAATCGTTAATAGGTATGTTAGGGTATCCAATGCATCAACGAAGAAAGAGAAGAAGAAAAAAAAAGACAATAATCAAGAGTTTAACAGAGAAAATTCTGGTCAGAGATCTAGAAGATCGTTGCGGAGAGAGATGGACGGAAAGATGGGGAGATGGTTTGTGGAGGAGGAAGAGAAACGCCGAGATGCCAAGAGAGATAACCACCAGGGAATCTCTGCTGCTTTTAACAGTTGGGAAACACAAACGTCGATCCTGACGGGACGAAAGAAATGGGAAGCAGGAAACAAGGAGGGAAACTTTAGTATACATAGGATTGACGACACTCAAGGTTATACAGTATGTGCCTATCTCACAGTGTCACTCGCTGCTATGGGAGTGACAGCAAGCTTCCCGACGGGCTTCCGATTACATAGGTACCTACAACAAAGATACCTCCTGGGATCCAATGGCATAAATGAGTGGTCGTAAGCGACCTACCAGTTCGCACCGCCTCGTAAACCAAAACGACAATCACTGGGGACATGTTGCGTTTCAATGCAGCCGATGGCTTGATTTGGTTTGCTTCAAGACGCCCCGTTTCAGCAGATACGAACACCACCTCAGGTTACCCACCTAACTATTGTACTGATCTTCTGTCATTTCAGTCGTAGTTGAATTAGCTAGTCTAGGATAGTGGATAGAGATCTGCAGATTTTCTCGTCAAAGAACAGAACGTAATCGTCACTTGGCGAAGCTTGAGATGATGATCACAGATGCAGCTGTCGATTCAATCAATAACCTAGGTACCCAATCAATGAAGATGTTTAGAATACGAAATTCAAAACGCCAAGCATGAAGCATGAAGAGATAGAGCCGGTAAAGCGGCACTTGCACAACATACTATAAGTGCTTGGCTATATATAGTCGGCGTCTTAATAAACAATCCATGACATACTTTGTTCGTGCACACTAAGACCAAGCAAGACCTCTAACTAACCTAAAACTGGGGGGTCTCAGGTACCAGGGGTTGAGCAAGAACAAGCCTTGGCCAAGAAAAACTAAGGTGCCTACCCCTGTCCATCTGAACAGATTGGGTAACTTCCATAGGTTGTTGGTTCACGTATTTGTTATTTCCATCTGACTATCTACTAACAGTACACACTTTAAATAGACTACCTACCAACAACGGTATTGTCTTTATCAAATCCTTCCATCTCCAGGCTTGACAATTTAAAGCGCATGTGAAATAGATGTTCCCCTCACCTAAATCAATGACACTCATGCTCATCGTTTCGTCCTGACTCCTGACGTCGAACATTCACATTGACCCACCCACCAGACCCGATTATTCCAAACCATGGGGTGTCCAATGCTAGGATGATAGCTTGGAAACGCGCGTACTCAGTCTTTCCACCGTGCATACTGTAGTAGATATTTCACTGGGTTTCACCTTTACCCGTCAAGCACAAAACAGAAGCGTCAGGACAGTCAGTCAAGCTTTACGTTTGACAGCCACTGGATCTGTTTGGATCTGCTAAGCGGCTATTATCTTTACGACGGCGCCATTGAGAAACAGCCTCGGTGGCACAGGACGGGAAACCCGCCCTGATGATCGCAACTCAAGCGTCCATCACAACAAAAACAAAGCAAAGTCCATTGTAGCACACGGCTACTCGGCAGGACGATTAAGGTAGTAGTCCCGACGTTACAAACTCGACAAAAATCCCGGTGAAGCGTAACGCAGCAAACAAGATGCCGTAAATCACTCCCATTCCTATCAGCCATAACTACCTATATTGCGATATGGTAGATTGAAACTCAATCCAAATCCTGAGCGCACATTGTGTAATCCAGCAAATAATATACATACAGCACAGTAGTTAATCAAGGCTTGGCATCTGTTGGTTCGTCATCCAAAGCCCGATCTCTAGGCCCGATCTGCCCGTCTATCTAGATGCATCTGTCTCTTCATCAACGCGAAACAACTAGCAAAGCTTTCTGCTGTCATCCGCATGCCCCAACCACATGTTCATATGTATTCTTCGCAAGCACGTCCCTCTCCACATGGGCGCAGGGTGTCAACAACACGGCGCGTCTTGAGTTCATGGCTGACGACAACAGAATCATGGGGCTGACCGATATACAGTGTTACTATACCGTCTCAATACAGTCCAAGGAATGTCTAAAACTACCGTACCTTGATACATATATAAATTGCCCTGGCCTCATCTCGTATCATGACACTTGCGTCTTCACCGCTTTCAGTATGGATGGGTGCAATTTGTTCCTTGATCAGCATGGCCATCGCCACCACCATGACTTTTACTGACTGTACCTTGCACCATCTGCTCTATAACAAAGCAAGTCGGGAAACGGACTCGTTTCCGTCTAACCGCCTTGGTATGCGTAACTCTTACTATTATGGGTGCACATCGCTCTGGAAAATATGCCAGTCTTATGATTCGTATCTGCCATGAGATTTCTTCAAGCATAGGTACCTACGGCATTTTTAGCATCATATTATGGCTGGCATTGCTTTTGGTTCTTGGGTTTCCACCAGTAACAGATAAGTAAAATTACTCGCACCTAGCACAAACATTCATCTTCCAAATATCAGGGACTAGAAGAAAATTTATCGTATCGTATATTTTACATAATCTCCATAGTAAGCGAGCAACATCACATACTATTCGTAGGATGGCTGTTTGATAAATCAATATAAATGCAATAAAAGCCTGGCTCATGGCTAAATAGAAACGCCCCATTTTTGACTCGAACACCTTTAACTCCCTAAAAACAACCCTTTTATCGTGTATAGTCGTCGCTAGTTCTCGAGCCAGTCGAGGAAGTCGGGGGTGAAGTAGCTAACCACGATGGTGGCACCAGCTCGAAGAATGCCCTCCGTCGACTCGAAGGCCATGGCCTTGAGGTCAAAGACACCGGCCTTGGCTCCAGCGTGGATCATGGCGTATTCACCGCTGACCTGGTATGCGGCCACGGGAAGATCCTTGCCCAAGTCCTTAGCGTCACTGATAATGTCGAGATACTGACTAGCTGGCTTGACCATAATGATATCGGCTCCCTCATTGATGTCCCGAACAATAGCACGTCGAGCAAGACCGCGACCACCAGGAGGAAGCTGGTAGCACTTTCGATCACCAAATGAAGGCGCTGAGCCAGCAGCATCTCGGAAAGGGCCGTACAAACAGCCAGAGAACTTAGCAGAGTAAGACATGAGAACCGTCTTGTGGGCGATTCCTTCCTCGATCAGCTTTAGCTTGATAGCGCGAATACGACCATCGTTCATATCGGAAGGAGCAACACATTGAGCACCGGCCTTGGCGTAAGCAATGGCAACATCCGAGATACGGTCGACTGATAGCTGGTTGTTGAGGCTGCCATCATCACGAAGAATACCACAGTGGCCGTGAGAGGTATACTCGCAAAGACAGACGTCACAGCAGATAAAAAGTTGAGGGAAACGACGGCGGATGATTTGAATGGCTCGGATAACGGGACCTTCGGGATCGTCTGCGGCCGTGCCAAGAGCATCCTTGGTACCGGGTTGCATGGGAACACCAAATAGCATAACAGAGCGAAGACCCTTGTGCACTAGAGGCTCGAGGAAAGGGATCAGCTTGTCACAGCTAAGCTGGTGCTGACCAGGGAGAGAAGGAACGAGAATCATATCGCCCTCGCCGTCGGTGACGAAAATGGGGTAAATAAGCATGGACTATTTCTGTTGTCAGACATGGTTTTTGTGCGCATTTTGCATTGCATACCTTGGTGAGCTGACGCTCAGCCTGCCATGAGCGGGCGAGAGGGTGGAAGTATCCGCCATGGAGCTGGCTTGAAATATCGCCCGAGATGCTGACGCTGGTGGCAGCGGTGCTGGCGTAGGACATGGCCCTCGAGACGTGCGAGGCTCTATCGTCGATGGTGGAAGCGGATGAGCGGGGGCCAGGAATTTGAGGACGGCGAGCGCCATTGGCATCGCGGAGGCTCAAGTCTTGAACGAGGCTGGAGAAAGACATGGTGGATGAGGTGATTGAGATTGTTTCGTGAATTGAGATGTGTGTTTTGTTCAAGTCGGAAAGCGAAAGTTTCAGAGCGCGACGGAGACGGCGGGCATCTAGGTGGCCAAAAACTCAACTGGGGGTCCTTGCGATAGGCGGAATAGGTCGGGGAGAGGATGACGAGTGTTTCGAGATGAGAAGATGAAACAACACAACACAAAAACACAAACAATGAAGGGGGTATCGGAAGACTTGGAGGATGAAGAAGGAAGAGTGAAATTGTAAGTCAAGAAGATGGGGGAGGGCGAAGGATGATAAAAGGGATTTGGTGTTGGATCAATAGTAATGGCAATTGCCAATGAGAGTGCCGCTATATTTCACTTCAGCCCGTCAGCGACTTCCTTTTCGCTCATGTGCAAAACGGCATAATCGGTCATGTTCGGAAAGTCCGTGGCTTGGCCAATCAGAAGAACCAATCGCCCACCGACTCCATCGAAACTGCCAATCGCTTTCACTTGCCACTGGAAAATTTCCTCAATAGTCTTAGTCGTACTTGCCCTGCGCCGGCGACTACCGGTCTCGCAATCGCATCGAACCAGATCTAGGCGACCCTGAAGAAAGAACCTCGGAACAAAAATATTATTCAGGGACTGAACACCTACATCAATAAATTGAGAAAATGTCATTGAGCCTTTCCTATCTGATCTTATTCTCTTCACAATTGTCATCATAGAAACTGGCTGTGCAATGCAGAAGCCGCTGAAAACTGCCGGCCCCCGCAAGCCAATGATGACCCCAGCTTTGCTAATTACTTCTTCACCTCCGTCTCCATGTTAGGCCTTCCATACTTCTGCCCTTCCGGCCGCTACCGGTCCCTGTCCCCGGAGGACGGACCGAGTGGGGGCAATAGTCTCCGGAGAACCAGAGCAACGGTAAAAATATCGCGTGACTGTTCTTGACACTTAACATCTCCTCGGGATGATCTATCCCCTCAATCAAAATAAGGAGTCAGATTCGGATATTCAGTCGGGGCTTCCTCTCCCACCGTATTCGGATACAAAACATCGGAGCTATGCAGATAAGCTGATCCAAATCATCTCTCAGCCCAACAAGTCTCAGCCTTGAACATTTCACTGGTGAAACACTCCGCTTGGGACGGACGGCAGAAGACCTGCCCGATTGATACCTACATCTTCTATCTTCCACAGTGCTAGCGTCAAAGTTTTGTGCTACTTTGGTGCACGTTTCCCAACCATCAGAGACTCAAAAAAGATGCGTGAACGTGGTGAACGATATTAGATAATCACGGTTACAGGCTGCCTTCTCTCATCGTCCCGTAGCCCTCCCATGAATGCAGAATTGACAAGTTGACAAGCCGCCACTCTCTCAGCCCTACAGAACGAGACTAGCATCTCTTTCAGAACCACCAATAAATTCAAGACCCCACCTTTCGCTAATACCCGTTCATATGCCTTTTGTAGTCCATCAAAGACAATCCATTCGTGCCCATATCCTTCATGTACATGCCCAAAAACATGCAACAGGGGGCGGACACGCCAAATTTCTTGTAGAAGATGATGGCAACCGAAGTTCAAGTCGAGATGGCCAAATGGTGGGCCGTGAGTAATGACAATATCTGTGTCGTCTGGAACCGTTTCTGACCATACATCTTCGGTCCGAGGGTACTGGAAAGGCCAATTTCCATTACGAGGTGAGAGCGGACTTCCGTATATTTTCAACTGTCGACCGTTGGCGCAGGTGATGGTTTTGGCCCCGTTCTCGAGATAGATGCAGTCTCCCCAGTCAGGCACTTCTTTTGCGGCCTCGGATATCTTGGTGCAATCGCGGGTTCTCTGAAGTGAAATGTCATGGTTACCTGCTACGACAATTTGGTAATGGTCAGTCATATATCAATGCAAGAACTACCTCGGCAACGGGAGGGAACTTATTTTGTGTGGATGCGGCTGGGAGTTGAGCCAAGTGATGACGGCCTTGAGTTCTTTCAACGAGCCTGACTGCGTAAGATCCCCCGCATGAATGAGGACATCCCCGGAAGGCAAGTCTGGCAGGGAGTTATGCGTGTCTGAAATGCATACTATTCTCACAGGGCTTGTTGGGGATTTCTGAGTGATGCGCCGATGCGTGTAGATGCATTGTGCTAGAAAAGCGCACGGCGTAGACCAAAACCTTTCCCATCTCGATGGGCGTTGACGACGGCGATCAAGTAGAGAGTCGAGTCCTGTTTGCTGCTTAATGGAAAACATAATGAGATAGTTGATATGTGAGGGGGAATTCGGTGTAGTTGAGGAAAGGAAAACAAAGCAGCTCGTGAAGTTGCAGTTTTTGAGCATACGTGGTCACCTGTAAAGACACTCGTGGAACTCTATCATCACAGCCAATAAAACGAAGTAAACTACGAGCTTTAGGTGTCATTCATTTTGAACTGTTGTAGTTGATCGGTTGATTGTTAATGACCTAACGGAAATTTCGAAGCTGACTTTTATTTCACGTGAAATCATGCTGGAATTGTTGCTTTACCGACGCTATCCACAGACATCACCATATATACTTCCAATGGCTTTGAGCTTCAGTCATAAACTATTATTCTTGTCTATATATACTATGTTTGGAGTGCAGGAGCTTCAATCACTTATGTGGGATTTAGTTGAAGCCGATCCAGCAGTGGATGGTGATGCTTTTGCTGTAGATTGAGCTGGCGGCTTCTCAATTGACGGCTTCTTAGCCGAAGCTTCTTCAGTTGGGGGCTCCTCAGCCGGTGGTTTCTCAGCTGGTTCTTCTGCTGGCGATGCTTCAGCCGGTGGTTCTTCAGCTGGCGGCTCCTCAGCCGGTGGTTTCTCAGCTGGTTCTTCTGCTGGCGATGCTTCAGCCGGTGGTGCTTCACTTGATACCTCGTCAACCCAATGTCCCACACGAGACTCAGTTGCTATATAAGAACTCTTCTTTGGATGTTTATGTTTATGATTGTGCTTATGTCCGTGTGATCTTGACTTCCCAGTAGACCTCCTCATAGGGGGGGCGTTGTAGGGACCCCAAGAGTCGGTGCAGCAAAGCAACATAGCCATAAACGGCGGCCTGCCATGGTGTCTGCTAATACTGTGGCCGCTCCTCCTGCTTCTGCTACCATGGCTTCTGCTACCATGGCTTCCGCCGTGGTGACTTTTGCTATGCTCACTTTTGTGATGCGTGTTGCTCCTCGACTTAGACCCTTCACCAGACATGATGGACGGGGGTTCTCTAATATAGTCGCTTGGTAAATGATTGAAGGTATTCTGGACCGGAAAAAGAGTATAACGAGGAAGGGGCAATTCTTTGGTAGAGTTCAACCGCCGTATATATATACTCATACTGAAGAGTGATTATCAGCATCCATTATCATATGAACTCACTTATTGCAGCAGTTCTGTTGATCATACCAAGCATTCCCAAGCTCGGTTTCTATTTGAGTGACTCAAAGAACTAGTGGTACAGTAGCAGTGTACAACGAATAAATCACATTCCCCATTCATGCATCGCCAATCATCCGATCTTTTTGTTCAACGCCTTAGACTCCCCTCAGTTGTGTGTTGTCCCTGGAGTCCATAGGCTTGTATCGCTCGTTCAGTGCATCCTCCACCGTTTTGTTCACCTTGTCCTCGGGCTTGTTAAATCGCTGCTGGAGGGCTCGCTCCACAGGAGTCAGCACGGAAAGAGCTCCATCCTCTTGAGCAATGTCGACGTTTTCCTTATCCTTGCTGTGATCCAGAGCAACGCTAGCAAACTCCTTGCTTTCAGCCTTTGCCTTCTTATAAGCGCTCTTGGCTGCCGCAGCAACCTTTCCACTGGCGTCGCCGAGCTTAGCAGCCTCCTCTTTCACAAAGGGCTTGGCCCGTTGTTCGGCCGCCTTTGCTTTTTGTCCAGCCTCCTCGACAACTTCTGAAGGGCTAGCGCCGACAGCTCGAGCCCAAAGTCGTGATGCAGTCTCCTCAAGGCCTTCGCGCACTTGAACCCAATCGGTGTGCTGTACCCATCGCGCTGCGTTTTCGACTTCAGTGTTCCATCGGTCCTTTGCAATCTCGACAGTCTTGGCCCTCTGAGCAGCGGCAACTTCGGACCGCGTGGGTGGTGGCAGCGGTGGCAAAGGATCGATCAAGCCCTGAAGAGCAAGAGCTTGGGCGCGAAGTGCTGAGCCTTGTTGCTCACGAGTACGTTGGTGAGCGAGCACTGAAAGGTAGGCGAGGGAGAGGGTCAGTGTAACACCGCCGGTCTAACAATTAAGTCAGTACTTTAATCCATGCAAAGTAGAGCATTTTTGCTCATAAAGTCACGCACAAAGCCGGTGGTGAAGCCCATGATTTATGTTGTTAGAGCTTTGCCCAGTAGGCTGATATGGATGCGGTAATTTGTCGGGTTCTTGACGTATCGATAGATGACCAAATTGAAGACGACGGTCGATAAAAGCTCAAAATCAACGTATCATAGCGTGCGCGAGCTCAATTGCCCCCGTATCGCGTGCAATTCTCCCTTTAGGAAGCTGTTGAAGAGGTTCTGTTGGTGGTGGGTTGACGTAGCGCAGAGGCTCTCGGCAGACAAGACAAGCCGGCTCCGAAAAGTCCCAGCCAAAAATTTCCCTCCACCAAAAACTGTCCGATCAAGAGGCAGATTTGCGGATCGGAGAGGTGGTGCCCACGTACAGGACAACGACAATAAGAAAACGCAATCGAATTCGTTTTCTCCGAACCGAATATCGCCCTCCCAATTGATCAGACACCCTAGAATTTCGCTACAATGGCTGGTGGTACCGTCAAATATCGGCATCTGAGCCGCAACTCAGCAGCTCGTATGGCGCTGCTGCGCGGTCTTGTATCTCAACTCGTCCAACATGAACAAATCCACACAACATACGCCAAGGCAAAGGAGGCCCAGCGCATGGCAGAGAAGCTTATCACATTGGCAAAGAGGGACAACGAGCCCGCACGAAGATCAGCCCAGGGTATCCTATACGTATGTCGAATCAATCATTTCATGGGGCCACTATGCTAAAAGATTCTCGCAGACACCGCACACACTTCTACCCAAACTACTAGGCGAGCTAAGAACACGATATTTGGATCGAGAGGGCGGCTACACTCGTGTGGTCCGCACTGAGTCTAAGAACACCTACGATCAGGGCGAGAGCGCCATCCTCGAATTTGTCGACGGTCCCAAGGACTCGCGTTTTATGATGACGGCCAAGACAGTCGCCCGCGACCGTATGCTTGGGATGAAGCACACACCAGTTACAAGGACGAACATGAAGAAGGTCACACAGTTTCGCGGCGAGGAGCCTTTCGAGGAGATGGTGCGAAGGTTTATGGTTCTCAAGGCCAATGACGAGACTGTACCACAAAGAGACGAGAGCAGCTTGGCTGAGGTTGAGTCTGCAAAGATGGCTGACAAGAATGCTGAGCGGGCAAAAGAGATGGCCGCAGGAATCGTGCCTGAGTCAGTGAAGAAGACATCACAATAAAAGAAATCGCCATCGAAGCGAGGTGTACCATATCATGAGGAGGGCGAGGCTCTGCGCAAAAGAACTGTATCAATTATTGTATCATGACATGACGGTTTTCATCTAATTTGAATTTTGAATTAAATGTTGAACCTCTGCCCAAATTATATACCAACTTTTCCAATATACTCCTGAAGTAAGACACATCTAAATAAATTCAAAGGTATCGCCGCGGTCCTGAATCATCTTACCAACTCTCTTGGATCCCACAATTCGCTCCAACTTCATCACATCGTACTTGGAGAACACGACCTTGACGGTTCCCTGGCCAGGCTCAAGCCGTAGATCCTGCTCACTCTTGCTAAGATATCCACCCGCAATCTCACTATAGAAGATGGGGTTGTCAGGTAAACCGTAAAAGATAACTCGCTGCACACCGCGGAATTGGTATCGTCGAAAGTGATGCGCTCGTTCGGTGTATAGCAACACGCGGTGACGACCGTTGAGGAAGTGCGAGCGCGCTCGGGATGCTTCTGGGACGTCCGCGTACTCGGAGATCGCGCCAAATGTGATATTCTCTACGGCGCTTGATGTAGCAAAGTAGTTGCGCACGCGAACAAAGTCAAGATAGGAGGGGATGAAGATGAGGGTACCAGTAGCATCCTTTGCCCGCTTGGCGAGTGAGGGAACAATGGCAGAAGTAAAGTACTCAAACCTAGCATCAGGGTCTTTGTCGACCGAGCTAGACTGAAACCTTGAGAAGGTCTGCTTTGCCTTGATACCAAGCTGTGATAGCATGCCGGGATATTCAGGCTGCAGCCGAACCTTTCCAGCCCAATTGTGGCAATGCAAGCGAAGCAATTCGGACAACTCGGGCGTGTTGAAAGCAGACAAAATAACTGTCTGTCTGAAATACTTCGCCCAATCCTCCAAGTACCAGTTTCGTACACGACTAAAGTCACAGCCATGGGCATCCTTGGGTTGAAGGTTCAAGTGCTCAAAGATGAACTCGACGTGCTCCCAGTTTTGCATGAGAAGGGCATCAGCTTGGTCAACAACGACCATCTCGACCGAGCTCAGGAAATCGAAGTCAAGTTTCTTATCCTCCTCGGAGCCAATAGCCATTCGCAGGCCCAATGGACTGGCGAAAAGAATATCCGAGTTATAGAATTGCGCAAAATATTTGATAGTCTTGCGAGTAAACTTCATGCCCAAGCGGAACATATCGTCGTCGCTTCCCTCGAAGAGATCCTTGAAATCAGCTGGTCTGTCTGCACCAAACTTGGTCTCCTTATCCACGTAGCCGTCGTCAAATCGCTTTCGGTTTTCTTGCTGGTCCGGCTGACAAAGATCACGAATCATATTTACCATACGAAGACAAGAGTTGCGTGTGGGTAGAAGGAAGAGGACCTTGGGCCGAGTGAAGCCTTGATCTCGAAGTTCCAAATCGGTATCTTGGCCCTCTTTAGCCAGCTTGTAGTTGTTCTTGATGACTCGATCTCGCGTTCTTTTGCCGTTAGCGGTATTCAAATGATAGAAGAAAGCCATGTGAACTCACTTGAAGACATGGTTGAGTGCATGAAGGCATGTCAACTCTCGCAGCGAGTCCGAGTTTCGTACTGTGCGATCGCAAAACAAGACATCGTTGTAGTTGAAGAGCAATGGGCTCAGATTGCGCTGAACAGCGTCGAACTCGCCAATTTTGCGAGATGAAGTTTCCTTGAGCTTCTGCTTGAGTTGCAGGCCATCGAGTCCGTCAACGGGCTTAGGTACTTCCGCCCCTGCATCAGATGATGGGTACATGATTGTCGCCCTTGACTTTTGTAATAGCGCTCGTTTTGTTGCCCAATCGCCCTTCTGTACTGAGTTGACTCTTTTTGCGACAGCATCATCATCGGGATGCGCAAAGTGAACATCGAAGGGATCGCTGGGGTTTTCCTCATCTTCTGAATCCTCATCTTCTTCGTCTATTTGTTCCTCAACTTGATCTTCGGGCTCATCTTCGGCACGGTCGATGTCTTTCTCAGCGTCTTCTTCGTCTTCATCTCCTTCCTCATCGGAGGAGTCTTCGTCCTGTCGAGACTGGGTAGATTCCTGATGGTCTAGCTTCCGTCGCTTAGCATTTGGGGCGCTGCTCTCGTTGTTGAAGCTTTGTAGGAGGGCCATGTAAGGTTTCGAAGATGTGGTTTGTTCTTCATCATCGTCCTCGGATTCAATGTCATCCATTACTGTATCTTCAGGCGCAGATTCCGATTCCGATCCGGAGCTTTCTGAGCTAATAGAAAACTTCAGTGAATGTCCCAATCGATTTCGAAGGCTTTAGGATTTTTACTTACCCATCGTTGTCTGCCAGTCGAGTTCCGTCAAATCGACGATTAGGTCCAAATCGGCTTGTCGCTTTACCTCCTCGACCACCTCTTCCTCTACCACGACCGCCGCGGCCTCTGAAATTTCCTCCTCTTCCGCGTGGTGGCATTATGTTGGGTGTAAAGGAGAGGAATATCGTAGAATTTGTTCACAATGGGTATGTGGTAACGTTGTTTTGAAAAATTCTTGATGTTAAACAAAGGTGTAAAAAAAAGTTATAAGGCTACCTTCAGCCTTGCGCGGTCAAGCCACATGATGGTGGGGGTTCTTCCATCTGCGCCACTAAACGCTGTCTTATCTCCCTAATCTTAGCGCGCACAACCCCAGCCTTTCCCGCCAAACCTGCAATTCTTCAAAATCGGCGAAATTTAGGACGGCTTCGCGAGAGAGATCAGAGAAGACCCGGCCCGGCCTCACCCATTTCTCCGCATACATCTACATCTTCTAATATATCCAGCTCCAAGTTGCCCAGTATGGCTGCTGCTGCTTCTGAGAGCTTCATCCACCTGGCGAGGCCTTTGGCGCCCAATACTGTCGGCCTCCAGACTAACCTTGCCCCGCTCACTGTCAATATCCAGCCTCAGGTACGGTTCGATTGCGATGACCCCTCTCGCCTCGACTATCATGGTGTTTCGATATTCGAGGCTTCTGTCAAAGAAACTCTCCCGACTAACATTCGTTCTTTCTCATCTGTAGGCTGTCCTCTCCATCCTCGACCACGCTGTCCGACGAGACATCCGAGATACCCAGTCCACCCGAGTCATCGGCGCCCTCGTTGGCACCCGATCTGAAGATGGCACCGAAGTCGAGGTTCGCTCATGCTTTGCTATTCCCCACACCGAGGAGGAGGACCAGGTCGAGGTCGATGTCGAGTACCAGAAGAACATGCTTGCTTTGACTCTCAAGGCCAACCGCGGCGAGTCCCTCCTTGGCTGGTACACCACCTCCCACGAACTCAACAGCTTCAGCGCTCTCATCCAGAACTTCTTCGGCAACCAGGATACCGGCACATTCCCCCACCCTGCCATCCACATGACCATCTCTACCGAGCCTGGCGAGGATATCCAGTCTCGATGCTATATCAGCGCCCCTGTTGCCGTCAACGCTGAGCGTGCTGCCGACAGCTGTCTCTTCATCCAAGTTCCTCACAAGATTCTCTACGGTGACGCCGACCGAAGTGCTCTCGAGGCCATCGCCAGCGCAAAGGATGCCGAATCCCGAACGGCCCCTCTCGTTTCTGATATCGAGGGTCTCGGACGATCGATCGAGCAGACTATCAGCCTTCTTGACCGAGCAAGCGAGTGGATCAACGGTGTCCTGGATGAGGATGAGGAGCCCAACAACGTTGTCGGCCAATACCTCCTCAATGCTCTGTCTCTGGCTCCCAAGGTCGACCCCTCGCAGATTGAGCACGACTTCAACAACCACATTCAGGACGTTCTTATGGTCAGCTACTTGGCCAACACTATCCGTACCCAGATCGATCTGTCCCAGCGATTGGCGACAGCCAACCTGGCCGGCAACGAGAAGGAAGGCGAGGGCAAGTCAGAGGAGAAGGGTGGCCGACAGGGAGGCAAGCGAGGTGGCCGAGGTGGCGGCCGAGGCGGTGGTCAACAGCGTGAGCCCCGGGAACCCCGGGAACCTCGCGAGCCTGCTGAGTAAAGGAAATTGGTGAAAAGAAGAACTGAGAACTAGATATTGGAGTCCAGGTTACAAGAAGGTCACGTCCCGACAAGAAAGTCTAGGATATTCCCCCTGGCATGCATGTGAGATGAAGCATGGGTTATTGTTTCAATAAAAATCATGGCGTTGTGGTAGGCATGAAAATTCCGGCACTCCTGGCCATAGAATTGAATTCAATCGTCATAAAAATCTATCCTCCTTTTTTTTTTATCAAACCTGGGCTTGATGTGCACCTACCAAGAAGTATATCAAAGTGGTATTGAACTCGTCTAGTAAATTGGGCCGTGGCCTACAAATTCATGCCGTCCATCCTGATCCACCGATAACGCCAAGATGCTAAATATACCGTGTACGCCTTAATGGGTCTCCCAATCTGTGAACACCATACCATGCTTCCCCCTTTTGTTTAATGTTAAATTCCAGTAGACGGCTTCTGGGGTAGAGATGCCGGGTTGCCGTATGTTGGCAGATGCGAGAAGGGTTGGCTAGGCCCTTGTGGTATGTTGGGTCGATTGGGAATATTGTAAGCTTGGGGATTATGAGGGTGAGCTTGAGGAGCCATGTGTTGGGGGTTTGGTGGCATCGAAGGGGGCGGTGGCGCGACATGAGCCACGCGAGGAGAATGGTAGGCAGGCATAGAACTGCTAGATGCTTGCCTTACCATGCCGTATCCGCCCCCATAAGGCTGAGGCATCGGCTGTTGGTACGCGCCAGGGTAAGCTAGATGCGGTGATCCAACCTGAGGGCTGCCGTGATGAGATCCAGGGGCGGTGAATGGCGGCTGGGGCGGCGGCACAGGAGCCATACCACCACCAGGCACAAACGACTGCGTCTTAGGGTTGAAGGCATGGTTTCGGTTATAGCTCCCGGGAATTGGATGTTGGCTCTTAGGGTCGTGGGGATTGAGATTAGCTGGCAGTTGACCAAAAGCGTAAGGGATACCCATGTGCCCCTGAGGGCCGGTTGGTGTACCCCCTCTCGGCGGGAACTGGGTGGGAGGGGCAAAGCCTGGTTGCCATCCCGCTTGTTGCGACCCGGCTGGAGGCACGGGGGCACCATAATTTGTCATAGGACTTCCTCCAGGCGGGTATCTCTGTTGATTGGCTTGAGGAGGAGCTGCGAACTGGGGTTACGAATCAGTAATGGTCAACGATCTACCGCTCAAGGGAAACCTACCGGAGGCACGGAGTACTGAGGGTACGGTTGGTTCGGCGGCATGCCAGGCATCGCGGGATATCCAGGGCCTTGCTGGGCATAGACTGGGCCCAACTGGCTTTGATACGCTGCGCCTGATGGCGCTTGAGCGCCATACTGGGGGTTCTGAGGTGGCATATACTGTGGCTGAGATACCCACGTCTGCTGCTGAGGTCCCCAGTATGGGGTGTAATGGTGTCGTGAATCGAAGCTATCGGAATCGTCACGTCGCTGCTTGCCAGTTTTGCCTCTCTTTCCAACATTCGACTTATCCTTAGCGGATACTGAACTAGCTCTCGAAATTCCGTTATCACCATCTTCTGTCATCCCTGTCAGCTAGCTTCGAATACTGGAATATTGTCATCACATACCTGCGACGTTTTCCTCTGAGCTGCCGAAAATGCGCTCACGAGCGAGCTTGTAAAGCTCTTCTCGCTCTTCCCTGGTTAACCTTATAATCGTCAGTACATCATATTGTCAACAGCTTGTGGGACTACACATACTTCTGGTTGGCTGCGGGCTTGTCTTTGGCATCACTCCCAGTCTCAGAAGCTGGTTTAGAAGGGCTTGCACTTGGGCCACCCTCACTATCTTGGCCACGTCGCATGATCTTCTTGGGTAGAACGACCGGGGGAGGTGTGCTGCTGCTCGGGACGCTTGGGCTTGGGTTGATGAGTGCCAGTGAAGTAGGAACCCGACAGAAAGGTGTTCTGAAGATGCGTACAGATCCCACATGAGGCTCGAACGAGTGTGTCATATGATAGTAATCGGCCAATTTGTGCGTGAGCATCCTGCAGAATGAATTGGACGGTGGAAGGTCCATATATGGCTCCCTGAACAATGATTAGCACGACTGGTAACTAACGAAGCAGGTAAACATACTTGGAGTCCTGCACAAAATCAATGACTTGTTTCTCCAATCTGAGAAGGAACAGCCTGTCCTTGGAAGAGCCCATAGCTTCGAGAAGCTTTTCATCCGGCGCTTGGCGATAGATGACACCAAGCGCATCCGAGGAGCCAGCCGCACCCAGAGGGGCGCCGGGAGGTTGCTCCGATGAAGAACTTTGCGGAGTGAGAACTCCCTGAGGCGTAACACCGGGAGCTTGCTGTGGTAATCTGCGCTCGGGAATATCGCCCAGAGGAATGCCTCGGGCACGAGCGGCTACCTCAGACCCCATACGAGAGCCAGCAACAAGTGAGCCGCGAATTGAGAACGCATCATCATCTTCTGCAGCGGCTTTAACGCTCGCGCTGTCGTCAGGCCTTAGTGATTCCTTCTCGTCCAAGGCAAATGTTGTGCCTGAAGTAATACTCTTTCCATCCAAACTGGGAGGCTTTGTGCCGAGTTCGGAGCTTGAATCGGCTCGCTGAGAATCGTCGGACCCGCTATCTCTACCAACAATAACCGCAGGTCGTTCAGGCGCCAGGGGTCCGCTGCCATTGACGACGAGGCTAGGTGCCTTCTCTCTGAGGCTTAAATCATTCAGGGATCCGACAAAATCGTCCACACCGCTTCTGCGTTCGGCTGAACTGATGACGGTAGTCCCATGTTGCGGCGAGTGTGTTTTCACGGCTGGTGCCTTAGTAGATCGCCCATTCACAATTACAGGCGTAGTGGATATAGGTGGTGTCGTCGAGCTCATGGTAGCTTCTTTGGACGGTGTGGCTATCCGTCGACTCGTGGGCGATGCAGAATCCTTCGAAACGGAGGCAGCGACCTGTCGAGCAATATGAGTTAGTCAGTCAAAAAACGGATAAGGTTCCTTCGAGGGAGAACCACTTAAAGAGGGGATCAACACGGGGTAAACTTTACCTTGGCAAAAGAGGGTTTGGGAATATCAGGAGACACTTGAGTGGGAGCCATGATGGATTTTGACAAAGGCTATAGAGCCAGTACACTACCGCAGGCTATGGGTATTTTTATGGTGCTCGAGACAGAATAGTAAAAGCGACGGTTGTCCACACAATATGAGGCTGCGGCTCCAAGCTAGAGTTGAGGCTGCGGCTGAGACTGCAGCTGTGATGACGGGAACAGAAAGGACAGTATCGAGAAAAATCAAGAAGCGAATTCGATGGGAGCGGACCAGCAGAAGGAAAACGGAGTCTCGGTGCTCATCGTCGTGTCGTAAGATGCATTGTTCGCCAGTTGATTTTGATCGAATTGTCCAAGGTTTTGTTGCTACCCAATCTCCAACACTGAGATACGGCCTCTTTTTCGAAGTGAGACGAGTCGAAATCGGGGTGGTAGTCGAGAGTGAACCTCAAGAAACCCAAGTCTGAAGTTGGGCTTATTTGAGGAGAGTAGGGGAAAAGAATCGATAGTGGCCGATTCCTGACAAAAAGGCAGCCCAAAGCGCACAGTACAGCAAAGAACGAGGCGATGCGATGTGATGTTGCTGATGGGCGGGATCAATTGGATGTAGTTGGTTAGTCGAGGATTTGGAGGGGGAACCAGGAGGAGGTTGTCACAAGGACGTGCACTGTCACTTTGCCTACCCGCCTGCCCTGGCTTTCATACTGGGTTCCATGTCACTTTACTTGGGCTGGGCTGGGCTACCTTCAGGATATCAGAATTGTCCTCC
This sequence comes from Fusarium flagelliforme, assembly GCF_020744385.1. Lineage (NCBI taxonomy): Eukaryota > Fungi > Ascomycota > Sordariomycetes > Hypocreales > Nectriaceae > Fusarium > Fusarium flagelliforme. Next base: position 4,132,618 of record NW_025763504.1, on the reverse strand, counting down.
AAGGCTTAAGTTATCATAATAAAGCAGACTAATTACTAGTCTAAGCAAGCATAAAGCGACTAAATTATTTTGTCTCTTATGCTTTTAGGTAGCGGCCAGTCCTTCTGTTACCCGCCTGCTCACATAACTGTCCGGTATTTTAGTTTGCTGCTCAGGACCTGTGGAGCGAGCGGCACGGCAGGGCACAGTGGAAGGAGTTGCCTGAGCCACTAAAATTGTAGGTAGGCGGCTGGCGACCAAGCTGTCAAGATCAAGCCCCAGGAGATGAAGAGACACGGGCCAGTGAAGGGGAAATCGAATCAGACCTCAACCCTTCCCCAGTATCCGTCAGGTTTACAAAATTTGTACTTCTTGATATTAGGTAGCGAGTCAGCATGGATTGCTGAATACGCGGGCGAACAGCTGAATGTCAAAGGTGCAAGATGAAAGTGTCACTAAAACGCAAGTGTGGTTGAAGAATCGGTTGAAGAATCTCTTCTGGTGATCTACCTATGAGTACTAAAGAGGTACCTACATGTATGGATCTTGGTTTGTGATTCGAATCACAGCCACTTCCTGGTCTTGCTGTCTGGTACTAAGGTATTGGATACATACTGTGTGGCGCCCCGTTTCTTGCCAGGGACCAGGTTGAAACAAGAGAAGACATTATAGAGCCAATCTCATAGATATCTCGTGTAAATGCAATACGTACCTCAATTTCAACCTCAACTGCTGTACCTAGATGGAATCTGGTATTTGCGTCCCCCTTTCCTTTAGGCTTTATTTCACTATTAAAGCGTAGGCGAGATTTGGTCTTCGCTACCCTTGCTCCTCAGTTGCGTACCTAGGCCAAACGATTCATATCTGTCAAGCAGAATTGCTGTCACACGACAGTTGTCAGTTGTGTGCCTTTCTTCATCTTGCAGTAAATTCACGCTGAGATATACTTCATGCCCAGCACTGGGTGTGATAAGGCTCACCATAAAGCTTTAGCATATTTAGAGGCCTGTCATAAGAGTCAAAGTACAGTCACCCCCATCATTGCGATTAGACAAACCTAGATCATTGCCTTCAGTACACTCACTGTAAGGTTTCAGCTACTTAATGTGTATGGCCCGTCATGGCAATAGAAACCCCGAACACCAAGAACTTAAGAGCCAAATATTTCGTTCACTTTATGCCAGCTGAGACCAGGATTTAGACCCTTCAACTCCATCAACTTTTCTGATACCCGCTAGATAGATCAATCAACACGAACTTGATGATGTGGTACGTGCTTCACTGGGTAGGTAGGTATCAAAAACTTGGTCACGTGGACAGACGCCATCACTCAAGAATCATCCTTGCGGTCATCAAGTCGAGGGTGCCTCTAAAGTATCCATTGAGTGATCTTCACAATAAACTTGTCCAGGCATCCCGCAACTATCAGGGCATACCGAATAGTTGACTTGGTTTTTTAACAAGATACAGAGTTACACTTGACCAAAGAGGCTCTTACAACCCCATAATGTTTAGTTACAGAGGTCGCGGCGGCCCATCGCGATCAACACCTGCCAATGTTCAGTGCCAGAAATGCCTGAAGAGAGATATGTTTCTTGTGCTCTCATACTTGTGCCCGTACTGACTTTCTTAGAACGTCACTACTCTTACGAATGTAAAGCAACTACCCAGGAGCGTCCGTATGTGTCGCGTCCATCACGATCTCAGCAGTTGCGAAACCCTAAGCTTGTGCCCAAGTTGACAAATGAAACATTAAATCCTCTGGAAAAGAAGTATGTTGATCTGGCTAGCTAATTCTTCTCATTTACTAATATTCTTTCAGGGAAGGTGTTGCTGATGCAGAGTTAGCTAAAGCAGATGCTGAACGCGCACGCAAGCGCGAGCGCGAGGAGAGAGACGATGAGTTTATTGAATCATCTACGAAGCGTCACAGATCTGTATCCTCTCATTCAGTATCTACTATCTCTACCGGTGCTTCGAGATCTCCTTCCCCTGGCAAAGATACAGCTGCGTCACCTAAAGTTCGAGGACGAAGTCCTTACTCTGACAGCTCACGAGGCCGCGATCGAGAAGGCACTCGAAGTCGAAGTCGCAGTTTCAGCTCGAACCGCAGCCGGAGCCCTCGTGTTGAGCCCCAACGCAAGCGATCTATGTCTGGCGATGATCGTTCTCTAGGAACTCATGAACGCCATAATCAGTATCGATCTCGCGATCCACTACCTTCTGATAGGGGAGGCGCACATATGAAACAATTGAGGAGGGGCTCATCGGGGTCTCGAAGTCCAGTTGGCGACCGAGGTCGACGTGATGAGGGTTCAAGGTCGCCCCAGTCTAGGGGGGGACGTGATGAGCGACCCGATCGGTCTGGTACTCGACATGAGCGTGAGAGACCTGCACCTCGTGGAGGATTTGATGGAAGGAGGAATGGTCGCGGTGGTCGCCATCAAGAGAATGCACGAGAGCGAAGTCTGAGCCCTTTTAGTCAACGATTAGCCATGACGAAGGCCATGAAGCAGGGTGGAAGATGATTATGGGTATAATTGTAAACATAGTGTTATCATGACAGCACAAGGCGCCGGACCCCCCAAGATGTAATACACAATACAACGAAACAACATTTTAACGTACAACGAAAAGGCCGAACCTCTATGCGCCCAGTGCAGCTTCCTCCTCCTTTTCGCGACGCTCCTCTTCCTCTTCCTCTTGTTCCCTGAGTCTTAGGCCTTCAACCAGCGCCACACCATCCATACCAGTCGCTTCACCGGTGCCCTCAGCATCATCGACCGCCTTGTCCTTTTTGGCGGCCTTTTGTGCGCCGGTAATGCGATCGCGTACCAGGCGCGCGATTGCGTTGTCTGTCCGGACGTTGAGAACTTCCATCTTCTTGTCAAGTTCCCTCTTCAGATCCCAATTTGGCTTCTTCGGTTGTAGTTTGAATAGGTCGACGCCCTTCTCATCCTGAGCCTCCTCTGCTGCTTTTTGCTTTATCTCGGCTTCGACTTCAGCGGCTTGCTCTTCAAGGGTCGGTTTTTCAAGGCTGAGGGTTGGATCTTGCTCGAAGCCAAGCTTAGGGCCTCTTGTTTCGGGATCGTAATTGCGACCAGACACATGTAGCCGTGATACATCTGGTTCTGTGGGAGGAGAAACAGCTCGCTCTGATTCGGGCGCAACAATTTCGTCCGCTGGTTGTTTACGTTTGAGGTTCTTGAGCTTTGCGAGTCTGGCTTTTCGGTCGTCTGAGGCAGCGCTAAGGCTGGCGTGTGATGAGGACATGGTGAGAGATTATTCGAGATAATTACACAAGCGCGTAAAGAGCGTGAGGTCAGTACAGGGCTGAATTGACCGCGATGTGGTGAAGCTTCGAGGTTGGAGGGGTGTAAAATGGAAATTCAAGATCTATGCATTTCCTTCCTGAAGCTAGCGCGTCAATGAACGTAGTTGGAGCTGAGAAGGTACTAACCTGGGCGCGGACAGGCAAGCGCCACTAAAAAACAGTCGGCAGGGGTCATGCTTTAGAGGTACGTAGGTACTGTACTCTACCTAGGTAGTGTCGGGTCCATCTTAAGCGCACCTGAGAATTGAGCTAAAATTATAGAGGTAGTTCATATGGGCGGGCAGAGATTTGGATTTTCTACAACCAAGAGCATTAACCCACCTCAACTTCCAGCCCCAACGAGAGACGGCGACGAGACCGCTATTCACTTAGCGATCATTATGCAGGCGTCTGACCTGAAATTAACGCCGACCCGGAGGATATGCCAGCGGCTCTCATGCTCCGTGCCTGCACAAGGCTCGAGTCCTCTGTGAAAGCGCAGACATGGACACGAAGAGCTGCAACTCTCGCTTTACGACAGAACACAACGAGGAACCGCTCAATACTGAATCGACCATACCATACCGAAGCACGTTCAACATTTCCGGAAGAGGGTACTCAAATATTATCACAACTACGGCTTCGTAAAACAGCTGCGAATCTGCCCGATACCAGTACAACCGAAGATACGCAGGGCTCTCGGATGAGTTCTGGTTCACAATGGAGGAGTAACCAGGATCAGCGCAGCTTTCGGGAACATAGAGATAAACGAATATCAAAGACGAGAAGCAAAGGCCCCTCAAAGACTTCGCCGGACGCACATTTTTATCAGCAAAGACAGGCTCGGGACCCGGAATCTATTCGAAAAGCTGCCGAATATCGTCAAAAGGCAAAAGAAAGAGAAAAGAAGCGAAGGGAAAAGTACGATCAATGGGGCTATCTGCGTCACCAATACTCAGGCGATGAGTTGGCCACTGTGAAAAAGCAATTCAACTCCTGGCATGCAAACTTGGATGCAATTACGGCTCAGACTAAATCAAACTCATTTTCCTGGCGAGACGATGGAAAGTTCCTGTTCGAACTGGAAAATGTCTCCGAGATGGAGAAGACCTGGAATCGACTGGACGTTGAAGTGCGAAAGGAAAAATGGCCAGGTGCTATGCTGTCAACTCTCTATGCACGTCCGGAAAAGGCTATCCAAGTCCTCGAGGCTACCTTAGATCCTCTTCCGCCCGGTTACGCGATGGCCGGTGTAGCTGAGTTTTGTATCTCGACCTTGAATCTCAAGGACACCAAAGTCATGCGTGACCGTGTCACGAAGGCCGATGAGGTGCTCGAACTCTTCGCCAAGATGATAGAGGACGTACCCTCTGGCCATGTGCCACTACGTCAGAGCACGTTAGGTCTTGTTGCTACAAAGTTGCCAGTCGAGCAAACAGCAGAGGTTTTCCAGATTCTGCAACGGTCAGAAATCAAGCTGCATCGAAATACACTCCTCAAGTTCGCCAGTAAACTTGGACGTAGCCATACGCACAAAGAACAGGCTTTCCAGATCCTGCGCAGTATTGCGGATGAAAATCACGACCTGAACTCGCCATCCATTGCGAGTGTTATCACTACGCTATTACATACTCAACCAAGACCACACCACACATGGTCCGAGTCGGAGGACTCGTTTTCACCTCAGCGTGCCATGGAGTATTTTCTTGAACGCGGCTTTTCTCCGAACCTGGTCAGCTTCACGGCTTTGATCGAGTCTCTATGTTTGCAAGGTGACATCGATGAAGCTGTTCGGCTTCCGCTATTGCTGGCGGAGAACGGCGCTAAGCTTGACCGCCGGTGCTACACCACTGTATTCAGGGGTGCCAAAAACAGCCTCAAAGCGTCCAACATACAGCGTGCCATTGATGTTGCTCGAGCAGCAAAGGTACCACATGTCGATGTACTCAACAATACGCTCCATTCCATCTTTTACTTTGCGGAGATGGAAAGCCGCGATAAGAGATATCCAGCACCATATGTGGTACCCATGTTTGGGCCTATGCTTCGTGTCTACGCCAAAAGATTTGATCTGGAACCTTTACAATGGCTTTTGCCCGACACTTTGCCCTTGCTTCTCAGTCAAGACAACATGGACGGCACTGAAAAGTTCAGGTGGGGTCCGCAAAGACATTGGAATTTCAGGAGCACCATCGTTCCTGTCGTGAATGAGTTCTTTGATAGCAACGATGGCCCCTTACGGAAACCAAATACCCAGACGCTGGCAATTATGATGCGAGGATACATCAAGACACTCCACCGGCCTTACGACTTAATGTCTTTCTATACCTGGTTCAAATCCCGTCTAGAAGAGCGTGGTACTGAGCTGAACTTAGCCCAACAGCTAGTCAAGGAACAGGGAAGCATCATCCATGACACACTGATTCTGGTCATGCTGGAGCGAAAAGTTCTCCTTCGGCCAGCACTACAAGTATTTGGCGATATGCTTCGCGACTCATTAATCGCTCAGCCTCCAGAGGAGGGCAAGCAAGGAATTCTGGGTGAAAACTTTCCTGTTCACCCGGCACCAAATTTGTTCACTTTCAGTATTCTCCTTCATGGGCTTCTCATGCGAAGAGAGGTAATGCTGGCAGAGCAAGTCCGACAGGCGTTGCGTGAGAACAATTTGGAACCCAATGCCATTACTTGGAACACGATTGTCAAGGGCTACGCTGCGATGCAGGACCTGTCCCGAACGGTTGACGCACTACAAGACCTTGAGGCTGCTGGATACAAACCAGATATGCATACATTTAAAGCCTTTGCCAAGTTAAAAGATCAAACTCGGGCACTGGAAATGATGGAAAAGATTATTGATGAGAACAGGAAGAGGCTGGAAGAGCACCAGTTACAATAAATGTATAACATGACAGGAATGGATGAGATAGTTATGGTTACGGGCATGGGATTAAGCAGCAGAACGGCGATCGCTGCGATATATCATCAATGATGTATCATAGAGTTGACATATGATGTCTGGAATTTCGGATATAAACATGAGGAGACCACGCACGACAGCGAATGAGGAGTTTGGATTGCATATCTGTTATATATCATTTGACTAATTCACATCACAAATATGTGTCTATATGCAGGTGGTCTAAGGAGTTTCCATGGCCGAGTCATCGAATAGACCGACTTTAAAGGATTTAATGACCCGATTTCTCCTCGACGACGGGCTTTTGGGATGTTTTCTACTAATCATAAGGCTCATGACCTTCTCCCTTATTGCCCAGCTTCTCTCGGCCCTGAACTGCCCGTATCCGATGAAGCTCGCCTGGATTCCATGCCAGCTTTCATTGAGTGGAGTTGTGTGGTCGCTTTAGGTTATCTCCGCTCAACTAAGAAACCTCACAAAGAACGCTCACTCGATCATCACCGGATAAAGCCCATAAAGGTCCAATACACGCATATCTTCCAATCTTGTTCTCTCATATTGAACAAAAGTTATACACCACTGCGAGCAAACTTTGTTATGACTGAACAGCCGAGTTCACGTTGCCACTGCCATCGATTATTGACGATTCCAAAAAATTCGTTCAGGCTCGTGATTCTTGAGATAATCACCGGGCCAATCAATGAATGAATCATGACCGAGTCCAACATGAATTGTCTTACTGGCGTTTTCAGAGCCACTGACACTCACAAAGTTACACGCAATCGAAAGCCTGTCTCCTGCACCGCATGTCAGAAGCGCAAATCCAAGTGCGACCGAGCAAAGCCCTCGTGCGGCGCTTGCCACAAGCGAGGCGATCCGAATGTTTGTATCTACGGAGATGCGGGTTTTCCGGGAGGAAAGCAAGATATGCAGCTCAAAGTGGCCAAGCTTGAAGAAATCGTGATGCGTCTCGCAGCGGCATCAAAAACCTCAAGTGTGCCTACCAGTATAAGTACAAGAACGAGTCTAAGTGAACACTCCCCTCTGGGAATGGAAGAAGACTCTGATGCTGCGTACCATGGAGAGACATCGTGGGAGGCTGTATTCAAGAGCATCAATGATATTCAAAGTGTTCTTCATACTCCGTATGAGCCTGACCACTATGACGAGTCTGAGTTTCAACCTATTCCACCGGACATTGCAATCGGAGGAATATGTCCTATCACAATCATCGATATTCGCAGTAGCTTGCCCTCTCGTCAAGATGCAGATATCCTTGTCAGGACTTACTTCAACTCAAAGTTCCTCGCCATTCCGTTCATCCACGAGCGGCATTTTTGGAGGCGCTATGAGCTTCTATGGAGTGCCTCTCATGAGCCTAACTTACTATGGTTGGGTATAATGTTCTCGGTGCTCGGTCTCGGTGCCATGATTTCGAGGGTCCAAAACCGTCATCTCGAATCTGTACAGGGTCCTAAGTTCTATATACAACGCTCGGCTCAATGTCTCGTCACAGGAGAATACCTCAAAGCCAAGGCATATTCTGTCGAGGCGCTCATGATGTATGCTCATTCGCGCAATGTGACCAAGGAGGACTCAGATGCTACTATATGGTCTCTCTACTCACTTGCGGTTCGCTTGGCGCAACGTAGGGGCTATCATCTTGACGCCGCCAGAGTGTCAACTACTATCACCCCCTTCGAGGCTGAAATGCGTCGACGGACATGGTTCATGGTCCAGACTTCTGATTTACTCTTCTCGTTTCAGCTCGGAATGCCTCCTATGGTATATCAGGAAGTATGCGATGCTGGGCATCCTAGGAATCTATCAGACAACGACTTTGATGAAGACACTGACGTGCCTGAATCTCGACCTCCGACTGAACCTACTCCAATGCTCGCATGGCAGATCAAATCCCACCTCTGCCGCCTCTTAAGACGTGTCCTCCGGCATGTCCTCCGTGTTGAGTCACCGCCGTATGAGGAGACCGTGGCACTTCAGGCTGAGCTGGAAGCATATCACAATACCGTGCCTGAATGCTTCTGTATACGCCCTATTGCCTCCACTCCGTGGGATGTGCCCGGCTACACCATCATGCACCGACTCATCATAGAAGTATCATACCTCAAAACCATTTGCATACTTCATCGCCCATATCTTTGCGCCAATAGGAACCAGGAACGTTATCGAAGGTCCCGCGAACTCTGCCGCGCCGCGGCTGTTCGAGTCGCTGAGCTTCACCTCGAGTTTGAGCATGAGATTCAAGATGGGGGACGCATGTACAAGGATCGATTTTTGCTCTCAAGCCTCACATTGCATGACTTTTTGGTTGCGGCCATGATCCTTTGTCTAGATCTTCTGGAGTCGACCGATATAGCGTAGGGCCATTATTGTATTTGTCTGTGAGCATTGCTAACAAACAGGCAGCCAACAAGTCAAGTTGCAACATGTACAGATACTGGAGCGTGCTCACACGGCCTGGCAGCAGCGCGGCGTGCACTCCAGGGATGCGCTATATGGATCCAAGGTTATTCGCTCGACTTTGGATCGAGTTGCCATGCCGCTAGGCACGATGTCCGGTTTAGGAGCTCAGGGTCTGGTCAACATAACATATCCCTACACCGAATCGACTGTATGCAGTGAGATTCCAGACTTTACTATGCCAGATATGAACTTTTCTGGTGATTACGAACAGTTCCTTCCTCTGAATACCATCTTCGGGCCTACCGAGGGCTTCGACTGGGTCAGTTTATCGGTGCAGACCTTTCCTTGAGCCACCCACTAACACGCAGTAAGGCGTCAATCAGCCAACTCTAGGGCTGCATACAAGGCCGCAGATGCAGACTTTCATCCTTCCATGCAATTCCATTACTCTAGCAACGAGTCTAAGTGAAGAGACTCCCAGGCGGTGTATTTGTTGTCATCGCGAGTGGTCAAAAACAGGCCGCATCGCCCATAGCCACAATCAGCTAAAGCCCCTTGAAATGTGGTTGTTTACCGCATGTCAGGTTCCATATCAAGTAAACAAGTATCAGAAAAGTACACAAGTTGAATAAAACGTGTCAGCCAGGCTAATAATTAATAACGTTAATGGATATCTTCCTGCAGGTTTCCGCCCCGCTTTGTTTATCGCTCATAAGTCGTAGCACATGTAACACAATACAGCAAACAAATATGCCACCATCCTGATTCATCACATTCATCCATCCCTTTATCTCATCACATGAGGCATTCTACCTCCAATAATCCAACACAGTAAATCTCGTACCGCCTCCATTAAGAATTGCTTTTCGCCACCTTCATAACCCATGCCAGTCAGCGGAAGTTCGCTGAAATTAACAAAAACCACAAAGCCAAAATAAACAAAACCAGACAAAATAGAGACCCAGCAAAAAGACCCGTCGCTGTGGGTTCCCAACGCTTGAATCTGACCATTGTTGTCAAGCATTTATGTGAACTTATGTGAACTCCTCGGGCCGAGAAAAGTCAACATAAACACAACAAGGTATTGTGTTACGAAGATGAGAAGGAAAACGACAACGCAATATATCAACATTAAGAGGCAATGCCACGTAGGACTCTTGCGGGGTTTCCAGCTACAATCGTAAAAGGGGGGACATCCTAGACCATATGTTAGTATAATGTCCGGACAGAGTTTTGCAAGCCATACCTTGGTGACAATTGATCCAGCACCGACAGTGCTACCCTTGCCAATTGTCCTTCCGGGAAGGATTATGGCACCTCCACCAATCCAGCAATCCTGTTCAATGGTGATCGGTTTGCCTACCTGGGGACCTTGACTTCCCTGGCGTTTCTTAGGATCGACAGGTAGTCCTGCCGTGAAGATGCTGACGTTTGGTCCAATCACACAGTTATCGCCGACCTTTACTTCACACACGTCGTTGATTGTACAGTTGCGCCCAATGGCAACATGATGACCAATGGTGATATTGTAGCCATAATCGCAAACAAAAGGTGTCTCAACTGCGACATTTCTTCCCACACGGCCCACGTTGGTGATTGGAGAGGCTTCAGTAGGGGAAACTCGAACAGGGTCGCGGGGCTGCAAAATCTCAAGAAACAAACGGGCACGCTCCTCGGGGGATATACCGTTGAGGTTGTTAAATCTCCAGCAAGCGGCGGAGCAACGCTCACGTTCCAGACAGAGCTCCTTGTCGAAAGGGTAGAAATGGCGCCCTGACAGCATCTCCTCCTTTTGGGTCCTTCTCGGAAACTGCGAATGGGACAGTGCCAATTGAGCAGCTACTTGGGCGTTGGATGTCGGCGCAGGTGGAGGGGGAGCAGGGCTGTTGGTCCGTGTTGGGTGTAGAATGTTTATCTGTGGAAGCTGATTCCCGAGATGAGTAGAGTCAGGTTCTGTTCTGCTAAGGTCATGCAACGGAGGCACGCGTTGATATTCTTTAGCCATTCTTTCTCCAAATGGTGGTGGTGGTGGTTGAGGATTTGCGCTGACGGGAGTTGGGAATACGTTGGCGGGAGTATAAGGCAAGGCAGAGAGTTTATTTTCTGGGCTCGCAACAGACGCGCTGGGCAATGTTGATGCTGTTGGCCGATCGTCATCGGTCACCAGAGGGCGGCCTTGTGGGGGGTCTATTCGAAGGGCCTGGCCTCGGTAGGGTGGCAGGGATTCACGCTTCACGGGCTGGTTTCCATACGGACTTTGCTGAGGCATTCCGTATGCTCCTGGTGGAACATATGTCGGGTCCTTGGATTCGAGAGGAACTGCTGCGGATTTGTTATCGGGCTTCTGCCATCCTGGTCCACGTTGAGGAGGATAGCCCGCACAGACAAAACTACCACGAAGACAATTTCCACCTAGGCAAGTGTTAGTAAAACGAATTGACAACAGACATAACTCAAGGCAGCTTACACTCAGGCTTCTGCTCATCGCATTTCTTCTTGCGCTTGCGGCAAGTAAGGCACCCTGTCTTGGTGCGGTTGCTGAAATTCCTCTTTCGTTTCTTAGGGTCGTGCTGCAGAAGTCCATCACGTCTCTGATCAGATGTGTACTGGCCTCCATATATAATGGAATGATCGTCGGCATCTGGGCTGGCATTGGAGTAGTCGCCATGGTCGAACTGCCCAGTAGCTCTGCGAAGTGCATCACCAATTTGCTCTTCTGTTTGACCATGCGGGGTGGTGGCAGAATTTTGTTGAGAATCATAGCTACGCTCATCGCGTGCTTGATGCGAATACCAAGAATCTCTGTCTCGATGCTCGTCGCCATATGGACGGTAATCCCTTGACGGTGTCTCGTAAACCTCACGGGATTCGTGATGCGGGTGGGCGGAATCCGGCGTATTTGCATGCACAACCTGTTCTCGCCGTATTTCGACAGAATCAGACCGCTTTCTCTTATGAGAGCCTTCTACGTCGGGATAGCCAGGTGATTGGAAAGATGGCCTTTCCGCACTTTGGACTGGGGCCTGGGTTGATGACAATTCCGGTGTGGGTGGAGGCTGAGACGCGGTTGCGTTGTGTGCGCGTTCCTCTATAGACGAGGTCTTTTCGATGGTCACAGCAGGCGGATCTGAAGTCCGTGGCGAGCCCCCATTGAGGGCTGTAAAAGATGCCATGGTGAGCCGCTGAGTATGACGAACAGTGGCGTGCGTGTATATGAGAGACTGAGTGAGGCGAGAGGCGTCAGGGAAACGCGATTAGGCCCTGAGGCTGGCAAACTCACTCCGGTAGATCCGATGGTAGCTGTGATGCGTGGCTATAGATCTACGACTGGGTAAAGGCGTACGACTGACTCGAAGATGCTCTCGGCCAAATTGGTTCGCAAAAAATATCAAGCCTTATCCAAGCCAAGAGGAGGTGGCGGCACTGTGAGATGAGTTGAGCCCAGCTGAACTGCAGTCGATGATGATAGATTTAACGAAAGTCGGTCCCGTCGTCTTATAATACAATCAAAGGTTTAAATCCAGAGCGTTATTGGCCGAGATTCTGTTTAAACAATGAGTGATGACAAAGAGGCAGAGTCAAATACCCTTTGCCAATAAGATGATATGATATAAGAGAGGAGATGAGAAGAGGCGTTGTGATGCTCGATCTCAGGATACAAGACAGTAACCAGACTGATGTCTCGCGATTTGTTCCGTAGAACTAGACTGAGATAGGGATTTCACTTGGCACTTAAGGCCGAGGTAAAGAACGAATGTAAGTCAACTGAACAAATAGCCTGAAAGCCTGGCAAAGATGCGCGCTCGCATACAAAAGGCCAAGGTGAGGTAGTCGGGTTGAGAGCACAATTGCCCGTTGAGTAACGAAAAAACGGGTGGTTGTAGTTTGGAAATGACGAGAGTCGCCGCGCTTGGGGCGTCGAAAGGTTTTGACGCGCGATTAAGTCAAACTGCGTCTGTAATAATCGGCGAAAAAAAATTGGCTGGGGGTGTTCGCGGCGGGGAGCTCAGATCAACTCTGGGCTGGCGGGACGGGGAGAGGGAGGGGGGGGGGGGGGGGGGGGGGGGGGGGTCCTTTCTGGTGGAGGGTAGGAGGAAGGAAGATGATGAAGGGGAAGAAGAAAGAAGACGAAGGATCGAGATTTAGAGTGAGATGCAAGATGATGAGGGCGTGTTGGGAAGGAAGGGACCAGCGAACGAACAGACGAACAAACGCAAGGCAGGAGAGGGACGGGACAGAAGAGCCCGAAGAAGGAGAGAATGGATATGAGAGAGCCCCAGCAAGGGTCCCGAGGGCAAGCAGGTACGAGGAAGGAAGACTCAAGACCCGAGTGAGATCGGGTCAACAAGCTAAGGCAAAGCTAAGAGAGCGAGAGAGAGAGAGACACAGCGGCAGTGAATGAACGACATCACAGCTGGAGACAAGCAGAGAACGGTACTACGAATACAGATTAACAAGCATTGCTCTACTTACTATCTAGTCTACCGATTAGGTAGACGGACAATATGTTCGAGTAACACCAGAAGCGCTCAAGTTGTTTCAGCTTGACGACCATCCAAGTCAGTTCAACGACGAAGCAGAGCATCCAGTCATCAGTGAACTGATGTGAGGTACGGATTTCGATGTGAGTTTGAGAGACTTCGAAATAGAATAGCGTCGTACTGACTTGTAATTCTCACCCTCGGCTTGGTCAACAAGGGAGGGGTGAGTCTATAGATCAAGAGCTTGGGGGCCAGGGGACCCTTGAATTTGGAAATGGACACAAAGAAAGGTGGGCAGGGTGCTGCAGGCAAGCGGACGGGGCGCGCGGTTGGTGTTGTTGGTTCCGTTTCTGTTTCTGGTCCTTGCAAGGCAACTTGTAATGATAGACGTGGTGGTCGGTCATAGCCATACTTCAAGTGCCAACAGTGCCCTTGAATTGAAGCTAAGCTAGCTCTTCATTGCTATGCGCGTGAGTTGACGGGGCGAGCTAGTGTCGTGCTCCAAACCATAGGTATGTCCTATAAGAGCTACAACGCAGTTAGCAAAGAGCGGGCGGTTGAGCTAAAGATTAGTTGTTGTAGTATTATTGTGACAGCATCAGACAACGAACGGATGAACGAACAATAGATGCCTTGCAACAACAGCTCCGAGAATTTTCTACCTAAAAGCAATGCCTTCGAGGTCGCAACTCACGTCAATTCAAGCCTCCGAAGTCGCGGCGGCGTGGCGCTTCACACGGCGTCACTCGGCTACGAGGTGCGGTACCTCCGAGTCGACATGTACCTTCACGCAACCCCAGGGTACCTGCTTGAATTGCAGTCTAAAGTAAAGTGCGTACCCAAGGCTGCAAAGCATGACCCTGCCTCGCCCTGCTCCCCTCAAGGGTCTGAGCAGCATCTCATCAAGTTATCAACCACAACCTCAGCCCAATACTTACTGAACTGTCTGTATCCGTACCTACTGCACCGCAATGCCTGACTGAAGGCTTTGCCACATCCGTAGCACTAGATGACTATCACCAGCTGTGATCGGTTATATCACGTCATTTTCCGACGCACGTTCAAGGGAATAAATCGCATAGACAGTCGGTCATTAGCGGTCAAGATGGAGTTTCTATAACGGATCCCATCGATGGATATCAGAGTGTTTCCAGTGCTGGAGAAGGCCCAGTTAAGCATTGGTACCTATTGAAAAGGGCGGAATCTGTCCGTCACTAGGTATTTCTACGGATACATACGTGCTCCATGTATGCTCCCTCTCGCTCCTTACTGTAACTGGTTCTGGTGCTGACGCTGGCGTGTCGCTTGTGAGTCTCCCCCTCATTGAAAGACTCTGCTCTGGCGCTACCTTGCGCTCTCCCACATTCTTGGTCGCTCTGGCGCGGCCAACCCTCACTGGGCGCCTCTACCTGTGGCCAGTCGCGCGGCCCATGGCTCAGCGGTCCCTAGGTAGGTAGTGGTAGTTTGACGACGGGGCTCCCTCGACCGCCCAGAATGCGAGAGTCTCTCGAGTCGAGAACTGACAGGGGGAGCTTTGCTGAGAACACGGGGCGTCTCTTTAGCCAGCCCGCCTCAAGTGCGGATCACGGACCGTGCTACACTGCTCTACCGCGGTCTTCAGGCTAGAAGTTAAGCAAGAGTATGGCATAGAATAGCACAGCATGGCATGGCATGTGTATACGATGTAAGTGTTAATATGAGAACAATCAATGTCGATTGTTGAGGTCGTCTTAGGCGACGATACCCAAGCGCGGTCAGATGGCAAAGAGAGAAAGCTCGAATTCAAGGTTTCATCAATTGACAGCAATGTTCTGATCTGAGGAAAACTAATTTAGATACCCTGTCGGCCTTGAATAGTCAGGTAGTTGTTGGTCGTTTCAATTATCTGAGTCATCTCGTCTATCTCACGCGCGACAGTGACCCTCGGAAAACTGTGCCGCGAACATCCATCCGCTGCATATCAATCACTGACGATATGTGAATCTACTGATCTTGGCAAAAACTCTCCACCCGGGGTTAGAGATGCGCCTTTCACAAGCTTTTCTCATTGCTTTATGCTAGCTTCATCGTCATCAACACTACCTACCTACATGCCTACCTACCATCCACCAACCGCCACTGTCGGCGTCTTTGCCAACTCTTTCACGTTGTGTTCTAATCAAGAAACTCCAGGCGCAGCCGGTCGGTCGCTGATACCACTTCACTTGACTGCACATACGATTCATGAGACATGAGCAGACAAAGTCTTGTCCTCAACCTGGAGCGGTAATAACCCGCGACCTCCAACGTGTACAGTACCCGTACCACGATCGCCATTGGGGTAATGATACCGGATCCAATAAGCGATCCTTGCCTGTCCTCAGAGGGATCAGTGTCACTGTCAGAATAGAGAGAGCGGCGACATGCAAACCTCCGTCTCCCTGTCGGACGCCTGTAACTGACGCCTGCCGAGACGTAGTCGCGCGACTCTAAACCTTTTTAGCCGAAGAATCCTTCATATGACACAATCAATACCTACCAGCCAGCCAGTCTAGCGCTTCTCATTTCTTCTTGAGGGGTGCAATCTCGCTAGGTATTGGCGACAACTTACGAATACATTAGTACCTGGCCAGCTGTCAAAATTTACTGGAATCGACCACCATTGCTGTTCTGAAACAATGTCTTTAGGTCAACAAGAGACGTCTCCAAGTCGATTACTACCTTCTCCAATTGGAGGTGGCAAAGTGAACTATTAATATCATTGTCACTTTCGCAACCGCACCATGCATACCTAGTACCTAGAAATGTTAGGTAGAAGAAGTACCTGCCCAAGGTACAAGTGCTGTGATATCCGTAATAGGTCTTCTCTACCTACCTAGGTAGGTAGGTAGCTATGTTGGTTCCTCGCCGAGACCAACAGCTCAAGGCTTGTTTCTAATCAGTTGATGCATTTATCTCAAACTCTCATCCTTTCCGGCTCTTCAACAAGCGACAATAGGTTGAGAGTGTTCGCACCTGCTTTCCTTAGTCCTGGTGCTGTCTTAAATAACGACGAACTGCCAACCTAAATTGGAAGCTGCACTAGTGTATTTGCAGTTAGCTTCGAGCCTTCGCCGGCCCCTTCCCTGCGGTACGGTTGGGTGGAGAGCCATCAGCGTCCCACTCGCTCTTGCCGCGGCACTGGACCAGTAGTGTAGTGCACCTACCTTTCCCTAACGGAGATGGAGGAAGGCACAAATCAAGAGCCTGTTGCATCGATCCAATTTTTCCACAACGCTCCATCAACACTATTTAACTTCTGAGTCTCACATTGGATTGTTCAAAGCTCGTTTGTTCAGGTGTATTGTATGTCAAATGTCTGGAATACCCTAAAGCTACGGTACTTCTGAGCGACACCGGCTCCAAAAAGCGAACGTTGCCCAACCAGGCCGTTAACCTACCGTCCACCGCATATCGGCGGATGGGTGTCGGGACTGTACATGCGCCTTCTCGCCCCAGCAACCAATCAGAAACGGTACTCAGGAGCCGGATCAGGGCTCTTACCAGGGTGTGGTTGTTCAGACACCTTAGACGAGACAGAATCCATTGACGCCGCGTCTAACACGCTAAGACCATTGTCTCGTGTCACTCGCCCGCCGTCCGCGGCTGTGCCATAGCTCAGAACCCAATATTGGACTATTGGCCCGAGCTCAGATACCTTCGGTCCGCTTAGAGCGTTTGGAACATCATAGCGCTTGAGCAAATACCAGGACTTACAGAACTTACTTAGCGAGACATGCGATAGCATCTGTTGAGCATACACATGTACGACGGGACTTAGTGAACTTGATATACCCCTGCTCATTACGAATACTGGCATAAGAGTTGAGGCTGGCGCGCGTCTCGCTCGAATCCTCTCTGTGGCGGATGTATGCGGAGGCCCGAAATAACCATGAATTGGCGGCCTCACCAAACCCTGAGACCACTGTCGCCTTGCTCAATACAGGGGCTTGATCAACATGAGGGTCACTTGGAGTTGCTCGGTTTGGTCTACCACGCCTTGCTTGCAACTTGCCAAAAAGAAAAGAAAAAAAGAAAAAAAAGAGAGAGAAGAAAAACATATTCAGCGCAGAGGACCGATTTCAAGGCTATAATATGCATCCAAGCATGAAACATCTACAGATTTGTTGAGATAAACTACTCCTGGCAAGGTCCCTAATCGGTCTGATGAAATGGGAAACCCCAAACTCATCTTGTTGTCACGTCGCCGTGCTGTTAGTCCACCTAACAAGCTTCGACTACTTAATGGACGGCAAACGGCAAACGGCATAACGTTGAAGTACTATGTATCAACAGGAATGATTGGCTCGACGAATGCCGATGTTCCTATTTTCGTCCACTACCTATGCTAGCAGATCATCACTGAGCTCATGGCCAACCATCCTATGCAAAATATTCCTCTCCCCTGCCTCTCTCTGCTATAAGCTCATCGCTTTCAAGTCAAATCCTTCTCTTCTTCTTTCACATTCGTCAGGCCGTCGAGGGTCTCAAGTACCTTGGTGGGTAAACTGCAGTACCACCACCCTTCAAAGGGACTGCTATCTGCGGGAGGGGACGGCAGAAAGACAACTAGACAAAAGCTTAGGGTGCCAGAATGGTATAGCTTGGAAGACAGCCTGATCAGGCTTGAACTGATCAAGGTATTTTGTCTATGATGCGAATAGTCAGCTTTTCCGAGACCTCGAAGGACGCCGCCGTCTGTCTTCATCATGTTGTGATGAACACAGCCCATTTAGCAGCTGTGATTGGCTATTTGTTGAACAGGGGGCTTTGTTCTCCGTGATCCAAAGCTGTCACATCAGATAGTTGAGGGTCTAAAGACAATGCTGCTGTGGTTTTAGCGCCTCTGATTGCGAATCCATGGCCGCGCAGGTAATAGTCAGGTCTATATTACTGCACTTCTTGTTTCCAAATGCACACCGCTGTGTTGGCTACGACCTCGCGATAATGACTCTGCAGCTCCTGATGCACGCGAGAGCGCGGGGAAGCGGAGAGTCAATTCGAACGGTGGATATCCTCACCTCATTCCACTGACCAGGGGCATTGGTCAAACTTCAGACAATTACAAGGGTGTCCATTCTATGTCGTATTGTGCGAATATTCTTCATGAGTGACGCCAACGAGAGAACGAGCCCGCGAGCCTGCAGAATCCAAACCTGGTCGTACTGTAAACGGTCGAGTCACTCCTGTTGAGCGATCCAATGATTGATCAGCACGATAAAGTCGAGACGAATTTTGGATTGGAAGAATTATTCCGTGCTGTGGGTCTGGATACTACCGCTGTGGGTAAAACACTCAACCTGTGACTACAAAGATAACATCACTGGCGATCATTGCACGTACGGTATGTAGTCACGTTCTTGACGCTGCCAGGCAGGGAACATGACGGACTGTAAGTTTGTGCTTGTTATGACAGTTAGAATACCTACTGGAGGCACGAGACTGCCGAGTTGCATCCTGGTTTGCCAAGATCTAGCGTGTCCAAAGGTTCTTCCGGCTCAACTTTCACACATCTTGACCCTGTTGGCTGCAGCAAGCCGCCTTTCCTCGATAAATCCGTGAGGTCAAGAATTTGGATTCAATTCGTTACTTTGGGACGAAGAAGCCCAAGATGCCGCCATTATCTGCGAAAACAAAGACATTGAGAGACAGGCCAAATGCCAAGTGTGGCATGACGGTCGCTGGCAGCTTGAGCCATACTCTCACGTTCGAGTTTGGGTCCGGCAAGTAGCATTGCAATCAATGACATGGTTGTAAACAGCCTCAAATAGGTTGTTGGTGGCTATTTGGTGTTGGTCAGGTTATGCTTCTTCGTATTAACTCCTTGCTTGCTGCTCTTGCTCCCCCCACCCCCTTCGAATCGTGCATCAGATACCATCGCCAGTACCGTTCTTCTACCGTACGCCGCGGTGGCGCATGTGAAATAATATGCATTGTGTTGGTTGCTTGCGTATCGAGGGTGCACACTTTTGTTGTCACCTCATTTCCGAACGGCAGCGATTTATCCCTTGCTGGAACTCGAGCAGAGAGAAGAGACACCTGTTAAGATAATGCCGAATCTAGCCTCGCCACTTCGTACTCGTCAGCTGAATAATATCAGATTGAAGATGTCTTTCCGGTGTATATGTCGGATCTTGACTTCATATCCGAGCATGCATGGGTATGATCACCAGTGTGAGCGACCATACGATATCAACCCTATAATAAACGCCAGCTATTAGTCCGTAGTCGGAGGACTCTTGATATTCAATGGAGATGCCATTATTAAAACATGTCGGCTCATGAGTATCGGTTTGATCGATTCGCGAAGTCGTGGGTTGACAAAGCTGTCAGCCAATCACAAGGCGTTTTACTAGATGCAATAGACGTCACATCAAAGAGCCTCAACACCACAAGGATATTTATCGTTCAGGACTACGATATAATATATTTCAGAGATGGGTTTCTAAATATATCGCCGTCGTTTCGTCTAAAAATACATCAACGGCGTTGACCCTAGCCTTACAGGTCCTATATCCAATGATGCTTCACGAGTTTACAGCTAACCGCCAGCTAAGCGCCGGCCCTGCATCTGCATAGTTTATTTTCGTCGCGCAGTTCTTAGGAATGATCATGATCTTGGCGCTTAGCAAGGGTGAATCTTATCTTAGATCAGATATCCTGATGCACATCATCGTTCTTGCATGCTGAGAAGCAGTGAATCAATCTGTTCTATTGTTAGGCTATAGACGCCGACCCATGGCGTTCGCTTGTCATCGTGCAGTAAAGGCATTGGGCGTCTCGCTCAAAATAGATTTCAAGATGACTTCATCCGCCCAAGTGATGGCCCTTGCTGGCTCCTGTGATCTATACACCATGCACACTCTCTCTATTATAGGAGCCACGCCCCATCCTGAGTCTCCAAGGCGCCAAAGATGCAGGTTCCGAAGGAACGGCAGCGCTATCCAAGTCGATCTGAACCACTCGATTGGCGCTTCGAGGCCTGTTTAGGCAAGTAGAGGAATGACAGCAAGGACGTTGGATGTAAGTCGAACAGGCTCAAAATGCCGGATGCCCTCCCTACGCTCACTCCTAGCCACGTTCTTCTCCAGGGGTCTTACTGAACCAGGGGGATAGATGACCTTCAGGGGCGATGCGTTGATTATTTTAGAAACATGTTGCTATATTAAGAGATAGCCTCACTGCAGCCGCTGATGAACTGCAGATTCTTTAACGCAACGTCATCCCTGGTATCCAGCACGCTTCCTAGCGCCCATTGCATCCCTCACGGTGTCCTTCATTCGCCAAGATCTCTGACTGTACCAACTGCACTCGCTGAACGAGCACTCTGATGCAAGCTCAAAGGTGAGGATGGCATCTTCTGTCTGCCCCACGCGGTCAGGACGCCCATGTGTTGACATCAACACCCTCACTCAACTTCGCCCCTGAGGGGCGTAAGCTACTGCTAATGCAAGACTTTGAACAGTCACACAGGAGTCCCCACTCAGGGCGCTTCAACACGGTATGATATGTTTCAGAAGACAAGCCCTGTATGACTTCTAGTCTCAACAGCCATATATGTATCTTGCCCACACATCAAGCTCATGTGATCCCCTGTCTCGCCAAAGCCCGGTTCATGCGTATAACAGATCCCAAACCAACGACTGCCGAACCTGGTAGATCTCGCCGCCATGCCGGCTCAGAGATCCCTGTGTCCCTGCAGGAACGTTGCTGGAGTTGGTTACGTGCAGCAAGTCACTGGCGCGTAGAACGATGTACTGTGGTACTTAGACGGTACATTCCAGTATCTTACTTCTTCTGCCGCTTGTTGCTCTTGTCACTGACGCTGCTAAGAACACTAGCACTTCGTTTCTGTCTTCCACCACTACTGCCAGGGCGTTCGTTCTTGTCGGTTTCAGTATTCTGTTCCGTTCCCTTGTTTGAAGCGACCGGGGTCTCGGCAGTAAGGGCTGCTATTTCTGAGGCATCCTTGTTCTCATCTTCGGGTGCAGATGTGGCGTTACCATTCGTTTCTCCTTTACTTGTTTCCGTTGCGGAGGTAGCGGCAGGGGCTTCTGAATCCTCACCATCCTTCTTCTCCTGTTCGGTAGCGTCGTTACCTGTGGTGGACTCGGGTGCCATAGCTTTCTCGCGCTCCGCCTTCTTTGCCTGCTCAGTCTTGATCTCATGGTCAAGCTTATCCGAGACCTTGCGAGCATCAAGCAGGCTGTTGACTGCAGCAAGCAGCTGTTCATACTGGTGAGTAGTCGCTGCGGTAGGCATAATAAGCTTGCTAGGCACGTCCAGTTCGTTGAGCACGTTTGTGATGCGCATTTGCTGCTGATTGGACTTGTGCGAGAATAACTTGTTGATCTTTTCGGTACGGAAAGTTGGCCCAGATCCCAGTCGGTCGTGATGAGTGACACCATATAATAGCTCTTCTTGAGTTGTAAGTTTACGTCGCTCTTGTTGCTGTTGCTGACCTTTCTTATTGTTTGCAGCTGTCGGCGTGGCAGCTGGGCCGGTTGATTCACGAGGTCCTGTAGATGCAACTGTGCTTTCGCGTCGCCCTGCCTCTTGTGCTGCCGCGGCAGCCGTGGCAGCAGCAGAGGCAGCAGCAGCTGTTTGTGGGGGTGCGGTACCAGAAGGACTGGTGCCGTCGCCTGGCATGAGCGACTTGCGCTTCTTGGTCTTGTCGGCGGTCATCAGATTTTGCAAAAGATTTTGTAAACCAGCAGACGACTTGAAGGCATTGATATCTGTGTCCGATCTGGGATAGTCGAGACGGTTGTACAGCTCACGCCGCTCGTCGTTGAATCGTTCACTGCGGGCCAGTATACGCTTAATCTCCAGCAAGAGAGACTCTTCTTCGCGGGCTTCCTCGCGTGACCGTGTCAAGGCGTTCAGCGCAAACTCCTTTCTCAACCTTTCCTGCTGAGGGTTGAAGTGTGCCATAAGTTCATGGAGGGAAAATTCGGGTTGCGTCATGTACTGCACGGGCTTCTGCGCTGCCATCATCTTCGAAGCAACCTCGTAATACCGCGCTTTGAGGTCTTCCAGTGTCCGGGACCTTGTTGCCGGCACAATAGCTTTGCTCTCGTCACCGTCAGCATCGGCCTCTCCGTTAGTAGCTGGAGGATTCCATTCGTATCGATCCCAAATCAAGGGCCATCGAAGGTCAAAGTCTTGTGCTAGCTCCAACAAATAATCCGTTTCCTCCTTGGTCCAATCAACATGTTGTAGTGACTGTTGATACTGCCCCTCGCTGTACTGTGGTACCGAGACCTGCACATTGTATTTTGCAAAAGCAGAATCCTCGAGCCCTTCTTTGGGCGGTTGCGACTGCTCTCCTTGGCTGGTCTGTTCTTGCGATGCATCGTTCTCCTCTTGCTTCTCATCCTTCCGCCTCCAATGTCGCAAAATGAAATCGGAATCGCCACGCGCCGAGTTTTTGAATGGACGCATTTCCCATCTAGCAGCAGGTTTCCGGTTGGCAAAGCGTCGCTTTTTAAAATGTGTGACTTCGGGGACGATGGCGATAGGATTGTCGCCGCCGAGATTGTGTACTTCACGCGCCAAACCCTTCAAGTTTGGTCTGGGCGCAGCAATCTTTTGCTTCTTACTCGGTCGGGAACCAGCAGCTCCATCCCCCAAGTTGAGAACATCGCGTACGTCGGAAGAAGTCATGGTTGACGTATATCGTCGGCGAGGCGGGTAAACAAATATAAAGTTGCTTGGTCCAAGAACCTCTAGATTCGACTTTTCATCACCAAAATTATCAAAACTGGCTACCCGTTTATATAGTCGTACTCGATATTATTAAGTTTTTTTCTCAACTTTCTCGTCGGGTTCGAACCGGTCTTTTCGTTGGACGCGTTGAAATTTGGGGATGGGTTGAGTGAAGTAACTAAAGATGCGCCGCTTCCATTCTCTCCAGGATCGGGAATCGTTATCTCCACGTGACACTGCTTAACACCCCTGACTCAAAGCCGATCTTTGAACGTGGCAGCTTCGCGGGCGCCAGTGCTAAAGCCAGAGCCAAAGGGGGACAGCTACAATACTTTCCAACCATTGACCTTCAACGATACGACTTCGTTATTGCACATCAACAAAAGTCTCGCCCCCGAATATAAACCGAGCTTTTCGATTGCGCCGAATCCATTTGTGCAAAAGTCGCCATCATGAAGTTCCTGCTTCCCGTTCTGTCGCTCAGCGCCGCTGTCAATGCGCTACACTTCTTCATCGATGGCACAACCCCCAAGTGTTTCTACGAGGAGCTTCCAAAGGACACACTTGTTGTCGGACACTACACCGCCGAGGAATGGGACGAGCGAGTATCGGCCTGGGTTAAGCATGACGGAATCAGCATCTACATCAATGTCGACGTATGTTCATCTTGAACAGCTGTTCATATAAACCCTTCGCTAACAAATAGCAGGAAATCTTCGACAATGATCACCGTGTTGTCTCCCAACGTGGCCTGTCTTCCGGTCGCTTCACCTTCTCTGCTGCCGATGCTGGCGACCACAAGATCTGCTTCACCCCGTCATCCAGCTCTGGCCGCACCTCATGGCTCTCTGCCAAGAACCCCAACGGCGGTATCAAGCTTAACCTCGACCTTGTAATTGGCGAGACCAACCAGATTGAGAGCAGCGACAAGGGCAAGATCCAGGACATCACATCGCGTGTTAAGGACCTTAACGCTCGTCTTGCTGATATTCGAAGAGAACAGGTTTTCCAGCGTGTAAGTGTTATCTGCTTTTCGGCATTGCTATAGTGATTTTGAACTGACCAGATATATAGGAGCGAGAGGCTGAGTTCCGAGACCAGTCCGAGTCTACAAATGCTCGCGTTATCCGATGGATTGTTATTCAGCTTATTGTCCTTGGCATTACTTGCACCTGGCAGCTCTCGCATCTCCGATCTTTCTTCATCAAGCAGAAGCTTACCTAAATTGTCCACAAATAAATCGTTTGTTTGCGAATTGGATGTTTAGCTTTGACGATTCAAGTACAGCCATGAAGTTGTCCATTGAGCCGAGTTGTTGATGGGATTGCGTGTCAGAAAAGGGTAAAAAGGGATTTGATAGGCAGTAGATTTACGACTGGCAGTTATTCTGCCGTTGATTAACAGCCGTGTAATGTTACAAATACATGATGATGTTTATTACATATCGATTACTCGTATACGTGCAGAGTTGGAACAGGGGAACCGTGATAAAGATGGCGACGCCTTTTTCTTTTCCCATTAAAAATTGCCAAAACGAGAACTCCCTATAGTGCTCTATCTTCATTCACAACAAATCACCAAACTTGCAAACTTCATCCCCACGCTAACTGCTCGCTCCATCTACACCAGGCAAGACTGGGCACCGTCAGGCCACCCCATGGTCCCTCTCGTCTCGCGCGGTGATTACACAGATATTATGGACAGCGTCATAAGAAATAAGAGAAACACCCAACCAGACCCAAAAATGCTGCCCTACACCGTCTCCCTGCGCCGTGCTGCGCTGCGCTGAAGATTAAACGAGGCTTTAGTATAATTTCGTAATGGTTGTCAGACATGAGAAAGGAGAGCCCTTTGCCGCGATTCCTAGCCACGTCTGCTTCCCTCTAGGACGATTTGAAGAGAATTTTTGACTGATAGTAGGAACCAACAGATGACGGAAGGGTTCTAAGGTACCGGGATGATAGGGATCGAGTTCAAATACGGTGACTTCTCTGGGCGAGTAATAACACTTGAACGATTGGCTCAGGAAGAGGTACATGCCCAAACCAGTCCCGTCAAGGATACTGCATCCAGCGTCTACAGACACCTTTATCTGCAAGGTAGCTCAAGCTTTGCCGAGTGTTTCAGTCAATGGTCATCTCCCGTGTTGGAACAAATAGTGGCGATCCTCTTCAAACTCGGTCTGTCGTCGTATACAGATCCTGAAGCACAACGCCGCAGCAATGAAGAAACAAAGAAAAGTCTTAGCTATTATTCGAGAGGCATTAACCACAGCATAGGGTCTTCATAAGCTTCTGGAAGCCACTAGGCTGAGGGTTAGCCTGTTGACCGCTAGCTTGGGTGGGCTGGGTCGCCGGGCCTTGCTGGGAGGTCCTCGGCTGCTGGGGCAGGTTCTGGGCACTGTTCTGGAACTGGGCCTGAGTCGAGCCAGTGGGCGTGGCCATGTCCCGAAGACCCGAAACCCCGCTCCCCCTCTGTGCTGATAATGCGCCGGGGGCGCTTGGCCGATCTCTCTGCTTGCCCATCTGCTTGATCGGAGAGGGAGGAGGGGGTTGCGCGGCGTTTAAACGGCCGACAGTAAGGTTTTGTGCTTGTTGGTGAGAGGTGGTATTCCCGGGACGATGGCCGCTGTGCAGCTCCATCTGGGAAGGCCCAGGGCGAACATTGGGGTTGTGGAGGTAGGCATTGCTGTGGTTCTTGGAGTCCCATCCCTTTCCCGAATCCTTAGAGATCTTCATCCAGTCGTACTCGCCATCCTCAACCTCGCCGGTGTTCTTGAGCGCCTGTGTGAAAAGTTCGCGAAGGTAGTCGTAGTCGGGGGTGTCCTCGAATCCAAGGTTGCGGACGTAAGTCAAATATTTGGAGAACTCCTCGGGAAAGCCCTCGCAAAGATCCTTAATCGCAGTAGTCTGCTTCTTCTCGCCAATCTTCTCGTACTTCTGCTTGTTCGTAGCAGCCTTCAGGCCTTGCCAGGGAAGGCCACCGCGGAGGAAGTACAGGAAAACGTGACCAAGAGCTTCAAGATCGTCTCGGCGGGACTGCTCGCGGCCCAGGTGAGTGTTGATACTCATGTATCGGGCAGTTCCAGAAAGAGATTTTCGCTCGCGGTAAGGAATATGTTGCTTCGTCTTTGGGTCACGGTATTGCTTGGCCATGCCGAAATCGACAACATGAATTACACTAGACGCCTTGGTGCCGGGACGGCCAATCAAAAAGTTATCGGGCTTGATATCGCGGTAGATCAGATTCTTCTCGTGGATAGTCTGCACCCTTGAGAGCATCTGCTTAGCGACCATGACGACCGTCTTGATAGAAAACCTTCTGCCACAGTGATCGAAAAGATCCTCGAGCGAAGGGCCAAGCAGATCAATCACCAGAATGTTGTGAAGTCCTTCCTGGCCAAAATAGTAAACGTTGGGAATACCAGCTAAGTTTCGTGTTAGCACACAAGGGCATATTCAATCTAAATTGGGTTTCCTCACGGCAGCCAACAAGGATCTTGTACGTTCGGTACTCGTCGCGCAACTGAGGGGCATCACTCTTGCGAGGTTCCTATGGTCATGTCAGTACTGCTAGCTCAACAGCGAGAAGGAAGCACTCGGCAATTCGGAGACTTACAAATTTGATAGCAACTTGCTGGTTGTTTAGGAGGTTGGTACCCTCGAAAATGACACCAAAAGAACCCTCTCCGATCTTCTTGCCTACTCGGTAGTGAACACCGACGACGTTGGATGATGACGAAGCCATTTCGGCGGCGGAGGCGGTCTAGAGACCACCGTTATGCTGTTTTTGAACAGATACGGGAAATTCGGTCGTCGCGATGAGGCGTAAATCGTTCTTGGGATCGAAACGGGCTCAGCAAATCGATGCCTGCAATCAAAAAGCACAAATGATGGTCAGTATTGACAAAATCTGATGAAATGCTGGGTGCAGTGTGCACCAAACGCAGGAAAGCAAGCGGATGAGAAACAAAAAGTAGTGGCGCTGGTCGCGGTTGGACAACTCAAGAAGATGAGGCGACGGTTAGATTGGCCAAGTTGGGTTGCTTTGCCAGGTGCTGGGGTGTTGATTGGAGGCGCGGCAAAAAAGACACTTCTAGCCCGGGGACGCAGCCGCCAGCCGCAGCTTCAATGTGAAAGCCCCCTGATGGCGAAGCCGAAATGGTCGTTTTGACGCGTCTTGTAAAGGTCCAAATGCTGTATTTTCGCCGGTAGGATTCGTCGGGTTGGGGAGGCCTGAAGAGAATGATCGAGTGCGGTAATCCAAAGCAGACAAGAGCAAGACGGTTGGATATCCACGGCTCGGGAGCTCCCTTTTGTCGGGGAGAGACGACCGAACCACAACACAGCTGAACAGACCACCACCATCTAGACTAGGCAGACGAGACGAGACGAGACGGGCTGCCAGGCCCAGTATAAACGCAGAAAAGTCAAATCAACTCACCAGAATTAACAGAAGAGATGCCAAAAAACAATAGAGAAAAGGCAGCTCATAAGGCTATCGATTAAAGTCGAGTCGATTCGGAGGGAGAGTCGATCGAAGGGGAACGCCCCAAGAGAGAGCGAGAGCGAGCAAGAGGATGGTCGGTAACGTTGATGGGGAGATCAAGTTTGGGAAAGGGGAAAGAGAAGCAGTGGAAGAGACAGACGAGACTGGACCCGAACCGGCACGGGAGAGGAGCCCACCTCACCTTACTATTACTTGTCCGCCTGGGCTACCAGGCTAGGTACCTGCCTGGTCTGCACCTGCGCCTGCGTCTTACCTCAGTTCTCAGCACAGCAACCTCATGGAGCAGGAAAAAAAAGCCCAGGCCAGGCACCTCAGAAATCAAATCAGCGGTACAACTCCACTGGGACTGCTAGGGAACACCCCCGGTCCCCGGCCACAGGGCGGGCAACCTAATGGGAGCGGACATGGATAAGAGCGCTACAGAATGGAACAAGCGAGCCTACCCTAGGTGCTCAAGGGGTCAGGGCCTAGCACTAACAGCGCCCGTACGCCAACCAGCAACCGACGTCCAACATGGGCTTTCAGAGGGTCCAGGCCAGGCCGCCTAAGGAGATGACCAGCTCAGCACCAGCCGGACCTGGATTGGGTACACGCATTTTGAGGCTAACAGGGTACCTCGAAAAGGAGTATTCGTCTACAAGGCTCAGAGTTGAGGATTCTCAGAGCATGAGCAGCCACTTTCCGAGCTACATACTGTATGATATGGGAGGTTCTGTCATTTATCAACAGTGACAACACATGCCAAGTCTCTCGATACACTGTGCCGAGTTAGACTTTAGGTAGTTCATGTCTACTTGAGCGACGAGTATCATTCATCCCATGAATCTTTCTCGTAACCTACTCCAGCTCCCCTACCTTGAGTCAATCCCCCCTTGAGCCCCTTTGAGTGTCAGATATTCTATGTATGCATTCTCTCTCTTTTTATGAAAAAGCAACGACAATCCTACCTCGGGTCGCAGGTCAAAAGACATGATTGTATAAGAAAGCTTGTCGCCTCGGTGCTATCACCTGCACAATGCGGCCAACACTTGACACATACCTAGCCATTGACGTAGATTTATCGGTGAGCCAAGTCTTGCGGCTTCTCTGACAGAAACTCGCATGAGAGATATGTATTTGTCTTGACAGTGTTTTGCTTCTCGTCTGGTGGTCGCTTACTGATCCGCTTTGACGATGTTATCCCCTCTAGACTGCCCATCCTACGGATACTGCAGTGCAGACATTCGACAAACTCCGTCTGTGCCCTCGCAGGATTTCCCCAATGAATTGAATGAACGACTTGACTCGGCGCTGTCCGCTAAAGCTGTGGAGCGCCCTAAGGTAGGTACATGCATGTCCTATCCAGGTATGGAGGTATCTCTGGATGGATCCGTACCGTACCGTACCCCAACGGCAGAGCCGGGGTACAAAACTCTACCTGGACCAACGCGCAATTTCCCAGCCTCTCGTCAGGTACCGGTACTGGGCCCGTCCGTCCCTTAACATTCACCGTCTATCATCTGGTCTGTGATGCTATCGACATGGGTCAAATGGTTGAGATTCAAGGTTCTTGTCGGCGAGAATCTGCTTCTGGTTCACTCATTCTGCACGGAAGAAAAGGACCCTGCCTGGACCTGCAGCCGGTCAGAACGTTCATGGAGCAATTTCGAGAATGACCCCATCCCATCCCATTGAATTGAGTTGAGTTGATCTGAGGAGAATGGATCTACTCATGTTGTCTCGTGTTGTGCGTGCATGGGGAGCTCCGAGCTTGAGCTTGTGCATATCTCTCGTGTATGTACTCCGTACTGTACAACATTCACTTGTACCTAGGCTAGACCGGACTGACCTGACCTGACCTGAACTGAACTGGAACAGATGGGGAAGCAGACGATCTACCTCGCTTCACTAAAATGCCGCGCTTCTGGTCGTGATCCTGTCTTGACCGCAACATGCATTAACGAATGGATGAGCAGGCACTATTTTGAACGTTTGTTTCGAGGTTCTTTTCTCCTACTATTACCGTTGGGTCTAGCGATTCATTCAAGCATTTCCTGGAACGTCAATGGTTATTCTACGAAAGCAGACTCTTTAGTTTGCATATTGATGAAAAGCATGCAACCACAAAAGCTAAAATAACTGTACAGCACCACACCAAAAGAGTCAAGACGTTACTAGCGCCCGTCTATCACACTTGGGGGTCTTGGCTTTAGACGTCCAATCCGCTGTCGAATTGAGTTGGAGTTGATCCACGATAGGCATGGAACCTTTCCGTTGCCCATTACTCCGATTCAAATTCCTACTGTATCTACTCTCCCTCGTTCATCGTATGAGGATCAAGATCACGGAATCGATCTCCTCTATGTAACAGCTTAAGGGGAAAAACTCTTCTCGATGACTGCGATTCGTGTCTCCGCTTCTCATCATCTGTCATGTCTCTCCTCTCCATCGAACAGGGTCTTGATCGTGAAATTATCCAATAGTTCATCACAGAACAATGCGCCTCTGACCTTTTTGCTGAAGCTACCCCGGTCTCAACAACAGCAACAAGCCTAGAAGAGATATCTCGACCAGGGGTCCCCCGCCTGAGGCGGCTCTCAGTCTCGGCTGGCTCTTGTCGATTCTCACTCTCACTCATCACATCGACTTCCACCTCCCTTTTTTTGTATCGCGTGTCTCCTAATTAACCTTCCTACCAGTGATCCAGTCTGTGCTGTGCTGTGCTGTACCTAATAATAAGATGCCTGGACCCTGCAGCCAATGCAGGTTCAGGTCACTCGTCCAGCAAACAATTGCTTTCTTGTCTGTTCTGTCATGTCAGTCACTCGCCACAGTTGAGTTGTCAACACAGCCTCTGTACTGTACACGCACATACTCGCCACATCCATCGGTCAATCCTGTTCATCAACGGCGGTTTTGCGGCTCAAGCTTACGCAAAGTACTGTACTCACTGTTTTTAGAACTTGTCATGATGAGCCTCACTCTCGCCGAGCCTCTTTTTCGTCATGTTTCATCTTACTCCCATGCTATGACCGTGTAGGATCCTACATCTCATTCATCCAAGCCTCTTGACTTTGCTATTCCCACAGACATATTGACGACGCTCTCCATTCGCATAAACAGGCTCATACATTGTGTTACTTGCTCGAAATTGAATGCCAGTCCTCAGCCGTTGCCCTGCCAGGGTTACATTGCACCAAGTACCCACAGCCATCTAGCAAGATCCCAGTCCTGTTCATTGCACTCAATTGAAAAACCTCGTCATGTTCGATTCCTTATTTTTCCAATTTCCCTGTTTCCATTTACATACGAAGTGAAGGCTGTTGGCTGCACGTCACCTTCGGAGATTTGGCTTTCTTTTTCCCTGTTGAAATTTCCGAAAAAGCTAAGTTAAGTTAATCTAATCTAGCGCTCGCTCGTCCTCGTCCTCGTCCTCAGCCAGACAAACAGACAGTCATTGCATGAAATCGTAATACGTAGGCCAATTAAATTTCACTTGTCAAAGCTCATTTTAGTCTAGGAAGTTACTACAACTTGGGATCGACCAATTGCAATTACGATCGATCGCTTATAATCGACGTTGAGACGTTGGAAAATTATACAGCCCAGTATCTAATATATTGGTCGTCTAAACAATTACGTGCTTCCTCGTCATCCAAAGCTTTTTCATCTGAACTTGGACCCTCTGTTGATTGTTTACCATTGCTATGGCATCCTGACAGGGTCAGACTCGGTACAAACCTTTGCCGGCTTAACCTATGGCACGGGGTGAAATATGATGCAAACTCCTAATCTATGCTAACTGTCTTCCGTTTCCTGCTGTTTGATATTCGCGGGGGATACAACGGTTATGGTCTCGAACACTTATGTCGTTGTGTATGAGCAGGGTTTCATGTCATGAGGCTTGCAGGCGACTAGCATGGCAGATCCCCTGGTTTCGCACAGGTTCAGTAATAAATCACATTTAGAATATCGGATATCCGAACGAGAGTCCATGGAAATACTAACATAAAGTATTTCGCTTCGACAATAAGATTTGATGAGCGACTTGGACTTTCCCTGTCGTGTTTAGACGAGAAACGAATCAGAGACTCATCGGATCGCTAAAGTTAATAAGTATCAACCATACTGCTGGGCATGTAGGGTAGTCACATTCAAAGTTCGGACGTGCTGCCCTAGATCTTGTCAAATAGTTACGCACAGGAACAAGCAAGAACCGATACAGGTTTAGAAAAGTATATCATTCAAAATACAGACCTACTATTTGATTCTCTGTTTGTCTTGTGTACTCTATCACAAGTCGCTGTACTCTTCTTATAAGTCTTTAGGTCTTGTTACAAGCACGTCAAGTCACAAAACACAATATTCGACGTTCAAACCCAGCTGACAATGCTGTGGCTACCAACACATCAATGTCAAAGGTTGCTAGTAGTAGTTGTCCATAAATTTGAGAGTGGGACTGCTGATACAAGCACGGAGGAGAGTCCATGATCACGGTGCAATATATATCCCGCTACTGCATCAATTCCGAGGACATGACAAATCTCGACGAGGTCAGCTTACACTTTATATCCACTTTCACCGTGTCCAGTAAATACTATATATCGAATAAACGCAACCTTGAGACATTAATACTTTAGCATTCTTTGTGACATAAGAGCATCTTTCTACTATAATGAGTCCCTCCAAGTTGGTCGGTCGGTTTCCTTGGGCGACAAGCCCCCTCGTTAGCAATGCACCGATGCTCGGAATAGCTACGCCTCTTATGACTGCTGAAGTCACCAAGGCCGGCGGTCTCGGTAAGACCTACTTGAAAGCCGTTGCAGGGCATTTCTGGGTTATCTGACATTCAAGAATAGGTTTCCTCCCCTGTTCGGCTTATATCGAACCCGACTCAGAGCACGTCAACAGGCTTGCAGCTCACTTTGATGAGGTCCGGTCACTTCTTGGGGCTGATCAAACATCTGATGGCACACTTCCAGTTGGAGCAAGCTTCATCACCAGTCACAGCTCCATGAGCTACTTTCAAGAGACGGCACTGCCGCTTATTGCCAAGAACCGCCCCGCAGCGATATGGCTCTTTGCCCCGGACGGTGATCTCAAGCCGCACAGCAAGATCATCCCCAGCCTTAAGAGCTTGGAACACCCTCCTGTTGTATTTGTACAGGTAGGAAATGTGGCTGCAGCCCGAGAGGCAGTGCAAGATGGTGCAGATGTGCTGGTGACACAGGGTGTTGACGCTGGCGGCCATCAGTTTCGCCAAGGCTCGGGTATCGTAAGCTTGGTCCCAGAAGTGAGAGATATGCTTGATAGGGAGTTTTCGGATAGAGGTATAAGTATCGTGGCTGCAGGAGGAATTGCAGATGGACGAGGCGTCGCCGGGGCCTTGGCTCTAGGTAAGTATATAAAATAGAGGTGGTTGTTACATGGGAGGCTAACAATGCATAGGCGCTGATGGAGTCGTAATGGGCACAAAGGCAAGTGATCTACAGCATCAAATTTATGAAAACTCACTGACATATGAATTCTAGTTTACTATCACGCCCGAGTCTAAATATCCGGATATCCGAAAGCAGAAAGTTCTTGAGGCTGTAGATGGCGGCGTGTCTACGCTCAAGTATGTCATATACCCTTCATCCTGAGCGCTCAATGCTCACACGACACAGATCTACCTTTAACGACAGGATAACAAACAGCCCTCTATGGGGGCCTCTCTACGACGGACGTGCCATTGTCGGTCCTATCCATGAGAAGTTTATGGCTGGAACGAGTCTGGAGGAGTGTCAGCGAAGTTTGAAAGAAGACTATCCCGAAGAACATGCTCGCTATATTGTTAATACCTGGGCGTAAGTGCATTTATCCTTTCCCGTGTCTATAACTCTAACGATATGGATAGTGGAACTGGTGTTGGACTTATCAACAAGGTGCAGCCGACGGGGGAAATTGTTCGTGAGGTTCGCGAAGAGGCGAAGCGTGAGCTACAAAGGGCAGCTAGCTGGGTCTAAGACAGGAAATAGAATAAGAAAATTAATGCCTGTCACGTTGGATGCTATAAACATGAAGCCTGTTTCAAAGAGAAAGCTTCAGTCCTATACCCGGAATTGTTCGCTGGATTCAGGAGGTTCGCAAGCAGTACACTTGTAGTTACACAACACAGGGACGCAGAGGCTCGAGACAGGCTTTGATCGAGACACAGTAAACCCTGTCATGATCAATGGACACATTTGCTCTTTCTCATTTATTGCGTTTGAAAAGGTATCAAAATTGGTATTGACGTGTGTACTCGCACTCCTATATACATCCGCATCCAGGTAGTATGGAGCGATTGACATACAGCAAGTTGATATCATACAAATGTAAACAAATAACAATGCACAATGCTAACCCAAAGGCACAAAAGACACGCTTAATCTACAGCTTGGAGTTGGTCTGGGCCTTCTTCAGCACGGGGTCAAGCTTGGTCGCCTTCATAACGTTGCCCTTGATCTTGAGTTTGCCGCCCATGAAAAGGCGCTGAGCATTAGCCTTGCCAGCGACGAGCTTGCCAAAGTTCTCTTCTGAAAGAACTAGTGTGACTATAAAACGTGGATGTTAGTGAGGACTGCGCCAAGCAAAGAGACGCGCGCGCGTCGGGGTCGCAACTTACCGTCGGGCTTTTCACCGGTGCCGGTTGCTACCTTGCCAGACTCCTTGAGGTCGATATGCCAGCTGGCCTCATCGCCGCTCGCATTCTTGAGAGTAAAGGCGTAGATGCCGTTACCTTGCTTGATAGCGTCCTTGCGATCGGCGTCGCTTGCGTTGATGGCTGCTTGGATGGCGTCGAAGGCGGCCGAGGAAGGGAACTTTTCTATTAAAAGAATCAGTCTCAGATTGGTCTTGGAGCGGCAGAGACGGTATATCATGGGATCAGCAACGTACCGTTCTTGAGAGACATGGCTACTAAGAGGTATAGGAGGTGAGATTAATGAGAAGGATATGTATGTAGTTACAGAAAAAGTTGAAGAAAACGTGGGGGATCGGCCGAGGTTTATAAATGTGACAGAAGGTCGTTGAGTTGAAGTTTCAAAAGAATCCGGGGGTCTTTTTTAATGATTACATGTGATGCGAACCTCGGCGGATCTGGGGATGAGATCATCCACATGTTTCCTCCCCCACAAAATGATCACTATCACTCTCAACCGGGTAAAGACCAAGACCACGCGGGGGAAGATTCTAT
Source organism: Fusarium flagelliforme (assembly GCF_020744385.1). Taxonomy (NCBI): domain Eukaryota; kingdom Fungi; phylum Ascomycota; class Sordariomycetes; order Hypocreales; family Nectriaceae; genus Fusarium; species Fusarium flagelliforme. The sequence goes on along the minus strand of NW_025763504.1, from coordinate 4,098,074 downwards.
AAAGACGCCATGACTCGGACACGGTTAGTATTGTAGGTATGGTGGCCACGTGCTTTTTGCCATCTTCAAGCCATAAAGGTAGAGTCAATATTATTCTTTGTCTCTTATTTGGTGAATATAGTCTAGAACCGGCTTTTCATTCCCTTTATCGCTTCAAAGTTCTGGTCAGCTTACAGTTCATTCAGTTCTCTTAATTTCTCCACGACCAAATAGTGTTTCATCTCCATCACATCAATTCCTTGGTTTGTAGATCATGATTTACACGTGAGAGTGCCGACCTTGCTGATCATTATCTTTTCTATTTTGCATGGGTATCTGGCCTCTCATGCGCCGTACAGAACACCTTACAACTGCCATTCAGGCACAGCGAAATCCCGATGTTGAGGCCAGTATTCTGGTCTGGTTCACTTAGAGTTAGCATTATCAACCAAAGCACATATTTGAAGCACATACCTGGTTAGAAACAAGACGGCCATGCGTCGTCTCCTCTCATCGATATCCTCAGAGGCCGTCAAGCGTAGCCAGTCACCGAGCCATCCTCTCAACTCCGTCTCACTCTTACCAAGCGTATCGATACCTCGTTCTGCGCACGCAATCCGTAGCTCTTCGTAGTGCAGTCCCATAGGTCCACCATCCTCCAGAATGTTCTTGTCATCGCCCTCCAGATAAGCCATGCGATACCGTCCTTTGGCTCGCCACATGCCAGGCGGCATAAAGCCTAGACGATCCCAGATGGTACCACTGAGGTGTAGACTCTTGAGGACATGCGCGCGGGCGACGGCTTGTGTAACACGTGGGCTAAGGACGCCGTGAGGGTACTTTGCTTCCAGCTCATCAAAGGAGGCCTTTCGACGCTGCTCTCCCTTCTCCAGAGCTGAGAATATTTGGGTAGGTATTCTGCATGGGTATGGTACGACGCTGTCAACGTAGGCAACGACCAGAACCGTGAATTCCCCAATGACAATCAACATTAGTCCAAACAGAGGCAGCCGTATCATATCGTGTCGCACTCGCCAGAGAAGGACCCAGTCCGCTCTGGAGAATGTCTTGGGAACATAATGAGGTCGGAAAATCGATGGTCGATCGTCGGCGGGCGTTCGCTGAAGCTTTTCGCGAAGGAGACGTCGGCTCGTCCATACATTCTTGAGACCCTGTTTGTAGAACTTGAGGTATCCTTTTCCCAGCTCAAAATAATATTTGGGTGCCGAGTCAAAGTCTCTGCGTCGAGGAAGAGTGAGCGGCGGTGGTCGCGTGACGTCGGGAGGGTTGATGAGCGGGTTCAAGTTCTTTGGACCATCATTATGGATGGAACGGGATGCTATCCGCAGCGCAATTGATGACTGTGGCAATGGACTGACTGTAACAAGTGGCCATTGGCGTAAAGGTCGACTACTCTGGCAGAGTCGCCATGGCATTCGAGAGCTCATGGCTATTAGGTGAGCTATAGAAGAGGATATGTGTAAGTTTTGGAGGTGGATTTTGGAGGCCAAGAGTTCAAAATCCAGAAACGTGATGCGTCATTGGCCAGATTGTTCGTTGACGTCGGCGAATTCTGAAAGGCGCAGATCTTCAGGAACCGTCACAAAAACGTCAAGTTATCTATGTATTTTTTCCAGCCATGATATGCTATTGGACACAAATCTAGAAATGGCTATTACCATAAAAACTCTGAATATTCATTACTGTACTTTTCTTATGCGTGCCTTTATCGAGACACGTGTTACACGATACCAGAGCTTGATACCGCGATAGATAACCACATAAATCGATACATTAGCATTTTTTTTTTACTACAGCACAATATTAATGATTTAACTTAAGATATATCTCTCATTGCTGTATGTTTGACCTACCCTAAGTAGACCGAAATCAACAAGGACCGCAAAAGAGCGGATGACAAGGTTATCAAAACCATATGCAGAGTATCTGCACTTGGCGAGCATGGCCCCGGTACAAGTCAGGCATGGCTTCAGGGGGTCAATTCACGGTGAAAGAAAAGATCGGCGAGTGCCTTGCATTAAGGTATCTCGGGAACTTCTTCACTTGCCATTGGATCGCCAAATACAGCCTCGCTCTTGACCAGCCTCCAAACATCAGAGAGTTAGGCTCTGAATGGAGACGTCCATCAGCCGAGATCTACGTGTTAGTTACCTAGGTAGTTACAGTAGCGGTCAACTCTCCGGATAGACTATGGGGTCGTCAATCGTCTTTCCAATGGATCTCATCTCAGTTATCTGCGACATCAAACCCTAGGGTGGGCCATTGCTGATATGCAGCTCGTGTTGGAATACTTACAGAATAGGAAGACGATACCTAGCTATGAGTACCTACCTATGTAGACAAAGTCCTATGGAATACATCGGCATGTACGTAAGAGGCTGCAGTCAAGACATCGTCAAGTATTGTGTTTCTTTGTACAGCCAGTCATTGTAAGTTCTCACTGCCGCTAAAATGACATAACAGGCGCACATTTTTGCGGGGAGTAACAAATTCATACCGACGATCAAGTCCCGTCAACTCCACCAGGTTTCTTGTTACCGACTTCGAAATTTCTTCTAGAACAGATTAAAGCATATCGCTAATTTTGTCACTGCTACTTTGGTCATCCCCCGAAAGATTTATAGACTACCGATATAATCAAGATGGTATGCCCAGTTTGCTTCTGTTATACACATGCTGTATCCATAAATTTATAAGATTTAACTGACTGACTTGACTTGACTCATTTCAGGTTCATGCTGATGCGTCAAACTTTGCTGAGGGCGTCACCAAAGACGATGCCTACGAGCAAGTCCTCTGGCAAGCCGAAGGTCTAGTTACTGACCAGCGCAACTGGGTTCGTCAAATTGCCTTGAGTATTGGATGTGCTTGACTCACCTTCTAACTCATTACCACTAATAGGTTTGGTGAGTAAATCAGGGCTCCTTTCATTTATATGGCTGACAATTCTGTAGCAATCTTTCCAACGCCGCCTCTTTGCTATGGCATGCATACAAGTCTTTGGACTCACCAAGCAAAGACGTCAACTGGGCCGGTAGGTCATAACCCTTCTGAGCTCTAATGGCACCCAATAATGACATGCCCTCAATTACAGGATTTTACGTCCTCGACAAGTCCTCCAAAGACTCCCAACTCATCCTCGGCCCATTTCAGGGTAAGGTCGCTTGCCAGACCATCAAGTTCGGCAAGGGAGTTTGTGGTACAGCGGCCGCAACCCAAGAGACACAGCTGGTCCGAGATGTGGAGGAATTCCCTGGACACATTGCTTGTGATGGAGACAGCAAGAGCGAGATCGTTGTGCCTATCCTCGTTGCTCAGGACGACGGTTCTAAGAAGCTAGTGGCTATCATTGACATCGACTGTGCTGAGCTCAATGGCTTTGATGAGGTCGACAAGAAGCATCTTGAGCAGCTTGCGGCTCTGCTCGCCACGAGTTGTGATTGGTAACTAGTTGCAAAACATATGCAATGACACAATATGACCAACAACGATCGCCGGCATTCCTTTGAGCAAACCTTTTCTTGCATGTTCTCTCAATGCATGTGAAATTAAACAGTCTGTGTTGACATCCATCATGACTATGCCGTCATGGTCTCGATGCATTCGAGATGTGGGAAAATATTGGATCTTGTTGACATCGAACAATATCGCACGTCCCTTGTTGACTTTGGTTCTCAGGATTCTCTCCCTCGCCTCACCTCCACCCACTTATATCAGAAACGGACTTTTTGGTGGTGAAACCCGCACCTGCTAGCATATGTCGTCTTGTGAAACTGGTGGGTAATGGATTCAACGTAAGCCGAGAGGAGTAGTCAATAGCTCGAGAATTCATGCTCTAAAGTCTACAATGAGGGGCTTGACACTAAGAATTCTGTCGTCTCCCATGGCAACCGAGTGCCCTTAACCGCCGAAAACATTGGATACTGTGACATCAAACCGGATTCAGTATCACGATGATGATGACGATGAATGTTCTGGTGAGGTTGTTTCTGGCGAGAACGATCCAATCGGTGGGTCATGGAATCGGGGATCTTGCCAAAGGACATGGCATCTCCCAATTAGACTCGGAAAGGTTCAGGGCCGTTTATTTCACAGACCTACCGACAGTACAAGTGACATGCAAAAGCAGGGGTCTTTTCAACGTCCAGGGCCCGTTATCCTGGCTCTGCTTTTGGGTTTGTGGCGCGCCTCAGCGATTTGATTTACCTTTGTTGGAGTGAGTCCCACAGTCAAGATGGGCCCTGCCTGGGTGCACGATCAATAGATGCCCATAGTTAGGCTTGAAAGCTGGTGTTTGTCCGCTTCCCGCCATTAGCCCAACTTGAATATAATTCCAGCCATCCAAGGCGGTAAAGAGACTTTGGACATGGTATGGACAGCACTGACCACAACTGATCTCGTGAACTGTGAATGAATGAGCTGATACGATTCAAGACAGAATACGGATACAGAATTTCGAGTTAATGTGTGAGAATGATGAATGGCAAGTGGAACTGTCAACGTCAGCCAGGAGCTTGGCAATAGCGAGCGAGTCCGAGGTGCTTTCAAACATATACGCAATATCTGTGTGGCTGTGAACATGACTTCGCCAAACACGCGCGTACATCAGAAACTACTGTATGTCTTCTATTCCCGAACATGGTGTGGTGTATGGCAGTGCGGGTAAAGAAGAGCCCTGACTGGTGGGATAGCTTATACAATACAGTAGGTAGCTTAGTACCTGTTCAGCTGGAATAATCGCCTTCTCATGCCTCACAGCATTAAAGCGATGATCCGGATGAAACCATTGAATGGGTCTGTCTTCGTCCCTGAAATGCCGGACCAGGCTGAGGTGGATTCCATTGAACCTACCTAACGACTCAGTCCCTGAAATGGTCCCCTGATTCGATTCGATTCGGATGAGAGCGGGAGGTCGGAAGAAACAAGGCCTTGGTTTTCATGTCCATATTGATGGAATCTAATCTGTCCATTGGTGACGCGACTTTTCAACTGCCCATTCAATGCTGCCAAGGTTCCAATCCCCTGGACGCACAAACTTTAGAACTCCCCTGTTAAATCTGGGTATAGATTCCCTGTAAATCCCCCAGAACTCTTTGACGAATAGGCGGCTCTAGGGGCTGCTTCAGCCCCTGCAGTAGGTGCACCAGCCTCCTTGTTTCCAGCCCAAAGCCCAGCCTCCCGTCAGAGGCTCCACTGCTACTGTTCCACTGTGACCCGCTCGATTACCGCTTTCGGCCCCCAACCACACGCAAGCCAGCCGTATACAACGCTTCGATATCCTGCTCCATGGTCTTCATTTCTAACAGAGAGCGAACGAATGCTCTCTTCCATCTGAGAAACTCTACCCTCTTTTATTCAACATCTTCAAAGCGTTTATCCTTCGCGGCTGGTCTACTAACTCGATAGCTCCTCAGCTCTATATCACTATCTTGTCCATCACATCCGCTTCGCTTCGCCTAGGTTTTGCAAGCAGCGCCAGTCATTCCGTCATCGCTCTATCCAACTCACTCAGCCTGTTCTCTCTCTCTATATTCTCTTCTCTTTCGCGCCCCAATTCGATCGGTTATTTCCTGTTCTTCAACACAAGCACTCCGGAACGCTGGCTCTACCAAAGCTTAATTCCACTTGATACCCAAATTCCTCCTAGTCCGGTACTGTCAATCAACGCCCACCTGGTTCGTTTCAAACTTTACCTTGTCAACTCTTCGCTTTCTGGTCTATCTCTACTCGGCTATTTCCATTGCTCTGGCTTCGACTTCTTTCTCTCAGGCGTCGTCTTGCTTCTGCGCTAGTCAATTTATCGTTCCTGACACCAGTCCAACTTTGGAACTACCAAAACCGAGCTATTTCTAGTCAACAGCAACCACTGTCTATGTAAACAAACCCACCGCGCTGATTATCGAGATCCCTTCATTCAATTCGACCTTCTTCACTCCACTGCCACTCCCGCCTTTGTGCGCATAGCTGCAATGGCAGCCAAGGTCAAGAACCTCATGAGTGCGGCGCACACTGCAGGCATCTTTGCCGATATTGCGGTAGACGGCCCAGAAATCGGAACCCTGGTCGCTATCGTCGATCGAGCCAAAAACCTGCCGAACCGCAAGACAATCGGAAAGCAAGATCCCTACTGTGCGGCCAGATTGGGAAAGGAAGCCAGGAAGACAACGACTGATGTCCGTGGCGGGCAAACACCGAAATGGTAAGATTCTAAATGTCGAGTTCTATCGAGGATCAATTCATACTGACTCAAAAATTAGGGATCAAGAGCTACGATTTACAGTTCATGATTGCCCAGATTATTACCAACTCAAGCTCTCCATCTTTACAGACGATAAGCGAACAGACCTGATCGGAGAGTCATGGATTGACTTGCGAGCTATCATTGTTCCTGGTGGCGGACAAAACGACTTTTGGCAAACGTTGACCTGCAAAGGCAAATACGCCGGTGAAATCAGAGTTGAAATCACATTCTACGACACTCGACCAAAGCCCGACAAGCCGGCAGCGAAGCCAAAGCAGATTGCTCCAGCTGAACCAGACCAGGGATCTGTCAAGCAGAGAACACCCGTAAAAAGACGGCCTTTGCCATCGGACCCTGTCACTGGCGAAGCTCCAGCTGTGTCACCACCAGCTTCAGCTCCGACAATAGCACCGGCTCCCGCGCCAGTCCCAGCAGCGGCCCCAGCCCCGGCACCTTCTGAACCGCCTGCTGGTCCTGATCATCGCACACCTCCACGAGCACATGCCAAACAGATTTCACACTCAGGCAACTTTGTGCCAACTCAGTCTCCTTTGCAAGTTGTCGAGTACAACACGCCACCTTCACACTCATCCCGCCGTCAGACGGAACAATATTCTACATCCCCACATGGGCATGTACCCCAGGAATATACAACTCCGACCCGCGGAGACGCGTCTCGCCCATCTCGAAGGTCAATGATCGCTTATGATGAGCCTCGACAATACGACGATCGCGAGTACAGCCCCAGATATGCCCCTCAACACGAACAGATGGACCCTCGTGGTCATTACTCCCCTCAGCAAGACTTTTATGAGCGACCACAAGCACTTTTAGATGACCCCAGACAGTACTCACCAGTGGAGAATGAGCATCCCCCACCTCCGCCTGCACACCGTAGCAGAGGTAACAGTTCTGGTCAAGAGCTTGTGCCGAGAAGAAGCATGGAGACGTCGCCAAACAAGCTCCCGCAGATGAGACATGATGTTTTGAGACATGAGGCCCAGAGACAGTCGATGGTGCCCTACCCAGGTCGACCGGCTTTCCGGAATTATGATTCAGCCCCCGCTACTAATCAAGCCCCTTCTCCCAACTCAAATGCTTATGATGGCATGCCGAGACACAGCTCATACGACGCGAGTTATGATCCTCATTATCGATCTATGCAGCCCACGGTTGAGGATGTGCCTGAAATGTCTGGCGCACCGGCACAAAACAACCCACAGAATGGCTCACAGTTCCAGCGTTCTGACGAACTTTGTTTTGATGACAACCCAAGCCCTGCGCCTCTGGTTCTTCGGCGATCTCCTGCCCCAGCTCCATTCAGAGAAGACTACTCGCCATCACATTCTCCTCGGGGCTACAAAAATCCCGAGGACTGGCAAGTCGCCTTGTCACCGTCTCATGGTCGGAGCTATTCCAGAAGTCCCACAGACAACGCGTATTACCATCACAATGGTCAAGGCAATTATACAGGCCACCCGGCTGATATGAGTCTCTCTCACATGCAATCCCCACACAACCAAGCGCCCCCAGCTTTACCAGCGACCCTTGTACCAGGACTGGATGCAAACCAATCTCAGGAATTGACAAACCTTATCTATGAAGATCGCCGGCAAGACCGAAGACAACATTCGCAGAGCATGTCCAGCATGCCTACATCTACTCGAGGACGCCCTAGGAACGAATCCTTCCAAGGATACAATCAGCCACCACCTGATCAAGGGTACGGCCAGCCACCACCAGAGCATGCGTACGCGGTTCAGCCTTATAACCGACGGGCTATTACTTACAACCCACCTGAACAACAAGTCGTAAGGCATCGCGGCGTCTCTCCTGACCCGCGTACTAGCCCGAACCCTCATCACAGAATCAAGCGCAAGTCAGTGAGTCCCGCCCCTCCTATCGAAGACCAAAGGAGGAAGTCGGATATTCCATTTGGACCTGATTCATACGATGCCCTCAACCCCAGTCTTGTTTCGTCTAAAAACGGAACAAGCCCCTCACCTGACTTTATGGACGAAGAGCCAAAGAAGATCATCACATATGACGGGCGCGAGATCGACCCATCTGACCATCTTCCGATGGAGACATGGGCACCTGAACCAGAGAAGAAGAAGCCAGAGCCTGGCACCGAAACTCGTTCAAGACCTCAACTTTCAGGGGTCAAGCCAATGCCTCCCAGCAACCGACGAGCCCCACGTAGCGGACGTCATTCGATGTCTGCCGTGAACACGTCTTATTCCTTCGGTGAGGAGTCTCGTGCGCCTCCCCAAGCTGGTCGTACTCGCCTCCAAAAGCGAACCAACCGAGTATCGGCGGACAACTCTCCAGCAGCCTCAAGCCCACTGGCTCCAATTTCTAAGGACAATTACCAGGAGAGGGCACCATATGGCAACGCTTCGCTTCGAGGATTGCCTCGTGCGGGCACATGGGATTTTGAAGACGAGAATCGTGGGGTTTACGGAGGCCCACCAATTCCGGCCAAGATCCCTATGCCGGTGATGAGCGGTGCAAATGGCACTGGCCAGGAACTGGCACTAATGCAAGAGATGCAGCGTATTGATATTGGGACAGGCAGGTCCAGAAGAAGGGGAGGCTATTAGCTCAACAGAAGTAACGAGACCTAGAAGAGATGTACACTATTATAATCATAAGTCACTAGTAATGATTTTGGCGTTTGAGTTAAGCAAGATGGGAGGATAGTTAAGGCAGGCAACGTTGGAGTTCTCTTTTAGATGTCCAGCTGGTGGAGACGGACAAAATTAGAATTTGATTCATATCCATATATATGCATATACCATAAACACCCAGCTGTGGTAGTATTTAACATACTTCACTCGTCATTGCTCCAACTTGGCTTTAGAAAATGCAATTGATATTATGAACAACATGAACAACAACGCTAGAGTCTTCTGGGCAGTGCGACAGAAGTTGCAACTGCTGTGTACCGTCACGATCTAAGAGAAAGAATTTAAGCTATCATCAAGCAGACTTACTTACATTGATGCTAGAACATGAATGGCTTGGGTCTGATCACAATTTTTTAAGCTATTATCCCATGAATGTATTCCCAAGATCACTCATAGTTGTGTTGTCGACTTGATGCTTTATAGATTTGAGTCAGAAGATGCGCTAACCTCAATTGGCTAGCATATGTACGCACCCCACTGTATTTTCTCAGCCATCTAAATTTCATATCTTATCCTTATCGCAGAAAAAAAATCACGGCGACTTTGAAGCAAGCAGACGCAGACAACAGCTCAACTCCTAGCACCATCACAACAGTCCGTCATCGCGAAACGACACAATGGCAGCTCAGGTGGGACCCCTACCACAGCTTAAGCTGCCTTCTGGCCCTACGCCCCATACCGCAGAGCAGCGATACTGGCAAAACTTCAAGAACCAGATCCTGATTCCGTCGCCTACGAACTTTCCAGTCGTTCACATCTCGTCCAACAACGATTCTTTTGCAGTTACGACAGGCACACGCGTGCAGATCTTCTCGAACCGAACGCGCAAGCTTATCAAGACAGTCACGCGCTTCGGAGATGTTGCGCGCAGTGGTGAAATCAGAAGAGATGGAAGGGTGTTGACGGCAGGTGACGATACCGGAAAGATCCAGGTCTTTGATGTTAGCTCCAGAGCCATCCTCAAGACATGGACGCACCACAAGCAGCCTGTATGGACCACCAAGTTCTCGCCAACTGAGTTGACTACTCTTTTGAGTACAAGTGACGACAAGACCGTGCGACTTTGGGATCTCCCTAGCAATGATCCCACTACTACCTTTGTTGGCCACTCCGATTATGTTCGATGCGCCAACTTTATGCCAGGTACAATGTCCAACATGGTCGTCTCTGGAAGTTACGATTCGACCGTCAAGCTTTGGGATCCACGAACAGGAAGCAACAGCGCTGTCATGACTTTCAAGCATGCGGCGCCTATTGAGGACGTCCTCTCGATGCCAACCGGAACCACCGTCCTTGCCGCTGCCGGTGAATCGATCAGCGTTCTTGACCTGGTCGCTGCGCGCCCCTTACACATGATCACCAACCACCAAAAGACTGTCACATCTCTGAGCCTGGCATCCAATGGCCGACGATTGGTTAGTGGTGGTCTCGAGGGTCACGTTAAGGTCTTTGAGACGACGGGATGGAATGTCGTCTCAAGCACCAAGTACCAATCTCCTGTTCTATCCGTCAAGGTCATCCCCTCTAGCGACGATGCCGATGCAAGCGACCGCCATCTGGCTGTTGGTATGCAGTCTGGTGTTCTCAGTGTACGAACCCGCCTTAATGGTACTGAGGCGAAGAAAGAAGCCGAGCGCGAAAAGGAAATGGCCGCCCTTGTATCTGGCACAATAGAAGCCCACGATGCGAAGCGAAAGAAGCGCAAGCGTCGGGTCACTTCCGCTAAGAACCTGGATATGGCTGGTGAAGGGGCTGACGTTGTTATCGCAAACGAGCCTCGGACGGCCAAGAAAAAGGAGCGCCCCTGGCAGAGCGATCTACGACATGCTCGTTATGCGCGTGCTCTAGACCTGGTCCTTGACGACCAAAGTCCCGACCATTCTCCACTTAACGTTCTCAATCTTCTCCTGGCTCTCCGCCACCGAAGCGCCCTTCGAGATGCTCTGGAGTCCCGGGATGAGCATACAGTTCAGCCCATTCTGAGATGGGTCTGTCGCCATATCTGCGACCCCCGTTACTTGAGCGTCTGTGTCGAGGTTGGTCTTCACCTTTTCGATCTCTACTCGGAGTTTGTCAGCGGCTCAGGAGAATTGCATGATGGGTTCAGGAGGCTACACCGTCGTGTTAAGGCCGAGACGGAGAGAGCCCAAAACGCATGTCAAATGGAGGGTATGCTGGAGAGCATAATGCTTGGGACCATCTAATAGACTGGCACGATAAACGCGGTTATATATCCCGAGGTTCTTGAGCTCAATTTGCATTGCGCGTGGCGTTAAGGTGGACTAAAATGGGAGTATTGATTGAAACATGGACTTTATATAAAGCTTGTACACACCTAAAAGTCGGAGGGATGGAAGACAGAGGCGGATACCCGTGCTGCTGCCATAGTGGTGGATTGCCTACTTAGCTATTTGACGTCCTGTTTACATTCTCTGTCTCTTATATGGTTATTCTACACAGTGGTTGCTGAAAACCCCATGCAGAGCCTGTGAGTACCCGTGGACAGCAAAGATGTCTTTCCAGATGATCACTCTCAACTACCCATGATCCTAGATCGGGTCCAACAGCTCATGACTGTGAGTGTGCCCATGATTTCTTTGAAAGACATGTTTGTTATTTGCCTCGGCTTTGAGCAGGCACTTTACTTGTATTTTCTGTCGTCAAGGTGGCCGGCCATCTCGTCCTACCTGATGACCAGGGTAGCATGCAGATTTGCGAAAGGGTTGCTGCCTGTGGCACTTTAGTGATGTGGCAGCCGGCAAGCACTGATAAACACTGGCAAGCAAATGCACCTTCCTTAATAAAAGCAGCTTTACTCCTCCCCTTTCTCCTTCTCAGCTCTGCCTGATCTCAGAATTTCCCACTCATCAAGATTTCTTGCTGCATCTCAGACTATTCTTTCAAAACAACTGAGGCGAATTCATTTTCTATCATGGGTTCTAAGGAACTTCACGAATGGTATCAAAAGCTGAGACCACTCACAGTGGACATTGTAGGGGACTTCGCTGGCCGCGAGTTGTTCGCAATTCATGGCGAGTCGTTGATTCGTTACTGTTTGGTAGAGGCCAAAGTTGATTTTGATGGTAAGTCTCTCGCCCGGTCATCTCTCAAGATAACCCCGTGTCTGATCCTCTATTTACAGAAGGTTTTCAACTCTTGCATGCTGTGCACTCCGTGGAGAAGTTCCTCAGCGAGCTAAAGCGAAGGGACTGTAACTTCGACGTGCTCTTCTTCGAAGACCACGAAAATCTCTGTGTTGCCAAGGAGGCAGTTGGTTCGACCAGAGGTACCAAGCACCGGTTGACTCGTCGAATTCTAATTCAACACTTCACAAAGTCGAACCTTGATTTCAAGGTACTCGAGTTCAAATCGTTTGAAAGTGATGAATGCAGAAATTACTTGTCCAGCAACGCGGTGCACTTTGTGCTGTGCGACGACGGCAGAGACAGCAGTGCCGGCCAGGCTATTCACCTACAGCATCTGATTAGGAAAGTCGTAACCAGTGGAATACACATAGCAATCATTAACTCTATTACTTGGCGAAGCTCAAAGGTTAGTCCCTTGGCAGTAATGTGATGACAGTGTTATTGACTCTCTAGGTATTCATGTCATTGTTGAGTGGCACGAAAGATGCACCGCTTGGATTGTCCATCAGCTTGCCTGAATTGGAGGCGAAGAATCCCTCTTCGCTCTCAGAAGCTATGGTTCCAAACACGGATAAGCATTCGACCAGAAATCTGAACCTTTCAGCAAGAGAGAAACACGCCGTGTCCTTTTGCCGTGCCTACATCGAACATCGTCCTGCAAATGTAGCCACCAAGGCTGACTTGCAGCGTGTTGGGGCTTTCCTGCTCCAGATCGCAACCCTCCAAAGTTGCTCCCTCCAGGAGAGGACTTGCGCGGAGTCTCCAGAGGAGGACAAACTTGTGGGCTGCCAAGACCGAGAATTTCTTCATCTGTTTTGCTCAGCAACTCAGGGTTTGCTAGAGATGTCACCTGAACTAGATGGACCGGAAGGGTGGGATCTTTGTGACATTGTCGATGGACGAGTGTTTCACTATCTCCTCCAAGCGATCAGAAACACTGGAGGGATCCCCTCTGAGATTCTTGAGCACGCCCATGTCCTCTACAATGAAACCGTTCAAGGACGGGACCTTGAAGTGGAACACCCTTTTGCTACTCTGAAATCGCTCGAGGGTCTACCCTCGCCACAAAAAGCAGCAAGAAAGTTGGTAGCATTACCTTTCAGTCACCCGATACTAGACAACTTCTTGAAAGATGTCGAGATTGGGGAGACTGAAGAGACCAAAGATATTGCTGAAGAGCTCGTGTTTGAAGATCTTAGGCACTGGCACACCTACAAACCCATCACCCAAACCAGGGACCGTGAACAGATTTCAGCTTGGGAGGCAATTCGTCGACAGAAGAGAATGCAGTGGAGGATGGCCGAAGTTACTGACTACGCGGCAAGTCTTACTGGTTCGACTGGCAAAACTTTCAACCGCGAAGTCATCGTTGTCGGTTCCCAAGATAAACAGAAACTTGGCAGAACCGATAAGACTGTCCAACCCAAACAAAACAAGCAAAAACCTGGAAAGGGGGGCAAGCAGAGTGCCCGGTTAGAAGCTCAACGACTCATCGATCAAAAGGCGCGGGAAAAGTTGAATGACACTTTGAACCATTGGCGCGATAAATGCATCGAGCTTGAGAACGTCAACAGCCTAATCGATCGCTACCTCAAGACACTAGACTTCCAATCTACGACATCTAGTGCCAGGCACGAAGCAGTGAAGCCAGAGGTCCAGCTATATCTGTGTCACGTTTTGACGAGAATATGGTCCGAAGCACGGAAGCAGGCTCGCGGAGATTCACCTAAAGGTTAGTGGAAGTCACTTCCTAACATCGATTCTAGCTAAAGTTGTCAGGATTGTATTTGATTTCAATGATTTGGAGCTGGCTTGTGGAAATACACAAGTCAGCTTGCTGCACACCGAACATTGCCGATGCTGTTCAGGAGATTCTCAGAGTACTGGCGGCTACTCCACTACCCATCAACACTCTCGAGACTTCGCGACCACTCCCTTTCTCCATAAAACCAGTACTCTTGAAAGATGCTCCCAAACTTGTGAATAACGTTCGACTTCTGCAACTAGAGCATGGCGGACCGTACATGGACAGGCAGTTCAATTCTCAGCCTGATGCTCGAGTTCAATTTGAACCAGATGCTTGGCAACGGGATGTTCTAGATTCAATCGATGCTAATGAAAGCGTTTTGGTGATAGCGCCTACATCTGCAGGGAAAACATTCATCTCTTTCTACGCAATGAAGAAGATACTCGAAGAGAGTGATGACGGTGTTTTGGTCTACGTGGCGCCGACTAAAGCCTTGGTCAATCAAGTTGCTGCAGAAATAGAAGCACGATTTTCCAAGTCGTACCGAAAGCAAAACGGCAAATCGATATGGGCAGTTCATACACGAGACTACCGCATCAACAACCCTGCCCAGTGCCAGATTCTGGTCACGGTACCTCACATGTTGCAAATCATGTTACTGGCTCCCACAAATGCTGTTGGTACTAATGCATGGTCTCGTCGAGTGAAGAGGATAATCTTTGATGAAGTTCATTGCATAGGACAATCGGACGATGGTGTTATATGGGAACAACTGCTGCTACTGGCGCCCTGTCCTATCATTGCCCTTTCGGCCACAGTAGGCAATCCTGGTGAACTCAAGGATTGGCTAGCAATCTCGCAAGCCGAGAAGGGTTATGAGATGAAGATGATTGTTCACGGAGCAAGATATTCGGATCTCCGTAAGTTCACCTATGAACCGCCCAAGAACTTTGCATTCAAGGGCACCAAAAGCTCCGTGCAGCTTCCTGTTCCTGGTCTGGATGAGGGCGATAGCACCAGTTTGAACTTCAAGTTTGTGCATCCAGTGGTTGCTCTGAAGGAGAGGTATGTCCCTTTTTTGCTGTCCTTTATGGGAATTACTAATGTTATGTAGGAACAGATTTGCGTTGGACGACGTGAACTTCGAAGCTCGAGATTGTCTCACGCTATGGAAGCACATGTGCAAGATATTTCCGCCAGACCTTTTGCCCGAACTAGATCAACTAGACCCTACGAAAGTCTTACCCGAGTTGATTTCAAAGCATCATGTTATCGAATGGGAAAAGGGTCTTAAATCTATGCTCAAGGGCGCTATGGAGGGGGGGAACTCGTTATTTCCAACCCTTCAAGTGAGTCTTGGGAACCTAAGGTCTTCCAATGGGCCCGTCGTTGCTCCCGAGCGACACTTCAAGAAACTTTTCCCTTTGATTTATGAACTTGACACCCTAGGGGCTCTACCGGCTCTCGTCTTCAACTATGACCGCCATGAATGCGAAGAATGCGTCCAGCACATGCTCTCTCAACTCACAACCGCAGAAGATGACTTCAAAGAAAAAGACCAGACATGGCGGCAAAAGGTCCAGAGATTTGAGCAATGGAAAAAGCAAAAGGAGAGTGGTCCTTCTCTTGATCGATCCAAAACAATAGAAGGAAACCTTTCCAAACTGGACTTGGCTCGTGAAGAGGCCAGCATTGAGATCAGCGTGTGGGAAAGCTTCGATCCAAAGGCGCCGTTGGATCAATTCAGCTTTGCAGACACAAAAAAGGCACAGCAAAGCCAGCTCAACAACATGGTGCGCAGTTTGAGTAAGGACAAAGTTGCTTCGTGGTTGGTAGATGCTCTTCGTCGTGGGTTGGGTGTCCACCATGCTGGTATGAACCGGCGATATCGTCAAGTGTAAGTGGTCTCCTTTGAGAACATACTACCCTTTCCAATATTCCGCCATATCACCTGGATCTAGCTAACAGAGTTCAGAGTGGAGATGTTGTTCCGCCAGGGTTATCTCAGAGTCGTTGTTGCCACTGGAACGTTGGCTCTTGGTATCAATATGCCCTGCAAAACCGTTGTGTTCAGTGGCGATTCCGTTTTCTTATCCCCTCAGAACTATCGACAGGCTTCTGGCCGTGCCGGACGGCGAGGCTTTGATCTCCTGGGCAATGTTGTTTTCAATGGCATTAGTCCAGAACGAGTTCACGAAATTATGTCCTCGCGCCTCCCGGCCCTCAAAGGCCAATTTCCCATCTCAACAACCCTCATTCTCCGCCTCCTTGGTCTTCTCGATGGCACGAAGAACTGCGACTTTGCAGTCAATGCAGTACAATCGCTTTTGTCGCAAACTCGGCTGTACCTAGGAGGACCAGAGGCTGAGATGTCTGTAAAACACCACCTACGGTTTTCGATCGAGTACTTGCGACGGCAAAACCTTATATCGGCCAAAGGAGCACCTGTGAACTTTGCAGGACTAGTCGGTCACTTGTATTTTACAGAGAATGCTGTTTTTGCATTCCACTCCTTACTTCGGGGTGGGTATTTTCATGCATTGTGCAAAGACATCGAAAATGCTCGTGAACGAGTCCTTCGGGAGCTGATGCTGGTGCTCAGTCATCTTTTCAACCGCATTCCCATAGAGCGAACTTCAAAGATTGTCGCTGTAGCAGACCTGTCGTCGTCGGAGATCTTTCTCAGACCTCTGCCGGATGTTGCAGAGAAGCTCCTCGTACGCCACAATCAGGATACATTATCCATCTTTAAAGACTACGTCGAGTCGTACATCAACCAGCACCTCAGAGATAAACCAGACCGAGAATTACCTTTGACTAAGGTATCCTTTGTGCCTAAGGATGCATGCAAGCCCTCATTCATGGGTGGAAACCGGACCATCGTTCGGTCACCATTTGCAGCTCTGTCTGGATTTGGTGATAACTTCACGTCCATCAAGGAGTTGTGCTCAGACGTGAGAAGCGGTGTCTTCTTAGAAGAGTCCGCTATACCGTTTATTCCCATCTACCCGCACGACACTCATACTGAATTCAACGCTTATCTCTATGACTTTTTCAAACATGGCAGTTTGCAGGTACTAGTGCGCGACAACCGTATCAAACAGGGAGATGTTTGGTTTCACCTCAAAGACTTTTTACTTACACTCAAGACCATTGTGACCAGCCTCAAGGGCGTCATGAGTGCTGAAGGAGACTACGACTGGGATGTTCTCCACGAGGATGACAATCAGATGGATGAATCGAGCGTGGTTCTGGATGAATTCGAGATACAAAATGCATCTGAGGTCGTTGACAAGACTCCCAAGCTCTCTGCAAAGGGCAAGCCAAAGATCAAAGTTGCGGATAGTTGGGATGACGATGAAAGTGAAGAGTCAGAAACCGAAAGCATTGGGTCAACTGCTGCCAACACTTCAGGAAATCCATCAAAGGCAGACCGAAAGGGTGGGTTAATGTTCGTCCTGAAGGCATTCAAGTTGTTGGAAGAAGAGTTCGGAGAGATGTTCTACAAGATCGGTGCATAGACACTGTATCACAGGGCGGGACACATGCCATTGATTCATGACTGATGAAATTGCCTTAGACATACAGGTCATCATGTCTCGACCGCTGATCTTGCACCGGTATTGTACAGATTTCGCAAACGTCTCGGGGGAAAGGCAACTTTGATGATAAAGGTCGCCCTCGTACTTACTGTATACTCCTGGTATCTGGCTCATTGACCGCCTTCCTATCAACATGACATAGAGGATACACGAATTGATATCTTACGTACAGAGTGGTTCTCATCATACTCGTAGCCAATGCCTGCTCATGTGGTTCTCGTGTTTCGCTACCCCTGCTGTAAATCTTTGTGACAGGTAAGAATAATTGCTTTTTCCTTGTCGGCGCGAAATTCGAATCCCTGTGATCTCCAGGTTCAGGGCTAGTCATCAGAATGACTCGAGATTATACAGTAAGATGGAATGGAATGGAGTGGATTTGAGGGTCGGTGTGTAGAGATAAATTCGATTCATCACTTCGACTGAGTCAAGTTGCGCAACAGTGTGTATAGCCCCTTTTCTTAAACCTTGCTATCATAACGTTCTAGAAGCACAAACGGAAACGCCGACGAAGTATGCAAGGTCTTCTAGAAACCATTGCTTTTAGTGGGGGAAAGCTCAGATCAAGCCCAGCAGGTAATACGTACCCTGCAACTGCAACAAATGGTGCCTGCCCCCACGCCATTTCATGTACTGTACGATACTAGGTACTTGCCTAGGTAGGTATGCATACTGCATCTTCAGGGGCAGGGGACATGTCTACCTTCCCTGGTCTAGGTTGTTTGGTGTTTGCTGGCCATGAGCGAGATACTGTACTGCAAGCAATGAATGTGATGCAGGAAAGATGCCAGGGGTTGTCCATGACGTCATTTAAACAACAAATGTATCGCATGTCTATTTCCCGACTTTCACTCAGTTGAACTAATTGAAATAATTGCTTTGTAGGCTATGTATATTTTTGGCCTCCTTTTTGGTGAGTTGCCTCTAAATATCCAGAAAACAGAATGATGGGTAAGCTTGCAAGAATTTTCCTCCTCTCCCTTATCCAATATGTAGGTATGTACTATATGTAATGCTCAACAACCATAAATGGTATCTCCTCCGAGTCCCTCCATGTAAAATTGGAAAATCGAGATCCATGATGTTCAAAAAATATCATTTCCCCTACCAGATAACCATGCAATGCAATTCTTATAATAATCAAAACACAAACGACAGATGAGCCTCTCTATAAGCGGAATCAACTAAATGACAGGCAAAGCCATAAAAAAAGATTATACACCCATCAATGTATATACAACCATATGTGTTCGAGTTGGAGTTCGCACCCCAAAGGGGTATTCTTTTGTTGTACGTCGCTGCTGATGGTACAATGTAATGAGTCGTAAGGCTCTGGGGCAGGCTAGAACCAATCCAGAAAACCGGTGCTCGATATAATGGTGCAGTCCGGAGCACCTTTCTTCCTGATCACGTCCAAGAGTACGCGATCCATGCGCAAATGGGTATTGTTGCGTAATCCGTCAAGTATATCTTGTTGGCGAGGCGTCTTGAAACGCACTGCCATGCTATGGCGCGCTTCCTTGGTCTCTTGCGGCGCGTTTGAATCAGTCCCCAAAACGCCATTTTCATGATGATAAGTTGATAATGAAAGTCATGAGTACAGGACTAAATGTGGTATTCCGTTGATCCTATTACTGTCCATGCGACGTCATCTGAAGATGATGAGGCATAGAACGTGGGTGTCCTTGATCGCTCAGTGAATGAGGCATCTGTGGCGGTGCAGCCATCGCAACGGGTCTTGGGGTGTGGTAACCAGGTGCGCTTGTGCCGCTCGAGAAGCTTGAGTTAGTCCTGGGATCATAGCTGAAGAGGTCTCTCTGGAGTCCTTCAAGAATGTGCATATCCGTTCGAAGCGCACTTGTTGCTGTTGCTGACTGTCGCAAGAACTGGATTGTCTTATGGAACAAAGTTCGCAGCAGTTCCTCATCCACATAGCTGTGGAGCACAGGGTCGCGGAAAGCAGCCGAAAGGACCAAAAGGTTACCCCATTGACTGAAGCTGGTTAGTATGTTTTCAGTAAGTAGTGTGAAAATAAGGGAACTTACGCATGGGCAGTACCAAAAATGTTTGTGATGATCGGCCTCTTATCTCCTAAACCATGGAAGGCGCGAGTACTCTCGATAAGTGCCTTGATGCCCTTCTTAGCCAACTCAACTACTTGGGGATCGATATCTCCAATTGTCCTGGCTTTGGGGTGAATGACCGGCGCAGTCACGTCCTGCCGGAATTCCGAGCTGACGCTGGGGAAGTTGGGGCTCGAAGCGTGGTTCTTGATTGAGTGGGAGAACTGAAGAATCTGTTGAATGAACGGGCGATAGGTAATAACCTGAGCGCCCCAGTACTTGGCCCGCAATCTTGCAGCCAAGATATCGTCGGCTGGTGGATCGTCCTCACGGAATGCGAAGCTTGGTGCAACCCAGTGCATGCCAGAGACAGCGTCAGATACGACTCCAACATTTCTGAACTTGTCCTTGCCTGCCTTGGCGGGGTCTTCAGGCGCATAAAACATTCGATGGATGCTGTTCAAGTGAGTTCGCAGATACAATTGGCCTGGATAACTGTCCAGAATGCGTTGGTTGAAGCCCTCCAAAAGGCTCATATTGGGATGGGGCATGTCATCCTCATAAGACAGCAATCCCGACGGTGGAAGCTGCATCTCAGCAATGAGATCACTCTCAAGCTGCAGGCAGGTCCAGAAAGTCAGGGCAAGCTGGTTGTACTTGGTCTCCTGAATAAATTCGCTGTTGCGCTTGATTCTTCTCATCTTATCCAAGCTCCTGGAATCATGTCAGTTACTGATATCATTCGTAAGATTTCTGAGAACTTACGGTCTCATGATGACCTGCAGTTTATGACTGGCTTTGTGAATAAAAGCAAAACTTTCCATCGGTCTGCCTAGCTGACCATGATACAGCCCAGCAAAGATGTTGGCATAGACATTCTTCATGTTGTTATATGCGCCAAGGTGATTTCCAAGAATATCTGTGGCATATGCGAAATACTCCAAGCCAGGGATCACCTCGTAATTCTTCTTTAGGCTGTAGCCGGAGCGAAAGCCACCCACGCCATGAATTGAAGACCGGCGACTATGAATATTTCGTTCCTGTTCCTTAGGCGACGGTAGGCCTGAGGAGTGCGAGTGGGATGAGTATCCAGGAGGGGAGCCTTGGTTGGGTGAGGGTGGAATGGCTCCATTGCGGATGGCTGGGCTACCATGTGGAAGTGGCTCGGTAGAATGAACGACATCGGGTACGTTATCACGATGCAGGCAGACCTTTCCCAGAGCTAGAACGGTGAGAACTAAAGCGCTGTGGATAGACCGATCAGGTCGGCCAGCACGTTGTGGCGCGGGTGTGGGTGGCTCGGAACCATCCGGCCCTGGCGATCGCTTCCTTTTTGAACCTGCAGCTTCTGGCGTCTGCGAACCTCCTCCTACAGCAAATGTAGGCTTGGATGTCTGAGGTTTTGCGGAGCGCGGATGAGAGGCCGGGAGATTATCCAAAAAGTGTCTGACCCAATAATCCAGAAGCTTGGGCTGAATGATCGGGTGCATGTTAAGGATATTTTCCTTGAAACTCTCGACATAAGCCCATACTTTCGACTCTGAAAAGTCGGGGTTCCCATCGAAGGCGAGAACACCACCCTTGTATTCTACTTGATCAGGAGGGCTAAGTCCACCTAGCTGTCCCCAATCAGCCGCTGGCGAAGGAGATGCCATGTCCGATGAATCATCAGCCATATCCAAGTTGCCATGGTCGGTAGGTTCTCGAACGTGTCGTGAAGGGTGAGAATCTTCGCCTCGTCCATAAACAATCAAGACTCCTCGGTTCTGCTCCTGGCTAATAGGATACTCGCTGATGTATCGAATTCCTTCTCGCTCAATGTGATGTTTTGTCAATTCGCGAACTGAGGGCCATTCCAAAAGCAGACCCGCCAAAGTGGTATGATTGATAGGAATGGCTGGCTCTCCAGGGGGTACGGGTGGGCCAGGCTCGACCTCCATCTCGTCTTCGGCCATCATGCGTAGTGGCATAGGTTCCGATGACGGATGATCGCGGTGAGGGTCGGTGTAGTAAGGGTCCGTAGAGGCGCCGTTGGCTACATAGGGTGATGCCGGCGCTCGCTTATACTCCTCCTCGATCGAGGGTTCGGTCTTCAGTGTCGACGCCGCAATATGCTTTGGCAAGATCGTTTCCAACTTGACCATCCTCTGATCAAACCGTCCCATATGCGAGAGGATGTTATGAAGTGAGCTCTGAACATTGCTGAGACTATCTAGAATATCGGCTTGGGCCTTGTCCGTACTGTTCAACGTTTTAGTTAGTAGATTCGTGGAAATAGTGAGCAAAACCTACGCCTTGGGAACAGGGTCGCGGTATTTGCATTCAACGCCCTTTTCTTTGCAAGTTTTGCATGGCTTGGTCTCATCGCACTTAGCCTTTAGCTGCCGGCAGCTGTCACATGCCTGGTTTACTATTTAGTATTGTCGCAAACTGGCGCTCAGAAGCAATCGTACCTGGGAAGCTCGCGTGTTCTTCTTCTTGGCAGGGACTGACGAAGAGTACACACTGTAGAATGGCTCATGGCCTGAGGGGTAGCCTCCATGTTGCTCGTACGGTGCCTGATGCGGTACAGGAGTCGGTGGGGGGTAGCTAGGTGCGCGGTAGCCACCCGGGGTCGGGGGCATGGACGGCGCACTGTCGTAATTCATGTGTCGCGAGTTATCCGAGTATGCGCCAGGAGGCGGCGGAGGTGGTGGAAGCGAAGTCGGCGGGATATGTGGTGTTGACGACATGCCTTCGGGCGCATGGCCCGTCGAGTTAGGTCGGCGTTGATCCTCGGCAGGGTCTCGTTTTATCGGAGGATCTCTTGGACCGTAGGGCGGGTATGGGTGATGCGCTGGATGCGCCGGCGACGGAGGCAGAGGCGGGTGCTGTTGCGGATGCTGCTGCGAATGCTGCTGCGAATGCTGCTGCGAATGTTGATGTGGGTGTTGTTGCGGGTGCTGTTGCGGGTGCTGTTGCGGGTGCTGTTGCGGGTGTTGCTGCGGATGTTGGTGTGGGTGTTGCGGCCGGTGGTACTCTTGAACAGGAGGATAGGGCTCTGGCTCATGATGGCGACGATCGGGTTCGTGATGCGGTTGCGCGGGCGCAGCGTGAGAAGGCGTCGGTGGAGCTGAAGAGTGTTCTATAGGTCGAGGAGGGTAATGCTGATACGGGCTCGGGGGAGGATGAGGAGGGTGATGTAAAGCGCCGGGCGGAGGCGGAGGCGGCGGCGGTGGAAGTTGATGAGCGTGAGGATGTGGTAATGATACTCCTTGTTGAGGTGTGCCGACGGGCCACGAAGAGAGGCGCGGACGTTTACTATCGGGAGGTGATGGATCCATGCTTGAGTACTATATATGTATTGTAGTACTTGCACACATAATCAGGAACAAGGCGAAGAGGGAAGCAGGGACCACGTAGAGGCGGTGGCCATGGATAGGTACAAGAGGATAATGGCAGAGGCGAAACAAAAAGAAAGCCCCGGGGAGTGAAGTGAAGCTTCCAATTGCTTTGGAAGCCGGAGGGGCGGGTGATAATTGGGCCCTTCAGCAAGAGAGGTTGAGAGACCTGGAAAGCATGGGGGTGGGCGTGTCTGAAACGACTGGGTATGATGACATGTATGTGTACGAAGTACCGTACCGTCAATGAGAAGTGAGTGAAGTTTGTGAGAGGTAGAGAGACAGGCAGAGAGAAACGAGATGTCGAGTAGACTCTTCCAGCAAGCCCGGGCCCCGGTGACGCGGTAGGATCAGCAGTTGGGCAGAGACGAGATGGAGATTCGACAAGCTCTCTCGGTACCTGGGAGATGGACAGCGGTGGGGGAGCACAGACGCGACGCTGGTAGCGAAACGAATTGTACTGTGCTGAGAGGCGAGGTCAGCGTGAGCGTTAGAAAGGTACGCGCTCAAGACTGTAGAAGAGCTGGGGATTGAGGGAAGAAAGGCGCAAATTTGGCGAGCGGACGGATCGATTCTTGGGCGAGTATGATGTCGACTCCAAGTCGAGCGCAAATCTGGGACCGACAGCCTCAAACCTCAAGGCACAAAAGACGGTCTGCCGGGGGTGGGCGGGCTTGTGCGGGCCAGGTGCAGGTAGATTTGGAGCCAGTTGATGAACCGACCCTGCCGAGTTGACAGTCGGAGGAGGCTAAACAAGACCAGGGGGTCGAGGAACCTAGATGCTTGGCTGTGACTGGGGGATGATGTCGGCGAAGACTCTTTTTTTTTTTTCTTTGGTGGACCCCTGCTGCCCGTTTTTTTTCTGCCACCCCATGCACCGCGAACCAAGTGGAGGGAGAGCTTCCAGCAGCGAGATGAAAGTCACTGTACCTGGATCCGCGAGCTGTATCCGTAGGTACAGCACAGTGGTGGTCTGCAGCTTTTCTGGTTGCTGTGGTAGGGTAGCAGGTAGGTAGGTAGATCGTAGAGCCCAGAGAAGCGAACCTGACGTCGCTACCCGCTGGTGTGGTCTGTGTTTTCTTCTGCTGCCCTTGCGTAAACTAGACTCTTTGCTTTGGTCAAGTACTGTACAGTACTGTACTGTAGCTGAGTGAATAATTGGGGTTTAGGTCGGTCGATGATTGCCGCATACGGTCAACGAAGCGGGCAGAAACGTCGCGGTCACAGGATAAACGAGGTAGGAAAGAGTTCAAAGAACTGTACAGTATTAGAGTTAGTAAGGTAAGCAGATAAGCATGTAAGCAAGCAGAAGCTCACGAGGATATCTGATACCGCTGCACTCGACCGTATCTACATAGTACGTATGTAAAAGCAAACAAGCGCGACAGGCGATGGAACTGGTCAACACCGCAACTTCGAAATGGATGGATGGATGGATGCTCACGAGCTGGCCATGCGACGGACCGTCCAAACCAAAAGGTACAAGCTCCAGACGGGAGATGATGGCTGGGTGGAGGTACGCAAAGGTAAAGTGGTAAACGAGGGAGATTGTGGTGGTGCGCTGAGTTACAGTGGAGGCCTCGTGGCCGTGGCGTGGAGCCCGACTCCTGGAAGGCGTCGTGTAGCGCGCGGCCGATATGTCTCTCAGGTCCACTAGCCTGGTTTTTTCCCTCTGAGTTTTCTTATTCCTGAAACTGTAGTGGGTAGCGCAGGCACTTTAGCTTGGAAGAGTTATCCATTACTACCGACTTAGCTCATGGCGCGCTATATGAGGCATTGAGCGCAAAATCATGCTGTACGTAACTCGAACCCATCGTCAGGGGATCAGAGGGGATCAGAGGAGAGCATTAAAGACGAAATAATTTGGTCACCTTGATCTAGCTTAGACCAGCACATGGGCTACTCTGGAGGACAATTTTTCTGTTCTTCAGTTGTCCATCCATGAATCTCAAGTGGAATCTGTTTTCAATGCTGACTGCACTGTACACAAGACCACACTGAACGTAGTGTGCATCAATAGCCAGTAGAAGCATGTCTGATGTTACAGTACGTCAAAGGTCAGAGGTCATATGCGATTTCAGAGTTCCATCTATTTGCGGATGCGCTTGAAATTCAGTTGATGTTTAAGATGTCGAATACATTGTACTACTAGGGTAACCTTTAGTGAAAGTTGTAAAACCCAGAGCGCGAGAAAGAGACGGATAGTCCTGACGGTATCCGTACTGTACTCTCTTCTCCTGGCTAAAGTTTCGTATTTCCACTACGGATACTGGAGTTGCAGATCATGGAGAAGAAGGTTCACCGGGCCATGCTCAGCCATCACGGGCCGTTGAAAAAGAGGTGAAAGATAACGGGAATCTTGATACCCAACGTTGACCGGCGCTGCCGTGTAAGTGAATGCATAAGCTACCTGCTGCATTGTATTGCACACAATAACTCTTACGCCCTGTACCTAAACCTCTTCAATTCAATGTACCATACATAGAAGAATACTGTATGTATTACAATGAGGGGTCCGAGCCCCTAATCTACCGCTCCAAAAAAGACCCTTGAGCATGGTGCATCCATATTCTCGGTACATTTAGATCCGACAAGTCTCACCTTTTTTTCGTAGAATCGCTTCCATCGAAGCCATGGATCGGTCCCCTCGAGTTCGTTCAGTTCAGACTCAGTGCCCGCAGGCATATCCGTCCGTAGAGCTACCCCACTGCCTCAATTTGCTCTGAAGTTGTTATGTGTCAATGGCAAACACAGCACGGACACTGATCACCAGAATAGGTGCACAATCCAGTCATTCATTATCGCTCTCATCAAAAGGTCCCCTCCGGGGCTCGGCCATTCCTTGTCCAGTCGCAGCACCTGTGCGGTACAATGCGGCGCTCTTCGGTGCGGTTTCTCCGGTCTCACGTGCAAAGGTGCAGGTGACTCTTGAGACGGAAGTACTGTAGGTACTAAGGTACTGTAAGCATCGACATGGATGCCAGCCAAGCAATCTACTAATTATTGGGTGTTTGCTTTTTCTTGATCACTTCGTCGGTGTAAACTCGCCGTAGCTTGCTCTTTCCATGCGGCCAGCTTCCGCACTTGACGTTAATCTATGCGGACCGTACCTACCTCAGATATTTCGCAAATTCTCTTGGCAATCGGTGTCTAGGGAAGGTACGGTACTGTACCTACTCGGCTACTGTTCATCTTTACATTGGATGTCTATCGCCTGCCTTGCTTGACCATAGACCAAGTTCAGTGCGTAACAGATATCCAGCCGGAAATTATCATCATCATTATCAACGACAATAAGCTCGAGGTCGAATGAATTGTATGCGTTTCAAGCAAGGGCCATTACTTGAGCTGTGCTTTCCCAACCTCAACTTTAGCATTCATTTCGTTGTTCAGGTACCCGCAGATCAGAGACGTCATGGCAGCCATGTCATCATGATTCTCGAGCTCAGTTCAACGTCACGAGAAGCTCTTGGTAATGAACAAATAACTAATTCATCTTCCGAGTCTGCTCGCGTCCAGGTGCCCTCCAGAAACAGCCCGTATCATCTTGGGATGTTTGCGACAATGACGAGCCTACCATAGGTATCTAAAATTTTGCGGCACTCTGTGCCATGCAGAAATTACTTGCTGGGTCTCTGTGGACGATGCACGGGGACAGACAGGACCCTGGGGTACATAGTATCCGTACAGACGGGACTTCTGGGCCAACAGCAACCGTCCAGCAACTACGTACCCCTGGAAAGACCTGGTCGATCTCCTCGCTCCCACGGGTCAGTGGATATTACTACGCACCAACACTTTGACTTGCTTGAGCTTTGAGTAAAGTTCGGGTCAAAGCTCAATGGACAAGGCCTCTGCTAACTCGGCAGCATGGCGCATGAAGAGGACTCTGGAAGTCTTGGCTCTGCCGTTTGCACTGGTGACTTTTGGTACAGTTCTTTCCGAGCTTTCTGCTATGTTGTTCTTTAAAATCACTGGAATATTGGGTATTGCACCTATGATTTCAGCCTACCATCAGCCATTCCGTGGTAGCTACATACACATTATGCCGTACATTGGTTAACAATCATCAGACACAGACATTAACGACTTGGTATGAGTCAGAGAGGCATAACATCAATACCCACCTTCTGTCTCGCGATCTGTCACATTTGCAGATAGTAGGGATAGCACAATACAATTTGGATGAGCTGAGCTGGCTTAGGTTAGGTGGGCTAAGCTTCACATTTTCATGCTTCCATGCATCCTTCCAATATTCGGCGCATTGACTGAGAAGAACAGAAAAACGCCATAGAGCAGGGGATCCACTCTCATTTGATCAATGATCTGGGCCTTTCATCAAGGTCTTGCATAGCTTTTTTCCAACACTGAACCAGATGACCACCGTAAAAGGCTTTTTTATTCACCCGAGAAAATTGAACAGCGTTCAACTAAAGAGGAACATGGCACGTGCATTATCTTAGAAATCATATTCATGCCAATACTTTGAGCTATCCCGGTGTGCGTTAGTTACTATGACATACTCAATTGGCAACTTCCACCCTACAGTACACAAAAGCTATCGAGAAAGCCAAACCATGAATGGAAGGCATATCACTTCCTAGCTCCGATGTTCTCACTCTGACCGACAAAATGAGATAACCGACTCGGAGTCACCTAGGTTGGTGGCTAATGCGCAACTAACAAGAGTTGACTGCTCAGGACGCAGTGCTGCTAACTAACTGGTCACGATGAGGCAATGGCCGTCACCGCTCCTTGAACTCTTGATACAAGCAGATACGGTGAATATCCAACCCCGTCTTCAGTCGGTGGACCTCATCGATTCACCGCATGAATGAGGATACGGATGCACCATTTGCAGGTCTTTTTTGGAGTCATCTGCATGCTAGGGTGGTATCATATGTATCTTCCAACGATCTTGACATTCCTTTCAAGCGTCTGGAAGGCGGGGTTCCTGGTAATAATATTCATATCACTTTGCCAAGTCGCTAACAACGGTGCCCTTGCTTAGAAAGGCTTCTGGAACATGGCATGGCCTCATATACTTCCACTAGACCCGGTCATTGTCTTGGGTTTATGGATCAAGGTCATGTTAGACACTATGCCATTCGTTTGAGTTTACTGGGACTGTCAGTACAGTACGTCGTCACAGCTGGTATTTCTTGCATGGGGAGTGCATAAAACTGTTGTTTGGGTATCTATTCGGACTCTCTTTTGGAATAGACTACTTCTCGTGACTATACTCGGCAAACTGGTTCAAGACGTTGAAAAAGTCAGGTCCTACGGATACTGATGGACAGAAAGTCGCGCGGGGCTCAAAGACGCGCTCAATCTGACTCGCCGAGCATTCCCAGGCCACTTAATAGCCTCAGTTTGGTAGCTTGGTTGTCGAACCGGCCGAGAGGATCGTGCACGCACCGCCCACTTGAAGAAAACCATACCCAGCCAAGTATCTGTACCTGAATCTGAGCTTGTACCTGTACCTGGTATGAAAGATTTTCACTTGATCGGTCCCCTACTCGCAGGGCCTCATCGCCTGCTGGCATTATCACAGCAGGTCAATCCCTTGCATGGAAGGTTTTGTGTACGAGCTAGCATTTATGCCCAACTTTTGCCTCTTCAGGGTATGGACTACAATCCATAGTATGTTACAGTACCAGCAGAGAAGGGAGCCATATTGTACTGCACTGTACTGTTTTGGCATTGTCGTCCGCTGATGCACACTTACTACCATCTGGAAACAGACAACAGCCAGATTTTCAGATAAAAACACTAGTAGTCCTGCCCAAATCATTGGTCGACATATTTCTTTCTACTGTAGGCTCGGTCTTCCTTCTAGCGTGTATGGACTAGGATCACAGTCCATGAGCGAGCCAGCGCTTCGTCACGTCAGAGGCGTACAAATGTCGAGAACGGCAGTGCGATACGGATACATGTCATAATATTGCTATTAATTTACTTTACCCGAGTTCTCGCTGACGAGGTCCGGTATTGAATCCTGGTTAAGAACGGTGAGGACCTGTCTTTTGAGCTTTCCAGATCGCTGGGACGCCGCTAATGAAGGCGTCCGAGAGGTTGGCGTCGTTGAATACAACGTCATGTGTAGGCGAGACAGGGGAGGGGGGACATCCCATGTCAGAAATGAGTGCTGAGCAAAGATAATGCCCAGCCGAGTTCAGTTGGGGGTTTGAATCCTTACAGTACTGTACTGTTGTACACAATAGCTGTTAAAGCAAGCCACCACACACCGACAGAAACACGAGGGGCACCGACGACGTGGAACCGGGTCAAAGTGACCTCTCAGAGTCGAGCTTGACTTGCAGGCGTCGCAGCAAAAGCAGGGGGGAAGAAACGACTGCAGGGAAAAGGAAAACCACAGCAACGAGTCAGTTCTGGGTCGTCGGCGCCCCCAGAGATGTGAGACTCGAGAGGAGAGGAGAGGAGAGTCTAATATGATGTTAGGTTAGGTTAGGAGGTTAGTCAGAATGAGAGACCCTCAGGATCCTCCAGAGACCCAGCAGAAGGGAGCCGTCTGCGGGCCGGTGCGAACCCGGAATCGGCTTCTTCGAGTTCCGTATGTACGCTACTGTATGTACGATCTTCCAAGCTGGAGGTTAGAAGTTGCTGAATGACCGGTGAAGGTCCCTAATTGAATTGCGAATATTATGCGTATCCTGACTAATCGGCATAACGGAACCCCGCTAGAGACGGCCTACTGAATTCTATGTTGAACGCATGTCAGGCACGTTTAGAATCATGACAGAGAAAATGAACTTTCTTTCAACGACAAAACTGACTGTCTCGTGTTAGGCATCCGGCTGATAAAGTGGCCAATGTGAGGGGCAGAAACGGTCAGAGACGGTCACCACGGACGTTGTGTGGCTTTGCAAATGTCTCGGAGAAGAGCGGCTGAAAACACTCACCATCCAGGTTCTTTGTATGTTCATGTACATGTTCATATGTACCAATTCGAATGTACTGTACTGTACTGATTACACACATTCACCCAAGACGGTATTCCTGAAAACAACTGAATTGGTCTTGAATAACTTGTCTTGAAGTCTGTTGATATTTTGCTATTCACAATCCAGACCCGTTAAAGGCTGAGACATTCTAGGTGCCGTTCCATGTTGTCGGTGACAACAAGCCGTCGCTTCAGCATGTCATAGCCTTCCCTTGCTCGGCCGCCAGGCCCAAGATGGGCATTATAGACCGTGGCGGTCCGAATTTTAATTACATCTGTCTCTTTTTTCTTCTTCTCTTTCTTTCTTCTAATAAGCAAGTAAACAAACACATTCATATTGGGGGTCGTATTGGGGGTGGTCTATTATTACAACCCATGCGATATTAACAGGTCGCCCATGAACTCTCTGGTATTTCATTAATTTCATCCAACCGTTGCACACGTTGTTTCGTGCCTTGCACCCACACGTTCGCGGCGTCTTTCTAGAAGGAAGCGTCCTAACTATTGCATTGCATTGCATTGCTTTACCATACCTTACACTAAGGTTGGCTCTGGCTATGCGAAATCTGAACTGAACCAATTTATTCGAGTCCCGTATGCTACAACTGACCAATCTGGTCAAATCTCAATTGTACTCACTCTTTGGCTTATCGCCGCATATCGGAGGACAAAAGTCCAAGAATTCCGAGTATAGACACGATATCTATAACACTCCCCGGCTCCTGAAACTCATCCACAACTGACATAACCCTGCTGGGACCCCAAATCTCTCAAGTTGTGGGCTTTACTATTGAATTCGATAATATGGATAGAGTTACCAGATATGCCCTGGCCAAGACAACATAGCAGGCATTGCATTGCACCTACCGTTATGGTTGAATTGAATTGTTGACATATGATAGCCCCTCACCTCATGTTGAAATCAAGGGGTGACTATCCGTATCCCTACCGTACATTACCTGCTACTAAAACGCCAAATCGTGGATATAATGGGAAGGCACATGCTGAATTTCCGTGCCGCTGGTTGATCTGCTTGGCGGACTTTGGTTCGTAACCTGAAATCTAACGCGACAGCCTGTCTCAGTTCCCATTAATAAGACAAACCTTGCCGTTAGTACAGTACAGTACACCAGGTACCCGAAGCCACTGAGTAGGAAGTGTGTTTCCTATCTGTCTATCTACCTATGTAATTTATTGATGCTCAAATAACTTGAATCTTGAAATCTTGATCATATCAATCTCCAAAACCCCACAGTAAACCGACAAGCATCAGCATCGTCACCGAGTCACGAGAGACAGTTTGCACACCGATGCGGGGAAGATGAGATGTTGTTGGCACCAGTCGCCAAACATCACAATATGAGCGGGGTTTGCGATACAAACTTCATACCTCATTGATCAGCACAACCACATGACCTTGAAACTATGTCCAACACGTGCAATCCTATCGCGTTAGAGACGCCATGGGCATGGTATGGCTTGCTGTTATCATACCATCTCTCCAGGCCTGAGCGTACGCATGGAACCCCCTAGGCTCGATTTTTGATGCTAATCGACAGGTCTTCGACAAATCTGCGCTTCTCCAACTTAATCGGCAGCTACCTAGACCAGGTATAATGCAATGCAATGTAATGTAATGCAATGCGGAGTAGCCACGCGACAGCATAAAACCAGACCTAGAGAGATAGTGCACGATCTTGTTTAACGATCTTGTTTGCTGCATTCATCTCATCACCAACATGACGATGACCCTCGGACACCTCAATTGTGATTGCGAACAGCGTCATGGCTCTGAGCCTTTTCATTCATAGCAAGCAAGGTCCAGGATCTCGGGGTTCAAGTCGCGCGACGCGCCTAGGTTAGAACCCACAGCGCGGATGTTTTCCCCATCTGAATACACGGGCTCCAGTTTGCTGATCTTTTTAGTATAAGCCGAAATTGGTCATGGTGAGGCACTAATACAACCGTAATGATCTGACAAGAGATACTCTATGTCCTTCCTGAAGGTATAGTGCAGGGAGCGCTACACTGCTCATATGTCAAGAATTGGTGTTTCCCTTGCTCCTACCGTAGGATCGAGGCTGACAAGGCAGTTAAGCGCAGCATTCGATGCCTAAAAAGGGCAAATCACTTGTCAATCAAGAGCTGGAGGGGTCGGAACGTGTGTGTGTGTGTATGTACTGTAAAGATGCAAAAGTTCTGCAACGGCTCTTGAACATCCTAGCCAATCGATACGTGAGTTTCTGTGCACGAGTCAACGTTAGCTCTTGATGACATGGTCAACACAAAACAACAAGGGCTGGTTTCGTTGCAGCCTCACAGAAGACTGCGGAAATGTGTCTGCAAACTCGACAGCCTTACGATACTACAAGATACTTGAGGTCGATCCTACGCCATTGTTGTTGGAGAAAGGTCCGTGCCGTGAGAGTCAAGAGCTGAGCCTGCCGGGACCCAAGGTTTGCAAATAACACAGAGTCTGTCGGGGCGCAACTTTGATACTATGTGTTTGGTGGGCCATCGAAATAGAGTTGGCTGGCACCGGTTCCTTGTACCTTGCTGGCTGAATCAGGTATTGTCTCTGGAGCAGATGAGACACAGTTCAAAACTCAGAATCAGTCAGAGTGGCATGTTTCTTGGTTCAACCAACGCTGTGTACCTGTGCTAAGCCGAACGTTGCGGCCGTTGGATGCAAGGTACGTCACAAATCACTGTCGAAACTTTGATCATTCGCCTCATCCGTGTCGACGTTCCCGGACGCGAGGAAATGGCGGAGAATGATAAGATGAGATGGAAAAATTTTGGGTAGTTACAATATGTGGTGCGTAACCATACAGACATCACCCACTTCAACGACAGGGATATTCGGTTGAAGTTGATTTGAATTTTTACAGACCGATCGACAAAATGCTCTAATGGAGATTGACCGACTTCCATTTGTGAAACAGAACTCCAGTGGCCGGGTTTCCTCAGTATGATGGATGCTGAGCGGTTTCTGCCGGCTTCAGGCTGAACTGGGTGTTCTGAGGATGGGCCGATAGAATCCAGCATCTTGAAGATCTTTGATAAAAGAGGTAGCTTCAGAGAATAGGCAACAGGTAAGAAACCCTGGAGACCATGCTTGCGTTACCCAAATGTCGGGTTTAATCTGGCACGCCCAGCCAGGCGGGGATGCCATGTCCATGATCCTTCTTGGTCGCTGACAAAAGCTGGATTAGGCAGGATCATCACTCGGGTTTTCGTATACCATTGGAAGTTGTGAAGTTAACACACCCAAGTTTTCGTTTCCTAGCCAATCCCTTCTCTGAATATGCTCGAACACTAGATAAACCCAATGTACCTTGTTTCACTGAGTCAACATGCTGGTGTAAACTCCGATGTTCTGTACTTTCTCGAATCGTTGCCAAAGCCTGTGTAAGCGAGCTACAAGACGGCAATCCGGCGCGTCCAAGCGATTTGATGTTGATGCTCCTGTTGCCCGGGACCCCAGGCCCTTCACCCACCTGAGCGAGACCATCAATATTCTTGTGTAACCAAGCTGACTGCAACGCTGGTTTGCCATCTTGATATAGGTTTAGGGGTTTTGATAAGCTGCACAGGGCACGTATACCCAGAGAAACAACCCAAAGAGGCCATATCTCAGATCTAACCAATATGTTTCGTACCCTGCCTGGGCTGACAGCTGGCGTGTTTATGCTGATAGAGGAATGCGCCATCTTAATCCCACCACTAAGCGTGGTCAATTCAAGTCAGTGCTTTTCCAAGAATTCATTTGCACACCGCAGAGTTTCGGAATAGACCCAGCTTCAAGCACCGACTTATAGAGCCCTCGATATACGCGAAGTCACCGTCGTAATAGGTTGTCTTACGGACCAAGCAAGGTGTCTGCATGTGTTGAAATCTGACCACCTTCCGTTGTGAGAGGTTCGAATGTTTGTGGTTGTGATGACGGAAGTCGATAGAGCCGTGCTCTAGCCGTTGACTGAAGCGCTTTCCTGTCATTCGATATCACTATCGGCAAGCTTTCTACGCTTCGAGCGTCCCCGTAAGGCAATGTCATGGTTTCCGATGAACCGAGCATCACCAGTTGGCTTGAGTCCATCGTCAGGAACATCTTCTGCACCCTCGGTGAAGACAAGGTCGCCTCGCCGTCCAAGGACCTCCTTCCCAGCCTCCTCAAGCAAGATGCCGAAGGCCAAAAGGGCCGTTTCATCCATGCTTCGGTCGGTGACAGGTTTTGCGTCTGTGGTCTGATTATGGCGATTTCTCGCGCTGTAAAATGCGCTGGTATAGGCGTGGATAGCTTTCAAGAGGTCACTCTCTGGCAAAACGCCCTGCCCCCCATGGGGAAGGTCTCGTTCATGGGAGTAGTAGATATCATGCTCCAGGTAACGCTCGGGTGCGTTCTTTCGTCTGAAGAGAACCTCATCGGGGGCTAGAGGGACGTCCTTTGTGGAGTACCTGATGGACTTGGGATGACGAGGTGTGTACTGAGCTTCCTCTGGTTCTGGGCCGGGTCCCAAGCCGTATGAAACCTTCCCTGCTTTATGTGAGCGCAATGCTGGATTATTATGAATAGAGGTTTTACCTGCTACGGCATCATAGACGGTTGCAATTCTTCGTTTAGTTCCCTTGTTTGAATCCTGTCCAGGGGCTGGACTGTCCGCTTCAGAGGATAAATCTCCTTCATACGTGGGTGTTATGCCCATGCTTTTCTTGGAAATATCCATATTGAAGATAGTATCGTGACAAGATAGAGGCTGGAGTTCGGAGGTCACTGTTTTTATGCACTCATTAAGTGCACGGATGAGCGTTATTTGCAGATTGTCTTTGTTAAGAGTAAATTTAGTGTAAAATCGAAAGCAAAGTCGACTTGACGAATAAGTAAGTATGGCCAATTATCGCTTCGATTTTCTGATGATGTTGAGTTAAGGCTTTTGAAGAAGCAAAGTTTAGACTTTCAACTGTGGGGTCTGGTCAGTGCTAAAAGTTCTATAGGTAGCGCAGGTGGTCCCTTGAGAAACGTGCCTTCCAGCTGACATCATCAGCTTCCAGTGTCAACTACAGTACATCCATTACCTTAGTACCTATCTCGTTGGTGCCTAGACTTTTGTTCCTTTAATCTCTAGCAGCTGTACAACCCAAATGAATGCAGTCCAATCTTCTTGCTCGTGAATTGGGCGACTTTGCCCCTCGAGACTTCAGTCGCTCTATAACCTCTGAACTCCTTCGTTCATTTGCGCCAGCGCCTCAACATCGCTTCAATGGCGAGAGAACAATAAAACACGATCCCGCAGGCGTAGATGAGCGTGCGCATAACATCAGAGCTCATGGAGCAGGCGTCAATAGCATCGCTTTAGAGAGATTCGACGGCCGTATCCTTCTGTCAGGTGGTGCAGAAGGAGGCATCAAAGTATGGAATCTTGAAGCTGGCGGGAACCCTCACAAGCTACACACTTTTCGCCCCGTGAGCAGCATCGCGAGGTCTACAAGGGACGAGAACTCTCAAGGACATAGTCATGGTATTACGCATGTTGCCTTCTACCCTTTTGACCCTGACGCTTTCCTCTCGAGTTCCTACGATAAGAAGTTGAAGCTTTGGGCTACACAGCGCTGTGCTCTTTCAGCCACATTCGATCTCAACGCAACGATATACTCGCATTCCACAAGTCCTGTAGCAGACCATCTAATTGTCGCATGCGCCACGCAGAACTCAGCAGTTCGACTCGTGGATTTGAAGTCCGGGTCCGCGGTACAAGCTCTTGTAGCTCATGGGGGTCCTGTATTATCAACGGCATGGAGCCCACGTCATGAGCACATTCTTGTGAGTGGACATGCAGATGGAAAAGCTCGTATCTGGGATATACGACGGGCTGGAGGCGTTGTCGCACTATTGGACCAAGAAGATTCGCTGGGGATTGTTCACAAAATGAAGCATCTCAGTGCAGCAGGCATGGACTCTAATCAGATCCCACACTTTCGTGCTTCTGCACAGGCACATGATGACGCCGTAAACGGTCTACAATGGACAGATGATGGGAAGTATATAATATCAGCGGGCCTTGACCGTCGCATTCGCGTCTGGGACGCAGCTACGGGGGCCAATACTCTTGCAAGCTTTGGCTCTTTGATCCAGAACCAGCACGCAAAGACGGCAAGCATTCTGGTAACCCCAACTCATCTCTCGGCAGGAAACAACTTTCTGTTTTGGCCAAACGACCAAGAGATTCTTATCCTTGATCTCCACGATGGCAATATCGTGACGCGGCTCCGAAGTCCGGGTGTGACCAACCCTGTAGGGCCACGAGGTAGTGAGATGGGGAGAAATAGAATCACGAGTATGGCCTGGCGTTCATCTGGCGGGACTGGATTTCCTGTTGGACCTGTCATGGGTGGTGGTAACTCGATCGGCGCTGTCTATAGTTCTCACATGGACGGGCAGATCCGGGCTTGGGCGCCTCAAGTGCCCGGTCCTGAGGATGTTGCCGAAGAGGACGAAGTACAAGAAGATGAGGAAGTGAAGCAAAGAAAGAGAAAGGCCGTCGACGACGCGTATAAGAGTCTCATGGGCAAGAAGATCACATTTACTTAGAACAGAACATAGAATCTTATTCTTGGACAGTCAGACATGTCAACGTCAACTATCGATTGCCATGTGACCTCGAAGTTAGGATATAATAAAGAACAAGGAGAAATTCGTAGACTAGGATCTTTATGCTGCTGATAATTGGACAAAGCCTCCTGCTAAACGCCATCCGTACGCCCTGCTATGATAACGAGCCTGTTCCCATCACAAAACAATAACGACTAGACATAGCCACCCGTCAGGGTAGGCAGCTTCGCGCATCAACTCCTCAAGAGGTGCGTCAAACGGCACACCAGCTCCATGCATCACTACCTTTGCGAGAATAGGATCACGGCTGCTAGGGAACAGCCCCGGCAGCACCTCTTTCAGTGCTTGGCCTAGGAGCTTAGGGCGACGGTCTGAGCCAGTCGCTGTGACGAGAGATTGGATGACTTTAAAGGTGGCATGCTCTGGATGCGTTGCTGATGATTCTGGTCCGCTGGTAGGGACATATATGCGGACAGGGACATGCTTGAGTGCTGTTGGTGCGTTGAGAAGACGACTGTTGATGCGGTTGTAAGAAGCGTGGTCATTATCTATGACCGCGTTCCACAGTTGAGTGGTGTTTTCCTTCGACATCTTCATAATTTGATTTGCGTTGCCATTTCGGATGAAGTCCGCCTGAGAGAGTCAGCTTGTGGTGAATAAAACATCCACGCGCTGATATGGGTCTAGGAAACCCATTGCTTGGATATTTAAAGATTTGTTTCTGCTTACCTCCTTTACGCAGTTTAGGAATGTGTCTGCAATGTCCCAACCCAATCCATCATTTACAGTCAACCTCCATGGTAAACTAGGCTGATACAGATCAACCAACAACCCCACGGCCAAGTTCCTCAGCTGGACATCTTCAAAATGGAAGCTTGAACAGGGCGAGTTGAAAAAAGTCGATAGCCTGGGTATCAATAGAGCCAAGTAGCTGAAGCGTGGAATGCTGGTGATGAAAGGCGTGGTCGGTGAAGCGGGGTGAGTGATGTGCAGTGGAATCTGGGCGCTCCAA
Source organism: Fusarium flagelliforme (assembly GCF_020744385.1). Lineage (NCBI taxonomy): Eukaryota > Fungi > Ascomycota > Sordariomycetes > Hypocreales > Nectriaceae > Fusarium > Fusarium flagelliforme. Next base: position 4,060,622 of record NW_025763504.1, on the reverse strand, counting down.
AGAGCTTGTGGAATGGGAGAAGACATCACAACGAGGGCATGATGGAGGTTAAGAGTTGACCGATGAGTTTTGTCAGATGACGGCTGAGTGAGGCATGTCGTGATACCTGGTAAGGCTGCAATCTTGAGGTACCAAAGTTTAGGGTAGGATCAGTTGATGTGATTAGGTAATAATCATTGTATGGCATATGCTTAGATGTATGCATAGTATAAACTTTTTCTTCACGATATGATGTTAATGATACACTGTAATATGATAATTTGCTTCATTAACAAGACTTAATATCTCGAAATTTAGTTGCATGGCCAAATGTTGAGTTTCTGTTATGGACCTAGCTTGCGAAGTGTAGGCAAACGCTGAGCAAAAACGCTTTGTAGGACAGGTAGACGATCGTTTAGTGTAGGTATGATTTGTACTATTAAAATGCTGATGTTTCTAGGAAAATAAGATAATGGGTTAGGCTCTTCAATACTACCTACCCAACATGAGGCGATACGCTCAGAAGACATTTCCCCCTCCATTTGGTACTGCACCCAACAGTTGCTTTGACACTCGATGGTACAACAACATGCATGAAAGTTTACCTTCAGTGTCACCTCGTCATGAACAACAAATCATCCAGGTTTGTAAGAAAAAGCAAGCTTTCCGTTAAGTTTGTACATTGTTGCATCATTCGCAGTTTACTGATCGTTGTATGCCTGAGCGCTGCTGCCTTTGACCGATTTACTGCAAACTCTCTGATAGCCATGATAGTTTCTTCGTCGTCAGCCTAGAGAATCACCATGAAACTAGGTAAATGAAAACATCAAAGTTTTGTCAAGTTGCCAAAATTCTGGTTTTGCTCAAGAAATGTCCAGTGCTGTAAGTCAAAAGCCTTGGACGATGTAAGAGGCTCAAGGGTAGTCTACTTGGCAAAGGTGCGTGGCATGAAGGACTGCCATCGAAGTCGGCATCTCGGCATCTGCCGCTATGATTCTCCCAAGACAAACCAAAGACACTTAATTGTCCAGTCATTTAGATCATACTCCTTGGCTTGCGACATGATTTTGTATGTTTCAGACCGCAGTGAAGGGTCCTTTGTCTTGGACGGCAATGCAATGTGAATCTGCCGAATGGCAGTTGTTTCTACTCACCACACCTTACACTGAGACCTGGTCCGTATGACCTCATCTGGCAATTTATTGCACTGATGACCTGTCATGAGCCACGGTAGACGTGTCAAAGAGCTTCAAAGCCAAGACAACCGTCTCAAACAGGCTTCATCTGGGGGTTCTGTTGAAAGAAGGTCGTCATTGTCATGTGGCGTAGAGGCTCACAAGTTGTATTGAGAGTTGGTGATAAATAACCAGCATGGTTCCTGGGCAGTTTGAATATGGAAAGACAGCATCCTCAATAATATCAGACCAAGAACCACACATCACTTCACAATAATCAACAACCAATAAAGCTGCATCGCTAGCCATGGCTCTCGACCGTGTTGTCAGCTTAATCCTGCGCGTAGCAGAGCTGGTCTTTGCAGCCATCGTCGCTGGTGTCAACGGCGAATATCTTCACAATGCCCGTGGCGCAAGCTCATGGCAACTCGGCCGCTTCATCTACACCGAGGTCGTTGCCGCGCTGGGCATATTGTTCTCCTTACTGCTCCTGATCCCCTTCTCGAGCACATTTGTCCACTGGCCTCTGGACATCTTCATGTCCATCAACTGGTGGATTGTCTTTGGCCTTCTCGTCGATGTAAGTTACAATCTTGATTTCTGCATATAATGTGCTATGCGGTTTCGGCAGTTGAGCATGCACTAACGGCATTCAATAGCTTGTTGGAACATCCTGTGGCCGTGTCTTTGACTGGGACAACGTCCACCCTGTGCATGGAGACCAGTGTGGAAAGACTAAGGCTGTCATCGCCTTCAGCTTTCTTTCAGCTCTCCTGTGGCTCGTGTCTGCCATTGTCGGCTTCTTCTGGGTTAGAAAGCGAGAGCGCACCGCACGAAGAGCTGAGGAAGCCCACCACAACCGCCGCCGAGGTCCTTGGTTCCGCAGCAGAGTTTAAGTCTAACCAAATTAAGTCTTACTCAAGTGTTGGACTAAACACGACAGCTGACCAGACAAGACACACCCAAGTCTGACTACAGTGCAGTAGTCTGGTCTGTCTGACTGAAGCTTTTCGTGCCCGCTGAAGAACTTTCTAAAACACTAAGTTAGTAGTGATCTGAGTTAGGTTGGCTACTTGTTGGTCTCGGCAACATGATTGGATTGCGTGAAACATTCCGAAATGCCGTGCCTGAGTGGGAACTAATGCACAATATGATGGACGATTTCCTTGTTTTTCTCTCTCTTTTGTTAGTCTTAGGTATTTCTGTTTGAGCCGGAACTCGGCGTTGAGCAACGCGGATTGGATTGGACTGGAGTAGGGTTAGGATAAGGATACCAAGGGTTTGATACGAATAATTGTCATGAATACTGTACTCGTTTTAGTTTAGTCTTTGCCTAAATTAATGGATACATGTTGAGTAAACTACATAATTACGGATACTGTACACTTGTTGCTATGCGTGTCTTGAATGTTTACTATATTTATCTCGCCAATCGATCAACCGTGGGTATTTCCTTTCTTTCAACTCCAGAACCACGGCACGTATGAGATTGGAAACTTGTATGTAATGCTGAAACCTCTCTTGACTTGTCTAGGACGACGTCATGCCTACGAATAAAGCACATCTCCAACATGAAACAACGGGGCTCAATGTCATGATCTGCAAAGTACAACGGAACCAGAATCGAATTCGGTTTATCAAATGTCCATCAATTCACGCTATTCATTAGAACCAGAAAAACCAAGATTCCCATTCATGCTGTGCTGACGATGAAGTGAATTACTGTGCAGTACTGTACAGATATGTAGCTAAACTACTAAGGTATACTTGAGCGGTCTGTACTGTACTGTACTCTGCCTGCCTGCCATGTGAGACTTGATCACGCTTCTCAAACCTGGCCCAACTTGGTCTGATCAGCTTCTGACCTGACTATCATACAAAAAATCCGTCTTGTTCCCATGATCATCGAGATCTACGGCTACGATTGAGACCAGAACAAGCCGCTTCCCGTTTGCTGGCGCAGGGGCAGGGGCAGTCTTACGCGTCGACGGCAAACATCGCATCGCATCGCATCGCATCGACAGTAGCCAAGGTACAGTAACTCACAGTAGCTTTGCGCATCTCTTACAGGGGAGTGCAATATTTTCCGCCTCTGTGAGACCTTGTGACCCTGCTTTCTCGCCTGTACTACACAGGTCTAGAACAACCTCAGCATGTCTTGGCCCGCCGGCTGTAATGAAAATGCTGTCATAAGCCGCTATCATGTCCTTTCCCTTCTTTGTCTCCTATCCGGGCATGGCCTGGCCTGGCCTGGCAGAGCATGGACATGGATGCTGGGTCGGAAAAAACGGCCACTATCTTGGCGTCATTTTAACTACACTGTCCTGCCTTGGTTTGGATCGGGTCCAAAAGTGGCTGGTGGAGCTTGGAAGAATGGATTGATGGCTGAAAGACGAGGTACGGAAGTAGGTTGCCAACTTTGAACTCTACAAGCGCGGGGTAGCTTTGGTTTCGGAACTGGAAATTAGCGGGGGACAGCCCTGTAGTGACAGAAAACATGGACCTAGCTCTCACTATAATCGGCGCTAGAGAACCTCTGAATCTTGCATTTTTTGTCATCTTCCAGGTAGCTGACGCCACCTGGGCCACAATACGCAACGGGCCACTCGCCACACATCACTCCCCTCTGTAGATCTCTCTTCCAGCCACGGAGCCTCCTCGTCATCTCTCTTACAATCCCGTCTCCTGCTCCACAACAGCAACCTTGGCGCTGCTGGAAGAGCAGGACTCAGTGCTTGTTCCTCTTCGCATGGATACTTGATACCTTCTGCCCTACAAATCGTCAACGTCATTTCTCGCGTGGCATGACGCTATGTCCCTGGCTGATATGCCATCTCCAACAACCAATCGCCGTCCACGCTCAGAAGCTTGAAGCCAGAGCCTAGACTTCTCCAACGATCGGGGTAATATGCTATGACGCAAAATGAGGTGTCTCTTGGCCTTGGGAGACGAGAGGTGAGGTGAGTACGGCAAGAGCTTGTGTTTGGCCTTGGGGGTTTGCGAATCAAGCCTTCTGCCCAGTTTGTTGCTGATGAAGACATCGAGATGCAAGCTGCCGGGATGCCTCTCCTCAACTATATAAGATACACGACATCCCACCTCGAAATAATCTTTTCCTCCTCATCATAAACAACAACAACTACTTCCAAGATACCCACAAGCATCTGAACTTTCAGCTCAACTATCTTCATCCATCTACAAGATACCCAAACACTCTTACAATAACTACACCATAAACAACTATCATCATGTCTGGTCTCATCAACAAGGTCAAGGAAGCTATCCACTCCGACAAGGATAAGCACAACGACTCTCACACCACTGGCACTCACACCACTGGCACTCACACCGCTGGCACCCACGACTCTCGCACTTCCGGTGTCCCTGAGGGTACCGCCGGCCCCCACAGCAGCCGTGCTGCCAACGCTGCCGACCCCCGAGTTGACTCTGACCTCGACAGCTCTCGACGCACTGGTGCTACCGGAACCACTGGAGGTCTTGGCTCAACTGGCCACACCACCGCTGGTGGCATTGGCTCTACCGGCACTCACTCTTCTGGCCTTCCTGAGGGAACTGCCGGACCTCACAGCAGCCGCGTTGCCAACGCTGCCGACCCCCGTGTCGACTCTGACCTCGACAGCTCCCGACGCACTGGTGCTACTGGAACCACTGGTGGTCTTGGCTCAACCGGCCACACCACCGGTGGAATGACCGGCACTCACTCTGAGAACATGCCCGGACGCACTGCTGGTATGACCGGTACTCACTCTTCCGGCATTCACGGCACTCACTCCGAGAACATGCCCGGACACTCTACCGGACTTGGCTCAACTGGCCACACCACCGCTGGTGGCATTGGCTCTACCGGCACTCACTCTTCCGGCCTCCCTGAGGGAACTGCCGGCCCCCACAGCAGCCGCGTTGCTAACGCTGCTGACCCCCGTGTCGACTCTGACCTCGACAGCTCTCGCCGCGCTGGTGGTCTTGGTGGCAGCACCTACAACCAGACCACTACTGGAACATCTGGCCTGTCCAGCCACGGCGCCGGTGCTCACGGCCCTACTGGCACTCACTCCTCTGGCCTGAGCGGTACCAACTCTGGTGCCCACATTGGAGACAACACTGCCTACGGCACCAACAACCCCGGACCTGCTCCCAAGACTGCCGGTCCTCACAAGTCTGACATGCTCAACAAGGCCGACCCTCGTGTCGACTCTAACCTTGACGGCAGCAAGACTGTCGGAAAGGAGAAGACCTTCGAGACTTCGTAAGTCTCCCTCGACAACCTCGAATGAAACCTATTTCTCACCATCGACATCACAGCGACTTTTCTGGCCGAGATCCTACCGACGCCACTCAGGTTCCTCCTTCTATTATGCAGAAGCATGTTCCTACTGAGATTGCTCACGACAACCCTGAGTCTGACCACAGCCGACGACACAGCAGCGTCAACCAGGAGCATCACCGTGGTCTGTAAATGGGGGGAAACGGGATTAATGACTGTTAACGGATATGTATAGCAACATTTCTTTAATGAATATTAATGAAGTATTTTCTATTAAAAATTGCACTGGCTTGCGTGACCAAATGATTTTGCTTTTACATGTGATTGTCTCATACATATCTAGCTACATATCTAGCTGCCAATTGTACCAAAAGCTTACAATGTTTTGTTTTGCAACTCTAGCTTTAGTCGAGTGACAAAAGTAAAGCTAAGGCAACCTTGATTCTACCAGGTACACAACCCGTTCACTTTCCTAGCAAGTTTAGTTTCAATAATGTTACTAGATATATACGTACAAGTCTCACTACTAATCTGACCCACTCTGGCATATTGCGAGCCCCCACACCATTAACGTGGAGTTCCTTCAAGGACGGATATTGCGAGAAGAATATGCTGATGGCTACTCCGCTCAGAGGTCTTGGAGTTCGCTTACCAACGCAGTTGATAGGGTTACCATCTCTACCCTGGGATTTCATGCTTCAAGTGACCTTGCGTCTACCTGGCTGCTGGGTCAGGACCAATGTTTATCTTCATATTTAGGATATTGAGCAAATTCGCAAGCTGTCCTCCGCAAGGAGGCTTAGGGAAACTCATTCAACATACCTACTCGGGCCGAAAGCCTATAAACGCAACGCAGATGATGTCAATGAGCGTATTGGCGCATGCTAGGAGGTGTTGATGATTTGCAGAAACAGCTAGCCTGTCCACCAGGTCCGTCGCTACATGTCTACGAGTAGGACAACTTCTAAAGAGAGTGTTTTTGCTGTTTCGGCCAGGGTGGTCGAGTTTCGTTTGAGCTTCGTCGGTCCGGTGGCTATTCACAATACTGACATCTTTCATCCAATGTGCCGCTTGGGGACAGAATTGCCATGGTAGGAGAACTTGTCTAAGAAGCTGCCTCGAAGTCGATGCACCGTCCCCTGCCAGATAACAACGGCAAAGAGGCTTAGTGCCAGTCTCGGAACTACAGTGAATCAACGTGATCACATGGCATTCGACCATTACCGCTGTGACAGCTCGCCGCTCAGTCTGAGAGTAAGAGTACGGCCGCGGTGAGATGCCGTGAAACTGGAGGGGCGGTACACAAAGCTTAGGTTTATCGCCAACTGACACCAGTGATGATATCGCAGCTACCAACTCTGGGTAAGAATGGAACCCCTCAGCCACTGAGATTTATGAACTAGATACCAATCACAAAGGCCGATAGACTAGAGACCATGAGCTGCAATATGCACTGTCATTCAATACGCGGAAGATGAAGTTGAAGGTAGATAGATAACCACGTCGATCCCTCATGCCAAGAGGATGCCTTGACTTTATCATCGGGAGAAGCTGATCGTCAATACCCACTGGACGATACAGCCAGTCTTTCGACATCTGGCTTATGTAGAAGACGCTACCATCATTTGCTGAGAGTAAGCTGCCCAACACCTGGTTCAAGATCAGATCGAGAAGTGCCCGGAGGGCGTCAGGGTATTAGGAAGATTAGCTAAAGAGCATGAAAGATAAACTTGTTTAGATACCCACGTCTCGTAAGCCTAAGGGTGACATTTTTGCCATTATGTACATAGGCTAAAGATTCTCGACAGGTAGGGAGCCATACTTTCTTTACACGAGAGCATGCAATCCATAACATCCAATCTACGAACCCGTAACTTAGTACTTACACACTCATAGAAAGACAACATTATGCCTCGACGTATATTCGTAATCGTGTTACTTCCATTTTATAGCACAAACGTAACTTGATTTCCCATCGTATGAGCTTCAGAACAATAAAGACGAATGGTCTACCTATCGACTTATGTTCTTGATCGTCCAGTTACAGTCTGATACACTGATACCCCTTTGGGACGAATGCGGCTTCCGGCGCTTGTTTCGTGGCGTTGGTGGAGGGGTGCTTCTTACCTATTGAGTGACGTTGACGTCATACGAAGCTGGCAGCTGGCAGCTGCCCGCACTCGCGCGTCAGTGTCACTGAGAGAAGAGCGCTGAAGATTATGACATCACTTGCATCGCGATTGCCTTGCGCTTGCGGCTGCCTTGTCAGTGAATGCTTCCTTCCTGTCACGATGGACTTCCTTACAGTCATTATAAAGCCTCCCTCTCCCCTCTCTTCTGCCCAACTTCCGTCTTCCATCTATCAACATCACCCTGAATCAAACCAAAACACCATCAACACTTTCAATCTACAAATAAACCAACCTCAAAAACACCTTTCAACATGTCTGACCAACCCCAGCCTTCCACTCTCAAGTCCTTCGTCGACTCCACCACCGGTGCTGTCCAGAACGCTATTGGCAGTCTCACCGGCAACACAAGCGACCAGGCTGCTGGCGACCTCAAGAAGGAGAAGGCCGAGGCCGAACACGATGCTTCTCACGCTACCGCTAAGCTTCCTGGTGCCACTATCTCTGGCTCTGGCGCCGCCGCCAAGGATGACCCCAAGCGTAGTGAGGGTTCTTGGAACCAGACTGCTGGATCCGCTAAGGAGACCATTGGAGGTCTTATCGGCAACGAGGTAAGTCAACGAAGTCTATATCGATCCTGATCATTTTTAACGTTTCATAACCATAGAGCCTGAAGCAGCAAGGCCGTGAGCAGAACCTCGAGGGACGCAACCAGGAGGCCAAGGGTCAGCTCAGCGACTTGGGATCCGGCATTGGCGAGCGTGTTCAAGGCACTGTCGGAGGCGCCGTCTCCAACCTCACTGGCGACAAGGAGAAGGAGGCACACTACGACGAGCTCCGTGCCGAGGGCAAGACCCGCCAGCGTGGTGTTGAGCACGATGTTCAGAAGCAGGCCGAGGCTGAGCGTCGCGATTAAAGCAGTTTAGGTGGAACATGAGAGATGACGAAACATGATACCCCACGGTTGACCTGGACGGACCCAGGAGATCCCACTGATTGATAGTCCTAATAAAACACTATACATCTTTACATTTGATTCTAATTTGTGCTGGCTCTCAGGTGTGTAACAAAAGAAATGTCTTTAAAGTTAGACCACCAAAATTAAGTAGCCTAAAAGCCAGTCTAAGCTTGCATAAAGTAACCAAATTATTTCGTCTCTTATACTCTCAACGGCCAATTCTTCTGACACCTTGACGGCTCTGCCGACGTTCGAGTATCGAAAACTATTCGTTGATTTTCGAAGTTGCTAGTTTTGCTGTTCGCAATGTGTAAGGACTTATCGTGGCAGCACAGGCGTCTGCTTGCATTCCACTTCAGCTTCTAGAAATAATAGCTATTTGCGGTGATGCCGGCCACTTGTGATTCTATGTTTACTCCATGGATGTTGGGGCAACACCTTTGTGATCTAGAAACGAATGATAAGACAACGCAATGATAGGTATCGGATCGTCACCATGGGGCCTTTGACGGCGGGATCGAGATGGGGGCTGAAGCACATCGCCATTATAAAAGAGGTTCTCGGCGGCATGTGATGCTCGCTGCCTGCGCGTGTTAAAGATGAACAAAGATGGATGGTTACACGACAGACAGAAATGTCACGTATTGCCCTGGAATGTATATTATCAAATCTGTGCCACATCGAATGGTTATGTCTTATTTTGTGCTACTAGTCTTTGATCTCAACTCGGATCATTTGTTTCCAATAGGCAAAGCACGTTCCCAATGCTTGGGACATGTGAAATAGGCGCCTGTTTGTCCGCCTTTTGAACCAGAAACCCAAAAATTGCAAGTTCCTCTGACCAATGACTCCTTATGTTCATCCTCAAAATTTAAAAGAAAGAGGTATCTCTGATATTACAGTATGCTATACAGACACGGCTGAGCCTCGTCGCAGCCGGCCATCGTCATTAACGTCCTTGATATACATCCTATGTCTGACACTGGCCAGAACAAGGTGGGGTAAGCGTAATAGTCATCATCTTCATTACAGGGTGGCCTAATGTTGGCTCCACTGAATGGTATCGAGGTCAATACCCTCCTGTACGAGCTCCCATAGAGGGCTCAGCTCTCGCAAGAAGGTGACCCGCTCTTGTACCGCCTTGAGGACGTAATCAATCTCCGCCTCGGTTGTGAAGCGACCGATACCGAATCGGATACTGCTGTGAGCGCTCTCGTCACTGTTGCCAAGAGCACGCAAGACGTAACTAGGCTCTAACGAAGCAGAGGTACAAGCACTGCCCGAGGACAAAGCGATATCCTTAAGAGCCATCAGGAGCGATTCTCCCTCGACGTAAGCAAAAGAGACGTTAACGCAACCAGGATAGAACGAATCGGGGGCTCCATTCTGTGTTGTATGCTCCATGGTCAGGAGGCCGTTGAGCAGACGGTCTGAAAGGTATTTGATACGGTTTGTATCATACTGTAGATTGGTCAGCGTCTTGTTTATTAAAAACATGAGAAGAGACAATGTTTGAGTGATGTAATAAATCAGACAGAAGCTTCGATCAACACGGCCGGCCTTGTCACGGGCCATTCAGAAAGCCATGCATGTGTAGAGCAACTCATCATATAAAACAGGGAAACGTAGAAAAGAAAAAAGGTAGTACTCACAGACATCTCCTCCTTGGCGATGCGACAAGCTTCGCCAAAGCCAGCAACGAGTGACGGAGCAAGAGTTCCACTTCGAAGACCTCTTTCCTGACCACCGCCGGTAATAAGAGGATCCAGTCTAACTCTGGGACGTCTTCGAACATAACAGGCGCCAATACCCTTGGGACCGTAGATCTTATGCGATGAAATCGACATCAAGTCAATGTTCATGGCATTGACGTCGAGGGGGATCTTGCCAACAGCCTGGGCAGCATCAGTGTGGAAGAAGATCTTCTTTGATCGACACAGCTTGCCGATCTGCTCGATGGGCTGGATAACACCAATCTCGTTATTGACAGTCATGACACTGACAAGAGCAGTATCGGGTCGGATGGCAGCCTCGAGGTCTTCCATCTTGATAAGACCATTGTTCTGAACAGGCAGATATGTTACATCGAAACCCTCGTCCTGAAGGTGGCGGCAGCTATCGAGTACACACTTGTGCTCAGTCTGTGTTGTGATAATGTGCTTCTTCTTGCCAGAACGGCCAAAGAAACGAGCGACTCCCTTGATGCTCATGTTGTTACTTTCGGTTGCACCGCTGGTGAAGATGATCTCTTTCGAGTCAGCGCCGATAAGGTTAGCGATGTGCTCACGCGCATCCTCCACAGCCTTCTCACTCTCCCAGCCATAGGCATGTGTCCGCGAATGAGGGTTGCCGTAGACGCCGACATAGAAAGGCATCATAGCATCGAGGACTCGAGGATCGACAGGTGTGGTAGCCTGCATATCGAGGTAAATAGGGCGCTGGCCCTCTTCCATAACTGCTGCTTGCTTCAAGACCTCTAGATGGAGAAGTTAGTGTCTGTATAAAAAAATGTCGCTATGCCGCGAAAGCTGAAAATATGCACTTACCAGCCATTGGGCTAACCTTGGCATTGGAGGGAGTATCAGGAGGGGGAATATCGGCAAAAGCCTTCTTATCAAGCTTAATGGCCGTCTCAACCTGAGCATTATCCCTCTTGGTCTCGGAAACGTATCCTCGTCGTGATGTTCGCCTCGCCACAGCAGCTGCGCGAGCCATGCCTCGCAGAGGGGCTACAGTTACGCGAGAGCCTGAGCTCAAGCTGACTCGGCCTGCCGAGCGCAGGGCGCAGGATGCGATTTTAGAAGACATGATGGACGGAAATCAATTCCTGAATTCCTGGCAGTTGCAAGGACGATGAAAGAACGTCGAGCGAAGCCAGTGGGAGCAGAGAAGAAGAAGAAGTGAAATCTGGTGGAGACTTTTGAGCTCCATATCCAGAATTTGTCATTAGCATGGTCGGCTCGGCACTCGGTGATAAGCCTCCGGTGAATTCTATACGGTGATTCGCCTAAAAAGCCGGGGGTACCCTCTTTAGGCCTTAGGTTGCGGCGGACGGCAAACCGAGCCGTTGGGTGAGGAGAAGAGAAGGAGATGGAAATGTCATCAATTTGTCGTGGCGAGGAGCTATAAAATGCTCAATTTGAAGGATGGAATTTTGTTGTCCTGGGGTTGAGTTTGCAAGTATAATAAAAATGTTTGTCTGCATGGATCTAGGTACTCTTAACTTTAGGTTTCCTCCTTCGAAAGCCCTTTCTGGGGCTTCAAACCTTTATGCTTTAGGTATAATAAAAGCAGCGGTCGTAGGCCGTGGATATTTTGTGCATCGTCCTCTTTGCTCTCTATCCCGTTCCTTTATGCTCACAATATGTAAGGTCATGCTCCAGAGAAGATGTCTGTGGTGGCAGTGAGCGACCTGAGTGAGATTGATCCCTGGAAGCTACCTATTCAGTGACGCAACTATCATGACGCAGCTACCGCACTTATTACTTCACAGTACTGCACAGAGTCGCCTATGGGCAGCATCAGTCAAAAGCTTCCATCTTTTGCACAATCATCTTGAAACCCAATAGATCAGCATTCGGAGAGAAGACACACTTAGTGACACGAGTTTCAAAAAGTAGAAACGCTAATCTAATCATATTTACTGTTACATCTCAAACCACTTTCCCTTATTAGGTGTCTCGTTTATTTGTTCAACCACCTGATAGCCACAGTTCCATCGGTATCCGGCAGTCTTGGCAACAAGGCATAGCAGGCTGGGCAGCAAAAAACGGACAAGACGACCTACCTAGGAGCTAAAACACAGCCACACAAGTGGACGTCACCGTTGCACGACTCAAGTCATTGTCTTTAATTGACCTGGATAAGTTACCTTCTCGTCCAACTTTGGCGGCCTCGCGAACTGAGGGTTTTCGCGATCACGACTCCTCTTCCACCAGCATATCGACTCCGCTCTTGGTACTACATCTATAGCACAATAACTATTGCCGTGCTCTCACCATGAGCTTCAAAGGCTTTCAAAAGAGCCTCACCCGGGTAAGCCGTGCCCCTCACTTGTTTGTCGTCGGGTTTGCAACTTGTCTGGCGCGCACGAAACGACATTCTCGCGCGCGACTGAATAGCCGAGACACGTCAGGATCATCAAATACGCCGAACAAAGTACTGACACCTCTTGCTCTTCCAGGCGCCGCAACAATTCAAACAAAAGTTCAACATCGGCGAACATACCAAAGATGCTGTCTATATCGATGCCGAACGACGCTTCCAGGAACTCGAGACTGAGACCAAAAAGCTCCACGACGAGTCCAAAAAGTACTTCGAGTCCATCAATGGCATGCTCACACATCAGATTGAGTTTAGTCAGGCCATGACTGAAGTCTACAAGCCAATCTCGGGTCGCATGTCTGATCCCGACTCAATAAAGTTCGAAGGAAACCCCGAAGGTATCCGTGCTTGCGAAGAATATGAAGCCGTCGTCAAGGACTTGCAAGAAACGTTGGCCCCTGAGTTGGAGATGATAGAGTCTAGGATTATCCGTCCCGCCAACGAATTGCTCGACGTCATCAAGGTTATACGCAAGACTGCCCTCAAGCGTGAACATAAGCGACTGGATTACGACCGACATCGCACTGTCCTCAAGAAGCTACAGGACAAGAAAGAACGCACTGCCAAGGACGAAAAGGCAATGTGGAAGGCCGAGGGAGATGTCGAGCAAGCCACCCAGGAGTTTAACTACTTTAACGATCTCCTTAAGGATGAGCTGCCGAAGCTTTTCCAACTCGAGCGCGAATTCATCCAGCCTCTGTTCCAGTCGTTTTACTACATGCAGCTCAACATCTTCTACACTCTACACGAGAAGATGCAAAACTGCGATATTGGTTACTTTGATCTGACACTCGATATCGAGGACGCTTTCCATGAGAAGCGTGGTGATATTCAGGAGCAAACTGAAGCTCTGTCCATCTGCCGCTTCAAGACGACTGGTCGCCCACGACCTGTACGGTACGGAGCAAAGCCCGCCCTCGAAGGCCCCAAGCAGCCCGCCCTCCTCACACAGGGCGGCGAAGACTCCAAGCCTTCAAGCAGCACTGTTACTAGTCCCAAAATCGGCGGCTGGCAACGCCCAGCCTCGACCGCGAACGGCTCAGCGGCTCCTCCTCCTTATACTCCCCCAACAGGAGCCAATGCAGGTTTGGCAGCCATTGCTGCTGGCAAGAAGAAGCCCCCGCCACCCAAGCCCAAGCCCAAGCCTATGCGCTTGACGGCCCCGGGAGTGGAGACTGTCACGGCTCTCTACGATTATGCTGCGCAAGCCGAGGGTGATCTAAGTTTCCGAACCGGTGACGTTATTGAGATCGTTACAAGAACTCAGAACGACAACGAGTGGTGGGTTGGACGTCTGCAAGGCAAAGAGGGCCAGTTCCCAGGTAGGTGTTTAAATATCCGACAATTTTGGCCCCTGAACTAACGGATGAAAGGCAATTACGTTCAACTCAACAGTTGAAAGGACTCTCGTTGCAATGAACATGGCGACAGCTGAAACTGCGATACCATTTTTACCACCTCGATACCATGGCATGAAGCAAACCATCTCATCACAACCCGCTCACGATAGACGCTCATAATTTCGAAGGGGCTGCATCGCATGGATGGACCCGACGGGGGGTATGGCGCATGATGTGTAGCGAAGCATAGGAGCCCAAGGAGGATAGACGGGGCGACAAATCACCCCGTTCGCTCGAGGTCCTGAAAGGTGAACCTAGATCCCTTCAGTTCTGGAGATACAAGAAGCCTGTGTGGCTAAAGAGATGGGGCATTTCTGGCGTTATGGATAAGGTTTTTGCTTGCCGGAAGCAGATTATACAATTAGTACTATTATTTTAACCGACGTTATCTTGGTGAAGTCCTAGATGGCCTTATTTGTCAATAACAGCTGATCAGTCTGCATAAGTAGGCATGAGTGCCCATTTCATTTCTATTTAGAGAAACGATCCAATGCGAGCAACCCAACATGCTTGCTTAATATCCACCAAGCACCAAGCCAGTACAGTAGAGTGGTCGGGCAGGCTCGGAGCCTGATTTCATTGAAAGGTGTGTAAACCAGACTTTGATGCGGCTCAAAATGCGGGGATCTATCAGGGGATCTCAACAAACCCCACGGCGTAGCTTACATGCACACCACTATTTTCCAATACTGTACTGTAACATAGAAATTTCCCAGCCTGCATCATTCAATTGGCCAATTTGCTTAAGTCTGCAAAGAGAATACCAGGGCACCGCAGCCTGGTCGAAATGTGAGCCAACTGAAGGAGCTATATCTCATACAAGGCAACAGCAATGCATCCAGTAGCACAGGATCTTGGACGAAATCCTGGGAAGGAGCTATCAAGCTACCAACCCTCCCCACAGCTGCTTCAATATGGAACAATGGAATGGGCAGGTGTAACATGTGTAACCTCAGCCTGTTCTTGATTCTTACACCAACTCGATAATCCCATGATTTGAAGATGCTGCGTACCTACCAAACACAGACTTTGTAGGAATGGTGATTGCTCTCTATACCTCCAGCTGTCAGATTCTCACGCGGCCACACGCTGCTTAGCTCCATGCATCGACGGAAGAGCCTCATAAAAACCTGGTGCCGCCCAATTTTCAAAACAACCTGATTGCTCTTCTGGCTAGTTCAAACCAAACAGAGACATGGGGCGGTCTTGTTTGATTGCGTGTTCCCGCGGGGTCCCGCTACGAGACAAGGCTCCGGTTTGGCTTTGAGGCTCTGCTCGCCCTCCCTCCCCGGAGAAGGTTTAATAGTGCCCTTGGCCTTTCGGAATAGCATCATGCTCGACAAAGATCAGCCTCTAATTCTTTGGTGAATATGATTGCGCGATACTCTGCCAAACCACGTCTCCCTTCCTTGTCTACAGCTTCGTCATGAGTCTTCTAAAATTGCCTGTCGAGATTGTCTCTCTCCTCGTTGAGTTACTTGACATTGAAGATGTCTTCAATATGGCATTAAGCTGCCGCTTCCTCAGCTGCATTCTATACGATAGACGAATGTGTCGACTTGCACTCGAGGTTTGTCATGTCTTTCACCATGTCCCATCTTACTATGTGAGCTAGTCCGCTGACGAGAGCATAAGAAAGCCCCATACTCTGCAGAAGCTCAGCAGGCGCAGTCAAATGGTGATTTCCCAAGGGCATTTCGTAAGCTGGCTAAGCGTCGAATGTCTGGTCGTGCTGCTGAGCCGTGGATGGCTGCTATAGTGGCAATGACAGATCACTTCATCTATACCAATGGCCACTTGTGCTACACCATTGGCAACAAGCATCTGCGTATTCTCAACACGCTTCAACAGACGCCCACGACAGAATTAACGGTTGACGTGCCACTGCTCCTTAAACTCGCAGTTCGAGATTATGATCATCTTAGACCGCACACAGTTGAGCCTCTTTACTACGCCGAGGGAGTCTTGTCATGTCTCGTCACCCAAGTCCTGGAAGATCTGACCACATGCAGCTGGCTCATCATATTTGAGCTGAAAGAAAGACCCAGTTGGGTTGTAGTACAAAGGCCATGTTCAAGATATCCAATCTTTGTACGTAACGACAAGAACTATCTGTTTTGGGGCTCAAGATCACACACAACACTCGACGGCTCCTATAGATGGGGCCTCCAGTGCCTCAATATCCATACACGCAAATGGTCAGATTCGCAACTCATTTTGTGGGACTTTGAAGGAGCAAACATAGGTTCAGACGCCTGTTTTGAAATCTTTGATGGCCAGCTTTATTGCGTTTCGAATACATTGAAAACACAGACAGGCATTGGCGCACGCAACAGCTTCTACCAGGTTCTGCGATTCCCTGTAGATGATGCAGTACATGAAAGAAGCGAGAAGCCTCTCATGCGTGACCTATGGCGCCGTCACGATTCGGAGGGCCTGGTAGATGAGCGCTGGACTTCTTTACAGCTCAGCAAAAGCGAGACAACAGGAAAGCTATCCATTGTCGAGATACGAAAAGAGTGGTGTTCTGGAAACGCGGGCAGTCAGAGGACGTGCTATAGAAAGGAGCTTCAGTTTGGCCGGCAACAGGCCAATCAATCATCAGAACCTCTTCTTCCAACACCACCCGAATCCATGGCAGAAAGCCCTGCTGAAGAGGATTGGAACAGCGGAGATCATGTCGAAGAACGTCTACGCAAGGACATTCACGTTGGTGATGGCTCGGGAGATACTAAAATGTACACCCTTCAAGAGTGTTTTGTCCGTTCATACAACCCATCTTGCGACTCATTCGTCGATCTTGTTACTGAGGCTTGTGGCCCAGACTCGGCACTGCAACTCAGAGTACGACCCAAGACAGATGGATCACCCGCTAATATTTGGCCACGGGATGAGCACCCGTATCGTAATGATGGTGTACTGGCACAACTTTACGGCGTCCTCAACCCCGTTCAACCGATCAAAGGAATTCAATGGAGTATGGATGAGCGAATACTTGTTTATTCACCAACCCACATGGCCACTGGGCACTTGAGGCCTCTTGTGCTCATATCATTTGATCCAGGACTTGTTCTTGGAGGCTTTCCAAACTATCGATGTAGTAGTGTGGAGGCAGGCTACAAGCCCAGTAGCCCCCCTCCCCAGGAAGGGGCTATCATCGGCCTGCCAAAAGAAATGTTGTCGCTGCCAAACCAGGAACTTGATGAATGTGCATTGGCAGGAGAAGAGGTTAAGAAGACCATTTCTAGCTTCATCAAAGTGCAGCCTGCGCTATATCAGCAGATGAGTATGGGCAATGGGGACACACATGGCTTTGATATGTCATCTGGAGTCCCCTCGGCGTTGGAATCTGTGGTGTGATTGGGCTCGGATTTTGAATAATACTGAGGCCTTCTGTAGCTTCACTCATGACCATAAGGGGTTAGCATACTGATATATCAAGAGACTATAAACCAATTCATCATACTCATACTAGAACCGATGAGAGTTTATTAGTTTTCTATCTAGCCTTGTCTTGTATTACGGCACATGTAGATCACCTTACATAAATGCAAGGAATCCTTTCGGTCATGACAGTAGAACTATCCATTTGATATCAAGACGAGCGGCCTTGCGCACAGCATTGAAGATCAGATGCAGGCGAGGACCAAAAGATGTCAGCTACAGTGACACAAAGGACTTAGGAGGCCTCCAAATACTAGGTCAAGAAACGCAGCCCTATCTTTCCGAGGAATAGAGCATTGTAACTTCAAATTACAATTAACTGTACAAGGTTTGATGGTCCATCTGCAAATATAGAAACGCCCGCTTAAAGCTACGGATCGGATTTAACAGCACATCATGCATGTCTGACTTGAATGCAAAACAGGAAGTGCAGAAAAGTGCAAGTTCTGGTGTGGTCTCAGCAGGCAAGAGACAAGTGGTAACACAGCATAAGGCGGGCTTTCGAAGGACTGCCTATGCCCAGTCATTCGAGATATTCAAATACCGTAACTTCCGAGATGGGGAAAATGATACATCATCTGACATGGTTCAAAGAGCGGCCAGCCAGTCACCATTTATTCACAAGTGCAATATTTTGGGTGTGCTTGTCTTTACAAATTCTCTTCAAATTGGCGCCATTTTTAGCTCCTATGATCTACGCTATGTAGAGTTGCATCTTGCAACATATGATAGAACCTACCCCAAAAGGCATCCAGAATGGTTGCCAGTATCCTGTCGGGCAGAGAAGCCAAATGATAGAAATCCGCTCGATGCGGCATCAACAACCCAATATGTATTTGAATCCAGGCCCCGAGCCTCCTGAAACGCGGGTTGACATCCAGTAATAGAAATTAAAAAGTACATGAGCTCGTGAGCGTATAAGATGATCGTCTATAACGGGTTTTCTCCAACGACAAAGTGCACAAAACAAATCAGATCCTAAACTTTGTTTGAGCCGCTGATTACTTTTTTCGGCGGCCGAACATCTTTGCCAGGCTACTGCCACTCTCTTCCTTAACGGGAGGAGAGGGGGCAATCACGGGCTCAGGCGGTGGCTCGGATGTGCGGAGGAATGCTGCCAAATCTGAAGTACGGGAAACATTGGAGGTTGCATCTCGAGGCTCAAACTTCTTCATGGGCACACGACGTCCAGAGGAAGCCGAGGAGACAGGTGGCGGTCGAGATTGGTTCTGGTTCTCGCCCGTGGGCTGTCCATATTTATCGTAGCCTGACGGGACATTGACCTGGATAGGAATATAATTCCTGAGACCAGCGCGGCTGCTAAGAGATCGGGAGTCGTTGCCTTGAGGAGATGTAGGGGAGTTGCTAGACTGGCTTTCCTTGCGGGTGAACCTTCCGATGAGACTTGGTGCACTGGCCTTCTTCTTTGGCATCTTCTGCGAAATGGGAACTGAGACAGGCTCAGGTGGAGGCTCGCAGTTCATAAGAAACTCTGCCAAACTCTCTTCTTTCTTAACGGGAGGTTTGGGTGTTGCGAGCAAGACCTCATCATCCTCGTCCTCCTCATCGCTGAAGTCGATGGCGTAGGGATCCTTGACACGTCTGGTCTTTCGTTTGGGCATCATGTCATCGTCATCAAACATCTTGTTAGCCGGCGCAGATGGACCTTTGTTCTTTAGAAGGGCTGTGTTAGAGTTGATGGACGAATGAATGGATGGCATTGATGATTCGGTGCCGTGGGTCGATGCTTGACTGTATCGAATATCGGGTATGCTAGCGTCAACGGCCTTACCACCTGATGGTTCTGTGGCGCCGGTCGTATCCCAAGGTGCGATGTTATGAGGAATTCGGTTGCTGTTTGCGGCTGGGGGTCCCTGTCGGATAAAGTCGATTAGATCCGAGCTACCACTACGAGACTCCAACGCAGCATCACGAGGCTTATAGCGATTTCGATTGCTTGCCGACGAAACTCGGCGTCCATCGAGGCTGGATTTGCCAGGGGTATTTGGGCTGCTCACATTTCGAAGTTGCGTTGGACGGCTGTCTCCCGCAGGACCAGTAGATTTGATAAATTCTGCAAAATCTGCGGTAGATTCGCTAGGAACACGGGCGTCTCTGGGCGCAGCCGACATACGAGGTCTTCCTGTGTTGGGCGCCGGGAAAGCCTTTGACCTGTCATCGGCAAGCCGGTTGTTGGGGGATGATCGCTTGATATCGGCTGTCGCTGACGAAGATCTGGATCGGTGGTGCGCCCGACTGTCCTCACTCTTCCTTGGCCCCTTGAAAGTCGAGGTGTCGAGAGGTTGATTGTGCTGTTCCTTGTTAGCCTACTGCCAGCTCGAACAATAATAGTCTACTTACATCCATATTACGCATATTCTCAGGTGTCAACGTGTAAGTGATGGTTTGATTGCTCTGAATCAGTTCCTCAAAATTGCGGGCCACGTTAGAGCGGCTACCGTTATCTTCAGAGGTTCTCACAGCCTTGAGACGACTCATGCCGGAAGAGGCTGATGAGCCTGAAGTATGAGTTGGTCGTGGGGTCTGCGCACTTCCACTCTCTTCATCCGAATCCCTTGTCTTTGATCGTTCTATCGAAACCATGCCAATGCTGTGAGTAGGAGATGTAGGAACCTTTTCATTTCGTGAAGCATGTCGATTTGACTGAGTAGAAGATGATTGCTGAAGGACCGGTGACTGAGCTCCAATAATACCTTGAGGTCGTTTGCTCTCAGTTGGTGAAGCAGCCTCAGGGACAGTTGGGGTAGACGGGTGATAAGCCAAATATTTATGAGGCCTCTGTTCCCGACTTCGATTTCGGTCAACCTCTTCATCTGAGCCGGTGACCGCTGCGGCGCTGGACATTGACCCTCGCATAGCATCGACGGGAGAGCGGCTCTTGGGAACTGTGACAGTGGGACGGGATGGAGCCGTGGAGGCATTCTGAGCCTGCAAATCAGTTGCACTGGCGCTGTTAGGAAGACTACTGCTAGAATGAATTGTCAGGCTCGCACGGCGGATACGATCTGCCGCATCGGCCGAAGGTGATCGAGATCCACTGGGGCTCTTAGGGCCTGCGACGTCAATGATACGAGCCGAGTGCACACTCGAGGACCTTTTAAGCGGGAAGGGGCCGCCAGTATCAGAAAGTGCTGGCGAGGAGCTTCCGGCCACGGACACTCGAGCTGAAGTCAAGATCTCTGCCTTCTCGTACGTTGAATCCTCCTCTGCCATCTCCTGCCGTGACTGGATACGACTTGTGATAAGCTTTGACAACCGCTGAGTTTTGGTTGCCGCGGGCTCTGGGACAAGCTCGTTCTTTGGCTTCTCCTCGCCAGTCTCTAGCTGACCGGCACTGTCTTGCTCAACCTTCGAATCTTCAGACAGGTTGTCCTTATTTTCATCAACGCTCGTACCGATGGAAACACCTTCCTTTGAGCGTTTCACAACAGCGCGATATGGAGAGGCGCCAGGCGTTGGAAGTGAGTTCGAACGCTTGCGACCAGTGAAGTCAGGGGTATTGGGCTGCGACAGAGTGGGCGTAGGGAGGCCTTGGATAATTCCCAGTGGCGTAATTAACAGGCTCTTTGGTCGGCGTCTACTAGCTTCTTCTGCTGGCTCCTCCTCCTCTTCGTCGTTTTCATCACTATAATATGCCAGACCAGGAACTTCGATTTCATCGACATCCTTGTCTCCCATTGGGAGCGCAATCTGGGAAGGCTCAGGGACTTCAATCTGGGTTTCGGCTTCATCATCACGGGTAGCAACTCTGCTGAGAGCAGGCGAGTCACCGAGCGCACTGTCTTGTCTCGGGTGTCCGTCGGACGCCCTTGAAAAGGGGCGGCCGTTCAGGTCAATGACAGGCGATCGTATCCGCTTCTTCCAACCCCTCCACAATCGCCCCAGTGTTCGGTCGAGTGCCACTCTCTCCATGTCTTGCTCTTCCACAACAATGCGATCGGCGGCATCGGTAGGGTTTCGGGTTCCTTCACTGATCTCCTTCTGGAATTTTGCCCGCAATCTGTGGTATGCGGCCTGACCCGCAACAGTAAGTGTGAGCTCGCCCATATACTCTATAACAGAGGTGAGGAAGATTGCGACAGCGGGTGAGATAACTTCGCTGGCCTGTTCGTTGGCGCCAAACTCAAGGTTTTCCTGTTCCATGTACAGGTCCTCATCTTCTTCCTCCATATCGCCTAGAGAAGAATACACCATACATCGAAGACGGGTGCGCTTCCAGACCAATTCCAGGTCCCAATCGCGCGCCTTATCGCCTTGGGGTGGGACGAAATCCTCCTCATCGCCTTCGCCCAGGTATTCACGTAGTTCTTCGTCGGCATTGTTGACGGCATCTTTTGCGAGTTTCGGTTTCAATACATCAGAAACGGCGGGTCGTAGGCTGGCAAGTGTGGTAGCGTGTGATCTGGATAGGAAGTTGAAAAGCAATTGATCCAGAAAGTTATTGACAAGCTGAAGAGCCTCTATCGTGACAAGCGCGGGGTCACTGGCAGGTTCAATGCCATGCTGATCATACCAGGTGTCGGCATGGCTATCATGATCGTTTGTAATAATCTGGGAAGCGGCCGAAGCAGCAATGAAAGCCGCCGAAGGTGAGACAGAGAGTGGTGGCGACATGAGACTGTGAGCAATGGTGGAAGGTCGGTCGCTGGAGAAACTTTGTGTCCTAGATCTCACGTCGCGAGGAGAGATGATGCCAGAGGTTGGCCGCGACACAGCCGAATCGCCATTGGGGTTCGCCATGGTTGCGATCTATATCTGTTGGCGGGCAGACCTGCAGAGGTCACCCTCAAGAAAAACAAAGAAAGAGTCGGGACAGGGCCCAGTCGTTGAGGGTATGCCTTCGTTTGCTTTGTACGAGGCGAGCCGCAATCGATCGATCGGATAGGCGCAGAATTGGGATTGGGGTCCCAGCTCCTACCCTGCGGGCTTGCGAAATGCTTGGGGGAGTGGGTGGATAGAATTCGCAATGGCTGAACGGCAACGATATGGGTCGGCGGGATGATACTGATTCTTGTTAATTCAGAGTCGCATAAGACGTACTGAGGCGCGGAAGTTGAACGGAGTGGAGGGACGGAGAGTTGCTTTTGCGTAACCACAAGTCGCAGATGTACGACGACTCAGCCATTGGACAAGACAATAGCTGACGGACACGGGAGCGCCAAACGTCGCAAGCCGATGCCACCAATGCGATTGCAGGTCAGAAGCAGAAGCAGTTTGCTTACCTACATTGACCGTGTTTGCTTGGTGGGAAAGGAAATGAAGGAGATGTAATGGTAGACGTACCTTGCAGCAACAAAGGCGATCGAGGACGCCAGATAGATTGTTGCAGCGTCGCAAAAGCAAAATCAATAGCCAAAAAGAAGCAGTCGACCTGTGACAAGGACGAGTTTGAGGTGGGAAAAAAAGAAAGAGGTTGAGATAGAGGTGGAAGAAGAATAGTACAGTAGAGTAGAAAGAGGCGTGAGCGTGTTGTCGATCAGGACTCCTTGTTTGACCAAGTCGCGGGTTCGGCTGGTGCTGGTGCTGGTGCTAAGGGTCTCGTCTCGTTCAGCCGGCGGATCGTATGTAAGTAGTACCTATGCAAGCCCCTGGACCCAGCCAGAGAGAAACTAAGTAGACCTAAGACTAAGAAGTAGAAGCCTTCTTGTTCTGACTCTGGAGGGGTCCCTGCCTGCGGTACAGTGCGGTCCAGTACAATTACATGGTCTAATAAGGGACAGAATCGACAGCAGATGCCCATAAGGTGGTATTGTACGGGCACTATCAGTGCGTCAAAGGTAATGGGATTTGCGACGAGGCCTGAAAGAGGTCTAGTCTGGCTTGACTGTGACAGGGATGATGAGGGTGGGTTGTTTCCAAAGGGCAGCTGGGGGTGAGATGCGATGAAGTCCCGAGCTGCGATTGGATAAGATGCTGAAGCAACTCCACGGCGCCCACCGTTCCTGGACAAGGGCCGGGCTGTATCGCAGGGTTTGAGTCAGGGACTCTTAGAGGGTCAACGGAGCCGAGTTAGGCTTTTAATTGGGATAAGGGGGGGATTTTTGGTGGGATTCAGGGACTCAAGAGTTTTTATGGTGTCACTGTTGTGCATTGAATTGATTAACGTTGCGTCAAAGGATGAAAAGTTTCTGTAAGAAATATCACATACAGTATACATTGGAGGCGTACCTTGTTCGGAGCAAGGGCCGTAAATACTATTCTAGGTAATGGCTTTTGCCTCCGTCTATGCGTGGCTAGAGCCTCGCCTCGATTCTGCAGTGAATGCAATGCAATCAATGCAAATTAATGGACTAGCCTCCATTACCCAAGTCAGATAGCTTCTCCGCGATATTCCTGACTAACCTTTCTAGCCTCGTTGTGGTTTCTCGGCAAGACCGTCCGTCTTATACGGCACCAAATGGCACTTATTGATCTCGAGTCTAGCCTGGCCGGCCAACTTACGTAGGTCTACAATTCCGTGGAGTGGTTGGTTAATGTTTTTGATATCCAAGAGACAAAGAGTGAACTGTGCGTAGAGGATCACCCAACTATGCATGTTTCTGATCGTGCTCACTTGGATCAGCTCTGATGATTTTCCTTGTCCATCACTAGGCATTAACTGCTAACCTTGCCTGGGTAGACAAGTCAGATCATCGTATCATATCTCGGATTATGTTTCCTTTTCCAAGTTGCCTGTTGAAACGTACTGGGGTTTCTTTTTTTTCTTTAAAGTTTTTTTCTCGTTTCAAATATCTTCTAGAATTCGTCGTCCAGAATTCCCCTTACAGAGAGGCCCGAGCTATCAAATACTACAGAGTATCCGTACTTGATGTTATTAACCTCCATTTTTCTCGTTCCATACAAATTCTCGCACGGACAAGACCGAGCTCATAATGCTGCTCGAGCTTATTAGCTCTCGAGTTCCGGTCTCCATCGTCCAAGATATCGACGCTCTGTCTCCTACTAGAGCTGCAAGTTAGACAAGACAAGACCACTTTAGCTGGAAGCCACCGCAAACTTGCAGCTGGTCCATGCTATGCTTAGCCTAGGCCCTGCTCCACAAGCCACGAGGGTCGCTGGAATGCTGGCTGCTCCTAGTCCTAGTTCTATGTAGTATCACGATACGATGGAACATGGGGACACTCATGCTCAGGAGGTTTCTGGAGCGAGGCGAAATAACGACAATCCCAATCCCCATTTTACATAGTTTAAGTACAGGACTGCGGACAGCAGAAAAGAACCCAAAACATAAAACGTAGCGGTATCCATTGCGGCAATTCTCCCGTCTACGTGTAACTATGTACGTAGACACTTCCCAACCTTAGGGGTGCCATGATCGGCAGTCTGAGCTTTCCACGTGCTGAGTAGCGATCAACACTCGTTAGTTACAGCACGGTAATCATCTCAGTCTGCATTAGCTACTGTTCGGGCCTTTACTCCCGTTTGTCTGTTATCAACAAGGTTCATCAAATAAGGGAGAGAAGAAATCGTTTAACTGCCCAATTACGATATACCACCACCAACTGTAACTAACATATGTATGTGTATTCTATCGATATCGATTTACACTGTAAACTCAGCCAGGTTCCAATCTCGTTGAGTAACCGAATGGCTATTGAGAAGGAGATTATCATGGTCGCTACCCGTCATGATGTTACACCACCACCTTCTGTCGAGCGGCAACTTGCAGTTCTCGAGCTTACGTCCGTCCTATTATCAGAAACAAAATACGTAGTCTATACCTACCTAGACAATGGAAGGAGAAGTGGCTGCAGTTGAGGAAAAAGTAAAAAAAAAAAATAAAAAAAAAAATTGGACTACTCAACTGGGGATCATCTAGACTCGACTCATGTTCTAATCTGTTGGTTGACTACCTACTTTCTTTGTGCTCCTCAGCAGTCTCCTCTTTGACTCTGCTTCATCTTCGATTCTTAAATCACTAAGTGATAAAGACAAAGAGAACCCTGCGTGACAATTGCATTTACATTAGTCGGGCATTTTCTTCAATTGCCGAACGGATCAGAGGCTGAACAAGGCCTGACCTGACCTGATGATTCCCGGTTCCATGGATCAGGCCACAAAGAAGCTTAGTGGCTATCGTGTCTTGGAACTGTCTCCGTCTCTGTCTGAGACATCATCCCGAAGTCTCACTTCTTGAGCTACTAGCAAATATTTGCATCGTGGTCACCAAATCTATAAGGGATCTCTCGACTCTGCAGTCTCCACTACCTCAGAGCCTAGTCTCCTTCCCTGCAGCTTGTCAGCTTCAGCTCAGTTCAACTCCTTCAGCCAACCATTTCTGGTCTAACGCGGACGTAGTTCAAGTGTCAAGCTGGTGGAGATGGCCGTTCGGACTGCTCATTGGTGTGCCTTGAATATTGCGTGCATATGCAGGTAAAATACAGTACAGGCTGGGGATGAGGATTGATACATCACATTCTGCCAGTAACGCTCCCATAACCTAAGGATATCCCCATCTTGCATGTTTACTCACTATCGCATTGTAAACCTAGCTCATCCTGAATTGGTCATTCCTCATGGAGTCTTGATTAATAACCTATCCTTACGCTCGGGACAGGCAATGGCGTCGATGTTTGCTGCCAACATCCAGCCCATTATTGGATGATATTAACAGTAATAAGGCATGACGCCTCATATGCAAGTTGCCTCGGCCTGCACAATAAAGACTATAAATAATTGGCATCTTCAGTGAGGATGCGTATCATCTGTTGAGAACACAGTTAATATTGTGCTGGGCACGATATCTACGTCCAGTCGTGGCTTATACACTGACAAGAAGCATGTATAGATAGATAGATAGAGGTCCAGAAGTGGAGAGTCCCCTCATAGATACATTCTAGTTCTCCAGAGTGTTAACAAGTGCCCATGTGACTGATGATACCCCAATGTCTATTTCACAAGTGGTGCTAATAGGCTGATCTATCGCGCCTGCGTCGGAAACGGATGCATCCCTTCAACAAGCTTACTGCTAAAACCAGAGTCTTTTCTATAACCTGTTTTCCATGTTGTTTCTGTTGAATCATTGAGCCATAGGCATCCATTACACTCTCCGGGTCCATCTCTTGGCATTGATCTGACTGCCGTGAAGTCAACAAGTCCTCAGACAGCTGAGATTCTTCGGGAGATGTTGGCCGATACGATGCTTCACTCTTACTACTGAGGAAGCAATCAGAACTGACTCGATACCTCAAGCCCGGAGACCGACAATGGGCTGGCTTGGGCATGGGTTGTTCCTTGGAAGCTCTCCAAGCTACCCTATCATAATTATCAGCATTCACGAATATCGACGAAGGCATGATGACCCTACCATGGGCATTACCGTATCTACACAGAAGGCATTCTTCCCTTTCCAGGCTGACACCTTCGAAAATAACTTCGGAACAGGCCCCTTGCTCGCCGCGGATGCAGACCTCGACGAGTCGCTTTCTTACTCGTGAGCACTCCTTGCATTGAACGTTATCACCTCGACACATATCTGTTAATGAAGTTAGCGCCTGATCAATATATAATTGAGGCATGAGGGATGGTTTACTAACTGGATTCGTGGAAGATTTGTGGTTACTGGGGGAAAAGAAGATGATCTTGCAACCAGGCAAGAGATGAAATGCGATCAACGCGATTAAATAGAGTAAAGAATAACTGAACAAATGCCCCTGCCAGAGGTGACTTGAAGTATAATGAGTTCACTGTTCCTTGGAATAAACTTGTTGAACAGCCAGTGTTCTAAGTAATGTTTATACTGAGGCCGGCTCGGTGAAGAATTGAAGCAGGAAAACAAGTTGTCTGTTCTTCACTCAAGTGTAGCAGAACAGAGGTTACTATACTCTTAGAAGTACTTCTTGTTCTGCCTGCAACGTTCCAAGTTACTATTTTGATCCTGTTTCAGTCACTAGTTGTATTTGTTCTGTTGGTGAGTTGCTTTATTCATCCCCGGTCAAGTTCTTTGTTCGGGAGAACCACCACGTTTTGTCTAGTCTACTTCGAACACTCAATTTAGAAACAAAGCAGCCTCAAAACGTGGTTTCAGGGTTTCTTGGTGGTCATTTACATTGACTATCGAAATATCGCTGAGTTGTAAGGTTGTCTTAACTTCATTAAGATTCTACCTGGATAGCTCGTCCAATTCAGTGAGCCGATGAAACATACCAGGCGGTGGAATTCATACAGAGCTCTAAGTTTTCTTTCTTAGCAATACTCTATGTTACGACTCGCCAGGTCAAGTTTCCATCACTCAGCTGCCTGCCAGTGCCAAGCAAGATAATGGATACTCTATTTGCGCTTGTCAGACAGCTCAATTGTCTCTATTGAAAACAAAAACTTTGAATAAAACAATGTAGGGGGCAATTCTCACAGAACTTTACCATCGGCGAATCTCCTTTGTTGCTTTGATCCTCTTTCCATCGTCATACAAGCAAATATCTTCGTTGGACCACTGCTGATTTCACGATGTGGTCCCGTCCATTCACTATACCACGGAGATACCTTCTCCCCTTCCTGTCATTATGTCTCTTTGTCATACAGCTCGGCCTATCGATAAGCGACCTTCCATCTATCAAGCTCATGCAAGATATCGTATGCAAACAAGTTCATCAGATCGAAACTCCAGCGCTTCTACCCGAAGAACCATGTCGAGGTGGACTGGTACAGCATAGGCTCAATTTTATCATTATAGGAATGCAAGTTGCTGGTACAGCCTCTGGTATGACTACATACTTTCGACTCACCTCGGTGCTTGGTGCTGACCTTTGTGCAGCTGCTCTTGTCGCCTTTCCTCTAGGGCTTCTCGCAGATCGAATCGGCCGTCTTCCTGTACTCGGTGCAAGCATCTTCAGCATGCTCCTCTCTCAAGGTTACGCCATGGTCATATGCTGGCAATCAGACGAGATACCGCTTGAGGCGATATGGGGCATCTGTGTTCCGTTGCTCTTTGGCGGAGGCAGAAGTGTTGCTGAAGCTATGGTGTTTGCCATCATCGCGGATATTGTACCCGAAAGCAAGCGGCAAGTCTTGTTCTCGCAATGAATGACACTATTTGCTGACTGCTTTGATCAGATCAACGTGGTTTCAATGGGTTGTCGCATCTGTTCTCGGTGCGCAACTTGTAGGACCTGTGCTATCTGGCAAGCTCGTTCAGTCATCAATATGGACGCCGCTCTTCTTGTCCCTGTGCTTGGTATTTGCTGGTGGTCTACTTCTCATCGCATTGACACCGGAAACGCTGAAGCAAGTACAACCTCAAGATCATGGTGTCACAAGGATTGACCCGTATACCTACGGTCTCGAGTCGGACGGCTTCAACTTTGAGTTACCCAGGAAAACGTCAGCACTCAAGACGGTCAAGACAATGTTTTCCAGACCTTTGATCTGGCTTCTGCCCGGTGCTGTCTTGACGATACCACTGGCGACCATACAAACCGATATCATCATCCGGCTGATGCCCATACAATTCGGCTGGCGTCTCGACCGTTCTATCCTTATCGTGTCGCTACGAAGCCTTGTCACGCTGCTCACTTTATGCATCTTACTACCTGTCATCACCTACACCTGGACAAAGTTTACCCGCTTGTCAGCTCACTTTCAATATTCCGTGCTAGCTCGCTCAAGTTCGCTTCTCTTCTTCGCCGGCTGTCTTTGCATGATGATGGTCACAGACAAAGCTTTTGTCCTCGCTGGTCTGACCATCGCAGCTTTAGGTTCAGGTTTACCAACGCTATGCCGTGCAATGCTAGTCGGAATGGTTGATGAAGGTCGTGCCGGGACTCTATTCGGAATGCTGGCAGTGGGAGAGATCCTGGGGTTCTTAGCTTGTGAGACAAGTATGGGGGCATTGTTTGGGGTTGGACTGAGAACGTGGATGGGAATGCCCTTTTGTTTGGCAACAGTGGCAGCGTTTTTGATAAACCTCACGACCTGGCTGGTTCCGACGAGGTTGCTTACCGCTGATGATGCACAAGCATGCACGGTGTGAACTATACGTCGCTAACACGAGTAGCGTGTGCTTACATGAATCTATAAAAGTCAATTCAAGAGTAATGATAGAAGGACAAACTAGACATGTGATTACCCTGGAGCATCTCACACTCCAAATCTGACACGCACTTTGTCGTGTACATCTAGATTTAGGACAGCTGCTTGTGAATTTGTTTTCCTGAAACATCATTTTCTTAAAGAAATGATGGTTGGTACACGTCGTCGGATCCATCACAGAGCGTTAGTTCTGCCGGTTCACGGTGATGTTGATCTGTGGATATTCGAAGCGTGATCAGATCGTAGTTGACCTTGGACCCTCTTGTGGATAACAACAACTGCAGATCATCGTATTTCATAAAGGCTAGATTCAGATGAGTGCTTACTGTGAGACCTTGCCAGCAACAAAGAGTAAAGACCAAGTACATGCTGCATTAGTATGCCGTGATCGTCTGCAAGATGGACCACCAACAAAGCAGCCAATTGGCTCCAACAACCGCAAGTCTCGGGATCTTTTTGTCGAGGTACATGCAAGACCCATTGCGGTGAATTTGTTGTTCAAAGTCTAATTGATTCGGTCTCGTCACGTTTGTCTCAGTTGAGATGCCCTTATCGAATCGAAAGATGAGTGAAACGAGGAGAGGCCAGGGTATAAAATATCTTGGCCCGGGTTTGCTGCACGATGCAACTTTGTCTACCGTGGCATCTATCCCCATCGTACGGTAAACTCCTCTACGTGTTTGACTGCCTTGTTCGTCTCAATCTCTCTCCGGTTTGAGAATTTCAGCCTTAAAAAGCAATATTTATATCACGTCATACCCGAATCTCTCACAATCAGTCCACTCTCTATTTTCAGCAATTTAGAGATTGATAATACCTCACGAACAAATCAACTTTCGAGAAGATCTGAAAGATCTTATATGAGGTTATAAAACATGGCAAATCCAACAATCAACACGGAGGAGGCCCTTCGTCGGGTCATTAAAACTACACCCATAATTGACCATCACGCCCATCCCCTTCTCAAACTCAGCGCCATAAGAAAGCATCCTCTTCTCTCAATAGCCACAGAGGCCAATGGAGATGCTATCGAGGACTCAAAGACCAGCCTGGCACATCTCCGTGCTGTGAAACTCCTTGCAAACCATCTCGGCACTGAGCCAACCTGGGATGCTGTCGAGGCTGCCATCACGAGGAAGCAAAAGGGCAACTACGACGAATGGATAAAGACATGCCTCACTGGAATTGAGAACATATTGGTTGATGATCTTCTGGGCGATCCAGCTGATGTCGAGCCTTATCATACGCTTGATGCCTACACGAGAAGCCCCAACAAGCGCATTCTTCGAATTGAAGAGGTCGCAGCAGAGTGTATCGAAAAGGCCTGTGGACAATTCTCGCACCCTTCTGAGGCGTTCTCGGGAGCTGTTGAGAACTTCATGAACGCCATTTATGATGCTCTCGATGATCCAGAGATTGTTGGTTTCAAATCAGTTATCTGCTATCGAACGGGCCTTGCCGTTACTCAGGTTACTGATCTTGACATCATTATGCAAAAGTTCCAGCTCATCTTTGATACCAGAAAGGAGGATGGAGCCCAGATGTTCGAGAGACTTGATCATGAACCTCTTAATGACTACTTTCTTCACATCCTGGCAGGCTTGATTCAAAACAGTGAGGACGAACACAAGAAGCCTATCCAGTTCCATACTGGCCTCGGAGATAATGACATTACTTTATCCAAGTCGTCACCTGCCCATCTACAGGAGTTCATCAAGACGTACCCGGATGTCCCTATTGTCTTGCTACACGCCAGTTATCCATTCACTCGCGAACTGGGATATCTAGCAACCGTCTATGCAAACGTATATGCTGATATCGGAGAAGTGTTCCCCTTCCTCAGTCGCGAAGGACAAGAAGGGGTCGTTCGGCAAATCCTGGAACTCTGCCCAACATCAAAGATCCTCTGGAGCACTGACGGGCATTTCTTTCCAGAAACATACATCATAGCTGTGGATCAGCTTCGAGAAGTGCTGCAGACTGTCCTCATCGATTATGTCAACAAGGGAGACTTTTCTTGGACACAAGCAGCCCGGTTAGTTCGGGATATACTCTTCAACAACGCAAACAAGCTATACGACCTTGGGTTGGAATTCAAGCCATTGCTCGTCAACTCTGGTCATGGGCTTGAATCGTCGGAGCAAAATAACATCGCAACCCTGTCCCGGTTCCTGAAAAACAAGGAAGAGCCCAGGTTCTTGAGGGTGACTTGGACCGACTTCACGGCCATGACGAGGGCGAGAGCGGTCCCTATGCGTCAAGTATGGTCTTTACTAAGAAATGGAGAGGACTTTAGTTTTGGCGTTACCAAAGGTGGTCTTGGCATTGATCAGAAGGACCACCCCGTACCGAGTGTTACTCCAACGGGAGAGTATAGACTGCATCCAGATCTAAGCACTCTTAGACTTGGTCCTCGAAAGGGGCATATCACCGTGATGGGTGACTTTAAGGAGAAAGACGGTTCTCCTGCATCTTTCTGTACACGGACTCTCTTGAAAAGGACACTTGACCAAGCAGCTCAGCAAGGCCTTGAGTTTACGCTTGGGTTCGAGATCGAGCTTGTCCTCTTCCGCCATGGACAAGACAAAAAGTACGAGCCTCTCAATTCCGATGGACACGCGTGGTCAGTGACCCGTGCTCTGGACCATGAAGTAGCGATTGAGGTCCTTGAAGATGCCATCGAGCAGCTTGACGCTGCTGGCATATACATCGAGATGATGCATCCAGAGAGTGCTCAGGGACAGTATGAGTTTGTGATGCCTAAAGCACCAGCGCTTGAGGCCGTGGACAATTTACTTTTTACAAGAGACGTTATCAGTAGCTGCGCTACAGCAAAGGGATTCCGCATGACGCTCCATCCCAAGCCATACGCAACATCGTGTGGAACAGCGGCGCACATGCACATGTCCATCTCATCACCCATTGGTTCATTAAAGGAAGTTTATGAACCATTCTACGCTGGTATCCTGAAACATCTCCGAGCTATCGCCGCTTTTACATACAGCAGCATGGTTAGTTACGACAGAGTTGTTGATGGATGCTGGGCGGGTGGCACTTGGGTTGCATGGGGCACACAAAACCGTGAAGTACCACTACGTAAAGTTGACGGCAGCCATTGGGAGATCAAGTGCATTGACGGAATCGCCAACTCTTATCTGTCACTCGCGGCCATCATTTTGGCAGGAGTCCAAGGAGTCGCTGACAACGAGACGTTGACCTTGGGAGACTGCACAAAGGATCCCGCATTACTGTCGGCTTCTGAGAGAGAAGACCTCAACATGAGCGTGAGATTGCCTCGGAGCATACAAGAGGCATTTGAAGCCCTGCACCAAGATGAAGAGTTGACTGGTCTGATTGGCTCAGAGGTGGTCAAAAGATATACCGAGATCAAGCAGGCCGAGACAGCTATCTTGGAGAAGTTGGGCAATGAAGAGCGGGCACAGTGGATTATGGAGCGATACTGAGTGATCTCGTCTATCTAAGCGGAGACATTGATCTAACTATCTACTCTCCAAGCACCCGGTAATCGATTGATGATTTAGTGTCAAGAACCGAATCGAAACGACAACTTGCCGTCTCGATCAAAAATTTGCGAATCACATCTCCCCTGTGGGCTGAAACAACGCTGCCTGCAGTTACACAGCATAAGGACCGTGACTCGTGACTGGAGACGAGCACCTCTTTTTTTCTTTACAAGGACAGGGTGTTCGCGAGATCCGCAAGACTGGGCATAACGGTAGAATGACAGGGATGATGCATGATGAGAAGTCGATGTTTGGTTAATGAACTAATGGGACAGCTGGTTGCTTAGTTGGTGGTTGTCTTATGAGAGGGGGTTTCTTGGCTGGAATGGAACATGGAACATGGAGAGACGGAATCGGATGTTTAAGCTGGTGACAATAGAGAGGAATTCACGTTGCCTCATTCCATCCCTGGGTGTCGCTGGAATGTGTTTTAGAGTCAGCCTCTCCGAGTAAGAAATGTTGCAATAATTCATTGTGTCTAATAGATTAATAGAGACTTGAGCTCTGATAGGTCGTGATACTTTTTCTTCTTCCTTTTGCTCGAGAGTCTAGAACTCCAAGGTCGTATCATGTTATTTAAAGGTTGCCTTCCAAGTGGAGTCAAAGTACGTACCTAGACGCGAGTTCTGTTCGTTGTTGTCGATCCGTTGATGGAAATCAGATCGAGAAGTAGAGAAAGCTTGGCGTGGATGAAGCCCCGCTAATTGTCGTTTTTACCCGGGGTTCTTGACGCTTTCTGAAGGTCTGGAAATTAAATAAACGGAGCACGACACCTACCGGGGAGTAATGTCCGCAGTCATATAATAAAGGTCTGGTATACCGAGGCCAACAGTATGCTTCAACGTTCAGAGTTCAGACGACAAGACAATTCTAATTCTCATCAGTTCATTCAATCAGAGTTCACCTGTAAAACAACTATTACCGTCTATGGAAAAGTGCCCTGACTAAAGACGAGTCTAAGGCACAAGGGTCCTCGACCACTAAGGTAAACCATCAGTCCAGGGACATTTGACAGTTCAACGACTTTGCCACTGGGCAACGGGGTGGATCAGACGGACGTTTCAAAGAGTTTTTAGACTACAGCACGAGGCGCAACTAATATCCTTAAATATATTACTCTTGATGACTTCATGCCTAGTAAATAATTATTGTATTTTAGAGAGAGACGTCCATTAATCCATTCTACCAAGTGTAGACTACTGTATTCCCCAGATGTGTTCTCCGCAACATAAACTTTCTCCTGATGGCGATAGCATTAAAGTAGATCAGGTAAACTTTATTCCTGACATTAGCTCTAATCTGTTCTTCAGCTGGCTTTGTACTACTTACCTACTCCATGGAACGAAAACAACCGTCGCGTATCGTGTCGCATTCATCAAAATCCCGCAATAATAAATAAAAGTAGAAAAGTCCATAATACTGAATTCGCTTATAATTCAACCCGTATTCAACCGTCCCTGTCCAGTGCCTTGTCTGTGCTTTTCTGTTCTTTTTTTCTTTTCTGTCCGTTGATCGATGCACGCGATCGGCCATACTGTTGACGATCGTTGCCTTTTGTGTCCTTGTATCGATGTTCATCACCCGTAGCCGAACTCAATTTAGTTTCGAGTTTGTTTTTGTTATAAGTCGAATGAGAATAAGCACTATTGATTGTCAATAGTTGCTGCTTTCATTCATACCTACCCATTGATAGTATCGAGTCAGTCTTGGTGTTGAGAATCAGATGAACTGACCTCAACACACCTATTACTTATCCATGATATGAATCTGTGTTTCCCTTCAGTCTCCTTCTCTAGGAGCAACTGGGACTTCTGGGTTACTGGCTCTCGTTGAAATGCAAGCCACAATCCACTAATCGGGCTACCAGCTCACTGTAGTCTTAGGCTATCCGCCTGCAGCTTACTGTACTCTTCCATTAACTCCCCGCCCCATGGCGCCAGACTCAATTGGCTATATCCATTTCCGCGCAATCCGCTCGGACCGGTAACGACGGGGACGGTATTTCTGACTTGTCCCATCTCCAGTTCCATTTTGAAAACGATTGCCCATTTTACTCATCAGATTGTCAAGTAATAGAGAGGGTTATCTATACTAAGAAAAACAATCACTGAACAATACTACTGAAACTAACTCCCCTACCTACAAGCACTACCCTCGTTCTTCAACACCCTGGGCTAACCTCTCCCTCCCCGTGTCGGGTTCTCTCAAGGGCCAAGCTTTATCACTGTTCCAGTACCCTCCAACTCACAGCCCAGCTCCAGTCCCACGCAGACCCCCAGAAGCCTCCGCTGATCGCTGCCCTTTCAAACAACTCTCCTCTCAATCTCCATACATCTCCCCAGCTCTTACATCCCAAATCCCGGACACTCTTTTGTGTTCCCGTCAGCTGCAGCTGCGACTTCGCACGACTCGCTCGCTCCTTCAGACTCACTCCGTACAAGATCGATTACTCACAACCACAGCGAGATAAAGGATACGCGAACCATCGGTGCATTTTTCAGAATATCCTTCAGTTTCTTTTCCATTGTTGGTTGTTGCTGAGGCGGTTGCCATCCCCGGAAAGGCCGAGTCAGCACACCACGGTCAGAACACTTTCGCCTCCTTTGGCTGTGCTGTCGATCATCGGTCCACAACCACAACGTCTCTCCGCGACGGGTACCTCGAGATATACTGGCGACTGGGCAGCGGCGATAGCGACGACAAGAGGGGACGACATCGGAACTTAGCATCCATCCAGTTTCGTTCAAGGTCTAGGTGCTGAGACGAGCCTCATCTTGGCCGTAATCAAGTGCCGTCTGAATTGCATCCACCTTTCGAGCTCGATTTACTTCGATTTCATCGTCTGCGTCTTGAACTGACCACTTCCAACGGAATTGACGATGCCGCGTCGTCGCGCTCGACCATCGCATTCTTTCTTCTAGCCTGCCTATCATGCGCATCGCCATTCGTGAGCAGCTTGCGGCCCTCGTCCTTCTCGCCGTTCTCATTTCTCTCGCCATCGTCTCCATTCCAACATGGATCTACGTCAACCGTTTTGTCGTCGATATTGAGCGCGAGGGCTTGCAGCTCACAGCTTCCCTCAAGGCGTCCCGAATTTCGGCAGAGCTCGACCTTGTTGAGACCATTGCCATGACCATTTCGTCTCGAATCCTCGTCCAAACTGCACTCACCAACCACTACGACAGTACTGACGCTGCTGACTGGGCAGATGCCCGTGAGGATCTCGCAAGCGCACTTTCTTCCAGCACAACCTCGGGCTTACTGCAGATAAGGCTATATTCGAGAAATGGCACAGGAGCGCCAGGCGGTGTTTTGCTCAATGTGACATCTCTTTCCGTACCAACGATTACACTCCCCTATAAGGATTCCTCCGGAACCGATGTTGTTCTCGGCAACTCTGAGCTAGGCTATCCCCCGAGCCTTTTCCCTAATCTTACATTTGTCGATCTTAAGCGACCCAATAGTCTACGGAACAACACTACTGCCTATGCTGCTGAAGCCTTTGACGACGTCAGGATCGCTCGCGATGGCGGTTTGTTGCTTGGCCCTCTAGTCCTCAACGAGTCTGCATCACTTTTGTCTGTGACCATTCCTGTTCGAGACAACAACGATACTTTCATTCTGGGTTACATGAGCGTGGTTACTCTTGCTCAATCACTCACTGCGGTTCAGGAATCTCGTGAAGGACTCGGGGAAACAGGTTCGGTTCTGCTTATCGGTCCAACTGATCGATCCAATCGCTTCAACAAGACCCAGCCAGCCAGCAACGCGACATACACTCCCGACCGTGATAAATTTGGCAATGTCATGGTTAAATTCGTTCTCCCACCGAAGAGCCCAGAAGGACAAAAGGATCTCCACGACGTCCACCAGTTTATCAGCGAATACGGTAATAGGGCATTCCCAGTGAAGAACTACCCAGCCGCGCTTGATTCATTTACTAAACATTACGATACGGTCAACAACGCGAGTGCCCTATTGAACACTCACAACGAGCAAGACGCCCGTGTTGCTGTTGGCTTTGCACGAACTCAGACTCCCCTGGCAAACTGGACCGTCATCGTCGAGAAAGCCAAATGGGAGGCTTATAAACCGATCAACACTTTGCGGAATATTCTTCTAGGAACTGTCTTTGGCACAGTTGGTTTGATAGCCTTAATTATCATTCCTTGTGCGCACGTCAGTGTTCTACCGATTCGAAAACTCAAGGCTGCCACGGAGAAGTCGATCAACCCACCGGGCTATGAAGACTCATTTATTGATTCGGATTCCGATTTTGGAGAAGATATTCCAAGCTCAGGGGGCATATCGCGACGTCGAGAAAGAAAGGGCCCATAGCCAAATTCATCCGACGGCTCCAGGGCAAATCGAACGGACCCAGCTCGAACCGAGATGTGGCCCGACGCATGTTCAAGATCCCAGCCAAGGTCGACGATCGAAGACATTTTGTCACAGACGAACTTACTGAACTGACACGAACTTTCAACGACATGAGTGACGAGCTAGTGAAGCAGTACCTATCTCTCGAGGTCAAGGTTGCTGAGCGTACTAGAGAATTGGAGGAAAGCAAGAAGGCGGCCGAGGCAGCCAACGAAAGCAAGACTCTGTTCATTGCTAATATTTCTCACGAACTCAAGACGCCTCTGAATGGTATTCTTGGCATGTGCGCTGTATGCATGGAGGAGAACGACATTGTGAGGATTAAGCAGTCGTTGAAGACGCTCTACAAATCAGGCGACCTGCTACTGCATCTCTTGGAGGATTTGTTGAGTTTTTCCAAGAACCAGATTGGCCAGCAGCTCAACCTCGAGCTGAGAGAGTTCCGTTTGGCCGATATCCGATCACAAATCTTGACCATTTTCGACAAACAAGTACGAGAAGGAAAGATTAATTTCTCAGTAGATTTCATCGGCTCTGAGAATGTCGCCACCAGCAGAAGTCCAGACCGAATGAATGGCGAGACGAGGTTACCAGCGTTGGGACCCTACGGAACTGGAAGGCTCAAGGATATGTGCTTATGGGGTGACCAGCACCGAATACTTCAAGTTATTATCAACTTGGTGAGTAACAGCCTGAAATTCACGCCTCATAACGGCAGTGTTTCAGTGCGCATCAAGTGCCTTGGAGAAGCAGAAACGGCTATTGAGAACGACAGCCGGGCATCGTCAATTTCGAAGAACTCAAGAAACAACTCCCGGACTGGACGCCCTCGGCAACGTGGAAGCGCCAGCTCAGCACATTCGGGTAATTCAGGACGGAACTCGACACAGAAATTCAGTGGTACAGGAACGGCACTCTCGATCAATCCCATGGACCCGAAAGCGACACCTCATGTGCAAGTTCGCGAAAGATCCCCCACGCCGCCTCCTCCAGGTGCCAAGTCGTATCTTTTCGAGTTTGAGGTTCAAGATACTGGGCCGGGCATCCCTGACCACATGCAACAAAAGGTTTTTGAACCCTTTGTACAAGGAGATCTGGGCCTGAGCAAGAAGTTTGGTGGTACTGGTCTTGGTTTGAGTATCTGTCACCAGTTGGCCGGCCTCATGGGGGGACATATCAAGTTACGAAGTTCTGTGGGCGTGGGCACAACTTTCACTATGCAGATTCCGCTGAAATACGTGAAAGACCGGTAAGTTTTCTTCATCAACAATGTGAATTTCCTTATTAATAGTCAGATCCAGGACTTCCAGCACTGCTTCAAGCAGTGTCAAATCCCGGCCAACAAGCGTAGATGCTAGTGATTTGGAACCACCGCGCACCGCACCCAATACCCCCAAGCCCGCCGCCGAAACCAAGTCGGCTGGAGCTCTCAACCCCCAGCCTCGATTAGTTGGTTTAAGCCAGCCGTACTTCGCTGCCGATCCGCCATCCGTCAAAAGTACTCAGCAAAAGATAGCTGAAATCGACCGTGCCGTGGCGAACAAGAGCGGCCAGAGAGTGCGTGTTTTGGTTGCAGATGACAACTCGACCAATATCGAGGTTGTCAGCCGCATGCTGAAACTTGAGGACGTTTACGATGTGACCATTGCAAAAGATGGTCAGGAAGCATACGACCTAGTCAAAGCGACGATGGAGAAGAATCAGTCTTTCGACGTAATCTTTATGGACGTACAAATGCCCAATGTTGATGGACTACAAAGTACCCGACTTATCCGTGAGATGGGATACACTTCTCCTATTGTCGCATTGACAGCTTTCTCCGAGGAGAGTAACGTCAAGGAATGCATCGACTCTGGTATGGATGAGTTTCTTGCTAAACCCATTCGACGGCCGGCTCTTAAGCAAGTTCTCAAGAAGTTTGCCACGATCCCCGAGGAGCCGGAGAACGAGAAGCGTTCTTCTTCGCTTAAGCCAAAGATGAGAGTAAACGGGCATGCCGTTCATCCACATGAGGCAGAGAACGGCGCACCGAAGGAGAAACACGGATGATGCCCTTATTCGAGATATACAACATCTTGCTGCATCCTATGAGGGACGTCGGCAAAACTATCACACACACCTATCAACACGCTCTTACTGGAGGGACGCATATCCCTTCGAGATCATTTTATCTCACATATAGCCCTTTATTTGTTTCATGTCGGAAAAGTTTAGCGGGAGGAAATCTCTTTTTCGGAGTTTGGCATTTTCTTTGTTTATTTGATGCATATCAGGAAGAAAACAACCGCCTGATATTTCTAGGTCAGGATGTTGTTATCATGTGCTTCTAGAACTATTGTGATCTTTTTCCACTCTAGTTTGGATGTTTTATTTTTTATTTTTATTGGCCACTGCATACAGTCATTGAGCCCGTACATACACATAGGCGTACACGTTTTGACCTATCTTTTTAGTTTCTATCCCCCCAATCAATGATGCATTTCGAGTTGCTGGAGATTGGCCGCATGGAAGGGGGGCGGCCTGACTACAGCAGTCAAAGAGGAGGTAGAAAGAAGGTGAATCAGAAGAAGACCAAAGACGGGAAGAAGGAGAAGAGGCGTATTTATATACTCATGTAATTATATATATGCGCATAATACTGTGATGAAGGAAGAACAGAAACTTGTCACTTGACAATACACGGCTGGCCCCATACATGTGACTTTCTAAAGAGGCTTATGAGAATGTCAGTTAAAACACAAGTAAAAAGAGTAATAATCAAGATCAGATGTAGACACTATGAAGGACGATAGCTTCTCTCGATTTGAATAATCACTGGCCAAGTGAATCATACGCTCCAACTTCATAGATTCCATGACAACAGCAGCTTTCATCCAAAAAGGCGCAGTGGCAGAGTGGTCTAATGCGATAGACTAGAAATCTATTCTCTTCGGAGGCGTCTGTTCGAATCAGGCCTGCGTCGGTGTTTCTTTTTTGGTGTGTCCAACTCGGTATCTTTTTGCTGATCGGTTGATGCGACTGAGCTGCGAGAAATGGATACAACATCGCTTCACAACTAGTGAAAAAACTCAATCAAACATGTGTAATTCAAGGTGAAACTCAGCATGTACTTAAACTAACCGTGCTGCATCGGTTTCCGTTCGTAAAGCTTAAGGAATGTAAGTCGGACTTTCAACGGCAGGGCATGTTTCAGGGGACCTTTCACTGGGGCGGCTGGTTAATTCAGGTCACTCCCCGCCAACCACTCCTCCATGGGCCTGTACAGCCTTCTCCACCTGCCTTTGAAGTGCATACAGCCCGTAAGGAGAGAATGGTACGTACTCTTTCAATACACACGTAAGGCTTCACGAGCCACAGCGCGACCGTTCCATTCATCCCCGTCAGCTTCACCAAAGGGTCGCATATTTTTCCTCCTCGCAAACTCGAGTCCCTTTTCATCAACAACGTTACCCATACATCCCGTGCACGAGACGAGACGAGACGAATCGACTTTGACCAAAATACAATGGCCGACGAACAACCCCGTGGCATCGACCACACTGATTCCCTCGACTCCAATGATGGCCCGAAGCAGCCGGACAAGAAGAAGAGTCGCCGCCCTGCGAGTGAGTTTGTCTCGAAAGAATGCGCTCTTTACACATCGATTATGCGCAAATACGCGGGACGAGAACGCATATTAATTGATGCTTTCTAGATACTGCCTTTAGACAACAGCGTTTAAAGGCCTGGCAGTATGTCATTGCTACCCTTATTCCATCCGCTCAATCGCCCCCTCGATACTGATACAATTGCGACAGGCCTATTCTCACACCAAAGACCGTCCTTCCTCTTTTCTTCGCCATCGGAATCATATTCGCTCCCATCGGCGGCCTGTTGTTGTACGCGAGCTCTCAGGTACAATTTCCTTGAAACACCAACCCAGCACTGCCAATTCCATTCTAATGCGCAAACCCAGGTTCAAGAGATTCGACTTGATTACACCAACTGTGTTGTCGATGCTCCAGATATGAGCCGCGGTGGAAGTAACTTTACAGGAATGCCCAGCAGCGCCGTTAGCACTGCATTCAAGAGTTCTAACAGTTCCGTGAATGCTCAATGGGCGCGGGAGGCGAACGTCAGCACCACGCTCGACAACGGCGTCAAAACTTACAACCCTCGATGCCATCTGAAGTTTACCATCCCCGAGGAGATGGGCCCCCCAGTCCTCTTCTACTACCACCTCACCAACTTCTACCAGAACCATCGCCGATACGTTCTCTCTTTCGATTCGGACCAGCTCAAGGGCGAAAAGCGATCTATCAGCGACATCCGCAATTCCGACTGCACTCCTCTTTATGGAGAAGGAAACAAGCCCTACTACCCTTGTGGCCTCATCGCCAACTCCATGTTCAACGACACCTTCTCCAGCCCTGTGCTCACAAACCCCGCGGGCGGTACTGGCAACGAGACATGGGAGTACCTTATGAGCAACAACTCGGGCATTTCATGGGATAGTGACAAGGACCTTTATGGAAAGACTAAGTATAGCTACGACGACATCGTCCCGCCTCCCAACTGGCAGAAACGCTTCCCCGATGGATACACCAAGGACACTCCCCCTCCAGACCTGAAGAATTGGGAGGCTTTCCAGGTCTGGATGCGAACTGCTGGTCTTCCCACCTTCAGCAAGTTGTATCAGCGCAACAACACTCAAGCTATGTGGGCAGGAACTTATGACCTTGTCATCGATGACCGTAAGTCAGCCATTATATCGTTCTTTGTGTATTATCTAACCCCAAATCAGATTTCCCGACTCGGGAGTACAAGGGTACCAAGTCCATCATTATCTCTACCCGAACCGTTGTCGGAGGACG
Source organism: Fusarium flagelliforme (assembly GCF_020744385.1). Classification (NCBI taxonomy): domain Eukaryota; kingdom Fungi; phylum Ascomycota; class Sordariomycetes; order Hypocreales; family Nectriaceae; genus Fusarium; species Fusarium flagelliforme. Next base: position 4,018,343 of record NW_025763504.1, on the reverse strand, counting down.
CAACCCCTTCCTCGGTATCGCTTACGTTGTTGTTGGTGGTGTTTGTATTCTTCTCGGTACTGTCTTCACAGTCACTCACCTTATCCGACCCAGGTTTGTCCCCTATCTTACGCCAACCATTCTTTGTACTAACTTGGCAACAGAAAACTGGGTGATCACACTTATCTTTCGTGGAACAATGCCCCTGGCGCTAAGTCCGGTGGCCCAAGTACAGCCGTGGCTTCGGGTCGCGAACTCCGTCCTGGCGAGGCCTAGTCAGCTCGCGACGACTCTCGCGCTCTTCTCGAGCATCCTTCAAGACCAGGTTCTGCATCTCACGGATCCCTGCCTGATGCAACGGGCGATGCGTTTCTGCCTCTTGCATCCTCGTCGAAGGGGGGTGCATGAATTGAGCAATTTGCTTCGGCTGTTGGAAGTCGAGAGAAAGTGCTTTGAATCACATTTGGGTTTTTGGATATCGATATTTGCTTTCGTCGCTCACGTGGCGCGTTGTTTTTTGTTCTGTGCGACTACTCATTATTGCAGTCTCCAGCAGTTCTGTTTTTGGCATTGGAAGAGTATCAAAGGCCTATTTCCATCAATAGCCCCTCAACTCATGAGATAGTGGTGTCTTACCTTCCTATACTTTCAAGAGTTTGGGAAAATGGGATGGAGAAAGAGCGTGGATTGTGTGCTTCGTACGTATCTTTATATGGGTAGGGAGTTTGGGCGCGCTGCGACTCGGAATCATGGATAGAATGAATTGAACTGTTTACAAATGGTCTCTTGACAGCGTAACAATCACCACAACCCTTGAACCTGGAACACAACCAGATACACGCAGATGGCAAGTAACAATCAACCAGCAAAGTAGCTTACGATAGAATATTGTCTAAGGTTGCTCAAAATCATAAATTATCTTATCTTAATCCGACTGATACATCTGCCCTTGCCCAATCCTGATCATCCCGAAACATACTGGGAAGAGCACCATCCTCTGGCCAAAATAGCTATTTCAGGTGTGCTGTTTTGCTATCCCTATTGTCCCATCAAAGAAGCATTGGAGCCCACTGATAAAAATAAAAACCAAAAAGAAATAGCTGAATGTTTTAGTACAATGAGGAATCAACCAACCAGTACCCCTTGGTTGCAAGTTCACACCGCGGTGCTATCTAGCGCTTGCGCTGCTTCTTCTTATTACCACCACTACGGTCTTCGTCTTCCATAGCGCTCTCGCGGTCTCGCTTCTTGGCCTTGCGCTCTAGCTCATCCCAGTCTTCACCCTCATCCTCGCTATCTAGTTCGGCATCCTCGTCATCATCGTCGCTGGCATTGCTGCCGAAATCAGAGCCTTCGTCACTAGATTCGGACTCCTCGTCGAACTCGTCCTCATCCATCTCGAAAGCAGACTCTTCGTCAGACGGGTTCTCGCCACCATCGTCGTCTGAATCAGCTTGCAAGAAGGACCAACCACCATCGGCAAAGAACTGGTGGGTGTCTGCTGTGACAGTCTTCATGATGGTTGGCCAGTTGAGGTTAAGGGGACCTTCAGTGTAGGCAATATCAGAAGAGTCAAGGTATTCCTTGACTTGGTCAAGAAACTCGACAGGGATAGTATTAACATGGTAAGGGGCTCGCGTGAAGTCCTTGAAGACAAAGACCATATCAAAGTTCTTCAGACCGAACTGGACACGTTCAAGATGAGCGATTTCAACCTCCTCAATTGTGATAACCATGAAAGGCGGCTCAACAACCTGGATGAGACAGTCGGTGGTAGGCTGAACAAAGACGTTGCTTCGGAATGGCACACCGTGGAATCCAAGTTCACGGATAGGCATGTCGACCTCGATGCCTTCGTTTCGACCGGCCTCAGCAATCTTCTGTGCGAAGCCCTGGAACAGTCGGTCCAAGTCGGCTCTCCGACGTCGTTCTTCTTGCTCCGCCTCGAACTCGTCTTCATCACCGTATCGGTACTTGCGCTTGCGGTTACCCGTTTCGTCGAATTGGATATCTGTCGCCTCTCGGTAGAATTGCACATCCTTCGTCTTCTTTTTGTTACCGACGATAATGGGGTCCTTGAGGTGGATATGAATGATAACAATCAACTCATGCTGGCAAGGCTGGAAGAAAATGTGCTTGACGTTGGAAAATAGCACATCTACTCTGTGCTGGGCGTTAAGGGGGGAGATATATCGGATACCGTTCTGGTGAATCTCGACCTTTCCTGGTACTCGCTTGCCCTCCATAGCAGGACGAATGTAGACGTTGTCCAACACAGCCGGACGTCGGTCTAGGTATTAGTTAGTATCGTGTCATCCGTAGGATTTCGAAGTTGACTTACTTCTTATCTCGACAAGCTTATCCTGCTCAACGACATCTTCCATGTCCTTCTTTTCCTGCTCCTTCTTTACCACATCGCGCTTCATGTTAGAGATTTGAGTCGCTATTTCATTGTATCTCTCACCATCTGACGATCGGAAAGTTAAACTGCGGACAAAGTGCGCCGAGGCATCCTCGAAGGGCTGGTCATCCTTCCTACCTACACCCTGACCAGGGGACAGGAAGTTGATACGTAGGAAAGACCATTCGCCCTCGTCACTCTTACTGGCGTTCTTGATGGTGTTGATGTGGAAAGGGACGGGACGTCCCATGATAGGCAGCACAACTGTACTGTTTTTGCTGTCAACAACAACCTCGAGGTTCTTGATCTTGTTGGGAAACTGGTTGTCTCTCTTGTAGGACTCGAAGCGCTTGAACTTCTTGACCTCACCTCCGTTCTGGTCACTTGTTGATTCCGAGAACCTCGCGAGACCTTCCCTTTGCTTCTTGGCGGCAAGTTCTTTCTGATGCTCACGTCGCTTCTTCTCGATATCGTCATTAGCGACCTGAGTAGTGCGCTCTGAGCGAAGTCTCGTGGTTGTGATGTTCTTAGTAGCAACAGCACCAACGCGGGAGTCCTTCTTCTCCTTTTTGGGGGCAGGTTCAGCTTCTTCGTCATCTTTGAAGAAGAAAGAATTAGCGTCAGCACTTGTGGGCGCCTCTTGTGTGAAAACCACAGGCTCCGCCGAAGTAACTCTTATGGTATCAGTCAGAACCAGAGCATACACTTTGCTGTTCTTGTCTTGAGGCTGGGGGTTTTCGATATCCTGGAAACCCGTGTTGATGATAAGAGTCATGCCGTCCTTCAGAACTCTCTGGTTTTTGGCGTTGAGAACGAGAGTGGGGTCCTTGTTCTCTAGTCCAACACCCCAGCCGACATTCTTGAGGAAATGCTTCTCCATTTCCGGCTTCTTGCTCTTGATAATGCTAACAGCCCTTCCGTACACCTCCTTCGCTGCCATGCCATCACGGATCTCCTTGATGATGGTGTTGTGAATCAGGGTGAGGAGTTTGTAGCTGTTCTCTTGAGCCTTGTTGGGATCGACCAGGTAAGTTCGTGCAATGGTCGAACAATAAGACTTGTATCGAAGACCCATAGCGGCAATGATGATGCCTGCATGAAGGTTGTCGTCGTTGGACTCGCCTGCGAATCGTAGATCATATTTTCCACCACTCTGGATCGATGGTCCCAAAATCCAGTCCAGCTGAGCGGGATCGAGATCAGAAGGTAGCTTGCCCTTGCTAGGCAGCTGTACGGTCTTCCAGAATTGGGTGTCATCCAACTTCTTATCGACCTTATCGGCTAATGTGGAATGCTTGACTTTCTTCTCAGCGTCAAGAATGTTGGACATTTCGTCGAGGAAGTAGGGGGTCATCAAGGCCACGCAGGCCTTGGCGGCAGTTCGCATCGCTCGGAGTTCACTCTCATCCTTGACGGCGAAGGCGTAGGTGGAAAGAGCTGCAGAGATATCGACCTGAGAGACGTCCTTACAATGCTCGGCGAATACCTTCTTCCACTCGTCGACGAAGGGCCCTCGGGAGGTGTCTTTGGCAATTGTGCCAACCTTGTTCTACAAACGCAATCGTTAGATATGCCCAGACACGCAAATGGCTACCACTTACTCCTGCCTCCTTGATCTTGTCTGTGAGCTTGACGAAAAGCTTCTCGTTCTCCGCAGCGTCCTTGCCTCGCACGAGCACTTCGATCGGGAATCGGCCGCCTTTAAGTTGTTCGAGATGTTTCGCTAAGTCGCAGTTAGTATGAGTCACTGCAGTCGGAAATATCGGGTGGCAAACCTTTCTTTGCTGTTGTAAGGATGTAGAGAGTATCAAGTGTAAACAACATCAGGGTTGTTGGGAACTCGTAACCAAGAAGCCAGAACTATATTATCATGTTAGCTTTGATCGTATTCAATTTTGGGCGTTTTTCGAGGTCGCATACGTGAATCGCATTGTTCTTGTGAAATTCAGGGACCTCCTCAACCTTGCCCATCATCACCACCAGAGACTGGGCGCCGTTAAATAGTCCATCTTTGGAACGTAGGTCATTCTTCCAGGCCGTGGCAAAGTGCGAAATGCGCTCCTGGAAGAGCTTGCTGTCAATCTTGATCTCAGCCATCGTGGTTGATGGATGCGCGATCTAGAGTGACGGGAGAAAGGAAAGTGACGAAGAGCGGATGACAGGAGGTTGCGACGACGCGAGAAAAAGTGAGGTCGCGTTAATGATCCAAGTGCAAGCTCCCTGTCACGTGATCCTGCGCAGCGCGTTTCTTGGGTGATGATCCAAGCTCAAATCAAGTTGTTGTATGAGAGAGCATAATATGTAGAACAGTAAGCTTGAATCACCCTTTTTAGTTGTTGTCTCTTTCTGTGCAAACTTGTTCAATATTTTCGTATTCTTTTCTTGTTTGCAGACTCGGCGCATATGCCAGAATTATTATCTCAGGAGGCGAAAAAGTATGTGAACAGAGCAGTGACTGGAGTTGGTGGAGCAACCAAGTCATGACTTGCTGTAGAAGTTTTCGAAAGCACCAACCGACATGCACTTATAGCTGTGCATTGCGCAGGCAGCCTCTGGACGAGTTCAAACATGAGAGGTCTTATTAGTACACATGCATGCTCAATTGCTTCAGGGCTTTCACTCTCCCATGGGCATAGTAACCTTCACCAGGCAGCCTATCCCCCTTTCTCGAGTCGATACATTTGGAGATTCTGTCATTAACTATGACAGCCAATGCGATTTGTCAATTCACCAATATAAATTGTATACAGAACCTTAGATAGACACCCCATCATAGCTATTTCACTGTCGTTCTGTATATAGTACTTATCTTATTGCCGGAATTGGCTTCCGTCTCTCGGCGCCGATGCTCGGGAAGTGGAGTCGGGAGTTGCGATTGAAAGCCGACCCCGCGCTATTCCGGGTGAACATATAACCAAATGCGAATGCCTCATACTGATGTATATATTTGATCTTAACATATACTATACATTACTTACTCTACTCCTTATACTTGATCTCCCTTTACCTCGCTAGTGTCTGAGCCAACTTTCAGAGTATACCACTTACACCAAGCTAACCACCTATCATCATGAGAGTCCCTTACGTCTCTAACCCTCCCGAGACCAAGACTGAGGAACATGCCGCTATTGTAAAGCGCATAGAAGAGCGCCGTGCTCCTCGACCTCTTCAGTCCTTGGACTTGGCTCTTCTTCACTCACCTCATGTCGCTGATGGTTGGAACTCATTCCTCGGCGCTGTTCGCACCAAGACAACGCTCACTGACGACATTCGCGAGCTTGCCATTTCCCGAGTTGCTGTGTGCAACAAGGCGTGGTATGAGTGGAAGCACCATGCACCACTGGCTGTGAAGGGAGGTGTTTCTGAGGCTGGGCTTGAGGCTATTAAGCAGGACACCCTCGGCGATCGACCTGCTGAGCTGTCGGAGAAGCAATGGGCTGTACTGCTGTACACGGATGAGATGACGAGGAATGTCCATGTCAAGGATGAGACGTTTGACCGTCTGCGAGAATTCTTCAGCGAGCAGGAGATCGTAGAAGTTACGGCGACAGTGAGTCAAATCCTAGCATTGGTTGTCAAACCCGGTCTAACTCCAGCAATAGGTCGCATGTTACAACTGTGTAAGCCGTTTCCTGGTGGCACTAGATGGTAAGTTGATCAACACCATTCATATTCGCCCTACCTGAACTAACGACTACAGTTGGTGAGAGAAATGGCACCGGTCCCGAGCCTGTATCTGGCCATTGATCTGGGACTGCAACTTCGGTATCTACCGAGAGCAACGCTGGAGTCCAGCATGGCTAGTCGGTTGTAGTATTGGATGCTGCTCTGTAAAATGAACATACAAAATGGTACAATAACCAGAAAAGAACAAAAGAAACACCATGTCTCAAGACCACGAGAAAAGGGTATCGTCCCATCTAGAAGTGAAGTAAACTCAATAAACCAAACTCCCCCAAGCCTCTTTTTCCGTCAAATCAATCATCGTTAATCGTCATTCGTTCAGCCGTGCCCCTGCAGCTGGTGAGATATCCGTTGTCATACCGGACTATGCTATATTGTAAATCGGTTGGTGGCTCCCTGGCCACACTACGAACGCCGTGTAATGTGTAATGCCAATGTTATCGTTCTGAGTAAGCTGTAGTAGTTATACTTTTCGCTGTAACAGGACCCAAAGTGTAAAGGAAATCAGATTCTATAACCATATCCACGCTTGAAATCATGGTGATCTGGAGTAAGATTTCGACATCGCACGCTCAATCGAGGCATGACGCTGATGCATCTTTGGCGACGTCTGCAGCTCCTGGACGACTCCCGCCCAGCCCTTGCGATTAGGTTTAGGAAGAGGCTCGGAATGGTTAATGAGAGCTTGGGTGGTCAGACTGCGCAAAGGAGGACGATTGGTGATGCCCTCCATCAAGCCTTTAGGATGAGCAAGGCGTGTGGGAGTTTTAAAAACAGGCGACTTTTCTAGATCTGGTGATGTGGGTAAGGGCGGCGGCGGTGGTGGCCTTTGAGAAGGTTTCTCATAGATATTGGTGTTTGTGGTATTCGTGTGTGATGCGACAACGCCCATGTAGACAACAAGGAAGCGCATGCGTAGCATGTCAAGCCTACGGACCCGATCCTCCAACCTCGCTCGCTTCGACGCCCATAATAGCCTGGCGGCAGTCTTCAACTTGGTGGTATCTTCCTCAAGCACAACGCCATTGATGTCTTCGCGCAAATCGTCACCCGTCTTTTGAATCTCCCTCAGGAGCCGTGTCAAGCGGATCTTATCATCGAGGCGTTGGACCTTTGCAACATCGCGATCATAGCTCTCATTCTCCTGGACAGAGAAGTCGGCAGTATCAACAAAGGTTGCGATCTCGAGCGGCGCCGCTTGGTACGCGGCTGTGTAAGAGGAGACGATCTGGACAAGGACGATGAGGGACAGGACAACAGCGATCAAAATGAGGATGATAGTCCACTGGAGTAGATTGAACTCGACCATGGTTGTGGAGAGCGTCTGGAAGGCAAATCGAGGTGGTGAGTGAAGCTATCACGCATCGTCCTTGAGGCTAAGTGTTTGTGGGAGGGAAAAGGGAGAGATGGGGGAGAGAGGCGCACAAGATGCAGGCAAGGTAAGTGACAGGAGACAGGAGCGATGACGAACTACAAGCGCAAGCGCAACCAGTTTGCCTTTACAGAGAGACACAAAGACAACCCCAACGCAACCCCAACCCGCGTTTGTGTGCGCTCTAATTGAGCACCTAGTTTCTAGGCTCATACAGGCCGAGCTTCCAGATTCGTGCTCGAAGAGTGATGGTGCTGGGCCACTTGGTGCAGATGGCTGGGGATAAAAGACCCCCTGCAGGTGCAGATGTAGCTAATGACGGATCAAAGACAACAAGACAGGGCAGAGGAGTCATCACATGGCCAGTTGACTGACTGATGTTACTTACTGTACGTACCTACATACTGTGCATGGTCCCTTAGACCGGGTAAGCGGCGGATTCGCCGTAATAGAGACTATAAGCGCGGAAGTGCCGGGTTGAGGAGACCGGGAGGATGGTCAGTTATTCATCTGGTGATGTTGAGTGATGGTGGTTTGTACATAAAAACGCCTCACCCGTGGTCAAACCAATGACTTACACAGAACACAGTATGTCTCTATTCTGATCTGACGTATGTAACCATCATGAGTCGTCACTGTCATAGTTTAAGAGGATGCACCGCAAGCCTGCTCAAGATTGGCAGTCTCCAAGAACTAATGTAATGTTGTGCTGCCGAACCATACAGCGGGTTACTTCATGCATTCCGGGTGGGTTTTCTGCAGGTTGAGTATCGCCATCGGTTGGGTGTGACCAACTCTTGCAGCACGCTATTACTAGGCTTATTTCAGTAGTGCCAGGGCTGCAAAACCCGTCGAGGCATGGGTTCAAGGTCTGGAATTAGGGTTATCAGAAAGAAAGGCCAGTGGATCAGGGCAAGCCTAGGGCTCGAAAGGAAGGAAGTCTTAGACATTGATTTTGTTGAGGGACAGGTTTGAAACCTCTGAAATGAGCCTATAAACCTTGTAGCACTTTACTCAGAATCGAGAGGAGGGGGAAAGAGAAAAGATGTTGGCTGGCTTTTGGCGTCGAAAAAGCCAAGGATTTGTCGGAATAAACTTGATTCGTCAAATAGGTAGGCTTAATATGGAGGTTAAAAACGCCGCTGTCAGTTGGCACCCAGTCAAAACTTCGCGGGCCGTTGAGGGAAAGCCGCCTGAGGTGGTCTGCAGAAGAATTATACTCTGAAGTTTGGGTAGGTAGGTAGGGAGCCAAAATCAAGGTAGTCTAAATGCAGGTCTAAATTGGCATAGAGTGTCTAAGTTTTTTCTTCTTCAGCTCCCTGCAGGCAATTTTTCTGACACCCTGACGGTGGTGCCAATTATCCATCCATGTTTTCCCCCCTCCTTGCATTCACATCCATTCCACTGACTTCATCGATGACCTCCCTGTACCTGCGCCAGTCTTGCAGCTTGTCAGAATCATCAGACTCACAAGCTCCACTGCTATCGTCTTCGCATTTCCCCCCTTGCTAGTATCAACCCTCTCATCTTTGCTCAACAATACCTACCTAGTCAATACTCATGACGACAGCCACAGCTACGGCGACCGCCGACCCCGCGGCGCAAGAGCAAGCGCAAGTGCACCAATTTCCCCTCCCAAAGATCCTCGAGTACCCCGCGTCGACCCCGCCAATCCTCATCACACAAGGTGCCGAAGGTCGTCTCTACAAAAGCACTTATCTCCTACCGGATATTCCCTGCGCTCTAAAGTATCGTCCTCCTAAGCCCTGGCGACACCCTGTCCTTGACCAGCGACTCACGAAACACCGCATTCTTTCAGAGGCTCGCATCCTCGCCAAATGCCGTCGCGATGGTGTCCGCGTGCCAGCCGTCTACGCCGTGGATGAAGTTGCTGGGTGGTTGATGCTGGAATGGATCTCTGGAGGACCTGTCCGCAAGAGCATCAACGAGAGACTTGGAAACAGGACAGATGGTATCGAAAACGATGCTGAGTTGAAAGACCTTATGCGCAGGATCGGTACCGCTATTGGCAACATGCACAAAGTTGGCATTGTCCACGGCGACTTGACTACAAGCAATATGATGCTGGAACCTCTGGCCAACCCACAAGATGATAATCCTCTGCATGGGGAGCTGGTTATTATTGATCTGGGTCTTGCGAGTGGAAGTATATCAGATGAGGATCGTGCAGTAGATCTCTATGTTTTGGAGAGAGCCTTCGGAAGTACACACCCCCGAGCGGAATGTGTCTTTTCAGAGGTGCTTGATGCATACAGTCAAACTTTTAAGCAAGCAAAGATTGTACTCAAGAAGTTGGAAGACGTGCGGATGAGAGGCCGCAAACGAAGCATGCTCGGATGAAACAAAAAAACAGAAAAGCCGTCTTGCAGCCAATTTCCCTACCATAGTGTCTAAACTCCGTATATCTGATGCTCGCTGTTTTGCAAAAAACAAATGGACGAATGATGCCAACACATTCCCTCATGTGGTTCCGGATCCAAACATACCAAGAAACACCGCTGTTGAATCTTCTTTGCGTTTAACTGTTGCAGAGATCACACTATGATCCCATCAGCTCCGCGCCTGCAAAATAACCCTTGTTTTCTATGACGCCTCGGTCTTGAACGAAGGCTGTGTATCGCACGACCCATTCAGGGACAAGTTCTCCTGTCAAGCCAGCACCGTTGTGACTTGAATCGGCAAGCAGCCCTGCACCCTTCGGTCCGTGGCTGAGAAGCTCCCGCAGGGTACCATGTGGAAGAATATCAGTACAGTCGTTGTGGACGTGCAATTCAACACCCTCCTCTTCCGCAAGCTTTTTCAGCGGGGGTGGGACATCGCAGCAGTTACGCAGGTTGATCTGGTCAATAACTGGTCGGACAGTCGTGCGCTTGATAAAAGCCTCGAGCTTCTCGCTGCCGAACTCGGCCACTGCAAGGCGCTTCACGAGGCCCTGCTTGTGTAGGCTCTCGAACACCTTCCAAGTTGCGAGCTCCTCCTCCAGGTTTCCTTGGTGAGCGTTTGTCTTGTCTGCCTCCCACTCACAGCTTCCTTCGAATGAAATTCCGGGGAAAGATACAATCAGTAAATCAATTGTGGTGATGCCGAGTTCTCTCCGGACCAGATCCAAAGCTTCCTTCACATGTTGCTCCCGAGCATTGTTGGACATGCCTGGGAGAACAAAGAATTTGACAGTGATCTCATACTGGCTGGGCTCTTCTTGCAGGCCTGCAGCGTTCCAATTAATGCGAGGAACATATAGCGCATCGCCCTCTTTTTCAGTCCAGAGCTCGACAGCTGTGTGGTTGCCGTTAGTCGCATCGCCGTTCGTGAAGCCGTTGGTTCCTGGTGTATCGATCGCATAGTCGCGCTGAGCCTCAGCAATGTTATCGCGCAGAGAGTTGACAAGTTCAAGATTGGATCTGTTGTTGCCGGGCTTGCGAATGATGGAGGGGCCTGCCAACATGACATTGCTACCGAGAGGGGTTTTGTAAGCATAAAACCGCACAGAAGTCGGACATTAGTACTTACGCCGTGGATAGGATAAGTCTCGTCATAATGGAAGTCGTGGGATACAGCAATGGCAAACTCTCTGAATGTCTCGAATTAGAAGTGTGAAGTGGGAATAGTTCAAGTCGAGAGTTTTAGTCGAGTGAGAGGGAAATTTTTGCTGTCGGGATCTTCGAGGCGTAAACTCGGAGACGCCAGCAAGCTGCAGACCCAAATGGTCAATCCCAAGGCGTGCCAGTGCTAGTTATCGAATACGTGGGGTAAAGCGGATAGCTTAGTAATGTCTGTTTATTGGAGATATTAAGGATTTGAAATCACGAGGGATATTTGACGTTGGTGATATGGTATTTATTATTTAGGTATGTTTGTCATGGCTGCAGTGTATCGAACCACGGGTACCTTACAATGAAAGATGAGAACCTAAGTGACTGTTTGAGCGAATGAATGGCTTCCCTTCTGCCTATTGTACACCTATGTACTGTGCTATGCCAAGCACACCAACATGAATATCGAACCTGACATCAGCAATAGCGCATAGTCGCGTGCTTGACTGACAGTCCAATTAATGATGAAGCATTGTTACTATACCATTTCTTTCAGGTCGGGTCAAGGTCGCTCTTAGGCCACAGGATCTGGAATACGTAGTATATAGCACTCGCCTGAATTATGCCAAACCAAAGAATGAGTTCAAGATTTTGAATTGAGAATGCATTGGATATATCCATACCAACATATAAAAAGGATTGAATGTTTGTACTACAGCAGTCAGTTGGTTTCTGTCGCTGTAGCCACTGAGATGATAGTTTCGCTGCCTGAGTTGTCTTCTCAGGCAAGCAGTGCTAGAGGGTCTAGGCCTTCGACACCTACCTAGGTAGTGGATTGGCTGGGGCCTGGGCCACCTCATCATTGGGCCTTTGCCCAGCTCGTCACCAACCCGCCTGAATTGCTTCCGTGTCCACCTCAAAGCCAGAATTGTATCCTCCGTCATCTCTCGAAACCTATCCCTGACTTTGACCTGCACGCCTCAAAGCAGGCTTCATTACTCACTATGGCAATCCAGTATGCTTTTCCAAAGCTGATTCATCTCTCTCGCCCGCTAACAAAGGGTTACTTGACAGCTACCTTATTCTCCTATCCCGCCAAGGCAAAGTGGTGCGTACAGTTGCTCACATGCACAGCTTAACCTCACCACTGACTAGTCATGACAGCGCCTTGCCAAATGGTTCTCAACACTCTCTCCTAAGGATAAGGCCAAGATTGTGAAGGATGTCTCTCAGCTTGTGCTCGCTCGTAGAACGCGCATGTGCAATTTCCTCGAATATAAGGGTCAGCTCTCCGCCCCCTTTTGTTGTTTGTTTAGCCGAGCTCGCGCTGACTTTTGGACAGATACTAAGATCGTCTACCGCCGATATGCCTCGCTCTTCTTCATCGCCGGCTGTTCTTCCGAAGATAACGAGCTGATCACCCTCGAGATCATTCACCGATACGTCGAACAGATGGATAAATACTACGGCAACGTGTGCGAGCTTGATATCATCTTCTCCTTTACCAAGGCGTATTATATTCTCGACGAAATCCTTCTCGCTGGCGAGCTGCAGGAAACGAGCAAAAAGAATGTTCTTCGCTGCATCGGTCAGCAAGATTCTCTTGAAGATATGGAGGTGAGTAATGACCAGCTTGATAAACTGTGAAGTTTGGTGAAAGCCCAGCAACCTACACCCATCCACCCAACATCACCGCAAGCCAGCTGACGCCAACCTTTTCACAAGGTCGAGGACGAAGTTACAAAGATCATGTAAACACTCCTCGGTGCTTGTAATTGCTGCCCGGCACTAGCTCGACCTCGCGCCTACGAAACGCCACATCGATCCGTCCAATTCTATATCAAAAGCTCTATACGGGCTACGGCATTATCACTGGCTGAGGATTGACTTTAAATCAACAGGTCGACGAACAAATAATAGGGGCGCTCAAGGAGACGGGAGTTCTGTAATGTGAAAGCTCGGGCGGCTGAGCATCTCTTCGATGTGAAGAGAGGACACGCATGTTTACATCGTGGGAACCGGCGCAGGTGGTGTTTAGGAGTCTCAGGCCAAGAAGGCCTTGTTTTGTAGATCTTTGACGGTGGTAAACCACCTTCTTTCATATCAAGAGATGAGGCCTCTGGGGGGAGGTGTTGCGAAAGCTTGCGGCGGTCAGCGCGGATGCGCAACCTTTGGGTTTCGGGCCATTCGTGTCAAGCACTGATGAGGCATTGGAAGGAGACTGAGTCTTCAAACGCCAAATCGAAAGAATTGCTTGAGCGGACGTCATCAGATGCTTTATGCCACTGAGAATGCTCGATACTGGCACGTTCGTTTCTTCCATGCACGCAACGAGCCCGAACTCAGCCGTATTGTTCCATCGCAACACCTCCACCCAGACCCAGAATCAAGAGAAAGCGATTGACATTATTTGCCTGTTTTTCCGTTGCCATTCTTTGAACTGACACTAGATCATGACTTGAGAGTAATGGGTCCGTTTCATTGCTTGAAAGACGATGCACCATGCGATGACAATGCTTGACAGAAGCGCGTGGTTTCGGGATTGAGTCCCATTCGCCAGCATTGGTCACTCGTGGGGAGTTGGCGTTACAGAGGGGCCCCCTATTGCACTGCCGCAAACTTACCTCAGTAGGTTTTCGGATCTTCGTCAGAGCTACGAAATTGCCTTGGAGAGCATGGGCAAATCGATTGGATTGTAAGTTGACATCAAGTAAACTGTCTAACAATTAGGGACGGCCCAGTTTGTCTCATGAGAGCCAAAAGATGAAGCATGAGCATCCATGACAGCCCGGGAGGGGCCCTTGGCTCGGCTTGGCTTGGTCTAGCCCGACTTGACCTTGACCCTGACCCTGAAAGTACCGAAACCGAAACGCACCTGGCGCGATCTGGATCCATTGAATCAATCCCCCCGGAATTCCCAAGTCCCAACAGTGGCCGAGACCGGGTTAAGCTCAGCTCAGCTCAACTCGGATCATGAGCTTGCAGTGCAGGATCCCGTGGCCTACCGCAGCATAAATCACATCAGGTTTGGGTGGGTTCCCACGTTATAGCGTTTGTTTTGTTGGACAAGCAGCGATACAGAACAGCGCAATGCCACGCAAGCCCAAGACATAGGTATGGAAAGTCGCAGCTTATCCGCTGACCATCAGCCATCCCTCCATCCCCCTCCATCCCGAAGCCGGTCAATTCCATCCATCCATCAGTCAATCAATTCATTCGATCTCGACCCCCCTTCAGCTTATCAGTCATCCTTTTGTTCCTTTTTATTACTATTCTGTTTCCTTGGCTTTGGTTCTGTTTATGGCTTATCCAAGTGAAATCATCATCTTCACTGTCGGGTCACTTGCTTATCTCAACAGCCGTTAACTTCCCCCTATCATCAATACTTAAACCAACTGACCAGGTACACCCGGCTATCCCCCGCCCAATCTTGATCGGTCCCTGCGTATCTATAATACCTTGCCCTATATCTTTCGTCATCACCATCCAATCTCTTTTTGTCTTCGGCCTCCCGGAACTCACAGGGTCTTGCCGACGTCTGCATCATATCAACCAATACTGCCATTACTGAAGCATTTTAACCTACTGATCGCGCCCCTTCCGGAACGGCACCAGGCTCCGGCGATCATCAATCACCGACTTCCTTCCGTCCAAACCCAATCGCCCACCTTCATTCAATCCCCCCTTTCCCTCAATCATCAGCTTCCTGGTATTATTATCTTTCCGGCTGTCGCGACCAACTTCAATATCGTATATCACTATCCGGACCGCTGCCCGTCTGTCGCATTACTCTCCGTGTCGCGACAACTGTCACCTTTCGACCACGGCCCACCAAGACTCCACGCTGACGCAATCTGTTCCCTCGACGACTCAATCAGTCAGTCGCATCACGCATTTGCGTCTCAGCGCATCAACACCACGGCCTTTTATCGCGAACTTAGAGACCTGTTCCTTTCGAGCCTTCAAGATGAAGGTAAGCAACTTCCGAGCCCGCCATACCTATATGCTTTCTTCATATACTCACCTGCGCATTACAGTATCTACCAGTACAAGACTTCGAGGCGGTGACGAGCACGCTCAACTTCAACACCCCCGACTGCAATGTGACAGGTGGTTGCGATCTCTACACGACGAAAGCATCAGGTTCCGACAAGAAACTTTACAAAAACATCGATAACGACCTCAACTCCCAACATGAAGCTCTCCTAAAACTAGGCGCCAGCCTCTCACCACCTGAACGCGCTCACATGCTGGCCACATCACCAAGCATGCAAATGTTCTCGCACTCGAGCGCTTTTGGCCCGCTGTCCGAACTCTCAAGTCGCAAGACGTTTGCATACCTCATTGCGACGTTAAACGCAAGCCACCCGCACTACGACTTTTCCCACGTACTCCGACCCAACGATTTCAAACGTGAGCGAAACCTACGTCGCGTCATGATCAACCTCGATTCCATTCTCCAGAACGTGAGGCCGAATTTTGAGCCTAAATCCTTGGGGTCATCATTAGGTAGCGAGACAACTTCAATTTGGGGCCCCCAGTGCTGGTCGTTGATCGACAAAGAGATGCACCTTAATGAGTGTACTATCTTTAGTTATCACCCTGACAGCGACCCTTTTGAGGAAGATGAGAGTGCGATCTGGGCATCGCATTACTTTTTCTTCAACCGTACACTGAAGCGAGTCGCCTATCTCTATGTTCGCGTTGTACCAGTCATTTCATCTCACAGCCCAACTCTCCGGCCCACAAATCTTGCAAGGAACCACAGCAACCAACAGCTTGAGTCAGCTGGTGCACAAAAACGCGCCAACTACTGGCTTGGTGACCAAAATGCGGAGTTGGTACCATTCCATGAAGATGGTGAGGAGCTCAACGACGATGGCCTCTTCTGGAACCGTGGAGAAAACGGAGATCTTGTTGCCTACTCGGATGACGAGTTCGAAGATGATATCGACGACATGGACATGCTTGACAGAAGTCCTGATAGATTCATGAGCGAAGATGTTGCAGGCCGTATGGAGATCTAAAGCGCGAAATGGCTGGCTCAAGCGTTCCCTCTCGTCAAAGCTAACCATCATTATTTTCACTCAACACTGCTTTCTGTGCACTTTTTCAACATTCAACACTGCCCCGAACTCAAGCACTCGATCACAGCGAATCGAGACGACAGAGGCACCCAACAAACAACTATTGCTTCACTTCTCTGTTTATGATTTCTGGCATTAAGTTATTTTCTTTTAGCACGTCACTTACGAGTATGAAAGCGTGGGGCCCGGGTAGGCTTCTGGTCGGTGAGAGCGGCTAAGATCCGCGACATGAGGCGTTTCCGGGGATCGCATTTCAACCTGCTTTTTTCCTGGTGATGAAGGCACGCGTCATTATTGCTTTATTGGGCGTTTCGTTTCTCGTATCCTGTTTATCAATATTTCTTCCGCCGGGTTGGTCATGCTGCTTTACTTTGTTTGGACTACCGCCTAATATGGCTATGCCCCGGTGTATCATGAGGCTCTTGGGATTAGGATCTCGGTTGGTAAGGTTGAGAGTCTGGTCGGCACTTGAACCATGGCAAATGTGGATGGGACGACTCTTACGGTGACGATATACATGACTGGTAGAGGGTTTCATGGGCTAGTCAGGCTGGTCTTTGCTTTGACACGATAATGCAAATTTATGATTTCAGTTTCCTGCGTCCCGATGATTCTTGGCCCTAGGTAGCTGCCAAAATAATACTTTCAAGACATATGGCTACATCCAGGTGAGGCTGGATTATCAACGTGATACCACTGTCATCAGATAGTTATGAGGTCGGGGTCCAATATCAGGGGGGACTTTAACAGATCTGCACGGAGTGTAATCAGCACTGACGAACTTGGAGCCTGTTCGACTGAGATAATTGCTCTGATATTTAGTTTCTGTTTTGCTTAACGTCGCCACACCTTGGTCTATATGTGACCAGTCTGTTAGTTTCGTGGTATCGAGATGGGTAGCAGTCAAGTCCGGTACATTGCCCACAAGACCGGTCGTAGAAGAGTGCTCCTCTATCACTTGGCTTGATTCCCAATGACTCCATTGAAGCTTTGTAAAGATAACAGGATCTGCCAAATTGTTCAACCCGCCAGCCGAATGTCTCACAGCTCTCATCCTTTATACACAACTGAGCACATATCTCGACACTTCCTTGATCCAGAAATACTGTTCGATATGCTTGGGTGTTGGTGGATAACGCTTGAATGCCGCCAGACAGGTCGGATTTCGTTGTTGGCACAGAACACGATGGTGCATACTCGGCGACATAGATGTCATCAACAGCAACCAGACGTGGGTTGGAACCGGCATTTATTCTCATGAAAGCATACAGGTTGTCGCCTTGTGCACCTCTAATTATTGCGCTTTGTTGTCTGTACACAAACGGAGAGCCCTTGGGCACGATGATGTTTTCTCTTGAGGCGTGGCCGTACATTCGTGTGGCGATTATGAAGTTAAAGTTCCAATCTTCGTCGGGATCAGAAACTGCCGCAAATGTGAACCACACTTGGTACATCTTGGTCGGATCAAGAGACATGGGCCTCCACATATCACTTCCAAGTGTAGATCCTGGTCCCTTACTGAGGAGTCTTACGAGGCGTTAGCTAAGAACTAGATCTGGGTTCGACGTTCACGTGGCTCACTCACGCAAATTGATTGCCACTGTGAGCTCTTGGTACTTTCTCAGACATGCTGCTCTCCTTTTGAAAGGGTACGGCCACACCAGCAAATTGCCCCATGTAGTCCCATCTATCGGGGCCAGTATTATCCCCTTCGAAACTTGGGTCATTGAGAGAGATTGAATAGACAGGGCACGATGGTTCAGTTGTTGAAGTCCAGATAATTTCTGTTGTAGTCGTGATTTCAGATGTAAACACTGTTGTAGACGCCGTCGTAGTGACGTCTGTCGAGGCTGTGATGTAAGTTGTCACGATTGTTTCGGTAGTATCAGAAAGTTTTGTGGAAGTGGATTGGGTTGGTATGGTTGTATCGATTGTTGTGTCGATTGTTGTAGTCTGCTCGGCAGATGTGGCAAGATCAGTAGATATCGTGGTTTCGAAAGAAGTAGTGCTATGGGTTGATATAGGTGCATCAGTTGACGTAGAGACCTCAGTTGACGTAGAGACCTCAGTTGACGTAGAGACCTCAGTTGACGTAGAGACCTCAGTTGACGTAGAGACCTCAGTTGACGTAGAGACCTCAGTTGACGTAGAGACCTCAGTTGACGTAGAGACCTCAGTTGACGTAGAGACCTCAGTTGACGTAGAGACCTCAGTTGACGTAGAGACCTCAGTCGAAGAAGAGACTTCAGTCGAAGAAGAGACGTCGGTTGGAGAAAGGTCGTCAATGGAGGTGGTGATAGTGTCAGTTGTCGTGCTTGAATCGCCAAGTGTTGTGATATCAACTGGAAGAACAGTAGTGAAACTACTTGAGAAGGTTGAGGCCTCAATAATAAAATTACCGGAAGAACCTGTTGAGACGCTCCCGGTTGTAGAGTCTGAAGCAGTTGGACTGGAGGTCGGTATCTGATACGAAGGCGTCGCTGAAGATTCACTGATACCAGAGGACGCAGTCTCGGTAAGCCGACTAGAGCTTAGAGGATCAGTTGAGGAGAAGATATGAGCATCGTCTCCGGAAGATGTGAAGTCGCTGACTGAGGACGAAGTAGCAGGTGAGTCCCCTGATGTCAATGTTAAGAACGACGTAGGATTGGGATGCGGCTTGCACTTCCCAGCATCCACAACCCACAAGGTTGACACCGTCACCACAACGGCAAACAATTTCGAGGATATCATACTGGCATATATTCACAAAAGGTTCAGTTCCTTCATTATCGTTATGGGGGCATCAAGTCCCTTTTTAATTCTAGCACCAAGGCCATCTCCTGCAAAGCAGTATATGGGTCTCTTCTGGCGTTATTCTTTTGCATCTAAAGCCTTCAGCTAACGGGTCTAGCAAGGGATCGTTTGCGATAGAATAACAATTTGATGATTCTTTTGCATGTCTAGCGTAATGGGAGATTGAAAGATCTCAAGCTGGTAGCTGTTAATGTAATTCTATGCTGAAAATGACATAACGTGCTGCTACATATCAATAGTCGCAATCTGAAGATGGGTCTGTCAGTTCTGGGCTCTCATAGCCAAGGCCTCGACTCTCTACAGGGCCTGTTAGCCGCAGACGAAGAACTATATGAGATTGCCAGCCATGGAATGTGTAGTTTGGGCTCAAAAGTGAATGCAGAGATGGAAGTTTGACTACCTCGATGCTTATTCCATAGGTACCTAGTAAGCACATGGATATCAGTAACCCAAGAACACCCATTTCCAGTCCTCAATTCATTCCTAGTGGACGGTATATTAATATATGAACCTGCATTATGGAAGTCAACTTGACTAGATTATTCATTCTCTTATCCAGGTTGTAGTTTTAAGGGTTTCAGACAATGGATGGCTCAAGCGTAAAAGGGTTCATTTCTTATCTCTTATCAGTAATCTTGGCGCAGAATGATTGGCCAATCACAGCCCTTGATCTTTACTGGTCGCGGGGCCTGCTCAACTCTCCCAAATTTTTTCCTGCTATCAATTATCTTGTCTCGTCCTCAGCTTCGACTCAACCGAAGTCATCACAAAATAATCGCACGACGGCGCTATTTTGACATAGACTGCTCAGACATTAAAGCAGTGCAAGTCAGCTCTGCTTAACCCATTTACACTAGAGCATGGCCGCTCAGACGTCGCCATCGCTTACTTCCACCTCGCATACCTTGACTGCCGCGCCGCCCGCAATGGCTGCTCACGATTCTCTCACAAACAGCCATGTTTTGGCGCTTCTCGAAACCCTCGCCGATGGCAAGCGACATAACTTCCTCCAGCCAACTGCTTCTATCCCGACCGATTCCCTCAACCTCGTCAAGCACACCCTCGAAGGCTTTGCTTCGCAAGTCGGCGATGAGCAGCAGGAAAGGTTAAAGGAGAATCGCAAGCGCAAGAGAGGCGCTGCTTCAAGCGAAGATGTTCTCAAGATGCGCAAGGTTTACATCGATGGATTCGAAACGGGACAGGTTTGGCAACAGGCCAAGAGGATCATTGGTGGCGTCCTGAAGTACTCTGAGGAGGCCCTTGCTGATCTGGAGGAGCGCAAAGAAGTTTCCGTCAATGGCGCTGACGCACCAGACTCCAAGACACTTGAGTTTGGAGAGGACGGTTTTGAGGTGGGCTCCGATGACGAGGACGAGGACGAGAGCGACCAAGATTTGTCTGGGGAAGAGGACGAAGAACAAATATCAGGAGACGAAGCACTTGAGGACGGACAAGAAAACGATGGGGAAGACGATGAGGAAGAGGCGTTCGAGGAAGGAAGGGATGACTACCAAGAGGACGATGAGGAGGAGGATCAAGAAGACGGACCTGTGGAAGAGTATGAGGAGGATCCTGATGGCCTCAACGATGGTTTTTTCTCTCTAGACGACTTCAACCGACAATCACAATACTTTGAGGAGCAGGATGCAAAGGGAGATCCATACACGGACCAAGCAAGCGACGACGAGGAAATCAACTGGGACGCCGATCCTTTGGCTCCCCCCTCCAAGGCTGGCTCAAAGTCCAAAAAGGCCAAACCCGTTGAGGATGACGAAGATAGCGATAACGAGGGTGGGCCCACGTTCGGTGATATGGATCTCTATGCGCCAGAAGGTGCAAGCGACGACGAGGGTATGGACATGGACGATGTGGACGATGAGGAAAATGATCTCAATGCCAACGAGGTCTACTACAAGGATTTCTTTGCACCACCAGCCAAGAAGTTTAAGGGTGGCAAGCCTAGAAAGTCGGTGAAGTTCCAGGCTGAGAAGCCCGACGATGCCGACGTTGAGAGAGCTATGGCCGATGTCCGAAGGGATCTCTTCGACGACGATTCAGAAGAAGAGGACTCTGAAGATGCACTCTCTGACGCCTCTGCTGGAGATCCCAAGTCACGAAAGTCAGCTCATGAGAGGAGACAGGCCAAGCTTGCAGAGGAGATTCGCAAGCTTGAGGCTGCCTCTGTCGCCAAGCGGGAGTGGGCACTCTCTGGTGAAGCCGCTGCCGTTGATCGTCCCATGAACTCGCTGCTCGAGGAGGACCTTGACTTTGAGCATGTCGGCAAGCCTGTACCCGTCATCACCCCTGAGGTCAGCGAGAGCATCGAGGACCTCATCAAGCGCCGCATTCTAGCGCAGGAGTTTGACGAGGTCATCAAGCGCCGTCCTGATACAGAGGGCGCGGCTTCAGGCACACGCCGTGGTCTTATCGAGCTTGATGATAGCAAGGCCACCAAGGGTCTGGCCGAAATTTATGAAGAGGAGCATGTCAAGAACAACAACCCAGATAGCTATGTCAGCCAGTCTGACGAGAAGCTACAGAAGGAGGAGAAGGAGGTTGAGGCAATGTGGAAGGATGTCTGCGCCCGTCTTGACGCGCTCAGCTCATGGCACTACAAGCCCAAGCCCGCGGCTCCCTCACTATCGGTCGTTGCCGACGTTGCGACCATCGCTATGGAGGATGCCCAACCCACAACGGCACAGGGCGTTACCGGCGAGAGCAGCCGCATGGCTCCCCAGGAAGTATACAAGGCTGGCTCCACAGACAATGCCGCCAACGGCGAAGTTGTTACCAAGGCAGGTCTGCCTGTTGCGCGCCAGGAGATGTCACGAGAAGACAAGGCCCGCCGCCGCCGTCGCGAGAAGGAGCGCGTGCGCAAGGCTGGTGGTGTCGATGGCGACAAGGTCGTCAGCAAGCGTGCCAAGATGCAACGCGATGCTGTCGCCGACCTCAAGAAGGGTGGTGTCAAGGTTATCAACCGCAAGGGAGAGATTACCGACGTGGATGGCAAGAAGGCGAAGAACGCCAAGGTTGTTTCAAGTGGAAACTACAAGCTGTAAGAGAGAGAAGTGGTTCTTTTTTTCTGTTTGGGTAAGGGATAGGGTGTCAAAAGTAACGAAGGGGTGTTTGCATGGTTTGCGAGCGATTCATAATAGAAACGCACTTTCATATTTGACGCATGTCGATATATCTTAGCTATTTTCCTTGGTGATAATCGAGACAAGTTTCAGGCCTTCAATACTCTTCAAATCAAGTCATGATATCACGTAGCTGTCTAACCGTCACTCTTGAGCTTACTCTGACAACCCTCCCATATATTTATACAAGAGAGCAGATCACATGTACAACTTTTTCATCATGAACAACCCTGTGATGTTTTGCTCCGTGCCTCCTCTCGTGAGACTTCTTGACGTCGGGCTTGTTGGCACTCAATGCAGACACGATCACAGGTTCGTTACGGCATCGTAACTAAAGTTTAGCATTATTGCCTCTTTTTGTATGCAAACAAAACTAATGACCAGGTGGCCCAAAGAGTATCCCACTCTGCTCAGCTTGCGAATGCCTATCTTTCGTAATACCATTATCCCAGTGCAACCCTCTTGATTAATCGTACATGCTTATTCTTCCTGTCCCTCATCCACTGAGAGGGACGTTGACCCAAACTCCAATCATGATTTTCTTTTTGTTTTGTACTAGACACCTTGGTAGTACAGTTCGCGGCTGCGTCTAGGCTTCCACCTTGGCCTTCTTCGCCTCGGCGTCTTCAGCCGGTTCCTCGGCCTTTCGCTTGCCGTTAGCATCAGCTTCTGGCCCAGGTGCGGGGGCAGATTCTGTAGTAGTCTCATCCTTGCCCTTCTTGCGGACCAGATTGCTGAGATCTGTGGCGGTCTTGGTGGCCTCCTCAACCCTAGCCTTGGTCTCGGCAGCGGATTCGCCAATGGCAGCACCAAGAATACCACCGATGGGTGCGTCGCCGCCCAGGATATCCTTGGCATCGATAGGATCGTTACGCAGGTCGACAAGCTACTCTGTTAGCAGGTAGACTCTTGGTAATCCAGGATAGTTAAGTTGTACTCACGCGTTGCTCCATGTCGCTAATGACTTCCTTCATCTCCTGGATAGACTTTCGTGCCAACTCGTTGTCCTCGGGAGATGCCATAGTAGCTAGCTCCACCTCCTTGTTCTGTAGCTTCAGCTTGAAGCTCTTGATGGCCAGTTCCATCTCTTTGACAGCTTCGTCGCGCAGACTTTGGTCCATCTCCTCTCGCTTGGCGTTTGCGCCATCGTCGTCAGCTGTGGTGACAGAAGCAAATTCCAGAGCTAGGGACAGCTTGTAATGAGCCTCGGCAATAATCTCAGATTCTTCAGGGTATAGCTCGAGCTTGTACTTGAGCGATGTTCGACCATCTTCGATGGCATTAGGATAGCTGATACCGTGTTAGAATCAGGGGTGGGACAATTTCCAAATCGGGTTTGCTCGTACCGTTCATTCTCCAGAGAGATCTCAGAGAGAGCATCGTGAGTATCAGCAAGGCGCTCCTTCACATGTCGGAGAGTAGGAGAGTCGCCCTCTGCAGCTTCTTTGCCCTTTCCACTCTCTTCCTGCTCCTCCTTTTCGAGAGTTTCCAGTCGCTTCATGTAACACACTCGGGCAAGATCAAGAATCTCGAAAGCGGTAGCCAAATCGTCGTCTTCCTCCTCCTCCTCTTCGTCCTCAGCGTTCTAAAAGAAAAGTCAGCATACCCGGTAGAGATCAACGTTTAATCATCAATTCATACCTCTTCGTCATCTGATTCGTCGAAGTTCTCGTCGCCAGTGAACTGGAACAGGGGTTTCTTATCTCCCTTGATGTCTTCTGACTTCTTCTCTCCTTCCTTTTGCTCGGCGACAATGCCAACACCCTCTTGGGTCACCTTCTCGGCCTCTGTTTGCGCGGACTTCTTGACCTTGGTCTCGGTGTTCTTCTTCTTCTTCTCAGGAGCGGCGGTGCCTCCTAGAACATCGCTCTTGCTCTGGCCAACCTTGAACAAGCTGCGGCCATAGTGGAAAAGGATTTCGGCATTGTCGGGTGATGTTTCCCCATTGAGCTCAGCTTGAAGGATGCTGGCTCTGGAGAAGACCTCGGCGGCCTCTTCGTAGTTCTTGTGGGCATACAAGGCAGCACCCTTTGCAGACAGATCGGCAAGTGTGACCTTCTTACTGTTGGGGTCTTCATCGTTCGCAATGAGGAAATCAGTGTTGGGAGTATCAACGTTGGGAGTGCCGACAGCAGGTGTGATAGTAGCAGACTCTACTTGCTCCGTGACATTCGCAACTTCGTCAGCAGGAGTTACGACGGAATCATTGGAGGTGGCATCAGGCTGCTCAGGCGCCTTGGCCGCCTCATCCACAACAGGCGCAGTCTGCTCTGTAACGTCGGACATTGCGACTCAGTTGAAGTGAATTACGAGTGTGAGTAAGTGGGAGAATTCGGGGACGAATTTTGATGGAAAGTTTGAGGAATTGTTGGATGTATGATGAAGTTGATGGTTTTCGTAAGGAAAAAAGATGCGATCCAGGGTGTAGAGTTTGCGACAGTCAAAAGATGAGACGGGCGACCCAGCAACGGCAACCTGGTGATAGTTAGGGATGGGTTATGGAGGTATGACGCGCCAAGCTGCTGATGGACGGGGTTATGCTGACGCGTTTGATTGGTTGTTGGTGGCGTCAGACAGTTCGGTTCAGTGGGCGGAATCTTCCTAGTGAACTCCAAGCTCCAAGCTCAGGGCACCTCATGCAGGGGCGAGACAAGCTCGGAGCCTGAATACACTTGTGATACAGCTCGATTTACCCTGTAGACAACCATATGAAAAGCTGTGCAGACATGGAACTTGTTATCTCGGATTGATAAAAGCTGCCTGAGCAATGTTTTTACAGAAACTAACAAATGTAATTTCTCTTAGCTGTTTTTACCTACCGTTTTTTTTCCCCTTTCGGTGTCGATGAAAAGTTCAACAATTGATCCATTGCTTGCGACTTTAGTTTAGCTATGACAACGGTCTTTGCTATTATCAGTGGTTACTTACATAAATGAAACGGGATAAGATGAAGAAGCTATGTTGATACACAATCTATAAGACGCCTTAGCACTAGCGAATCAAGATCTATGGAAACCAATTGAGCCGTCTTACAGCGAGGTAGCTCGGATCTGGATCATAGGTTGAGGAACCTGACCCCGCGTCTACGTTAATTGACTTGGCGCGTTGCATCGTGGCTTCCTGGCACGAGCTGAGCGCGAGGTCATGTGCCCTTGACTTATCTTGAGCATTGTTATTGGTTCCTTAGCAAGCCATGTCCAGGCAACAACAGCCTCTGACGAAATATCGTTCAAAGAAATGGCACATGAGACGAAGAAAAGAGAGCATTCGATATGTCGGTCACGGACAGCATCAAGTATAAATGGAACAGGTTGGCAGCTGTGAGACTGAAGAGGACAAGAACCCTATATCCACTCAAGACCAACCTACGCAATGTGCGAAGAACTCGTCCAGGTACTTTCGAACCGTTGATCTCTGTATGCATGCTTCAGCTGACCTGTTACAAGGAAGCTCTTGGCCAGATATGCTGGCTCGAAATCCCAGTTCACAATGTATCTCGGGCAAAGAACTTCTACACTGAGCTTTTTGAATGGGAATTCAATTCGGAACCCCAGATGCCTGTAGGAAACTGCGTCAAGAGCATGCACTTTTTTAATAAAGGTAAAACTCTGCATGGAGCCTTTCTCGAGCACGATGAAGCATATCATGTCATCAACCATGATCCTGCCCGGCCAGGTGCCATGCCACTTCTCCCAACCCTTTGCGTCCTGGACTGCCAAGAGACTCTGGATAGGGCCAATGTGATTGGTGGCAAGACTGCCATGTAAGTATCTCCATTCTTGTCCCACGATAAGAAGAAATGCCCAGAAGAATTGTGAGCAAGATCTGATGGCGTGCCAAGTCCCAAGACGGAAATCGGGGGCGATATGGGTTTCTTTGCCCGAGTTATCGATCCCGAGGGAAATATGATTGGTCTCTGGTCCAACAAATGATTGTTATCAGATCGAGTTGGAACCTCTCAAGGCAGCGCACGGTGATGAGGATACGAGGCATGATGCCATTCATTGTCTTTATGGGTCGTCAAATTACGCTTTCAGAGTCATTTTTTTTGCGACAGCTACAGCTACAGCTACAGCTACATGGAACATTACTTAAGATGTCCGAACGGTGGAATAACCACAGAAAAAAACAATGTCAACTGCTTCTTCGGTGAAACTGTTGTCGCTGACCAATAGCGTGTTACATAGCGAAAAAGCCAAGCAACCTAAGCCATGCCTTGAGACGTGGTCTGTCACTCCCACGTCAGTCATTGGTCGAAAAAGGATTGACAGGAAGCTCGTATAAGAGGCTAATTAGCAAATAAATGTAAAGTTTGCGACACATCCACCAGACGCCGAGGTTTGCGGCACTGGGCCAAGACGTGTAGGAATCTGGCGATAGCTCATTCGTGGACTAACTAGTTGGTTAGTTGGATGACAGGCAATTCAACAACCCATGCTTTAACTTAGGTAAAGATATGGGGTTGGCAAAGCTTGCCGAATGACGAAACACGATGGAGCATGGAAAATCATGTCACGTAATTTATCTGTAACGAATGCCCCGGATACTTTGACTTCCGATACATACTCCAATGTACTGTTGATGTTGATACCTGATACATAAATGTTTGTCTCTAGATTCAGTACTTAACCTGGAGAGAAACAGAATACACTGCAATATCAAGTCAAATCTCGCTCATTACTGAAAAGATGACGGCATTAACATGATTAAGATGCTGACCACGGATGATAGAATCGGCAATTGTTTGAGTGGTTGGTCGCTTGGTGATACACGTATGGTTGTCCCAATACGACGGAACTTAGGCCACATTGGGGATTTTCCGCTTGGAGCAGGTTGCCAAGCGACATTTGAATTCTGGAAAAAATACATGCGGCAGAGCAAAACGATACATCAGTGCAGTAGCGTTTAAGGTAGTATCTGCGAGTTCGTTCTGTATCGTCGGCATCTCCCGTTGGGCTTTGAAGGGACCTCGCAAGACATCTACCGATTTGAGATGGAGGCTACGAGGTTATCCACCAAGAGGAGAGCGAGAACGAAGCAAGCATCCATGGCCGGAACCGACGGGATATCTTGTCCGTCCATTGACTGCTTGCTGTCAAGAAATACCTCCGCATCAGAAAAGTGATGGAGATCCCACGATACTGGAACCTCACTCAACCAGGTACGGCAATATCACGCGAGGCTAATAAGCAAAACTCGCCCTGCATTTCGCTCATGTACGATAAAGATTGGGTCCTGAAGGTTGAGTTTGAATACGACTAGACGCTTTGAATGCGACTGCAACTGTAACTGCAACTGTAACCACCAAGACTGTTTTCTTCAGGATTCAAACAACTACATACAGTAAGCTGCATGCATCATACTGGAATTTCTTGGGGCATGGCCTTGAAACATAACAGCACTGAAGAGAACAGGGGAGTAATTAGGACTCGAAACAACCGCCAGCCGAATTCAAAGAAAGTTAAAGCATGCATGCAGGACACAAGCTACGGGGACCATCATGCCAATATATGATTGGCGGATTATCGAGACTATAATATTTCCGTCTATAAGAGGCCGTGGAGAATAATAAGTCCAGAGCTTCGACCCTTGAGGATCTTTCCCCCCCACCCCCATTCAACCACCAGCCCAGTCAGCCTTTGGATATTGACTGTCAGTGCAGACTGCAGTTGAACATTTTTGCGTGTTAGAGCATCACCTGGAAGCAAAGATGGGATATCGTTCGTTGATGGAGTTTTTGACCCCCAAATTATCCGCCCACTGTGGTCTAATTGCGACAGTAGTGTCTTTTTGGGTACTAGTAGGTATTGGATGGCATCCATGGTAGTATGCGTGGGCCATGAAGCGGCCGCTTTCTTAGGGGCTGAAGAGGATGATGACGGAAGACGACCTGTTACAGCATGAAATGATACGGTAACTTGAGATGAGAATCTGGATAAAACAGTTTAGTCGAGGTTGATCCGTAGTCTAGACTGAGGTATGGATGTTACCTCAGCCGAAACAACGATGTTACCGGCTCGTCGTTGACCGTTGAAAGGTTGACGTTGACCCCAAACAACCCCCACGATAAACATCTGGTAGCCCAAAGATAGCCCATCATCCTGGCATTAGCTGCAGCCAATATTATAGAAAATGCTATAACACAATAAAAAGTTTCTTGAGTGCAATCTCTTTTTGTTTATCAATTACTGCGATGGTGATATATCTGGTCAACATATCATAGTACATCTAGATAAGATACCACACTTCAGTGTGTTAGTAGCTCACATGCCCCAGACTACATTACAGTAAACCTAGGTAGGTATTTAACTTAGGTAGTACCTAGAGGATTATCAGACTCGCTCGTTTGGTGGTGGAATTATTCTTCAACTTGGGCCGTCCGCCTTGATTCTCCCCCTTCCACCAACGACAAGATCGTCTTC
Organism: Fusarium flagelliforme; assembly: GCF_020744385.1. Classification (NCBI taxonomy): domain Eukaryota; kingdom Fungi; phylum Ascomycota; class Sordariomycetes; order Hypocreales; family Nectriaceae; genus Fusarium; species Fusarium flagelliforme. Next base: position 3,989,911 of record NW_025763504.1, on the reverse strand, counting down.
CAATACACATCCTGGTCGCAGCCAGTCTCGTTGATCCTCCTGGAATCCCAGTCCTTCCCAGTTCGTCAGCTCCATCAGCCCCATCAAGTATCGTCAGGGATCTCGTCCCTTGTTTCGCTCCGGCCGCACCTAATCTGAATCTGCTCAGACAATATTCCATCCGGTCAAATATTCATCGTTTGGCACTTTTAAGCCAAAGCCATTTGACTGACTGACTGACTGACTGACTGGTCTGATCTTTTTTCTGTTTTGCTTTGCTTTGCTTTGCATTCGTCTTTTTCTCCTTACGAATCCTTCCTCCTGCAAAGCTGCGCCCTAGTAGACGAGGCACAGTACTTGTCTAGTTACATCTACCTACCTACCTGTCGCATTCTTTTTGTAATAGGCAAGTACAGTACTACTTTATCTCTCTCCAACAAACCCCAACCAAGATTTTGCCTTGTTCTCTTTCACTTCCTCTTCCTTTATCCGTCTTCAAATTTACCCCATACTTTGGAGTCATCCCCACAAGGGTCCGCATTCAACACGCGCGCAATTCATGCTTCATTGCCACTGACTACAACAACGACTACGGATCTCATCTTTTGTTATACTTTCAATCCTAACATCAGTCTCAAGATTACCTGCTCTTATTCTCTGGATCTGGAAATACATCTGGAAACCATTTCGCTTCGGTACCCGCAATTGATTCTCACATCTTTTTTGGCGGCAACGACGGGCTGGAACTACTTGCGCCGGGATACAACCTTGCGCTACCGAACGACAACGAAAACGACCAGCTCAGCTGGTATATACTGCAAGACGATACCGTCATTACGATCGAGATCGAATCCGCTAGCGCATCGAAGGCGCCCGCTCTAGATGGTAGCGCAATTGAGTTGGTGATCAGCACTGGGAATAGATTCAGCGCACCCGCCTTGAACTGCGACAAGAGGGAAAGAGCTTAAGAGGTGGAAGCAGGTGTCGCACCGACAGAAAATCACACAAGATGGCCGCCGTCCAATCGATGTTAGCGGAATCGCTTCCCGCACCAACACCCACAATTGCCTTGAATGGCTCTACCGATCCTACCGCCATGCAAATCGACGAAGCGAGCTCGAGCCCAGCGATGATTAGTGAGAGCAACATTGGAAGCACACCAACAAGAGGAGACAGTAGGATTGTGGTGATTGTGTTTGGACCAGGACAGGAAAACATCGTATCGGTCTTCGCAGAGGTTCTTGGAACACAATGTCGGATACGGAATGCGTTCGAGAAGGTCTCGGTTGAGGATTCTGGTTTCGTCGTGGGAGTCGCAGCAGGCGAGGCAACAGGAGACATTGCTGCAAGAAATCAAGACCTCGTCGTTGCCATAAATACTCACTGTGTGAATCTAGGGATGCCCCCCAACATTCACCTCTCTACCAATTGCGACTACGAATTCCTCTATACCGATTCACCCTACCTGCGTCGCGACCTAGCCAGGTTCATCTCTTTTACCTTGGGCCAAATCGACTATCATGAAGCTCTCATGGCAAAGCCCAGAACATACTTCATCTCCACCACATTCCCAGACGTTCGCGCTGCTCTGCCTAATATCGATATCTTGACGGTGGGCGCAGACGCGGTTGAGATCCGAGTTGACTTGCTGAGAGAACCACTCAGCGATGGAAGCTACTCAGAAATCCCCAGCCTAAGCTATGTCGGTGAGCAGCTTATGCTACTTCGCCAGCGAACCGAACTCCCTATCATTTTCACAACCCGATGTACCAAAGAGAACGGAAGGTTTCCCATGGACAAACCCGAATTGTACTACGAGTACCTCTACCGCGCTATTCAGTGGGGGGTAGAATACATCGACGTAGAACTGTGGCTCCCCGAAGAGATACGAAAGAAGCTTTATGAGCAGCGAGGCAACTCTCGCATTATGTCGGCATTCCACGACTTTTCAGGATCCTTTCGATGGCCATCGGCGTACGCTCAGGAGGTGTTTGAGAGGTCTCTACCCTACGCCGATATCATCAAGATGATTGCTATCATCAACGAACACAACGAAAACTTCGAACTTGAGTATTTCCGCTCCAAAATGCGCGCCGAGCACCCCAACGCACCACCCTTCTCCGCCGTAAATATGGGCGAGGTTGGCCAGTTCTCGAGAACTCTCAACCCTGTCTTCACGCCCATCACTCATCCACTTCTTCCTCTCATAGCTGCCCCTGGCCAGCTCAGCGCGGCTGAGATCAACGCAGCTTTATCTCTTCTAGGTCAGCTCCCACGAAAGCGTATATATGGCATCACCAGTACATCTTCCCGAAGCGCCACGCCGCAAGCCCCTTTCTACGAGAAGTGCATCAACGAACTGGGTCTCCCCCACCAATTCGCGGTCGTCGAAAGGCACCCAAACAACCCAAGAAGTATAGAAGCGTGGTGCAACCAGAAACACTTCGGAGGCGCCTATCTTAACCCCGGCCTACCACATCATACTTTAACCAAGACCAGCTCCTTTTTCGCTGGTTTGAATGGGGGAAACGGCCCAATCCTGACAGAGGCTGCTCGTGTAACTGGAGTTGTAGACACCATCGTGGTCCAGTCTGGATCGCCGTCCAGATCATCTTCACCAGGTTCAATGCCGTCAAGTCCGCGCCACCGACAGAACGACTCAGTTGACTTCAGCAGCCAGTCTGGCCTTGGATTAACCACTTCTCTTGTATTCGACAATGCTGGGTGGAAAGGGATCCTCAGTACACTCACCCGTGATGTAGCTCCATCTGCGTATTTCGGTCGCTCGGCTGTCGTTATGGCTTCGTCTTCGGATGACGCAGCCCCCGTTTTCTTCGCAATGAGAGCACTGAAGGTATCCAAGATCTATACAGTCGGCTTTCGCACACCAACGACACTCGCTCGAAACGCACCTCCGATCGAACCCTTTATCAGCCTCGAGAGTCTGCAGCGTGCTCGATCGGTGGGAGACGACAGTGCGCCTTTCGTCATAGTGTCAGCTCTCGGTTCGGAGAAGAGCCATCTGGTTGGCATGTTGCTGCGTGCATTTGGAAGTGTTGGGCCAAAGGGGACGACAAATACGAAAAAGGTCTTTCTTGATCTAGCTGATGGAGCTGGAAGGAGGAGCTCTGATCCGGGCCTAGTTGCTGAGAAGAACGGGTTTGCCGCTTATGGCGCGGACGATGTTGCCGCATTCACAACGGTTGAAAGTCTACGGCTACTCGTTGGGCAAAACGTGCCTTACAGTTTTGTTAGACTGGCAAGTGGAAGTCATCGATATGGCGCTTGAGTCAGCCTAGCCATTCCCAACGACCAGTGACAAGGCATTAGACCCCTTCTCTACCACAGGGAAGAGTCGTAAACTCAAGTCTTGCCCATATGCCGTTAATGTCATCCAAGATAGGAGCATCTACGAGAACAGGCTAGACACCCGGCACGCCCCCCCAGTTTAAGGGGGGTAACGATGCCCAAGAAACCGCCAGAATCAGCCGGGTAGAGAGAAACAGGGAACAATTCCCGGCAAGCCCGCGGCAAACGTCCCTGGCGCCAAGCGCCGACTATCATCGAGACTGCTTCGAAAAGCCCTTGTGGCAGTTGCCAACACCGAAATCCTTGGCGATGTTAAACTTATCGCGGCCTGCGCCCTGGCGACAGGAGACGCAAAATTGAGACCAACCAGCTTAGGCGATTATTCTGAGCGAAGGCAACAGTGACATCCAGATGTATGTCGATCTGGTGCGCGGAAGACCCTGGTGAACAGGCACAGGGCCGATACAGAGTGGGCTTGTTGCAACGGTTACGGCGTGACGCTTCGTCACCACCAACCTAGGCCTGTTGGCCTCCACAGGCAGAAGCTTGTAGGTTGATTTCTTCCGTCAACGACCTGCCAGATCTGTGGTCCCCATTTCACTGTGGGCTATAAGCATCTAAGTATAGACAAGCCCTTGTAAGATTTACATTGTTATGATCATGACGGGTGTATACGAGAACCAGTGGGTTGGAAGTCCCCTATATGTCAGTTGAATATTACTTGAACGCTTCTGGCAACTAGAACCGAAGCTTGAATTGATGATAATACCTAAGCTCTTTCTCTTTTCCCTGTGACTTCATCTCGAAGTCGATATCTGGTAATTCGTATGATCTATTCTTGGGACACTTGGTGATCTTTATTATACTTCTGGTGATCCCCTCAGAGAACAGGGCCACCGTCATCGTGATCCCCTCACTGGAGTTCAATGCAAGCTCGCCCAACTGTTGCATACTGGCCATAACCATTGTCAGGTCGCCCGCCAAACCACAGCAAAAGGCCAAGCTGCAGCTACGCCAGATTCCCGTGAACCCTTGTCCACACCCCTCTGCAAAGAACTGTCCAGACCCCATATGAGATAGGCTTAGACGCTGTGCGAGGGACCAGGGCGCTTGTTCAGGGTGTTTTGTACCCTGATCCATGACTTTGACCGCTTTCAACGTTGTCGGCATTACTAACTGTCTGTATTGTCTCTGACTCCCCAGATTGTCTTAGAGCTGCATCATCTTTTTACTTTTGGCGGTAAAACTCGGATATCGATCGTGGTATTAGGGATAGGGTAACCGAGTTTGAACGTTTCCACATGAGACAATATGACGAGATAAAGGGTTGGATTCTCTAGGCGGCTCATACAAGATGTCTTACGTTAGAGAGATAAAAGGATGTTTCCTGGTGGCTAGGGTTAGCATAATTACTTTTGCTCGTTTCGAACGACCCTGCAAACTATAGATATTGAGGAGAACTCAAAACCTAAGCCAAGAATTCGCTTTTTCATGTACCAGCTGATTTCTAATTCTCAAATGACGCATTGCAAAGAGAGATTTGCTGCTTCATGGTGTAAAGAGAACAACCAAATTGCACGTATTTTGGAAGCCCATAGTGCATCATCGAGTAGAAGACCTAACGTTAGTTATGGTATCTACGGAAGAGCTCAAGCACGATTCGGCCCTAATAAGGTAGGAGAATAGTGTGCAAGAAGTTCGGTGGATGCCCCTGTGTGAGTGTCTGTACAATAGTATTACGTAGGTATGTATGTATGTCGAAGGGATGAGAGGGGATCAGAGATGGGATGAACGAAACAACACCATGCTCCCCCGGGTTTAGCAAGCTCGGATGATTACGAGAGGATCCTCGCAGGTGTCTCGACAGGGGCGCCAGTCAAGTCGTAACACCTCATACGTCGCCAGTACTGTACTGTCGCTGTACCGGTTTGTTTGCCACCGATGATTGTGGGCAAAGGCATGCGTTCTCAATATGAGCCACTCTGCAGCTTTATTCGAACAAAGGAACGTGCTAACGCAGCACGGCAAGAAAGCCGGACACATGTGGGCTCGTAAAAGCAAACAACTCCGTTATGGAACTAGGCTCATAGGCGATACGCCTGAGAACAGGACCAATGTCGAAGTGTGTCACGACAAGTTCAAAGGCAAAAGACCCGTCCGTTTTGCTAGAAAGGTATAGTAGCGGAAACCAGTATCCGGATCGATACGTCAAGATTGAGATCAAATTAAGTGATTCAAGGGGTGAGTGGAGATGTGATGTTAGCGATATGGTGCATACCGTACCGTACTCCGGCACGAAAACAAGCGTAAGCGCCTTTGTAAAAAACATCGGAAGCATGGGAGATGCATGCAACCGCAACTGTTGATCTCTCAGCGGCTCCTCTTGGTCCTTTGGGTCGAACTGGTCATGAGCCACATATGTACGCATCCACATGGTTATCCGGATCAGAAACATAGTCAGGGCCAAGAAATACACTTACTAGCCCTATAGGCTACGGAGAGGTCCATTATCGATCTGCCTCGATCCTGGCGAGTTGCATAGTACCGCATATATTCAGTCAGATACGGCCGAATAGCGATGGCGAAAAGTTTCTACGATTCTCTTTGGTCCAGCAAAGCTAGAGTGTCCTGAGAGAGTAGGTAGGTTGTGGAATCGCCTTCTGGGTCAGTTTCCAACGTCTTCTCCAGAATCCAACACTCACCAGAATCAAGCGACTGTAACTCTAACTGCCGTGCTAAGAGATCCTGACAGCGGTAGGTACCTGGGTTTTGTCTGAAGTAAGCTGGAGAACCTCCACAAGCTGGTGGAGAATGAGACCACTCAGTGTGAGTTTATGACCCGTATATGTCCTGGGGTTGATACCTACTTCTACTTCTATGTCGGTAGCTAGCATAAGAGGTGCTAGAGAAAGTGGCAATGAGCTTGACGTGAATTTGGAAAATGCACTCAAACCGATGCTAAGCATAATAGCTTGAGCTTTGAAATTTGTTTCTCCAGCCATACTGGAAAGCAAATATGAACTGGAAGCGTCGGGCGGTTGTTGACGTGGAATATCCCAAGTCTAATGTGCCACGAAATTTTCATCCCATCTTGTTTGTCTTGGCACACAGGGATATATTGACCAGGAGAGCTAGGCGTTTGATAAAATCACAGTTGAAATGTGAAGAAAGATGTGAACTGAACGAGTGTTGGCGCCGAGAAATGGTTGATACAAATTACGTAGAGGAGTACCATGTGACGAAAGCGCTTTTGGCTACCTGGTCAGCGCTTGTGGTGCACTTCCATATCTTGCATCTGGTGCTTCAAGATACGCTGCTTCACGAACAGAGAATTTCATCATCAGATATCCAGACCAGCATTAGAGTTAACTCGCCGAGTCAGATAAGGGTCGACCAGCAATCCAACATCAAGACTTGAGTATAGCCTAGTAAGAATGCATCGTACGATGAATAGTCAGCTTGTAGTCATCAATTTGTGTGTAGCTGATAGGCCATGACTTTAGATCTCAGCCGATGAGCCAGAGGCGACTGGTTTCATGTTTAGGTGAATCACTCGACTTGTCCTTTGAGTGCGTGAGTTGCTGGCTGGACAAGTGCGGATTCAGACAGTTCTGGTAGTCGCAGAGTGAAAATGGCTCGATAACAGAGACAATACGCACCGTGTACAAACCAGGCACCTGGGGTAAAGTGGAGGACCACGCCTAGGAGAGTCGAAGAAGGGTAACGAAACCGGCATTGGTAGACCTTCTGGAAGACGATAGCTTGGTCTTTGGCCAAACTGACAGCCGTCCGTGAGTACTTCGCAAGCCGGGAACTTGTTGGGTTTAGCCTATTCTTCCATCTTTAATGCGTAAAGCGTCGGCTCAGCATTGAAGATGCGACACTGTGATGCATTGTCCAGCCTTAATTCTGAAGATTGTTTTGCACAGCGTCGTAATGTCAGATGTGCTGTACCTTGACGAGGGACATGGCCTGGCATCGAGGCGAGGCCTAGTGTAACAGCTAAAGCCACTGAACGTGGGTTGACAAGGACCCTAGCAGATTCATGGTAAACTCCAGGGGTTCGAAACGGACTCGAGGCCGAATAAGGGGAATAAGTCCGATACTGAGGACTGTAAAAAAGCACGCACCAAGCGCCGATACTAACCACGGTGTTAGCCTCATAATGACTTTCAACTTGTCCCTGAAAAGGACCAGCATACCTAGGTACGGATACTGTAGATAGATAGTAGTAAAGTCGATGGGACGACCTAGTCTAAGCTTAGAATCGTCGGCCTGTTCCTGTTTTAAGCCAGATGCTTGATCTCTGCAGGTGTTGCCGGGAGATCCCCACATCCATATGCAGGTCCGATTGCTCTCTAAGTTCAGGTACAGATAGTTATCTTGCTTCCTCCAGCTCACAAGTCTCGTAGGATATCACCAATGGAAGCTGATTGTGAGTTGATATAAAGTTCAACTGTCCCGTCCTAAAAAAAAAAAAAAAACCGCTGATGCGTATGAAGAAGTCGGGCGCCATTCGATATATCATTTTTGGAAGAGGCTCAATTGTGTTCAAACTGCCGGTAGCCCCTCTCGGCTCCGGCGAACAATCCTGCGGACGGACATCTCGGCCCTAGTGGAGCGATACTGGAGCTATCACGTCACGCCTAGAGCCATGCCATGCTAACAACGTTGAAGGGTCCTCCGAAACCTGAAGCGATAGCCTGATGGATGTCATAGGAGGCGATTTTGACATACAGCCGTTACAACGGTCAGCTTCTACGCCTTCGAATAACCTGTGGCGCTTAGGATGGGCAATGCTAATTCTTATCGACCTGCTAGTCGTTCAACGGAATTTTCCATAGAAGCTTGGATCATCTACCCGTAATTCCGGAAATACTGTACTGTACACTAGGCAGTTCCCGTGTGGTGAATGAAGACCCGCCAGATGAGCAGCCTCAAGGGGTGGAAGAGAGGGTTGTTGGTAATCCAAGGTCAGGGGCTAACGAAGATCTGGTCTCCATCGATAGAGTCCAGGATACGTACTGTAGTTGAGATTTGCATATCTGAGTAAGGACTTGATAAAAAATCCAGACTGTCGGCGGAAAGGGCTTAGAATGATGGGTGACCTAAGCCAGGATTGATAGCGTTAAGGTAGCAGCCCGTACGGGAACGAACGCACTGCAACTTAGGAGACCATGATATTGATAGGGATCCCAGGATGATGCATCCAACTGACAGACCCGAGCGTCAGATGTCGAAAGTCAGGATGAGACGTAGCTAGGATCTCGATGGGCGGTCTGTTGTTGTATGTAAGCGGAGGCGAGAAAAGACGCCGCATTGTACAGTCAGTACTGGATAATTCTTATTCTCCATGGTGAAGCAAGCCATGATGCCTTTTCTTTGTTTTGTTTTGTTTTATCGCAGCTGGGCGGAGATTTTGACACCTCGTGCATGTTTGAAACGCTGTATGCAGGTACAAGCTTCCCGACTCAATGCGATGAATGCTGTGTGACGCGGTACGAGGCTCAACATGTTGGAACGGCTACGTATGATATCAAGTTTGGGTTGCGACAGATTCTCTTTAGATCCTGCCTTGAGAGGTTTCAGGCTCACCGAAAAGGCACAAACACATCCTAACCTATCGCATCTTTCCAGCTTGTCGACCGTTCGGCCCCGTTCCTTCCTAGCTGTTAGAGATGCCCCTGCCGCCCCATTTAAGCCCCAAACAACGCGGTTCCCGCTATGCTTAAGCGAGGTGTCTGCTAACTCAGGAACAGGAACAGAACCCCCCCTCAGGCACCCACTTCCACTTACGCCACTACCTAAGTACCTAGACTATACTACCTTAAGGCACTATAGACTGCTGGGCTGGGCCGGACTACCGGCTGTCAGGCCCTTCTTTCCTTGGATCAGCAGCCAGCCATGTGCCATTGGAAGCCACGCTGTGTAGATAGAAGCAAAGCTTGGACGGAAGCCACGAAATGACAAGCAGGAACCAAGAAGCTTAGATCGCTCCTACTTGCCCATTCATTTTCCATCCTGACGCTTGACATCCAGGATTATCCACGCTGGGACCCCGCTCATATTGGAACACCGAAGCGAAGCTTTCTCACGTCTGGCCTTACCTTCATGGTTCAACTCGGTCCCCTAGTACCTGCTCTACCGATGCATCGTGCCTTCAACGGAGGACCCGTGGGCTTGGGTCCGGCATTGATCTTAACCTTTTGACCAAAAGAGAGCCGCCCCGTTTAGCCTCAGCTTTGTCCTGTCGTTCAAACCATCCTGTTCACGACCGACAGAGCATTAATTACTCATGCCTTCCTTGCATACGGTGTCTTGTTCGTCACAACTCAGAAAACAAGAACTGTAGATGCCCTCCACTACATCAAGTTTGACGTAGTCCCAGATGCAGGTAGCGGCACCTTGCCGCTCTGGCTGTTACAGAATCCGACATTCAGGTAAGCTACAGACTGTACTACTGCTACTAGAAACCGTAAGATGAATCGCTTCTAATCGTTGTCAACCTTACCCCTGCTACTTTCGCTAATGAGGCCCGAGTTTCTGGTCATGGAACTCCCATCGTGTCCCTTGCACAGATGAATACATAGCTAGGTACGTCTTGTACTGGTCCCTGTCAACCTGGTGGCAGCTGTCTAATACAGTACCCATACAGGGAGCCCACAACCTAGGGTCATTTACGTATTGTAAAAAGGAGCGACAACTAGAGGGCGTTAGCAATGGGACCGAGTACGGGGCTTCTCGGTCATTGCTCCAGGCCATGGCTCGATCAGGTCGGCGTATCCCAGACCTATTCAGCGTCAAACAATAGGCGCAGGAGAAAACAGACATGATCAACACATACCTCGGGCTAATGCTACATTTATGAGAGTATCAGAGATGGACGGCTTCAGGGCATGCAGTTCCCCGGTTTGGTGCTTTGGGGGGGAGGATTTTACAACAGGTTACCATTCTTTGGGGGTTTAGCCTGCTGTACCGGTTGGGGGTGACTATATTACATCCATCGTCGGCTTTCCGTCGGGGACGCAGCAATGGCACGGCTGACATCGATAATGGAGGTATGTATGTGCGTTCTTCCTTAAAGAACGCTGTGCTGGTTACAGTTGAACGGAACCATGCCTGTCGGGCTAAAACTAGCATTCAAGAACGGCGTCCACAAAGGGATTCTAATCTCGACCTCCGTTTCCCCACCTTGTTCCATCCCAACATCGACACCACCATCTCATCATTCATGCCCACACCCCAGTCCTGCCACTAGCCACCTCCACATTGGCAACAACCAGAATGAGACCGGCGACTGGGGTTCTGGTCGGGTCAGTCGTTCAATTCTGGGTCTCCAAAGTCAATATACTACCGTGCTGGCGCCCATGTTCTACAGCGCCTCACCTTACTTCAAGGCTCGATTTCCTCTTTCCATTTCCGTCTTCATCTACGTTCATTCTACTGGACATTTTGGTAGGACACTACCGCTCTGTTTACACCATCTCCAACACATAGTTGACAGCTTGCCAACTACATCAACGAACTAGCACTGCTGATACACACCCTCTGGAGAGTGCTTGTATTTGACGGTGCTTGGAATGACCGACGACGTTTTGCTTCACACATCATCTTAGCATATCTTTCTCTCTTTGTTCGAATCTTTTCATTTACGACAACGAATTTCATTAACACAATACGAAGTTGCCCAAAGGCCTAACGCACACCAACTACCACACTCCTTTTCGTCAGCCTAGACATGACCACTTCTATGTACGACGCAATGAACGTTCCTCATATACCTGGAGTCCACACTGTGGCCATCTCCCGGCCTCAAGTTGGGATCGAACGTCTTCCTACTCGACGCATGAGCAATGAACCACGAGAATCCATGAACTGCAAGTCGTGCCGGAAGCGCAAGGCAAGACACACTACCAAGTTATAATGGTTCTGATTCTAACCGGTATTGCAATAGATCAAGTGCAATCGACTTCGACCTTCCTGCGAGGCCTGCCAGGTTTTCCAATGTCCCTGCATTTACGGTAAGGTCATCCAAGTTGGAAGGCAATCAATGTATGCTAATTCGGTTGCAGATGCTGTGCCTAAGAAGCGCGGGCCTAAGACAGATGTCTTGGAAGCCCTTCTGAAAAGGGTAGATGGACTTGAGGCAAAGTTGAGAGAAAAGGGCGAGGACGATGTGTCGCTTGCGACCTCAAATCTGCCGGGAGTTGGTGATGCGGAAACATCAGAATCTGGCTCTCAAACTACCGAGACTGGAAAAGCGGTTGCGAAACGTGCCGCAATCGATCTGCGCACCTCTCCTGTCAACAGGAACTCGCTCTCTCCGGTAGCTCGGTTTGTTTCCCATTCGCATTATCCTTTGATCGCATAGCTAATTCTTTAGGGATCCATCACCCCCTCCCTCCCAGACCGAGGGTCTCCTCGACACTTATTTCGCAAGATTCCATGGCAAGCCGTATTATATCGTCGATGAATCATCAGTTCGACAGAGACATCAACTCAACCAACTCCCGAGATTCCTGTCTTTTGCTATTTCAGCAGTGGCGGCGAGGTGCGTTTCCCCTCAATAGCACGGACCCCTCAACTGACCATTATTAGACATACTGCCGACGCCAGTGGATATCAAGCAGCTGCCAATCTCAGTGAAGACCTCGCAGCGCGGGCTAGACGGGAGATTAATACCGACGAACCGTCAATAGATGGCTTACAAGCACTTTTGTTGTTGGTCAGTGCCTTCACAGCAACCGGCAAAGGCAAAAAGGCGTACATGCTCATGAGTAAGCATCAATATCGGAGTCTAGTGCTGTGACATACGTGCTAACCATTCTAAGCGACTGCCATCGGCATGGCAATGGCGCTCGAAATACACAAGGAAACCGATGTTCAAGCACGCATGACTCCAATCGAACGAGAAATGAGACGTCGACTCTTTTGGACTTGCTACCTACTTGACCGATTCCAAGCGACTGGTTCCAAGCGACCAAGCCTGATTGGCGACAACACCATACTGCTTCGCCTTCCCTCCTGGTCCCCTAACTCGGTCTCCCTCCCGGTGGAAGGAGAGTTCTTTCAAACTGGATCGAATCTGCAGTATTTCCAGGGCAGCGAGAAGAAGCCTCAAGGAAGCATGGGTATGCTCATCGACATCACGCGCGTCCTAGGAAACACGAATCGATACTTGGCTGCTGGTGGTGTCAAGGCGGACTCCCACTTCCCATGGCACACACTCTCCACCATATCTAAGATTCGTCAAGATCTTGATGTTTGGGCTTCTGGAACCGAAGACGTATTCTCAAACCTTGGCACGCTGTTCAGGCAAGCTGATTCGACCATTCTGTTGCTCAGCAAGCTCGTCTACCATCTCATTCACTGCTTGCTCTACAGGCCATTTCTTCCCATCGACCTAGCAGAGCTGGCTGAAACAGGGCAGCATCAATCGTGGCAGATTGAAGCTACCAACATGTGTTTTCTTCATGCCAATGCAATCATGGAATTGGTTCAACTTGGAAAACAGTCAGGCATCGTTGACTGGCCTTCATTCGTGGGATACTGTATTTGCACAGCAGGCACAGTTCACGTTCATGGCGCCCACTACAGCCAGCAAGGAAGTCAAGGCGAGGTCAATGTCTTCGGCTCCGCAGCAGAGTTCCTCTCCAGTGAGATGCAGTTCCTTAACGAGCTACGATACGCCTGGGCCACAGTACAGCACCAACGCGAAACTCTGCAGGACATCAGCCATGCTCATGGTGAATTGGTGAAGGCGCTAGCGCGCAGCTCAATGCGCTACACACCAGGGTTCCACAGCGAAGATTTCTTTGATCGATACTCAAACATTGGTGGGCCTGGTGGCCCATCTTTCAGTTTCGACGCTGCCAATCTCCGTCTCTCAGACGTTATGATCGATATTGGTATCGGGCCTGCTGCCGAGGGGACAGTACGAAGTGCCGATGGACCCCAGCGTCCTAACCTCAAACGAAAGAACACAGCACCACCAGGACCTATTAACCGCAGACGGCCTGATGTCAAGGTTATCTCAGGCCTTGCGCTATCTGCCACAGGCCTCCCCACGCCAGGTACCGCTCGTCGATCATTTTCCTACACATCTGGAGGGATGCCTCATTCATCACCTGGTCTCCTTGCAACGCCCACATCACTACCAGGTCACCACGAGAACCACGATATGTACACCATGCATGAGCACATGAGCGATGCATCCTCAAACAACGCCGCAGTTGCCGCCGCCGCCGCAGCAGGCTTCACCATGTCACCTACGTCTCATGCCGTTTCATCCCACAACATGCACCCGATGGGTGGTTCGCCTTTTAGCCCCCCATATAGCTATGGTTCTGGATCGAGTATAACTAACTCGGGCCCGGGCATGATCAACGAGGCCAATGGGGGCTACGATGCCATGTTTGGGACAGTGCCGACTAATGCCTTTGGTAGTCCTGCTGCTTGGCAAACCGACGATAGTCACAACAAGATGCATCTCACTCAAACTAGAGCCGCAGCAGGAAGCCCCGGGGCTCGAAGCAACAACGGCAGCACTGGAACGGGCCAAGGGGAGGAAAAGGATCCATTCCTGGCTCTTCTGGAGCAACTGGCCGAGAACGAGAACCGTGCCCAAAACGGCCATGCGGGTGATATCGATTTCTTTCTTGGCAATTCTGGTTCGAATGCCTGACTTCGAGTTTGAGCGATAGAGAATATGTTTTGTCTCTATCATGAAAGCTATCTCAGTCACTTCTTCTACTTCTACTTCTTCATCTTTCTCTTCTTCTTCTTCTACCTCTTCTTCTTGATATTCTCTTCTCTTCTTTTTCTTCATCACTTAGACTTGATGGGGAGGATTCTAGGGGGTCATGTTTTGAATTCAGCACGGCTTGGGAGCCATGCATACTTTTTTGGGAATTGGGGCGCAACGGACACTTGCAGCATTTACAGGCGCATACTCACGGCCGAGTCAGGATTGTGTTACGAGGGCAGGATCCCCCAAAAAACAACGAGCATTTGATGAAACATCTGGGAAAAGCATAGCCATTGTATATTAGATTCGAAACAACTGGATACGAATAAAAAAGAAAGTGAAACAGAAGATGATGCCATCTCGTCAAGTCGCATATGACAATCAAGGTGTATATCCCTCAATCAAACGGTCAATGTTGCAGATAATGATTTGGTATGGATGGTAAACTCTAAGCAAAATGCTCAGGGTTGGGGATTGGAGCGCTTCTCTTGGGAGATCATGACCCAAGTTGGACAGTATGGTAGTGCTAGCATCTCAAGTGGTAGCAGACAATACAACATAGATCGCCCTGCCCTGCTCTAGCCTAGTCGAGTCACGTACAGTACCTTAGTGCGGTTGAGGGTGACGAATGTGAAAGAAGCTTGCTCACTAGTGTCGACCGGCAAGATCTATCTAACGGCGTTGCATTACCAGGATTCGGGATTGATTTGCATGTGGGGCAAAGACTCAAGACGATTATGTACATATGTACCGTAGTATTCTTGATTCGGCAGCTCAGGTAGGTGTAGATATGGAGATTAGTATGTGTGAGGGTAGTTAAGCTTAGGCATTGGCTCACATAAGGGCTGGGCGGCCCGCCGCGTTGCAAACCAGGCGTTTGCCCGAAAAAAGAAACGAAAGCGAGATTTGACAGGGATATAGTAACATCGGCCAATTGATCGCTGAACGAGGCTCTACAATTGGTTCGCCTAGGTCCACCCTTCAATGGCTTATGTACCTTAATCTACGATAACTATGCAAATACTATGCAACTTTGCATAGGTAAATAGGTGTAGTGCCTGAGGTGATTCTCATAAGGTATTCATCAATATATGTATGCAAGGCAATCCTCAGCATAAGCCGATCCTGATATTCATAATACGTTCATATTTCATCGGTCAACTTACATGTAGGTACAATCCGCGCACGGTGGTGATCGTCCCGTGCTGGCCGTAGCTCCGGCACAAATTGTTTTACTACCTACACTCGAGACATGTTTCTTGATAAACATAGATTCTTTCATCGTATGGCCAGTGCTGTGCAGCAAACAATGTTTGAATCATCATCAGCCACACCTGCAACGCAAAGCAAGCCAAAATCAAAGCAATTGCGCCATTCCAATCACCTTGTCTACGTCCGAGTCATGTCCGTGGTCATGGCGTCCAAAGGAAGGCCTAAAACCAAGAATAGATCATTCTTAAACCGCTAGAAACACAAACGTCAAACTCTAAACTGATAACTCAACGCCTTAGCCATCACGCTTCCCCAACGCCCTCATTTTCTGTCACAACTGCCGTCGCCGCTACTTCGTCGACCTGCTCAGCCTCCCGCTTGTCAGCCGGCGCTTTCTTTCCTGTCAAAGCTTGAAACACAACGACAACGATACCCAGCGCCGCCATTGCTTGCCAGACGCCTCTGGTAGCCCCAGCGTAACCTTCAATCGCTACTTCTTGCTCAGCGCGACTTAAATCACCGCCGTGCACTAGCCCTGGAGTATTGACCAGTCGGGAAACCAACTGTTGCCGATCATGGCTCAACCGTTCACCGCCGTCGAGCTGAAGGAACCCAGCTAGTAGGCTTCCCCGTAGCAAACGGTAGAATATCCCACCGGCAACCGCCGTACCAAAGCTCGAACCGGAACCTCGGAACGTGCCCAGCAGACTGGTAGCAATGTAGCGAGTATCGTCATGGCTCAGATGCAGAATATGTGCAAGGGTGTAGTTCACACCCCCACCAGTTGCGAGGCCGTTGATCAGCACGACGATGAGAAACAGAGTAAGGGGAAGACTGGTAGTGCTGATGAGTGAGAGCGTATATGTGCTGATCGTGAAGATGGTCAAGGCGGAGATAGACGGTAACCAAAATGCACCGTTACGGCGAACATGGAGCCACCCAACGAGGATCCCGCCTAGACCAAACCCGATATTTGTCGGTATCAAGATCGAACCTGCGGCTGCAGGAGACGAGCCACGGACTGCCAGCATGAAGATGGGTGCGTAGAAGAGCACACTCCAGCGGGCGATCATGAGACCCAGCTGAGCGAAGCACGAAAACAGTATACCTCGCGAGGAAAGAACCTTGATAGGAATGATGGGGTCTGTGACTACGTAGATCTCCACTGCAAGGAAGAGCAGCAGGATGGGGGGTGCAAGACAAAGAGGTATGAGCTGAATCTCGTCTGCAATTGCGTACAGGAAGAGTACGATCGATGTAGTCTTGTCGTACGAGTTAGTAACCGACAATACGTTGTATAAGTGATGGGGTCGAGCACTTACCAACAGCCCAGCCCCTAGATAGTCTATCCGCGCGAGCTTCTGTTTGAGAGGAGTCTTGGTGTCGTGTGGTTCCGCTGCAGCAGGTATGCTGACGAAGACTCCCAAACCTGTGGCAAAGGCGAAAGGTATCTGGCCCCAGAACAATGGCCGCTGTAGGACAAGTCAGTCAATGAAGTTCTCGTCGTTTCGTGAAACCTTCGGGCGTTTTCTTACCCATCCAATGACTGGCATTAAACCACCAAACACAATCGCTCCAAAAGAAACACCAGCAGTGAAGCCCGCATTTATCAAACCAAGAACAAGACCCCTAGATTTCTCACTGGCCAGCTCAATTGCTATAATTATAGCAAGTGACAAAACACCAGCAGCACCCGTGCCAGCGATAACTCTCCCAGCAACAAACACTCCGTATGAAGTTGAGACAGCACAGACCAAGCTACCAGTTGCGATTAGAGCCGCAATGGGAAGAATGAGTGTTCTGGGGGGGAAGATAGTGGCCAGACGACCTGCTACGGGTGCTAGAGAAGACATCGGGATGAGGTAGGCGCTAGTGAACCACATGGCGGGTGAATCTTGCGAGCCGAGTTGAGCGGCGATTGCGCCTTGAATCAAGGTCATGCCGGACATATTACATGCTGAGATGCGTTAGTTTAGTCGGCACTATTAGTTGGAGTATGGGGTGAACGGCGTTGTACCTGTCAGAAAGATGAGAAGCCATAAGCTTAAGCCTATGGCGATTCCTCTAGCGAGTGAGATGCGGACATTGGTTTGAGCATCCTCAACATGACGCGAATTACTATCTTTCTGTGTGATCGACCCGAGGGATGAGCCGGAGCTGGACCTGCCGAGCAACGGAGTCTCTTCGGTAGTGGCCGGCGCTTCATCACGAACGTTGGACGATGGACCGGGCGTGGCACTGCCGGAGCCGGGGCCGGAGGTGGAGATATGTGCCGGAGAAGTCATGGCTCAATCAAAGGGGAAACGAGTGTGAGCAGGCTGAAAAGTCAACCTCGTGTCATTGCCAAATGACAACAGTCTAGAGGCTTGTGGAATGCCTATAGTCGTGGGAATGACGTGGGTGAGTCCATGTTGTTGTGATGACGTTACTGATGGTTATCGCGATAAGGACACCCCGGAGGTCGGAGGTCCGAAGTTCCGGAGGCTCAACTGCAACACGCGCCGACAACTGGATCGGGACCCGTTTGATCTCGGTGGCTTCATCGCCGAGATTGAAAGCTTAATGCCACAACTCTCTCCGAACAAGATATTGTCTACCGGTGTGACCAATATGTCCAATGTTTGTTTCCATTATTATCATGCCCTGAAAGTGCGGTGAATCACAACGATGAGATGCATGTTTAGTACAGATTTTATTATACAGTTATCGTCAGTTTGCACAGCAACGCGGCTGTACTGTGGTGCACGAAACTCAAATGCAGCTCACCGCATGAGACTTTCCTGCAGTATGGCGGATTGCTGAATCTGATCCTAAGCGAGTGTTTTCTTTTTCTCTTTTTCTCTTTCTTATTATGTCTGCCTTCGCTCGGCAAAGTAGTTTAATGCTAGTGGAAAGACCCTGCATCTGTCTCGGTTACAAGCGCCTCGGGCCACTGCAGGAGATGGAGACAATAGTCAGAGAGTTGATAATATAGACGGACTGCCTATACTTGACGTGGCAGCTGAAATTTGCGTTCTGACTGCTGACATGGCACCAGATGTTTTTAATGCATGGTTCTCAGATATGGACAGGATCCGCTGTGGCTATACAGAGCTTTACCATACCGCCAGTCGAAGTGAGGGCCAAAACTCATGCAACGGAGCAAAATAAAGACCAGAGGATGAAAAAAGACCAGTCGAGGCCGGTGCCACACGGGAATTATCGGTTAGGCCCGTGACAGTCGTGCATATTAGCTGCAGATGCTGAGTGATCTAAATTATTCGCTGTCTTTTTTTGCGGTGAAAAGCTATGGAGTAGGGATGCAAATTTGCTTGAACCGTATCGGGACCAAGAAAAAGCAAAGTTGACTTGCATTTGATCAATTCACAATTCACCGTACACGCGACATTCATCAAGAGCTGGCGGACACTTAGAGCTTGGTGGAAGCTTATTGATCCCTGTCAAGACAAGAAACATGACGTATGATGTCCAACTCTTTGAGCATTGACGATGCTCAAATGAGGATAAATTGAGAGAACCGAAGGCGGGGGAAATACATACCTAACCAAGGAGCGACGGCACGACGGAGCGGGGGATTGGTATATCAATCAAGTGGCTTGGTTCTGATGACTTGTCAGCCATCAATCATCAAACAATATCTCGTGAAAGGGTTGGAGGCATTTAGAGGGATGACTGTACTGTACTGTTTGCATGAGGTGATTCGAGATCGGAAGACAGCGGAGCCGCGGCAATTGACATGGGGAAATTGAATAGGCACCGAGATTCCTGAGGATTGATGGTGTTGTCAGTTGCTACTGCGTGGTACTGCATGGTCTAGTCTAGAATGGGCATACATACAATACAGTCAGTACACAACTAATAGTTTAAACTTGAGGGTATCAAAGGCCCGAAATGAAGATCAAGACATGATGTTAAGAAGAAATAAGAATGTCATGGCATCCAATTGAGGGGATGAACAGGAGCAATTGTCCTTGAAGGAAGGAGACGATGATGACGATGACGATTTAATGGTGTATCAATGGATAGAAGCTACGTACTCGAGGTCGACGATCAACCATTCATCACGCGCCAGTGTCATCTTCCCCTCAATTTCAGTGCGCGGCATTTTAACATTGCATCCATTGACCTGGCTAATCATTCCCCTCTTTGGGCCACCGAACCCAATTCTCAGCCAAGGAGCTGAGTTGATATCTTTGAAGCAGCTAGACCCTGCTCTGTAGATCTACTTACTGTACCTTGTCTGCTTGAAGAGTTTTCTCAGTCTGAGTCTGTCGCAACAGACTTGTTGGCCATATTCCTAGTCCAGCTTAGGGCCATGAATCAATAGCTACAGTACTAGGTACCTAGTCTCCAACCCCAGGATTCCTGCTTGACTCAATTCGAGTCACCTGACCCTCAACCGATGAGCTGGTAACTACACATCATTTATTTTCATGCAGTACCACCCAAAGGACAGTTGAGCAAAAGTGCCATTGCCTCTCTATCAACTTCCCATCAGCCAGGCTGCAAATAGTCTAAACTCTACACAAGCTCTACCTCAGCTCAGCTTCAGCTCTCACCGTTGAAATTGCCATCGAGGAATGCCGTTTAAAGGTAACAAATTGTATCCACATCGCTAGTGGATGATTAGGCGTTCTTAATTAGCCTCCCGCCCCAATCCTGGAGGGGCACTGGCTGCTGGCTGCGCTGGGCTCACTGTCGGTGGCTGAAAAACTGCCGCTAAATCCGCTAAGAAAAAACCTCTCCCCGTTTTTTGCGCCGCATTCCTAGGTTCCCTAGGTTTCCCACAATCACCCGGACGGTTGACGGTTGGGATCGAATCTTGCTCTTGCAAGACAAATCTGACACTGACGGGTCGGGAGGCTTTTGGCTTTTGCTTGGCTTTTGCTTGTCTTCGATTTTGCTTTTTTCGCTCTGCTGATCCTGCCATCACATCAAACTTCGCAAAATCTCACCCTTTCTTGCATCCATTTTTCTTACGGATACCCGCCCTCTATCTTATCGACAAGACAATTCTCGTATAGAGACAGGACTACGCCACCGCAATACGCCGACAACCATCCACCATCTGACGAGAGACAAGACAGACTTAGTCTAACCATCCAGATTCGACCTCCCATCTTCCGTTCGCATTGCTTCTTCCGACGTTGAGTAACCGTTCAACAACCAAATTCGACATTCGAAACTCCCGGAAGACATGGCACGCTCCTTCAGGTAGCAACGGCTCCAACTTTATCAAGCCAACCAACAGCAACAAACCTCACTCTCCATCTGACGAGTGACGGGTCCATGTCTTTTCAAACTCCTACCTCGACATGTCCGACTCGGCCTCCACCGACGATGGAGGCATTCCCGATCGTGGTCCGGCCGTCTTTGCGGTCACGACGGCCACTCTTGTCCTCGCTACCGTCTTTGTCGCCGCACGAATAGTCTCGCGGGCCTTCATCGTTCGAAATGTCACCTGGGATGACCGCGTTATGATCCTCGCATGGCTCTTCGCTTTCTTCCTCTCCTTCACCATTTGCTTTGGCGTTCACAACGGCCTCGGACGACACGACGAAAACATCGATCCTCAACGATTACCCGCCCTCCGTCGCTGCGAATACGTCTTCTCCATCTTGTACAATCCCGCGTTGATGGCCACCAAGACATCCATACTTATATTTTATCTCCGATTGGCCAAGCATACTCAAAGAGTACTTCGATTTGCTTCTTGGTTGACCCTTGCCGTTGTCAACATTGCTGGCATTATTCTCACTTTTATGAACGTGTTTCAATGCCGCCCGACACAGGCTGCCTGGGACGTAAAATACGATGAACGCCCAAGTGCAAAATGTATTCCGCTGCTCACCGAGTTTATCTGCTCCTCTCCTGTTAATATCGTTACGGACCTGGCTATTCTCGCTCTGCCTATTCCTGTCCTTACTGGAATGCGCCTACCCTCTCGACAAAAGACAATCCTGGTTTTGACCTTTACCGTCGGTATCTTCGTTACGGTTGTCGATGTAGTAAGAATCTACTATCTGCAGCAAGCTATTACGGCACCTACCAGCACGACTTCCGACCCTCAATCGCGTTTCGGTGGACAAACTGATTTTGCGTGGAATGCGTCGAGATCACTCATGTGGAGTGCTGTTGAGGTCAACGTTGGAATGATGTGCGCTTGTGTACCGACGCTGAAGCCTCTGGTCCTCAAGCTGCTTCCTGCTATGCTCTACGATCCCGACGGAACTCGAGCCAGTACACCTAAGGGACCCAACGATTCGGATTCACCGTCAACAGGCCATCGTGCCAGCATCCAGCAGCCACCGCCGGTTGCGCAACCCAATGCGCAAACTAATGCGCAATCCCCGCTCAATGCCAATGCGCCCATGAGCGCTATGGAATTTCTAACTACGCCGTTTGATGAACCAGGCCCAACTCGTCCTGGACAACGTGCCGCTCAGAGCAATGGGACGTATCAAACATCGACGACCATGACATCTTCTACTGGAACCGTTGAGGGTGTCTACTTTGGTTTTGTCAACATGTCGAAACCTAAGAGTATGCTCAAATGCAACAAGAAGGAGTCTTTCAAGTATTGCACGATTGTCTCCATCTTGTTTCTATTATGGGGTATATCATATGGTTTGCTGAATACATTGAACAACGTCATTGCGACCGTTGACAACATGACTACTGCTGAAACACTTGGCATGACGTCCATTTACTTTGGTGGTGGTTACTTTTTTGGACCCCTGCTAGTGGGCGAATGGATTCTGAGGCGCGACGAACACAACCGATCAAAACGGCACAAGGGTAACGGTCACGACAGCGTTGGTGGCTTCAAAGTTACTTTTATCGTGGGTCTTTGTTTTTACGGTATTGGAACTGTTATCTTCTGGCCCTCGGCTGTCACCCAATCATACGCTGGATTCATGCTGAGCAACTTCGTCGTTGGATTTGGTCTTTCAATTCTTGAGGTTGGCGCAAATGCCTTCTTGATACTCTGCGGGCCTCCTGAATATGGCGAAACTCGCGTGCTCTTGGCCCAGGGCATCCAAGGCACCGGCAGTGTCCTCAGCGGTCTCTTGGCCCAAAAGGTCTTTTTCAAAGGCATCGTTGAGCAAAACAACGCCACCAGTATGACACTTATCAACGTCCAATGGACGTATCTGGGAATTACGCTTCTTTGCGTTGCTCTCGGTCTCTTCTTTTACTACATGCCTCTTCCAGAAGTGAGCGATCGTGAGCTAGAACAATCCGCCACGCATCTTCCCATGGATCCCCAAAAGAAAAGGAACGGTCTACAGCTCCGTACCTGGAGCTTGATTCTGGCTGTCCTTGCTCAATACACCTACGTTGCTGCCCAGGAGTGTTTCAGCATCTATTTCCGAAGCCTCATGATCTCTATACTCCCAAACCACCCCGCCAGCGGCGAGGATGCCGCGCAAGGTGCCAGCGACAATCCCGATCCCGACAAACCGTCCGGCATCAGTCTCTCGATACCCGATTACCTTCTTATTGCGCATACCGCCTTTGCGGTTTCTCGCTTCATGGCAGCAGGCCTCACATACCTCTCCGTATACCGCTCCCGCTTCCCCCGGCCTCGCACCATTCTCACCGCCTGCATCGCTGGGTGTTTCCTCTTCGCCCTTCTTCCTGTGGTTGTCCGTCCACCCAACCCCAACCTTCTTGTTATCCCGATTGTCCTCTTCTACTTCTTCGAGGGTCCCATATATCCCCTCGTTTTCGCCATTGGCCTTCGCGGTCAGGGCCGACGCACCAAGCGTGCTGCCGCCTTTATCACCATGGGTAGCTCCGGCCCTGGATTCTTCCCATTTGTCATGTACGGCATCATCAAGCACGGAGGAACTGTCAAGACGGCTTTCATTGTCGTCATCGTCCTTCAAGCCGTCGCTATGTCCTACTCGATCTTCCTCCAGTCCGTTCGCGATGTGAAGCGAATGGTAGACCCTTGCCCTGCTGTGCGAGATGCTCTCGGCCAGCCGGACGAAGAGATGCCTTCGCCCATGGAGACCGTGGTCGCAGATCGGGCCCGTCGGCACAGTACAGCCAAAGCCAAAAACCAAGGATTCTTGGGGAAGGTGTCTCAAGGCACTAGAGTTATAGGTGCCAAGTTTCTCAGCTCTCGTCGTCGCTCTTCGCAGCCGTCGATACAGCAATGCGAGGACAGCCGCGACAACGCACCACTTTAATTAATGTTGATGACTTTTATATATTCATCCCTGTTTGTTTTTATACTTGATAGGTTTTGGGACTCTTGGTTTCGAACAGCGAAAAAAGGGAGGCGTCGGGTTGGATCAATGACGAATGAATTGTTTTTCGGATGCTATATACCCATTATGTCCTTATTACGTACGGAGGGACATTGGTACATACCTTTACATAGTTTTAGTTTCTCACCGATATACTGTATATCAATTCTTGTTATGACAACAAAGGTTTCGCAGAAACGTGCCTGCTATCGCAAAATTTTGAACTCTTTACTGAGCTGCCGTCACGGCATTAAGCAATCTGACTCACTAGACTAGAGAGACGAAAAGATTTAACCACTTTATGTCAGTATAGACTAGAATCTACCGTATGTTTCTGTCGCCCTTGAGCTAGGGATGACATTTCTGCTACTCAGTAGACTGCTTGCTGTATTCCCCCATGGATTGGTGGTCAAAAGAACTGCAGTTTTGTCATCATATTCGTGAAAATCAATCATCAAGCGTCGTAACCATGTAAATAAGAACAATCGCCAAAAGCATCACCACCCAAATTTCTCGAGATGCAACTCCACGCCTGCCCCGTTATCCATGATAGCATCAGATGTAGCATTCTGGACGGCCGACATAAGCGTCTTTGGCCCACAACCCATAACTAGCATGCGTTTGTCAGACGGCATGCTTTCTACACTTTCTTTGACGAGAGAAGCGATATCCGGCCTTCCGGAATAAATAGTGGTGTTGCCTGTGGATAGATGTGCTGCAGATAATGGATCGCCATCCCTCCCGAGGTCGGGCGATGGTCTAGTATTGGAGTTGTCCTGAGTCATCACCTCTTTCTCTGGGTCAAGATCCACGGACCCACTGCTAGAAGATGTGTGTGAAGATGTGGAAGGTTGCCTTTGAGGGACGGTCTCGGCTGTTGAAGCTCGTGTTACGTAGATTTTTATCGAGACACGGCGATACTGGTGCAGGGTCTCGAGATGCTGTACGAACCAACAAAGGAATGCTGCAAATTTGTTAGAATCACCTAAAGTCTCACTCATTGATTGGGGCAAATACCTTGATTTCTTATCATCCAGATAAATTCGATAGCAACGTCTGCATTCGTGCCCAGTTTCTTGATCATGTCGAGAACTGCACCAACTGTAAAGCTAGCGCCGCTGCCTCCTGCTATGAGTATAACTTTGTCGTACCCTCTGATATCAGGCAGGGTACCATAAGGACCCTCGACTGATGCTTTCAACTTGATGCCAGGGTTTTGGAGTGCACAGTTGTGCAATGTTTGAGTAAACCCATCATATGCTGCCACGACGAATTCCAGGGGATTGATGGCAACCATGGTAAACGGATGAGTTTCGGCGGCACGCACTGCAGGGATCCAAAGAAAGCCATGTTTTCCGGATGTAGATCCAAAGGGAGCTTTTGCGAGCGTCACACGGGTTCCGCCGTTGGGGAGTGGTGTGAGTGTGACAGTATTGTTGACGCCGTTGGCGATCAAGCGGGCGAGGCGAACGATGCGCTCGAGTGCCCAAATCCCGGCGGAAACGCAAACAACGTACAGAATTTTCTTGCTGGGCTCTGGTTGATGAAGACCAGTCATGATGACAGCGATAATCCAGAAAGTTACATGGAGGTAGTAGAATAGCTCATACCACCATGCTCGAAGGACAGCGCCCGCAAATGCAAGTATGATGAATGAGCCCAGAGCAACCATGCCGAAGACTTCTTCCTTCACAAGCAAGCGCTCTAGAAAGTCTTGGGCCCCAAATACGGCAGCGTAAGTGCACGCGTGAACGATCGAAAAGATAAGGGTGGTATATCCAGCTAGACGGTGGAGTATGTTCAGGCGCTCATAGGACGAGTTCAATAAAATGACGACTGGGGTGTTCTTGAGAGAAAGTAGAACGACGATAAGCAGATTGCCAATGGCCATCCTGTCTCTGCATGTCAGTGTTTGATGAGAGGATGCAACTGAATTGCCTACCATCCAGTTCGAGAGGCCACATTAGAAAGAAGCGGCATGTTTTGGTTGTCCAAGTGTGTGAAAGTGACAACAATGTTGATGATCAGGTAACCGAGAATCACAAAGGTGTACCCTCCTGATGGCAGTCCCGGAATATTCCCTAGAGTAGAAGCTCTCACATGCCTGCAACATTGTTAAACTCTGGATCTCACCATGAGAAGCGAGTAATCTCTTACCTCAAGATCGCTGTGGTGATGCTTGGTTTGCGTGAGGCACCCACCTCAACACAAAGCCGCCTCAGAAGAGAGAGGATACAAATTGCAAGGTAAAGACCAGCCATAGCCGCGGCAAACAAAGTCATAGCATCGTAGTTCATTTGCTGACGACGGGCAAGCTTGACAAAGAATGCCGGATCCGAATGGGATGAGTTGCCTGCCATGATGGAATTGCGATGCGGGAGAACTTTGAAAGAGAGACTGGCGATGGGAAGAAAGAAGGTGGGGAGTTGCTTGGGTTGAGAGAATTGCCGTTGACTTGGTCGCCTGTGGAAAGTGGGACAAGATAAAAATGAGTGTGAAGAGAAGGGTGTTAATGAGTGTGTATCGGAGTATCAGAGAAACAACCTCCGAAGTGGTACGGTAACAAGCAGGTGCAAAGTGGTAGATATTGAGGTGGAATCTGGTCTCTTATTTATCCACTTGGTTGATTTAACACTGCTCCGACACTGCTCTGACACTGCTTGTGGCCGACGGTTTTGGGTCGCAACATTTATAAGGCCCAAACCCATAGCTGCTGCGAAGAAAGAACATTTGAATAGGCTCCAAGAGTTCTGGAAGGAGTTGGCAAAGAGCACAGAGTCTTCTCATTGGGTGGGTAACAACAAAGAGGGAAGGAGCATATATGTGCATATATGACTGGAATAATTTCATGCTTCATCCACTCGCTGCGGTCCGAGAATCACGGACTAGGAAGCACCGCCGAGGAGTGATGTGAAAGGTCATGTGCCCAAGGAATTCGGGGACTGACATGAATCGTAATTTAGCGAACGGCTTGAAACCGGCTGGCGGCGTCTGAATAGAAACACAGCATTTCCGAAAGTGAATCGATGCAGACAAGCCAGACGAGAAGCAACTTCTTTCTCGATGTCAAGATATTCACAGCCCAGCCCTCCCTCTGTCAGCATATCAGATGTTCAAATGTTTGAGGCTGAAACTGTGCTTCCACCGTGCTTCCACCCATATGTGAGTACGAAATTTACCTGACAGTGACCAAATAGGAAAGCCTGATTCATGGCATGATGCAGCCACATGTGCGATATAATCCAAGTCCAAAGCTCTATTGGAGGTGAAGGAGTTGATCATTCTGGTCACCATGAATGATTGCACTAGAAGTTGTCGGATGCCGTGTATCTCGAGTGGAAAGAATAGCCGTGAACCAAACTGATTCTCGAGCAGCTATTTTTCAGGTTTGTGATCATATCAGCGAAGTGTTTCCCTACTCGAACAGAATAAAAGTTCCAGACTGTCACAAAGACATGAGGAAAGCTGCAGGTACTGTGGTCATATGTGCATGAATATACGCACCAACAAGCCGCGTGAGGGCTGTACGACTCGAAGGTTTCAACCTTATTTGTTACTGCTTTTCTGTTCCTGTTATCCCGACAACATTTCTGCTAGGACCCGGGAGGTCACGGAATCTTGATATGCTTTCTCAACTGGACGTAGCAACCTCAGTCTAAGACGTTCATTTCTTCAACAAGATTGTCATCATATGTTTGTGAGACCGAACCAAAAAGGACCTAGCTCAATAAGCTGTGTTACCCAAGCGAAGTGAGAACCGAGCGTAAGCAACAGTAAGCCAATCACTGAGGTATAGGCAATTTCACTACACATACAAACTTCAGTAAGGCATTGGAAATCACAAGAAACTGGCAACAGTTGGTGTTAAGCTCGTCCTTAGTCCAGTGTCCCACAAACTGACATCGAGGTACTCGAGGATAAAGCGTGCCGTCTCGTCCCTCGACTGATGTTTATGTATCCAATGCTGCCGCTCGTCCCGTCGCTTTACGGGCCAACCAAAGACATCGAATATCTTATTCGATCTTGTACATGATTGCTGTGTACCATCGGCTTCTACCCCAGATGTGATAACACCACGTAGCACAAACGTGTTTTGTCAAGCTGACAGATATGTCGCATTTGTAGACGGCGTAACACTGCATTGGGTGTGGAACACTGACGATGTCAAGATAGTAGGTATCGTGGAGGCTTCTGGTTTCAAGGTACTCGGCATTGTACAGGATGCAGACTGTCGTACATAGACATACCCAGGTTATAATTTGCGACCACGAATCATCATGGCCGCCATGCTGCAGGAACCGGCAAATTTATGCCTTTGATGAATACAATGCGACCAGAATTCTAAGCGATTGACATCTTCATCCCACCATTCGCACAAACGACAGACCCAGTCGTCCAGCCACTCTCCTCTGAACATAACATGTCGATGGTGCCAGCGATTTCAGTTGTAAAACCTGGTCTTCGATTACCCATGGACTCACGTACTGTGCGATCGAAACGCTCGGCATCTGACCCTGCCATGGCCAGAACTTCTGGCTCGCCATTATACTCAGCCAACGGGGCTACATCAACATAAGGCTGGTTGATGTCCCAGAAAGTTTGTCCGGCGGCTGCGTACATATCTCCCCAAGCCGGCCCAGGGTTGACAGCGTTGACGGTAGCACGAGTAGCCAACTCACGGCTCCAGGTCCGCGTCATGGCTTCCAGAGCTGCTTTACTTCCGGCATAGACCGATTGGCCTTGGTATCCGATAGACGAAGAAACGCTGGAAACATTCACGATACGTCCTCCGCGGTTGGCGGGAAGATGCGGGGCAACTGCTTGAGTTAGGAGGAGGGGTGCCAAAACATTGACGTTGTAAACGCGGTGGAACTCGAGTTCTTGGATTGCCCCTTGCTTAGTATCGTTCATGTGCTGGTTGGAGGAGACACCAGCATTGTTGATGAGGATGTCAATCTGGAAAGGCTTGTTTGAGCTATACGAGGCGTGGAATGATCGTGCAGCATCGATAATCTTAGGCGCAGCATCGGAAGGGCTGCCCAAGTCGGCCTGTACTGACGAGCATTGAATTTTGTGTGAGGTTGAGAGCTCGCTGCACAGCTTTTTTGTCGGTTCTGTAGATGAGTCGGAAGTGTAGACCAGGAGGAGATTGCAGCCCTTAGCAGCCAGTCTTTCAGCAACCGCCGCACCAATACCTTGAATTAAGTCAGTTGACTCTGATAAGAAGGGTTTGGCAGGTCACAGATACGAACCCCTTGAGCCTCCGGTGACTATTCCAAGCTTTGAGTCGTAGGGTCGATGAGTAGCCATGATGGTAAATTTGAGGCGTATAAGTTCAACACAGTTACTTTGTTAAGCTGGTGATTAGATCTCTTAAGAACGAACGAGTATACTGATACAAAAGGATTTCAATTGATCACGACGAAAGAGTTCTTGACATAATGATTCCATGAAGGAAGGTACGTAGTACTTTGGAGGGGAAAGCACCCCACTGCCTACCTCTGGAGCCGTATCATGATTGTGGGGGCAGGTGACGTCGACCGCTCAATGATACCGGAAGGTACTAACGAGGTAAGTTGGATGACAGCGAATGCAGGTCCAGGGACGCTCCTACTCTGAGTTAGGTAGACAAATCCCCTTGGTGTTTTGAACCAGGTCCAACGTCCTTTGAGAGGCAGTTACCTACCTACCTACCTAGAAAGGACAAGCAAGCTCCAACAGTTCCTACCGGCTTTCATAGAGGGTTTCACCAGACAAGCCTTTCTATTAACAAGAAAACCATGGGAAGCTCTACCCCTCGGGGAATCGATGCGGGGTAGTATCAAAAACTGAGGAGTCGCTGTCTATGTACCCAGTTGAACCTTATGAAGTGGCTCTAGGGTCCTGCTTTCTATAACTCCATGACAGGGATCTAAACCAATCAGAGACTCAATATGATGGGTCCAACAGGTTCTTCGCCAGGTAGCTGAACCAGTTCTCCACCAAACCTTTCTCATTCCATACGACTTACATGTTTAGTTACCCTGAATCTCCATCAAAGCTTCGACCGCTTATCTGCTGTGCTTTCCGCTGTCCCGTTTAGGCAATTCCGACTACTTCACGATGGAGATGTGCCAGATCATCTTGCGGAACAAGCGGTCATGATTGTCGTGTCATTGCTAGCGGAGTCTCCTACCGTGGAAGACGGATCCCGTGTTAATAAACTGTAGCATCCAGGGGCTTTCCACTAACATCAATATATACGCAGTTAAGAGGGAAGGGTCCTGATGGCGGAGCTAGTGGAGAGAAGCTGGCCAGAGACGTACGTTATGGTGGATGCTGGGTATAAAAGTCATGAACTGAGCCATTTAGAGATCGTGTTGATTTGAGAGCGACTTCTTCTCCATTATACATACATCTATCTCTCTTAATCCATCCAACTTTTCGCAATGTCTGATCTTCACCCTCTCAACGGAGGCAACTTCGTCCACGATAACAACCGCGTAGTTGACGGTGGTTCTATCCTCAAGCGTTTCTCTCTCCAAGGCAAGACTGCTATCATTACTGGCGCTGCTGCGGGTATTGGTTTCTCTATTGCTGAGGCATACGCTGAAACTGGTGCCAACGTCGCTCTTTGGTACCGTACAAGTAACAAGGCCCAGGAACGTGCGGAAGAGCTTTCCAAGAAATACAATGTTACTGGTAGCTATACCCAGAAACACTGACGCGGTGCTCAATTGCTAACCACAGAGCTTGTAGTCAAGGCGTATCAAGTTGATATGCGAGATGCCGAGGCCGTTGAGAAGGCTGTAGACCAATCGGTCCAAGACCTCAACGGCCGGCTAGATATCTTCGTTGCCAACGCCGGCATTCCTTGGACCAAGGGCCCTATGGTCGATGGTCCCATTGAACACTACCGTGATGTTGTTCAAACAAACCTCGATGGCACCTACTACTGTGCCAAAGCCGCAGCAAAGCACTGGCGTCGTCAGAAGGTCGAAGGTACTGATCTCAATGGTCAGCCCTTGACCAACTACACGTCAGGCAGTTTCATCGCCACTGCTTCCATGAGCGGAGGTATCGTGAACATTCCACAGCTCCAGGCTGCTTACAATGCCGCCAAGGCGGGAGTTATCCACCTCATCAAGAGTTTGGCCGTTGAATGGGCTCGATTTGCTCGTGCCAACGCCATCTCTCCTGGTTATATCATCACTGAGATCTCCAACTTTGTGGATCAAGAAACCAAAGATATCTGGAAGGACAAGATCCCCATGGGGTAAGTTTATGGTCCCTATTGTATAATCACTAGCACTAACAATGAACCAGTCGCGAGGGTGAGCCTCATGAACTTCAAGGAGCATATCTGTTTTTGGCCTCTGACGCTTCTACATATGCCACGGGTGCTAATTTTGTCATTGATGGAGGATACAGTGCTCCTTAATTAGATAAATGTTATTTGGTTCCAGGATAGTACCAGATTTTCAATTAGACCTCTACATAGATATCACATGAGAAATGACCAAAAGAGAGTGTAAATCAAAACTTGACACTTCAATCAAACACTGGAAAGCAAGACTCAGTAATACCTGTTCATCTTCCCAAGACAAAGATCAGTTTACCTGATCAATCTCCCCAATCGAAATGTCCTTGTCAAGATCGCTGGTGTCCCACTTACTAGGAGACAAAGGAGAGTGCAAGCCAGCACGACGTAGCTCAGACGCTTTCATGCTTGGATCATCCCGGATCTTATCCTGAGCTCTTTTTTTGTCAAATAGACCTCTCTTATAGAAGGGTTTTTCATCACTGGTGCGTTCAATGACAGTTTTGGCAAGTCGTCTAAGTTGTCCAAAGGCAGGGCCCTCAGGATACCTTTTGAGGTACTCCAATCCATGTTGAGCGCTCTCTCGACCAGCTCTAGTGATCTCTGGGTTCCTGGGAATCATAGCCCTCCTGGCGCCATTGAGGATATGCATCGAGGCTTGCATCTGGATTCTGACGCTTGGTTCCATCTTTGTCAAGTCCTCCTTGCAGAAGGAGAACCATTTTTCAGCGTCGTTCAGGAGAACATTGGCCATAGGGAGGGATTTTTCTCGGATAGCCAGTTGCATGTAGTTGCAGGTGCGGATGAAGGTAGCCATGTTCAAGTAGTTGATTCTGTCCACGAGGCTCATACCATTCTTGCCATTGAACTCTTCTTTCTCGCTACTGAGCGCCTCGATCAACCTGTCAGCGGTCGTGAAATTGACCCTTTCCAACTCCTCCAGTCGGTTTCGTTGGGCTTGAGCCTGTCGATCGAAGTGTCTTGCATTGATCTGGAGCTCTGCAATCCGGCGGGTCAATGCCTCATTCTTGTCGGTTCCTCTCTTCTGATCTTGAATCTTTTCCTTAAGCTTCTCCTCGAGATCCTCACTCTTCTCTTCGAGATCCTCGTTCTTCTCCTCAAGATCCTTATTCTTCTTCTTGAGATCTTCGATCTTTTCCTCGAGATCCTTGATCTTCTCTGCAGAAGACTTTACAGATTCTGTTTTTGAAGCTTCCAACTCTTCCAGTTTGTTTCGTTGGAGTTGAGCCTGTCGATCGAAGTGTCTTGCATTAATCTGGAGATATGCAATTCGGCGGGTTAATGCCTCATTCTTGCCGACTTCTCTCTTCTGATCTTGAATCTTCTCCTCAAGCTTCTCCTTGAGATCGTTGATCTCCTCTGATGAAGAGCTTTCAGAATCTGTGTCTGAAGCTTCCATCTCATCGGATTGGTCTTGATGGCCTTCAATCTGCTGAAGCTTCGCAATCTTCTGGCGTAGTTCGTTCATTTCTTTCATCCGACCCTCGAGCTTGGCCTTCAGACCCTCATTCTCCTTTTCCAATGTATTGATTTTATCATCCTTCTCCGGCCGGGATTTGGTGGAGTCCTTGTCTGAAACCGACCCGTTGGATTCTTGAAGCCGCTCGTTGTCTTTTCTTGCTTCATCAAGTTTCTGTTGGAGATCTGACACTTGCTGTTGCAGATTCTTGCTCCCTCTCATTTCGGCCAGTGTTGAACGTGAACTCGCTGGTGTTAATCCCTCGGTTCCTGGAGGAGTTCTTGGAATTTCAAAAGAGGGTTCTGAAGATGGGATAGAGCTATCATCGAGACCCTCCAGTTTGTTGTTGACATCTGCTTTCTCAACGAGTTCCTTCTTCTGTGACTGGTAATCCTCGATAGACTTCATTTGTGAAGAAAGTTTCCCGTGTAAGTCGCGCTGCTGCTTGGCCATTTCGAGCTTCAGTCGATCTATCTCCTGCAGCAGTTCATTGGCGTATTCAACAGGGATGTCTGCTTCATTCCCGCACCACTCTGTCAAAGCAGGGACAAGTCCCATGTTGTGTATCATGTTGTCGATAATATCCTTCTCCAAATCTTCTGTGAATTGTACTCCCTGCTCTTCTAGGCTTTGCACCTGTTTTCGGGCTCTCTCTATGGGAGGAGTGCAAGGCCGCTGGTGGGTTGCTAGGGAATCACGCTCTCCTGTCTCGGCGTTTGTGATCGAGTTATTGAACGCATCTAACGTTTCGGTGAACTCATCATCAGAGATTGGAGGGTTATGAGCATACAAGTGTTGGCGGTTTGAATCTCCCGCTGGAGGTACAGGGTGCTGTTCCTTGAACCATCCAGGGGGTTTCTGAACACGATCCTCTCGATTAGCCTCATAGTTTCCTGTAGTTGACGAGTTCGTTTCTTGCTGGAATACTTCGGCTGCTTGATCATCGGGTCGAGTTCCATCGTCCTGAGACGAGATTTCTTGTGGGTTCTGTTGCTGGGGATCAGATCCAGCTTGTTCGCCACTGACTTGGCCCATGTTGAGAGTCAGAAGTGAAGGTAAGTCTCCGTGCTTAATATTGGGTGTCGACGACAAGTACGGATAAGAGTAGAAAGTTAAAGAACTTTTTAATGTTCCATCAACGAACTTCTGGCATGTGAAGGTGTACTTCTTGGGGTGTTGGTGTTATATCAATATGCTGGAAGATTAATTCTGGCGAACAAAGATACGTTGGCTCTGAGGAAGTGTCATCCATACTTCTTAATGTTTGCTTGGACCTCGTTTTTCTTTGTCAACAAATTGTTGAAAAGCCTCCTGCAAGTTTCTTTGTTAGTAGGCAATGACCCCCCTGGCCATATCCTTGTCAGTCTAAGTCAATTAAGACCGGTTTCTTTGTTCGATAGAGAAATCAAGCAAAGGGTAATGTATCTGTGTTATTCATTCACTGGCTTTCGAGCAAATGGACAAAGAAATGATACATAGTAAAAGCAAGATATGTAGCCATACGTTAGTTTGGTAAGAAATTGTTTGTTTGCTCAGACAAAGACTACCGTATTTGAGTCACCTTGCTCTGGCATGAAGACCCATATCTTTGAATAGCAGATATTGCCAGCTTAATCGGATAGTGTGGGTGCATTTTGTCTTGTTTCTGAAATCCGGGGATACAATACAGTTGAAGCTTCAAATTAATAATTACTAGATAGTTACTCTATTCTCTTATCAAAAAGCATTCCACGCCGGTGTTCTTGAGACCCTTTCTTCCAATCGTTCTCCAGCATGAGCACTATTTTCTACATGAACAGAAAATTCAGTAGTCAACTTGATGCCTCTCTCGTTTTCCAGCATCTCAATATCAGCCTCTGACTCAGCGTTCGATGCTTTCCTCTTTCCTTTAGCATCTCTGGGCATGCCGTGTATTGAGATACGAGGATTCGATGTCACCAAGTTCCTATGCCACAGGTCGTCTTGTGGCTCCCAAGCGCTACTTCGGGAAAGTTTTCTCATATTGTAATTGTTGTAGTTTCTTGGGTCATTGCTCGGCTGGGTTAAAGGCTCAAAAGCAAGGAGACAGCCGCACCAGAGTCCGGTGTGGACTTCAATAGGGAACCAAGGCGCTGTACGGACCATTCTGTAGGTTCTGTAGACGTGTTAGCATCGCTCTTGGAGTCCGCATGGATGAAAGAACTGACGTATCGACGCTCAAGTCAGTGGTCAGTAGAATCCCTATGCGAACGAAAGTCGAAACGATGGCAAATACGCCAACGATAAGAATAAGTGTCCGCTTGATAGTCTTTGCGCGAGTTCTCGCTGTTGTTGATGATGCCCATATTGCGAGGAACAATATGATAACATTGACGATAGAGGCCGAGATGGAATGCGCCTGTCTCATGCGACCCAAAGTATAATTGGAGACACATTGTCTGTCTGGATTCGCAGCGTTGAAGACATCACTATTCAAGTATTAGTATTAATACTATCATTCATCGTACAGACACAGGAGACTTACGATGGGGGACTGCATGAGAACACCAGGAACAAAAGTGAAGTCGCAGCGACAATCACAGTTGCCAAAGAGACCCCATAGATACAAGTCATAAAAGACCCTGTCGATGATACTCGTCAGTACCTAAGTAATAATATTGGGTGGTGAGCTTCCTTACTGTCTCTGTAGATGCGAGGAAGGCAAAACAGAATGGAAAGCCTAACAAAACAACCCGATGATATGAATAGCATCTTGTCGACAGGCATCAACTAGACACAAAAAGTCAGCGATTTGACGTGAACGACTGCCATACTAGAGCACCTACTGAGAAGAGCTCAGCCAGCGATTCTCTGGATAAGCTGTCCATGTGAGTTCCTACGCCCTTCGTCACGAGAACAACCTCTATGCAAGATAATGCAGTGATTAGACACTTGAGGCCAGTTTAGTTAGTCAAGGTTCTGCAGTTTAAGGTGTAGACTGGAGCATTGCCAACTCACCCAAGCAATAGTAGCAAGTACATCATCTCGCCCAAGGCCTCTGGTCATGATAGCTCGTACATACAACCGCACCAGCATAAACACACTCGTGATGACTACGAGTGCAACGTTGAGGTTCAAAATAACTTGGCCGGTAAAGTTTTCAGGGTCGTAGTTCATGCCATTATCTCTCTTCGCAAAAGTGACCTGCAGAGGAAGCGTCCACGACACCATCCTCTGTCTTCGAGTGTCGTCTCTCGACTCTCTTTCTCTACTCTATCGATTCAGTCGCAGTCGTCGTGATGGTAATAGTAGTAGTGATGGATATAAGTCGGGGCTTCTCGTCGTCGTACTCGGAAGAACGACCTCTCCCGAGCTTACGGTTGATGATATCCGATATCCGTGCAAACGCGCAAGACATTGGTGATGGGTCTAATAGTTAAGGTGTTTCTGACATAGGAGATTATTAGGGTATTCGCAAAAGCGACTCGACAGAGATAAGAAGCGAGGATGTCGTAGTAGGGGGCTTGACTCGTTCTTTAGGGGAGATGGTAAGCCATGGCGTAGACTTCTAGACGAATCTGGTCATTCTTGTAGCGGCAAAAATTACAGTATACAATGCCGCTTTGTATTTGATCGAGATATTTGCCAAGAACAGATCTAAGTTTATAGCCAGGCGTGTTGGTGGAAGCACTGAAAGCCTCATCTGGCCGGACCTGGCTAAGCGTGGTTGATCTATACTAATACTCTGGCTGAATAGATGGCAGGCTTAGTGTTTACTGATTGGACATGTTGGTTGCCTTGTCAAATGAATGCCTTCTCCGGTATAATGCAGCATGCTTAGACCCCAACGTAGGAACAAAGAACTTGATGAGGCTAGACAGGAAAGAGTCAGGACTCTCTCTCTCTCTTCCTCCAAAAGTCTAACCAGATGGAAAAGAATCAAAGTGAGATTGGATCTTGCCTCTGCTCTCGTTTGCTCATCAGTTTCGTACGTCGAGACAAAGCAGAAATTCGCCTCATGAAGGCTCAAGTCGGCTTTGAGAATAGCAATGATCTTTCACATTGCCATCCGACACCCTCTCGTGAATGGTCCAAGACTAACAAGACCAGATCCGGGCGATCTACAGTAGTCTTTGTTATGCATTTCCTTCCCGTTCCTGGTTGAGGCGCTAAGCTAGCGGCGGAGAAATGCTGTCGTGCCTTGCATTGGATGACAGGTCTCGAAGCTTGGCCCCTCACATTCCATTCAATGAGAACCGCCCGTTGAAGAACTATCTTGGCGTGACAAATTGGATTCTAGCAGCGGTATCCTGACTGTGATTCGCTGTAGTCTTGTGTGTTAAGGTTTGGTGGCAGATCCATCGACATTGTCTGGAGGATGTTATCACATGATAGCATTAGAAATAGGTTGGGCAGACCGGAAACATAAGGGCTCGTAGTAAAAGCACGAACTTATTCGGAATTTGTATAAACTCGTTCGATTGTGCCCCAGGCCTTCAGCGTACCTTCTGAGAGCCCATCACTAGTACGGTGCCTAGGATGTAGCCTTAGACACAGATCGAGCAAGACATGGCTTAGTTGATAGATTCATATTAATCTAGAACTGGGGTAGCTGTCGGTTAGGACGTGCCATGCGTAAAGAATTTGACAATGCCGCCCCAATTAGTATTGACCCAAGTCCAAAAGCTCTATAACCGACATGGGGTTCCCGTTGAGAGGCCCCAGCAGATACGCATGGCATACCGATACACAGCATCCGAGACACCACGTGCTGTACCCCCCCCTCGTAGTAAAGGAACGAATAGCTTCCCAGGTATAATATATAACAGCGAGTAAGCCAGCCAGCAGCACTCCCTGCGACTACACACTCTCTCCCTTCAGATAAAGAAAATGCAGACCTCCGCACCGATGCTTTGAATCAACTATATCTCATTACCACAGTTCTCCATCAGGTACCATATCCTTGGGTGCTTGACCCCTCTGTTCTGCCCGGTAACTATTTCTCGATGCTCGAACAGCTGAAAGGTTCAATGGTAAGGGTGGTCCCTTACGAGGAGCCCCTGGCTCTCGAGGCTCTCGAGGGCTTGGTGGTTTCGGTGCAGGCTTGGGACGCGCAGGAAGACCCATAGAGCCCTCAGGCAGCTCAGGCGGTCCCGAGTTTCGTTGGTGTTTTGGGGTAGTCGGCGAGACTTGCTTGCGAATATCAGGATCATATAAGTGGTGAACGGGATGGCCACTGGGAGTAGGAGATTGCACAGGATCAGGTCGGTTCTGGCGTTTGAGACCTTTTGGGGACGTTGGACCCCACGCCTCAGCAAATGCGTTTCCGGGATGGATGATGGTCAAAAGAGCCGCGGCCAAGAAGGGTAACACTCCTCCAATGACCATAAACGCAGCTTGGTTTTGAAATACGTCTCCTGAAACGCCATCTGCGAACTCGACAAGCCGGTAGAAGGAATAAACGATCAAGAGAGCAGATGCCATCTCCATTGCTAGGTGCGTGTTAGTCAGGCACATCAACGGTGACTAGGTCTCCTTACCCATAAGGAATTTCTTGAACTGCGAGGACGAGTAAATCTGCGAATGTCGGGCATCGAGAGTGCCTCGCCGGGTACTCAAGCTGAGTGTGAACCAAAAGTGCAGGCCGGTGCATGCTATCAATGATAAAGCCTGTATCGCTAAGCCTGTGGCAGTGATCGCTGCTCCTTGCTTTCGCTGGTTGAACCTTAGCACATGAACACCATTGACGATCATAATTGGAATAACATACACTGAAACCGTTCGTCTCGTAGGCTGTAAAGATGATACCAACAAGCTCGAATATGATGGTGACTGCTGCGAGTCCCCAGAAAATCAGGCCAGCTACTAGCGGTCTGAATGGACAGATTGGTTTTCCATAGATGCCGAGGATGTGCGGAAGGACGATGAAGATGGCAACACTCATCAGGGACGGGCCCAGAACCGTGCCAAACAAAGCGAGAAAGAAGTGTCCCTGATCGTCCTGCTTCGAATGCAGCAGGATTCGGCCAATGAATCCCAACACTTCGAGGAAGAGCCCGGCTGTGAGTGCGAGAGAGAAGAGGTAGGTCTTGGATCGAACTCCAAAGTATAGTGCAACGAGAGCGAGCAGGGCAAATACGGTAAGTAGCACGGCGTTGCCGCCTACACTCGGGCTATAAGTATAGAAGCCATCAGAGGCTGGACAGGTCGAGCCACAATCGCCTGCCATCGTCGAGTGTCGACCAACAAATATGGCTAGTTATTCATGACAGGCTGACGTCCGAGTCAGAAGCAAAAGACTCGGAGAATAAGACGGGATGGCTTGGCCCCCTACATATAGAAAAACCAGACTTCTACCGTCTGCCTGTTGGCCTGGGCGGAGCCCTGCAGGTGAGGCTCTGTACCCATGGGGCGCTGCAGAGAGGGGATAGCTGTTGGGAGGATCATGAATGCGGTGCAACATGAGAGACAGGCTAGACAAGGTCTTGACGGGTAAGACGGGTATTCAGCCTTTATCCGATATCTCTTGGTCAGTCCAATAGCAAGGACGAACAACTGCCGTAAGCTCGAACCATAGCAATCCGGTGAGCGAACGAAACCAATCAACTTAGTTATGATCGGCAGTCAAGGGTACAAACTTGCATAGCACCCAACCTGTACGTTAAAGTGCAGGACTCAAAAGGAAGGCCATGAAGCACCAGAGAAAGCACATGTGGCTGTTGGGCGTTACATCCTAGTAGTCCTAGACCAGGGATCATGATATTTGCAAAGTAGTTCTGCAAAGTAGCCAGACCGTGTGATCACTGGGCAATGCATCCTGGTACGTGGTCTTGGGCCAGGATGATGTTCGTATGTAAAGTGGTTTTTCAGCATGTGTGATGGGTTGACATGACTAGGACAGCTGCAGACAATTGCCTAGATGAATCAAAACATGACAAGGGCGAAGTAAAAGTGTAACTTATCCGGAGCCTGGCAAGGTTGCATATCCAGGATCATGGCAATCTCTGCCTGCAAGAGACAATCTCTTGTCGTTGCGCTGGCCGAGATGGGGGCTAAGCCTACCAATCATCAAGAGACTAGGCGGGGAAACGGCGGCAGCCCGCACGGCACAGACGCAGCGGGCGACCGGTGCAAGGCCATAAGAGCGGCCGGCCTGGACTGTGGTTGGTTGACGGGCGCGAGATGGGCCATGTCATGGTTTTGGGCGGCAAACGGCCCGCATCGTATCATTCCGCGAGCTGTTCTGACGCGAGCGGTGATCGGGGAATTGGCCTGTGCACTGACAATACCACAGGCATCCATCTCGAGATGAGATACATATACATATGTGACTGACTGACATCCATGAAATGAACATTCTGGATCGCGAATGGCATGATCTGAGATTTCGAGTTGGTAGTCTGCAAAACCGCGGAGAGATTCCGGATTTCAGGGCTTGTTAAATTGTGTGCGAAGCGCGGGCTCTGTGAACAATGCATGCCCTGGTTTCGAATCCCCGGCCATATCCTGATGCAACTTTGGCCAGCTCAGTGAAATCGCACTGAACAGAAGGACCCTGAATATGCAGTTGGTTCGAGATGCAGCACATTTCATGCCAAATTGTGGGTATCGAAACACCTCGGGGAATGTTTTGGGAGCGTCGATCGCGGGTCCTACTGCCCTGGCAGTGTCATTTTCGGCACGCATTGGGGTAATGAAGCTCACATCCACGTCGAACGAAGCCACTGATTTGTGATGCATTTTTGCTGAAATAATTGTGTTGGTGATCTTCTCTACTGGTGCAGTGGGGAATGCAACAGGCTCCAGGGCTTGAACAAGCAGGTGATGCTCGTGGAATTTCTCATCACCAACAAAATTCATGCAACTTCCGCATCGTGAAGCACCTTGAGCTTAGATGATTTGTTTCCTCTCTGCCGTCTGGTGCTGGGAATCTTCGAGTCGTCTCCACCAAACCAGTCTCATTGCAACGCGGCACAGCGAGATACATGGTCGCGTGAAGATTTGTCGACAGTCTCTACCCCTGCTTGAGGGACTTTTGACAGACTGCCAGATAGAACAGGCCTCTGCTGTAGGAACCGGGTTCAAGAACCACCACATCGGTGATCAGTAAATTCCAAGATCTGTCAAACGCCTAGATCGGCCACCCGGCGCTTAGAGCACCGATGTCCATACTAGCCACATAAGCTCGACGCCACAGTCAGAAGCAACAGCCACAATCACCCCTCCAGGTGCGGTGAGGCCTAGTCCATCGCGGGGCTTGGCTCAGGCTGAGTAGCTCTGGTGACGTACGACTGTCCTGGATCCCGCGCATCCGTCAACTTTAACTTATCGAAGGTTTGAGCGTCTTTAATACATACAATGCAATATTGACAGCTCTTTGGAGCCCTTTGAGAGGACACATTAACTCACAAGCTGCTAATTGAACGAAAGAGCCTCTTCTTGATCCTGTCTGGCAGATACAAAGCCATCTACGACCAACTCACACCACAACACCATTGGATTGTTAGGCCTAGACAAGTCTCAGTTCTATCCAACGGTCGTGTCGCACAGCGGATATCTCATCGTTCGTCGACACTTCCTCTTCGCCCATCATGTCTATCCGAATAGCTCTCAACAACCAACCGGAGTTCTACACCAACCTCGATTTCATCTCAGGTCGAGTCATTCTTGGCATTAATCGCAATGAGCAGATCGGCAGCATTGTCGTCAAGCTCGAGGGAGAGTCCGGGACCGCCTTGCAAGCTCCCAACGCTTTTGACCCACAGTCCATGAACAGACTCCAAGCTGGCCCCCAACGACCTCCTGGCAGCATGGCAATAGAGAACCACAAGATTCTATACAAGCTGCAACAGGTCTTCCCTGACGATTACTATGCCAGCTCTTCGAATCCATACGGCGCATACCCACTCCAGGCAGGCGAGCACGAGTTTCCCTTCAACTTTAAGCTTCCCATCAACAATGCCTGCAGCGACCCAATGGCCATGTCCAAAATCGGTGGTATGTCTAACGTGGGAGGTTTTGGAGGCGGAGGGATATTTGGTATTGGTGGTGTAAGGGTCATGGACGGCAGCAAGCAACTATATCTTCGCCATGTAACCCGCACGTTACCTCCCTCATTGACAGGTTATCCTGGAGAAGCAGAGATCCGCTACTACATCAAAGTGACCATACAACGACCGGGACTACTCAAGGAAAACTGGAGGTATAATATGGGTTTGAAATTCTTACCTATTGAGCCCCCTCGGCCACAACCAATGTCTCAAGAGGCCTTTGCTCGTCGCCCATTTACATTTCGACCGCAATCTCCCCAGCCAGAGAAGAAACGCTCTTCTCTATTCAACTTTGGAAGCAGTTCTGAGTCCAAGACTGCATCTAATTCAGAACGCTCTGCAGATACCGCTCCTGCTCCTGCTATCGAGATATCAGCTCGCCTACCCCACCCCAGCATCTTGACTTGCAATAAGCCGATTCCCCTACGACTTATCGCTAAGAAGCTCAACAACAATCCAGAACAAGTTTACTTGGTCTCATTCCAGATGGAGCTTATTGGGCGCACTGATGTTCGAGCACTTGAGCTCCACAACCAAAAGATCAACCGATGGGTTGTTGTTTCGAACCCCACTATCAACATCCCGTTGACCACAGGTCCCGACGATGAGGTTGGCAAGGAATTGGTAATCCCAGATCATGTATGGAAAAGCATGCCCCTGCCCAATACTGTGGCGCCATCATTCGCCACATGCAATCTTTCGAGGAAGTATGAGCTTGAAATCAAGCTGGGAGTGGCATGGGGTCAGCCCAAGAAGGGGCTTACTTCTAAAAGCCCACCAGTCATTCTTCTACCTTTGCACTTTGCACAAATAGAGGTCTATTCCGGTATTACACCTCCAGCTGAACTTGTTGAAGCCGCAAGGTCGACGCGACCTGGACGTGCAACCTTCACAAACAACACCCCTCCACGGTTGCCACCCAGGCAGAATTCAGTCAATGTGTCACCGCAACAACAGCAACCGCAACGACGGCCTTCTCAGACTGTCAGCCAAGCTCCTCCTCAACCCGCTCATGATCCTCTGTACCCCCCGCAATTGGCCCCAGGGCAAGAAGCACCTCCGTACGATGATGCTCCTCCTAGCTATGACGAGGCCGTTGCTGAGAACCTGGCCGGTCCCTTCGATGGGATGCAGTCCCGACCGGCTTACAGTGGTGTAACCAACGAGAATGCGCCTAGCCAGTTACCTCCTGAGAAGAGCTGAACTAGTGAAAAGTCCGGCTTGCTCCAGACGAACGTTTAATGTGCCGACGATGATAACGACACAGGGTCTTGATTGGCGTTGATATGAATGGGATTGGCGGGAAGTCTGCAGTTAGATACCTTGTTCGTTTATACCCAAACCGATACGCGTGTTATTTCTAGCTGGGACATACTTGTGATGGGGCCTGGCTTAATAGACTAATTACAATAACGTTCTGCGAAATATTCGCAACACGCAAATCTCATCGCAGAACCAGACTCCGACGGAATGAGCCTTTAAAATTACCTAGGTTAGGTTAGTAGGTATATTGGGATAGAGTGCTCAGCTTCAATTAGATGCATAGGTTCGTTCATACACAGTCAATGGATTTAATCTTGACTCGTGAACTGACGCCACTGTACATAAGAGCACATTTGCCTAATGATATATGTATGGGCTCTGGAGCGCTTATAATTCTGCAAACGTAATTCCTGCGATCATCCGTTGCTCGGATTTGAAGATGGCTACATGATACATGTACTCATCATAGGTACTAGGGTAGGGGGAGCTTTTAATGCAACATGTCACTTTTGTATAGACCAGTTACCTTATTCGTCCAAGGTTACGACTATTTGTCAATTATCCCTATATCCTGAGAGGCTTCTGCCGGTAACATTCCTTCGTCCCTTCTCACGCGACACTATCAAATCCACTATCGAAATCGCATGAAGACAAACGGTGACGTCACCCACTAATCGCTCATGTGTCCCACGTTGCGACCCTTGAAGTCCATATACATACTCACGCAACTCCATCGCATTTTTCACTCATGCAAAACAGAGATCCATGAACAGATCGACAATATGGCGCAAAGCGCCTGCTTTGAGTCTGATCAAATACCCATACCGCAAACAACCCTTTTTACTCCAATGTCGAGGCTTCACTCATAGTCACTGTTTTGGCCGTGAACATGACCCGAGAATAAAAGCCCTGGGAAGGGAGATATCTGACGATTATGCTATAATACGCGAGAAATATGGTAAGTTTTATATCGACTCGTTCTGGAACTTCCCTAACAGCCAGCCAGAGACTCCAAAATACCCTATTGTCTTAGCTCATGGCCTATTTGGCTTCGCTGAACTACGCCTCTCTCCCTACTTCCCAGCAGTAGAATACTGGCATGGAATTCGCGATGCCCTCACCGCGCAAGGCGCATCCGTCATAACTCCCACTGTTCCTCCATCTTCTTCCATTGCCGATCGCGCCGCTGCTCTTCGCTCTGCTCTTGAAGCACACGCTCCAGCCCCTGAGGCTTTCACCATCGTGGCACACAGCATGGGCGGTCTTGACGCTCGGTATATGCTTTCCCACCTGGAACCGCTTCCCGTCCGTGTTGCGGCACTCGTCACAGTTGCTACTCCACACCGAGGGAGCGCCTTTGCAGACTATCTTCTTGACGAAGAGGTCTCGCCGCTGCACCGATACTTGCCCCGCTTGTATCAGACCTTTGAGAGGGCTGGTCTTGGCACAGCGGCTTTCTCGCAGCTGACCAGACGGTACATGGCCGAAGAATTCAATCCGAGCACACCGGACCGGGCAGACGTACGGTATTTTTCGTACGGCGCGGCTGTGGAGCGGCCGGCGCTGT
This sequence comes from Fusarium flagelliforme, assembly GCF_020744385.1. NCBI lineage: Eukaryota > Fungi > Ascomycota > Sordariomycetes > Hypocreales > Nectriaceae > Fusarium > Fusarium flagelliforme. Next base: position 3,945,788 of record NW_025763504.1, on the reverse strand, counting down.
TGAGCCCATTCCGGCACCCACACGCCGTTATGACCCAGGCAGAGGGACCCAATGACGGACTTGTGAGTGTGGAGAGCAGTCACTGGGGTACATATAAAGGCACATTGGTCGGGGTAAGTCACTTGGATCTTATCAATTGGTCCAATCGAGTCGGGTGGACGGTAAGAGAGTGGATGGGCATCAAAAAGAATTTCAATGCGATTGCCTTTTACCTTGACATAGCAGATATGTTAGCCAAAGAGGGATTTTGATAGGCGCGTTCCAACTATCTGCCTGACCTTTTGTATCACTAGCATTAGACTACTAGATATGTAAGATATATGTATGAAGGGTCAAATAAGTCAAATGGTTATACACAGTTGCTTCGGTCACACGCGGTTTAGACGATCCAGGGTCATGTAAAAAGATTCATTATTGTTTGCATCAAACAGGTAGGTATCAGTAGCATTAGAATATAGAACACAGCCACCTGGCTGCGAACACTCGACGAGAACCCGTCCTCCAGCACATTTGTCCCACGAGATCCGGTGGTATGTAGGTATGTACAATGAAATGCGAGCCGAGACTGCTAACCGTGAAAGATTCGACAGGATCCGACAAGCGAGGAATTGATGAGGGACGTAACCGAAGTTGAACTGGAACACGGGGTCACTGTCGGTCACCCGAAGTGTCGCAGAAGGCACCTTAGAGTAACACCACGTCTACCTGAGGCAAATAGTCCAAAGACGCTCATGACTATGCCTCAGGTCACCCTCCACTCTCCTTGACCTCAGTCTTCTCCGAGTATTCGGCTTAGACGGCGGAAGCCTTGTTGGCCTTGCGAGCAATAGCCTTCTTGTAGAGGAAGAGGCCAAGAAGACCAAAGGCAACTATTGACAATATTAGCATAAGTCGTCGCAGAAACTAAAGGCAGGGGTTGACATACCAACACCAACAATACAGAAGACAACAATAACACCAGGCTCACGAGCAGCCCAGTTCTGGCGCTTGGCGAGGTGAGCGACAGAGTCGCGGGTCATGAGAGACTTGATAGCGGCCATTGTGTTGAGAGCGGAGAGTTTGCTAAAAAAAAAAAAAAAAACAATGTGTTAGCAAACAGTTGAGCATCTTTCGCGCTATGATAAGATTGAAAAATCGCGCTCATTCAGTTATCTCGTCCGCCGCGCCCATTGAGTGCTGATGTCGCAATAAAACTCATGAACACGATCATGTCGTTCAATTGAGCCGTTTGGAAGCGAATCGATGAAACGGATTTGTCCCGAGAAGGCCTGGTTTGGCGGTAGCCTTGGCGAACTCCATTGAGGGTCTGCCGGGCGCTGGTGCCGGCAGTTGTGCTAGGATTGCGACGATGTGCGCGACAGGAGCCGATTTGAGAGACGACAGTGATTGATGAAGAATCGTTGTGATTGTCGCAACACACAATGGGCTCTGAGGCGGACGAGACGAGCGGCAAGAGCAGCGGAACAGTATGAGGACGGCTTACCTTTACGAGCTTGAAGGGTGATGAAGAAACAACGAGTGAAACTGGTCGCGAAGGCGGGCTTTGCTGTGGTTTTGTTGATCAGCCATCCGACCCCAAGAATCACCCAAGAGCGCGAAAAGTGGGGAAAGTATCGTCACAACCCGATGACAAACAGTCCTAGGCCAAACGAGGTCTGGGATTCTCAGTGTAAAATGGGTCCTTAAGCCCAGCAACAGTCACTAAGAAGAGGCCAGGGCGAGCAAGCCAGGGTCTCTTTTAGTGGTTGCTTGGGTCTTTGGAGGGGTGAGCATGGGCAGGCATGGGTATGGGCTGGGCATATCCGGGCATCATGGAAAGCGAGAGACTGAGAAGCGAGGGTGGTGCGATATAGAGGCTGGGCCAAACGCTAGGTAAGGCCTATCTTGCGGTGTTTTTCTGGGCACTGTACATCCAAGAAAAAAAAAAACATGACTCCCGAATGCCCCGGGGGATGTGGATTTCTAGAGTGATGATGATGTCCCAGTTCGTGGGCCGAGGGAGAAAAAGACTGGACAGGCCTGGGATGCAAAGTGGAACTCACGAGAACAAAACAAAGACACAGCAATTGTCACTGCTGACAGGGGTTGTTGTTTGATTGGAATTTGGAGGTTATGTACTTTGTCTGAGACTGAGAGGTCGTAGGAAGGGAGCTTAGGAACGAGGAAAACTGTAAGTAGGCTAAAATTGATGAGTGATGAAGGTGGTGAAGAGGGGAGATAGGCCTGGGCAAGTATCTTTAATAAAACAGTTGAGACAACCCAATTGAGTGCGTGAGGAAAGCTTCGTTTACATTGGGAAAGAGGTACCTAAGAAAGTACTGGACGGCATTATGACGAGTGCAGGCAGGTACTGTACCTTACCGTGGAAGGTAACGAGAGTCTAGATCAGCAACTTATATCCATATTCGACTTGATAATGTAGAACGAGGGATATTCTAGGCTGATTCATGAATCTCACTTTGTGCTGTATGAGAGATATTGAACGGAATAATCGCTCACCAAAAATGCATTCATCTTGAGAACCTAGGTACTCAGTATGCCACAGACATCACGATACTCAAATTCAAAGTAGCTTAGATGTCACTAAATTACAAAAACTCGAGGTCCATACCACCTACTTTTGTTACGTCTTGGCCGATTCCACTCTTTACGAACGGGCCGCTTATACATGAGCATCACCTTAGCTTCAGTGCAAGGTACCAGCGGAGATACACGAAAAATACCTACGTCTCTGTACAAGAGCCAGTATCATGCTGTGGAAAAAAGTTGTACGAAAACTTAGAAGGCTCCTACATGCTGGGTCTTGCTTGATCCATGCGTTCTATAACTCGGAACACGGCAACTGGAGAGCGGTGCGGTGAGATTGTCCATGTGGAGGGAGCTTCAAAGCTCTATGCCACTTCCATCCATGGTCCCGCCGGCAGCATGCAGCAGGACAAAGCTCATGATGATGTAGAGAATTACAGTGCATTCACGCACGGTACATGCGGCTTCACGTCTCATCAGGTTTGCTCGCCCTCGCGACAAGATGAGCTGCGCGAATTTCCCTTGTCCGTACCCTTATTAGGTCCGGCTACAACGGAGTTGATACGGCGGGTATCCTCTTGTTTGGTAGGATAACGGACACAAATCACAATGCAAGAGAGAGATTATCCAACGGGTCCGAAATGAAGACGTCTCCATCGTCTTACAATTCTGTTGTTATCCAGCCGGTCGTCTACTCTCTTTCGTTAACTTCTACTATTGTTTATGCCGTGGCTTCATTCTCAACCTTTCTTTAATTACATTCGTGATGGGAGATGAGATGAGTCCTTGGATTTGGATCAACCTGACCTGGATCAGCCTTGGTGTCTCGGCAGCCCTCGAAACGCCAATCAGATAGCTGCCGCAAAAGCTTAGGTGCAGGTGCATGACCATTATCTGCATGCGTATATTGCCATCAACTTCAATATCACCAAACTTGATAAGAATCAACTTCTGGTGATTCTCTGAGCAATGGTTCTATTGATACAATATCAAATCTGATGAACGGATAGTCACTTCGGGGAAGAAGATCCCGTGCTGTACAATAATGTACAACTTTCAACCTCTTATTCCAATTCGTTGTTAGGTTCCATCCGAAGAGAAGATCTCAGCAGCCGGTCTCCACATGTTTTCCCCGATCTCCACAGTTACATACGACACTGTGCAGGCTTGACCTGACATTGCAAGGATCAGACAGAATCAAGCCTTCACGACCCAGGTCGATGCTAGGAAGAAGCCTGCATCCCTTGTTTCCGATGTTATTACCTCCAAGTCCCGAAGGATTTACAAGAAAACCAATGCTAGAAGCCACAATTAACTTCTATTGTCATGATAGATTACTACGGTAAAATAGGTGGTCTTTGTACTATCTCCTCATACAATAACGATCACAACTACTCATCGCCTGACATAAATCTCAGTACCTAACATGAGAAAGTCATGGAGGTCAGGGCTAAGGACCATGAATGCACGAGGACGAACTTCCCGGCTTGGTACGGGGAGTGGAGAGGCAATAGTATCCTATGAGAAGCCATATTCTATGCATTGACGCATCTGCAAGGCTTGAAGTCTTCTTCCCCATGAGCATCAGCTTCTTATCCCATGTTTCCTGATCCTATATCTCGCAGGGTAGCCGCCCTGCTAAACGGGCAATCACTTAGGAGCGGAAGCCTGATGCCGTCCATCCTGAAAATTCTACCTGGAAGGACCGGAAGACGAGGGATAAAACGGCGACAGTTTAAGGACAGTTGCCGACTTCTCGCCGGATCGCCTCGCTATCGCCGGGGGTTAGTTAATAGGTAGCTATCCCAACACGGCGACCGCCCGCTATGAGGTCATTGACAATTACTGTACAGACTCTAGTGAGGCTCCCGCGGCTAGCCTCCTAGGCTCTAGGTCAAGCCTTGTCCAGAAAGAATGGCGCTTGTGGTGCAATTCGTTCTGCCTAGCAACGACAGCCTCTCAGAGGTTATCTGAAAGCGAAAACCCGTGAGTTGTACTAACCTTCAAGTTGTCTGCTTATCAACATGTAATCTTTACGCAGATCATGCATTCCTTTTAGCGGTCTGGTTCGACCTTGGCTCCCGGCTGCCGGAGAAGTACACCTCTATGGTCTGAGAAGATGTTCTCTGGGAAGCCACAGCGACGTGACCATGATCTATGAGAGCCTTGCAGAAGCTACTCAGGCTACAGTAGGCTGAGAATACAAACCATGATTAACTCTGAAAAATATCACAGAATATGGGGTACGTAATTAGTGGCACAAGCTATCGCTGATGAACCTCAGGATGCGACTTCATTCAAGACCCTCAAAGAAGGCTCCACGACGAAGGGTCTCTGTGACAGACCATCTCCCGGAGGCGGTCTACTTTTGGTGTAGGGTCGGCAGCTGTTACCGAACGTGCATGAGGACCACCGTGTTGTGCCCGTGTTGGTCTGCTTGACAGCTTGGATCATGAATCCCAAGTGTTCCCGCCAATATAGACTCTTCTGTAAGTGATGTTCTTCGAAACATGCGGTGGGGGAATTTATAGTCAACACACACATCACATTTGATAACTTGAAGTAGCTTTTAATATGACTATGAAGCTTACTTGGGTCGCTTATCCAGATATGAGCAGTGCCATGAAAGTCATGGGTATATTCTACATCACTCACATATTTTTGTCTTCAATCAATGACATCGAATACCCTACCCAGCAATGCAGATGGCCGTCAAAAATCACTTCATGATACTGACCAGAGCTCTGGGGAATAAGCCCATTCCCTACTGAGGTTCTACAAACAGCCTGTCGATTAGTGCCCCACGATCAAATACCCGAGCACCAATGCACGGTTCCTCGCCAAACCGTTGGCGTCCTCGGTCCTCAAGATCTGAATCATATTGCACTTTCTCGGTTCCAGCTTGGCGTTATCGTTGTATTGGTAGTACTTGACTGTTTTCCGGGGTAAATAAATAAGTAAATGAAACCAAGCCTGTCCTTCAACATTTTGATCATTGAGTCACTGTAGCGAGAGTCGGTTATTCTTATGGGTCCAGCTGCGGATAATAATGGCTGCGACAACTAAGCAGCTGACCACAATGGATCTCAGAACGTACAAGATATCGATTACTTGGCTTGATGAGGGCATGATGCAAACTGGGCATCTCTGGATCAAACAACATTGACGAAATAAGACCCCATTTTCTGGTCTATATCGAATCGAATTTCTGTCAAGAGCTTCATCTGACTCTTTCTAAGCTCCAGAGCCCGGATGCGCTTTCCCAAACGTCATTGTCGGACAGCTTTCACGACAGTCTAATCCATCCACTTTTGTGCTTTCCTGCCGCTCACTTACGGCTGAGGCCTGGAGATACGACCAGATATCATTCATTGATCGAACTAACGAGGTCAAATCAGACTTCATAGACACACAAGCCATGGCGCCCTCATGGTTGAGTGATATTCGTCGCATCAATCGAAACAACTTCGCAACTCTCCGTGCAGCACCATGGGCTGAAATTTCTGGGTCACTGGGTGATTTAGGCACTTTGCTGCCGCTCATGATTGCTCTCGCAGCACAGGGATCTATCGATCTAGGAAGCACACTTGTCTTTACTGGCATATTCAATATCTTGACCGGTGCATTCTATGGTATTCCTCTGCCTGTTCAGCCAATGAAGGTCAGTGAGAGTTCACGGCAGTACTCATGTTTCCCTGACCGACGAGTTTCTCTATCGGTATTGTACTATTGAAACTGACATGAACACTCATTATAGGCTATTGCATCAGCAGCCATTCAGAACAACTCTTCCATGGCCGTTGTCACAGCTGCTGGCCAGTGGGTTGGCGCTGCTGTACTCGTCATGAGTGTCACAGGCCTCTTAAGATGGGTCGTTCGAATTGTGCCTCTTCCAGTAGTAAAGGGCATTCAACTGGGAGCTGGTCTATCGTTGATTCTTGGGGCAGGCTCGTCACTGCTTCAACCTCTATACTGGGCCCATCCAGTTCTTGACAACCGCATATGGGCATTGTTGGCTTTCTTAGTCCTCATCGGCACACAAAAACTACCACGGTTTCCATATGCCTTGCACTTCTTTGTTCTCGCTCTGGTGCTGGCTTTTGTAAAAGTCACCAATTCTCATGAGAGCCTTCCGTGGTTCTATGTTTGGCGTCCTCGTTTCACCATGCCTCGCTGGATTGGGCACAGTGACTCGCCTGCTCTATGGATGGCTATCGGGCAGTTGCCTCTTACAACACTCAACTCTATCATAGCTGTCACTGCACTATCGCATGATCTCCTGCCTGAGCTGCCTACTCCCTCGGTAACGTCTGTTGGGATCAGTGTAGCTTTGATGAACCTGACGGGCACTTGGTTTGGAGGTATGCCTGTATGCCACGGCGCTGGCGGCTTGGCTGCACAGTATCGCTTCGGGGCCCGTAGCGGCTCCAGCGTCATCGTATTGGGCCTGTTCAAGCTATTCTTAGGTCTTGTCTTGGGCGAAACTCTCATGGATCTCCTGATGCACTACCCGAAGAGTATACTTGGTATCATGGTCATAGCAGCTGGTCTTGAGCTTGCCAAGGTGGGCAAGAGTCTCAATCAGGGCGCTTCCGACTTGTGGCATACAGCTTCTGGACAAGGACCCCGTCGCCAACGCGATCTTTCAGAAGATGAGCGCATGGAGAGGTGGACGGTTATGCTCATGACAACTGCCGGTATTCTCGCCTTCAGGAACGATGCTGTAGGTTTCTTTGCAGGTATGCTTTGCCACGGAGCATACCGTCTCTCAGACCGACTGTCGAGGAGGTATTCACATGGCGTCTCCTCAGCCGAACGTGAGGCTCTGCTTCGATGAGCTTCCACCATTGTCAGCGTTCTTGATGAGTTATGTTTATATGCATTGTTGGCGACGTCTTGTATTTGCTTGCAACGGTTAGCAACCTGGGGCGCATCTTGCATGCACGCAGAATCGCATGCAGGAATGCATTGCGCGCATATAACTTTTTTTGAAGCCTGTTCCACAACGTTGGTTTTAGTGATTTTTGTATTCCACTCCAAGGCACAATCCTCTGCGGGTCTCTGGGCAAACGACAGCCAAAGGGAGTGCGCAAAATTACTACAATGCCCGATATGCTCAGATGATCAGTTATAGGGCTGCAGTATGGACCGTAGAACATATTCATGAGCTTCACATGTTCCTCACCGAAGTTGTGACTCACTTACATATTTAGCGGGGCTAGAGTTAGAACTCATTTTTCGGTCTTGGAATATCCATAATTGACCAACAAGAATGAGTGATTTTGTGAGTATCTTCGGATTGGTAGGGACATAACTATATTCAGTGTTGAGTTTATTCTATAACAATGGTGATTGACTCTATATGTCATAGGACCCAAAGTATATTCTATGTCTCCAATGATTTGTTTGCGACACTGCAATGCATGTCTCAGCAGTGGAAGATTGATTCCTGAACAACAAGGAATAAACAAAGACAAACGGCTGACAGCGCGCGGGGAAAGCGCGACCTGGAGTTCATAGTACCACCTCTAAGTCGGTCCCACGGCTTTCTGCTTACCTGTAACTTTTCTCTCAAAGTTAACTGTAGCCTGATCTATGTAACTTACATCCACGATTCAATCCAACTTAACAACGATTTTCTGTTACCGGGTAAGTGATTCTATTGAAGAAAAAAAAAGATCATCCATCTCTGTTTCGGTTGATCGATCCTTCCCTATCGCCCAAAGAGTACTAGCGGCGCGAACCATCGACGGCCAATTTAGCACGCAAGTGAGAGGAGACACGGCGCCTTTGACCAATCAAAGCGCGCAGCCTTCCCCCCTCTGACCCTCTTGGACATCGCGGCTTTGTTTGAGGACCCAGGCGAAAGCCTCGTCCGTCTTGAACCTTTTATTTTCCCCGTCTTTACTGCCAACGGCGATCCCTTCAAATACACAACTGGCCCCGGCGCGCCTTCCGCCGAGACCCCTCGTCGTTTGTGCTAACCCCTCGTCAGGTGAGGGCGAGTGACGAAGGAGCTGGTCGCACGAACAGCGATGACTTCGTCAATTGCTGGCCGCAATGGCCTGCCCGATGGCCTGGGAACCGACCGGGAGCCCCAGGTCGTCGCAAACAGAACCGCGACTGCCACAGCCACAGCAAAAGCAACAGCATCTCCCCCAGCTGCGACACCATCGAGTGCGACTGCGACATCGATATCGACAGCGGCGTCAACTGCGACTGCGACGGCGACTCAAACACCAAACGCGATTCCAAAATCGCCAGTGAACAACGATGATAAGCGCGACCAAAAAGTTACTGACCCTGCCCCGGTCTCGGTTTCGGCCCCGGCCCCAGCGCCCTCTTCAGCTACGGATTCGATCTCAGATTCAGTTCCAAAGCCAGATTCAAATTCAAATTCAAATTCAAACCTAGCTACCGTTGATGTTACTTCATCGACTGCACCTGCAGATTCGGCAGAGTCAATACCAACATCAGCTACAGTTCCTGTTACTGCGGCACTAGAAAAGGCAACAACAACCACTCCAACGATACCTTCCAATCCGTCGCAGGAGGCAACCTCGACTGCCCCCATGCCAGAATCTGCAAACTCTCATCCAGATTTAACCTCTTCAGTTTCTCCGACAAAGGTATCGGGCCCTCAACCTCCGCCATCAACGCCGCCGCCGTCTCACACCATCTCAAGTGGTGGTTCGCCAGGCACTGATACTAAGGCATCGGTACAGCAACAGCAATCTGAGGCGCCGTTAAGCAACCAGGCCTCGACTTCCGCAAATGCTGAAGCTGGTGATCACCCGATGCCTGATGTCTCTGCCGCAAGCGACACAGCTGCACCACTAAGCGCTGATCAGGTCCAAAAATCCACCCCTTTGCAGTTGCAGATGCCGACCGACAACATGGGAGAATCTTTCGCGCCTTCCACCCCATACACCACGGCCACGATGCCTTCCATGGACCAGCATGCCTATATGATCTTGGCTCTAGCTAGAATGTCGGGGGCTCCCACAGCCATGTCACCGCCTCCAACAGTCACACCAGCCCAGGTTACTTTACCCAACCCGCTAGATGATTCGTTTCAAGCCCTCGCACAACCTGATTCCATGCGCCAACCCGATACCCACAAGGCTCTTGAATCCTTCGCTCGTGTAGAGTTTGCCGACAGTGTTTTCCAGATGACTACGTATGCTGTCGTTATTGGACGAGATCAGCGCGCATTGGAACAAGCCCGTCGTGATGAGAGGCGCGCTGAAGAGTACCGCCGCCGTGCTGAGGAGAACGCCCAGATGGGCATCCCGCCACCATCTCCCATCCAGCCAGATCAGAACAAGTTCAGCAAGTCTTATGTCAGTGAAGAGGGAGGAATGCTTGGCCCAGAATCAGATACTGGAGAAAACCCTCGCCCGACAAAGCGACGAAAGACCAGCACTCAAGGGTCTTCGCAACATGATCACGACGATGCGGCAGCACAAGCGCAGGAGAACATGATTTCTAATCGACAGTATGTTTCTCATACGCCTGGTGCTGCAGCGGTTGATCTGACTTCCCTGCGTCCATCACCATATCACGTTCCTTTCATCGGCATTCATTCACCAGGTCCCAATATCGCATCCAAGACCAAAGCGATATCCAGGGAGCACCTCAAAATTGCTTACAATCAAAACTCGGGTGTATTCGAAGCTATACCTCTGCATAAGAACGGTTTCTTTTGTGAAGACGTCCATTACAAGAGCGACAAGGTCGTGTTGCGAAGTGGCGATCGGTTGCAGATCAAAGACATCGATTTTCGATTTCACATAAATGGCGTTGAGCGGGGACGAACAGGAGCCGAGGAATATGTAGAAGAAGAGCCCACAGCAGCCCTTAGAAAACGACATGCGCAGGGTGGAAAGGAAATGAGCTTCGATTTCGAATCTGCCCATGGTAACGCTCAGATACAAGACACAAGTGATGAGTTATCAGACGTGGCAAGTCCTGCTGAGTCGCCTGATTTCAGTGACGATGAGGACATCAAAGCCGAGGAATCGGCAGCCATCGAGACGGTGGAAGCAGAGGCAGACGGAGCAGGGGCAGAGATAGGGGCCAAGGCAGAGACAGGGGCAGAGGCTGAGGCTGAAGCTGAAGCAGAGGTTGATATGGACGCAGATGCCGATGCCGATGCCGACGCTGATGCTGATGCTGATGCCGACGCTGAAGCCGAAGCGGACATAGACATGGATATGGACATGGATATGGACGTGGATATGGCAATGCCAATGCCAGGTGGAGAGTCTGAGTTCAAACAGGAAGGCATGCTCGACCCGAACCAGGAACATCTGATGCTTCAGATGCCCAGAAAACGAGGACCCGGTAGGCCGCCCAAAAACGGCTTCATGTCGAAACGTGAACAGCGGATTCTGAAGAGGAAACAACAAGAGGCAGCCAAGAAAACTGTGCCCCTAGCACCACCCGTGGAACCCCCCATCAAACGCAAGGTTGGACGACCGAGAAAACATCCTCTTCCCGAAGGGTCGTCGGAGCGGCCAGAGAAACGCAAGTACAAACCTCGCAAGCCCAGAGAAGACGGCGCTGAAGGCTCAGATGCAGAGAGGCGTGCAAAAGAAAAGAAAGAGAAGAAGGCCCGGCCGAAATCTCCTCCTTTGGAACTGAAAATCGAAGATTATACCGAAGAACAACTCCAGAAGCCTAACAAGAATTACGGAGTACTCATCGACGAGACACTTACAGCGGCTGGACCCGACGGGCTCACTCTCAAGCAGATTTACAAGCGGATCTGCTTAAGATATCCGTGGTTCCATTTCCACACAGAGACCAAAGGATGGGAAAGCAGTGTACGCCATAACCTCATTGGGAACGAGGCGTTCAGAAAGGATGACACGACCAATCTTTGGTCTCGCGTTCCAGGGGTTGAGCTTGACGCCGGAAAGAAGAGGAAGGCGTCATCCCCAGACCGTGCTGCAGCTCAAGCCTATGGCCAATACCCGTACGCTTACAATTCACAACATTTGACAGCTGGTGCGCCTGGCTACACCCCTGGACAAGCGCCTCCTGGTTATCAATTACCAGCATACCCAGCACAACAAAACCAGCCAGGCCGACCTCTGCCGCAGTATGGAACGTCTGCGTCACCACCAGCACCAGCTCAACCAGGCCAGCCAGCCCCTGCAACAAGTGCATCTCAGCCGCCCGCGCCAGCACAACTGCCCCCAGGTTATGGACCACCACCAGCTCCTGCTCGCCCACAGCTCGGAGTACCTCAACAAGGTACATACAGTTCACCATATGCGCCGCGACCACCACCGCCAACAAATACTCCGATCAAGAGCGAAGAGGGGCACGCTAATGCTCCCACGCCTGCCAATGCACACGTTGCTCAGCAGCAACAGCATCTTCCCCCACCACCTCCGTCAACGGTGGGCGCTAAGACGGTCCCCGGAACTGGAGCTGCGTCAGTACAGCAGCAACCTGCTACTCCTGTGAACCGTACTCCCTCAGTGCCTGCTGCTCCTGCTCCCGCGCGACCTGCTATTGAACCTAAGCTGCTCAATGCAGTCGTCAACCTCAAGACTGGCTTGATTGAAAACCTCAAGAAAGCCAAAAACCCAAAGGCCGCAGGAATCGTTATGTCAGCCCTCAATCGGTGTATTGGTCTTAAAAAAGAGGCAACGGAGAACGACAAGATGGAAGCGATTTGTATAAAGGGTATTCGTCAAGTTATCGATGGTTTCCTTTCCAAATCCAAAAGTCCCACACCTGGTCCAGCTTCTTCTGCTGCTTCTTCGTCGACTGCTGAGACATCCCTGTTCCTCGACTCCAAAATTTTATCATCTCTCAATGGTTTTAAGGAAGTCTCAGTTAAAGCCCTCAGTCCTAAGCTTGGTGAAGCCAAAGCGGAAGCTGTCACATTATCTGCTATCGACCGAGTACTAGGTATAGCAGATGCCAGCATCGTCCCACCTCCCGGAGAAGGCGAAGCAGTAGGAAACTTTGAAGGCATCGAGCAGCATTTGATGAAGTCTATACGACAACTTCTGACGGGAATGAACCAACAGGTGTAGAGCAGGTTTTTGGTTCCACGCGTTTTGCGGCTTGGTCGCAGTAGCTTACCAGTTTGCTTTGTCGACCGCTTGATGAGTGACAGTCGAGTTCAACAGCAGGTTCAAAAGGCAGAGGACGAGTAGAATAAGGGTACGATACTTTTCAAGGCGTTCTGGGTGGTCTAATGACGGACACGACCAAGGGGGCGCTGGGCATGTTGTTATATCAGAGTTATACCGTTCCGAGTTGGAAGGTATAGCCAGTGTCTTTGTGGCTTTGTTTTTTATCTATCATGATAGGGGGTTACACATCAAGCCAAGAAGCTTGATCAAAAGGGAGGGATATGGAGTTTCTTGTAGGGATCATCATCCCTTTTCCACTTCAACTTGTCTATACCTCTAGAGCAAGCGATCGTCTTATCCAATTCAATATTTGTCATGAATCCTTCTTTATATTCATTCCACGTAAAGTTGTGTTTTGCCTGCCAGAACTCGGATCCTTCCACATGTTGTTCGATCTCTTCATCTAGTAAAGTGTTCTCTGGCCAACAGGAATTATCAGCAACACTAGCTGGCAGCAATTTGAGTTGGTTTGTGTCGCCAAGACAACAAAACCTTCTTGGTATTATGATCACAAGAAAGAAAGATTCGAGCCGCTACTATGTACCCTTTCAGAAGAACCCCCCTTTTTCCTCAAATCCAGCAAATCACCTCGAGAGCCCCTACTGAGGAAAGACCCAACGAAACCCATCTTCATCATCATTGTCTCTTGTAACATGACATTCTTGTTCGTCTTTTCGAGGATTATAGCCCATGCGTCTTGGCAACGACTAATATGTTATCCTCCACTGCCTGCCCCAGTCCCGTTTCATCACCATGTCCTCAAGATTTCCAGTTTTTTCCTGCGCCTAGGTATCAAAATAAAAAGGATTAAGCTTCTATATGAGAAGAAGGTAGAAAGATGAATAAGGAAATTAATGTCAGAGAATGGCCAGAAACGCCTCACGCCAGTTGAAATAAAGGAAGAGTTGTAGGCGCAGCTGTGAACGGGATCCTTTCACGACGCATGTGGAGCCTCCTTGTCAGAGTCGAGACTTGACTTGGCTTCTTCAGCTTTTTGGCCAGCTAGCTTGTCGACGCCAGAAACACCACTGTCGGCTTCGTCATACGAGATCCCCAAGCCGTTGGCTTCTTTTCGGCCTGCGCCGGCTTCCTCTTCAGCCCCTTCCTCAAGGTTCATCAAAGCTGGCGGGCGAGAACGCATCTGCTTGGCCTTGGAGAGAGATATTGTCTTTTGCTGGTAGGTAGTGGTGATGGGCTTCGTATCGTCTCGATCAATAGTCGCTTTCATGAGAGCAGCCATCCACAGTCGTCCTTGCTTCAAATTCGGAACAGCAAAATAGTGAACAGTTGGCTTTGTAAAGTTCACGGCCCTTGAGAGACCAGCTCGGGGAGGAACCAGCTTGAAAATGAAGATGGAATCGTCACCTTTCTCCAGATCCTCAGTGTTTCCTGGCATTGACTGACCCCCCAGACTTGTAATTGTGGCGTGAAGACCTGTGAGTTTTTCGTTGTCGGCAGGCAGAACTCGGTGGAATGAAATATCGATGAGTCCTTTTTCTTGCTCGTCGTCTTCAGAATAGTAATATGCCAACCGTCGACCTTTAAGGACAAAGAAACGAGGCTTCCATGTTGTCATAAGATTGGAACTCTTCTTCCTCATCCAGCCACTATAATCGGCATCTTTGCTTGCCTCCTTGGGAGAAATCTTGAGTAGTCCACGAGTGTAGGCGCTTGTTTCCTTTTTCCCTTTCTTTCCAGCTTTCTTGCTAACTTGGTTCACAGGGGTACCAGGACTCTTCGCGGCATCGGGAGATTCTAGGTCAAAACTAGCTCCACCTGATGGCGTCGTCGAACCAGTCCGCGCGGGCGAGTCTACTAAGAAATCCTTGCTCGATGGATCCGTAGGAGTCGAGACTTTGGATCGGTCAAAGCTCAGGTTGTCAGAAATGGCCCGCATGCCCTTACCTCCAGCCAATGCAATCGGCTTATTAACCATTGACGATAGCCAGTCCGAGTTAAAGCCTTGGTGCCGAGTCGAGACGGGCGATGCTGTCGAGCGACCTGATCCGACTGTGGTATCTAGTTTGGTAACAGTGGGTGAAGGAACATCGTTAGATGGCGGCACGTTCATTGTTGACTCTGAAGCAGCTGACGCAGTTCTCCTATGCGCGCCAGCTTGAATACCATAGTACTTCTGAGCTGCCGAAGAAATGCCTCCTTCTGCAATGGACCCCACGCTTCCGAATCTTGACTGTCGTGCCATAGCTGTAGCGCTTCGGACCCTTTGCTCTTCTGTATAACTCGACTTTCTCGATTCGGCATTGCTGTCGCGCTTTCGTAACAAGTTCCTCTTCCTTCCGTCGACTTCTGTTCCGGAGAAATAGCCCCGATCGGCATCAATAGTAGGATCTTGAGTTTCAGCCCCTGGTGGGCTAAGTAAGTCCTGGAGGCCAGTGGAAGAAAGGGGTCTTTGCGGGGGTTGCGAATAAGCGTTGCCAAGGGTCCAGTTTCGGTCAAATGAGGGTTGCTTTTTATGAGCTCCCTCGGTTACGGGGAGGGTACCCGGTGTTGCGATCTTGGGAACAGGGGCAGGTCCAGATGCCGCCGCTGGGCCAGCTTGGCGAAAGTCTGTCGATGAGGAATGCCGGCGCGAATGGTTCAACTCCCTAATCGATGCCGCGGAAGGCCTCTTGATGTGGCTAGCACGGTTGGAGCTGTCTTGTGTATGGGATCCAGCAAATGTCGGGGAGGCTTTGGGGGTGTTTTGTGATAAAGACATCCGCCTCGTTTGAATAGAAGTAGGCCGGTTTGTAAGAGTGTTAGCTCGACTCCTCGGCCTGCGGAGGTCTTCCGAGCCATCGTTTCCATACGTTTGCGTTGTTCGGCGCGTTTCCAGACCCTGGTTATTGACCTCATCCTGAAGGGCTTTGATCTTGTGCCAAGTTTTCAGTCGTCGGCCAACTGAACCAAGGTCGAACGCTTTGATGAACAACGAGCTTTGATCCATGCCGAGAATAACCTCACCCGAAATTTCCTGGTCTCTGAAAACTTCACAATGGTGCTTCTCAACTCCTTCAGTAAAGAGGTACTCAGCAACATCATCAGGGGACCATGCTTCGACCTCTTCTCGTGTATGGAACTCTCCTTCTTCCTCGTCGGTTTCTTCGCCCTGAATGTAGGATGCTCGTTGACCAGGATGGGTGCTGCTGTACTCGCTTCCGGAATCGTTCGCTACCGCTCGAAGCCCGCCATTGCTCGCTGGAGATCTTAAATCGGTTATGTGCTCGTCGATAACAGTAAGCGTTTCGTGCAAGACATGACTGTCTTGGTTCTGAGTAGTTAGTTGGCTTAGTCCAGAAAGAACAGGAGGCTCGCTCGCTACTAAGGCGGGCTCTGATTTGACGCTGTTAAGAGGTAGCGTCACAGGACTCCGGGCCTGAGGCTGAGGCTCGGGTTCTTCCTTTGTGCCTGTGTCGGCGCTCAAATCTTGAGTTTGTTCTTGATGAGGAGTCTGGGGTTTAGAGCTGTTGAAAGTGCTCGTGGGGACATTCCTTGGGGCCGGTCTAGTATAAACTGCAAAAAGTCAACTGTGGTTCAAACAAGGGAGCATATGATTTGAGGGAGCAGACCTTCAGGAAAGAGCCCGTTGTTATTATTGACCAAATGACGACCGAGAAACCATCCGTCGCCAAACTCGTCGTCTCGCTCTATTAGTTCAACTCGGTCTCCTTTTGCAAGGCTGAGTTCGTCGGAGCTTCGGGCTTGGAAATCATCTGTGATGGGCAAAAGAGCCTGGGCGTCAACTAATGTTACAGACAAAGAGCAACGAAAGCAAGGGCATACTCACGTATCACGATCAAGGTATCGCCAACTTCAGGCTTCGGTGCCCCTTCACTGGGGCCTCGTGAGGCCATGGCGTGATGAAGCGATGCGCTGGTGATGGTTGGAGCGATTGCGTTGATAGCAGATGGTTGAGGTCGTGGAGGGAGGAATGGAGTGGCAGTTTAAGGGCGGTTGAAAGTCTGCGGAACCTAACGGTGGCGCGGGACCGAGCGGGTAGCGAGAAATCCAGTCAGTAGACTTGAGGAAAGCCAGAAAGTGATTCGATTCAGGTTCAGATCCAGATCCAGCTGCCGTCCACCGAACCAATACTCTGTAGCGGTATTGCCAGAGCTGGGCTCGGTTGGTTCAACACTCTGCAGCGAGAGGGCCGGAGATGATGTATAAGGTTGGGTACAATGTGCACTGCAGTCTGAGCTTGAAGAGACTGGACCCGTGGCTATGGTGGTGCGCTATGATAGTAGGCTCGAGTGGTGCGCTAAGGTACGAATGCTTTGCTGGGGTGGAGCGGCGGTTGCGGTTGGGGAGGCGGGAGAAGTGCGTGGTTCCTGAACAGCACAGAGGGAAAGGCCTAGCGTGGAGGACAGCGATTGGTGATTGGTGTGACTTGGGGGCATTTATGGCTTTAATCGAGGGTTGGCAAGGTTGTACCAGTGCCGGCTGATTCGAAGCCAGGCGGGGCTTGGATAATAAAGGCGCTCTACTCGGGCTAGGTACGCAGTCCAATAGGTGAATGTTTTGTCGCTGCTAGTTGTGAAACAGCATGAAGGACGATCAGCAATTGTAAGGCTTGCTGATGGGTAAATCTTTGTATGTGTGTACTGTACAGGTCTACCTATGGAGATACGGATATACCATGCTCCTCTCAAAGTGGTGCATCGGCCCCTCCAGTCCAGGGGTCTCCGGGATTGGACAGTGCAGCCAAACCTTTGCAGATGCTATTTTAGGATGGATGTTATGCCAACGCAGCAGGTTTGGCGGATTGAGAGAGAGAGAGAAAGAAAAAAAAAAGAAAAAAAAGAACAGGAACAAAGAGGAAGAAAAAAACTCACAACTTCGAATACCTTGAAAAATCGTTTCTTTTCTCCTTGGGTTATGGAATATGAGACGAGACGAGACATTGCTAGGCTCATCGAGTGAGATCTTATCCACAAGAGAAGCAGTCCACGTAGTTGTGATGTAGCAAGCCGGTGCTGAGGTAGGGCGAAGGTCAGGGCTAACTAGGTTATGTCGTACAAGACAAGCAATCCTAGCTCGATGTCAGGTTGGTGATTCTGATGTACGGATAAGGATTTGAGCAATCTGCAAATATCGTGGATAGGATGACATGATGTGCAAAGATCGCGAGACCCGACCGGCAGACGGGAATGGATCAGGATAGGCTGGGAAGCGGGTAGTAGGCCCTGGTTACTGTCGTATTTTGTCAATATCCATGAATACATGTCTGGCAGCCTGTCGCAAGTACCTTGGGCAGACATCTTCATAGGTAGGTATCTTACGATATCAGTAGAACTGAATTAGTTAGGGTTCCGAATGTATTAATGTTGTTGCATACCAAGGTGGAAGACTTAAAATCTATCAATGTTTGACCAAACCGATGCGTATCAATGCTGCTGGATGTTGCTTAATCATGGATCTCTGCATCCAAATATACCTATTTATAATTCCCAACATCCATCCATACCCAAGTACAGCGCAACAGTGCTCAACTGGGCCACAAGGGTGATTCACACACATCCAATGCTACAGCATCTACTGCCTAGTAGGTACCTGGTACGTATGAGTTTATTGGAGCAATACCAAGATCCTCCTCTGGCGGATTAGTTTTGGTACTGTGATCACTCTGCTTTTAGCCCTTCGATATCACCAAATACTAAAGCCACAAACAAGATAGACCACACATCACGCTTACGATCCCAACGGCTACCTGACTAGAATATAGGTACATACGTCTCGAGAGTAGTATATATGACATCCAACCACATAGTCATGGATGTCTGGGGACGATCTGATATATGTCTATGTCCATACCTACCTAGGTAGGTAGGTTAGGTAGTAGGTAGGATACCAGCTTGTACAAACGAGGTTGAATATTTACCTGCTTCCCCCATCCTTCATAGGGCGTCAGGTTTCGGGTATAATAAAAATACGTACCAACTATCTAACCAGGACCGGTACTAATCTGAGACATTCAAATGCAATACGGGCCCAACATCAGCCGCTTGGCCAGTCGCTAATCTATCGGCTGACTGCAGAGAAAGCAAACGGGAGCTTATTGATGCTACCTACTCCGTACCTAGTAGCCAGCTGATGCGCGAAGCCGTGTTTTCCTTTTTTATTTCTTCCTATCTCTTTCTTTGTTTACTGTGTCCCTCTTGCCTCGACTGCCCGAGGTCACAATTGCAACTTCTGTGGGTTAGGTAGGTAGGCTATAGCTGCCGATCAGGGAAACGTTATTTAAGTGAATGTTCCAGAGTTTCTCCGCCCGGCTTCAACAACAACAAAGGGTTCTTCGCCTTTACTCATAATATATTGATTCACTCAAATCCCCGTCTCGATTCGGATCTCGCACTCGGTCAAACTGCCATTTTACCAACATATTGTTGCTCACTCTGGCTCGTGTGATTGGTTCTTTCTTTTCCTGATACTTCGAATCGCCGCAACAGCGCGTCACTTACCCCATCACTTGCTTGAGCTGAGCTGTCACCTACGTCGCTCTGCCCCTTGACACTGCGTATCTACTTCAGTGAATCATGCCCGACCTGGCGGTTCTTGACTTCAGAAAACGGCGACGTTAAGCATGGTTTCCAAGTAGCATACGACACAAATGGTCTGCGCTTAACGAGCTTTCGACTGCGACTTTGTATTATCGTGATCACCAACTCTCTACCAAAATACGTTACCGACCAGTGAAATGCCGCAAAGGGAAAACCCGAATCAGTCACAGACTGTCCTTCCACCAGATGCTCACCAGATCGCTTCCTCTAACGAGACTCTCAATACCTTTCTTGGTGGTCGCACTCGTTCATGGATGACCGGGGGTTCATCCGCAGTCACCAACCCTAGGCCTGCTCCAGTAGCGCCCAGTAATTCCCGGAAGCGGAACAAAAAGAGAAAGGCGTCTGACACGGCTCCCCCAACCCAGAACGATAATGACATAGAACGCGACAACATCCCTACTGATCAATCATCAGAACAACTAACAGGTGCTAGAGAAACCGCGAGGTACGTGGTAATCCTTTTCAAACCTCCTTTCCTTGACAAGCACGCGCTTTCTTTTAGGCCAAGTAACAGAACCTTGGTTGCGCGCGCTGTAGCCTTCGGTTGCAGGCTTGGAGCAACATTGCCACAAGTCTTCCTCATCATTTACCAACGTCGCTAATGGCAATATAGAGCCTCGACTGTCCTACCCTCGCCGGCGCTGACCGATGTGCCGAGCCCGAATGGCTCGAATCAAGTTGATTGCACCAATCTCGATTCAAGCGTTCATGCAAAGAGTGTAGGGCCCGGACGGCCAGTTTCTAATAGTAACATGAACCAAGGCGACTCGATACACGTCGCGACCAACACCCACCAACCGAACCCAATAGCCGCCAGCTCGACACAAGTCCGGAATTCTATTCCTCAGCATGCCCGTATCGCAGAAGCGGCAACTCTGGCTACGGTGGCCAACCCGGCTGCAACTGGGCAAGCTCGTCAAACAGGAGACTTGCCTTCCAGGGTTAACAGCACACAGCACAATTCGCATGAATCTTCAATGGGAAGCACAATAGTTCACTCAAGACCATCCAGTACTAGCGAACACCGGGCCAAGCGCCCTCGTGTACAGGAAGAATCAGGTCCAGATTGTCAGGAATGGCTCGACAAGATCGAAAGTCGCAAAGCGGAGTTTGAACAGGCTGGGCAACTCAATGAGGTCGAATCCCCCAGATATTCTATCTTGAGCGAGGCATGTCGGGATGATGATTACTTCTACATTGCTCTCCACCAGACTCTATGCGCTTGGTCTTTGAACAAAGAACCCGTTCACCGTCTATACAGAGGCTTAGTGGAGCCTACAGTCATTGATGTTGCTTTCGAGATAATGCAAACCATTTTGAGGAAAAATGAGTCCATGTCAAAGTTTCATCTTCAGTGGTTCGCCAACTTTCCCTATGGCATGGCAGCTTTCTCCCGGGTATTTCCACGCACAAATGTGTCTAGAGAGATTTCTACATTTCTTGTTTTGATGACGACACATTGGGGTATGCTCTTGCAGAATGTCCAGACCCGGAAGTACCCATTGCTAGTACACGAATTGTCACACATTCTACGTTGTCGGTCCAGGAAGTTGCAGTCTATGCTATTTACGAAGAGCCGCAGAACCATTTGCCCAGATGAGGGGTCTGTAGCAAAAGCAATCAACAGAATTTTTCAACAGGACCGGCATAACGAACGCGCATATGAGGCGCGCGGCGAGGCCCCTGAGGTTGTGAAGAGTGCCCGAGAGGCGGTGGCAGTGAACTATAGACAGTTGGTTTTGTCACAACAGCAAGCCCCAGCCAGTATGATACCAAAGCCTGCCCGATCTAAGTGACCCGCTAACCCTCTCGATAGATACAATATCATCTCCTGTTGTCGGGCAAACCCCATCTATGGTTGGGCAAAATGCACAACAAGTCGTTCGGCCACCTCTTGCAGCATCCGTTTCGTCTTCGGCTACTAACACAACAACCCCGCCTCTCTCTTTGCCCCATTTTGATGCCCTCGCTGCCAGTGTCCCTACTGGTGGCTCCGGTGCAGCAAGTCCGACTTCTGTCAACGAGGCCTATCAACATAGTAGCCGAGGGTTTCAAAACGTGCGACGACAGAACCAGCTCCATATCCAGACGGCAAATCCAGAAGCTCGGCCTCTCTCAGCTCCGGTCAACCGGTCTCCTTTTGAACAGCAGTTCTTGCCGAGGCCATCAGGCGCTGGATCACCATTAGCGTCGCAAAATCGTGCATTGCCATCGAATGGCCAAATTCGGACTCCCGTGCTGCCTTCGAATAACGTGCTATCACAAGGACGTGCCAGCTCCTTTACTCTTCCATCTCAGGGGCTTGCCGAAGCAAACGCCAGCAATTCGCCAGTACATGTTTATTCGGCGGGAATACCGCAAGTTAGAAGTCCGGCGCAGATGATGTATCCCCATTATGCCCAGGCAATGCAGTCTCCACAGTATCCGCCAGTCTACGCGCAACCAAATCCGCCAGGCCACGCATCTGCACTGCAAAGCCACAACTATGCGGCGCAACCAACGGTCCCTCGAACTCCGACATTCCAAGGAGCAGTGACAAGTAATCAGATTCGGCAAAGGCTACCAGTACAGCAAATACCCCTATCGGATTATCCCCGGGGCCCCTACGGGCATGACTCGCTCCAAGTTGGTCTTCACCAGGTTGAAGTACGTAGCCCACGACGCGTTCCATCACATCCCGGGAAAGGCCGATTTTACCAATTTGTCCGATCGCTTGTATATGAGCCTACCGCCTTAGAGCCCCAGACAGGTCTACGGACCCTGTCTTTTACAGTGCCAGAGCGCCACATTCAAGGCCTCTCCAAGAAAATCGAGGGAAATGGCCTTCCGTTCTGCTATTATTCTGAAGGGTCTTATCGTTATCGTTTGCGCATATGCTCACAGCTCGAGACGCAAGCGATACCCACCGAGTCTGACTGGGTGGTTGCTGCAACATCTTGGCCAAGTCATATTTTTATTGACCTGAACATGCAACATTTGGAACTGCGCCGTAAACAGCACTTCAACAAAGACCAACCGGTGGAACTGACCGATCATTTGCACGAGGGCGAGAATGTTCTCAAGATCAGTTTTCCTGCCGTCGATCAGAATACGATACGAGGCTATAAGTATTTCATGGCTATCGAAATAGTACAAACGATTAGTCATGGTGCTGTTCTTAATTTGGTCCAGTCATTGCGGCACATGTCTAAGGACGAGACAGAGGCCAAAATACAGCGCCGCTTGCGACCATCAGACTCTGATGATATCATCATTGAGGATGAGACTTTAACAATCTCTTTGGCCGACCCATTCAGCGCGACAAGATTTGCAGAGCCTGTCAGAGGCAGCCAGTGCGAACATCTTGAATGTTTCGATTTAGAGACGTGGTTCCAGACTCGACCTCCGAAACCGCCACAGAACGGAGGTGGTCCGCAGCAGCAGGGCAGTGAACCTTCAATGGTGGATGTCTGGAAATGCCCTATATGCTCGTTAGATGCACGTCCTACGAGTCTCTGGGTGGATGATTATCTCGCAGGGGTTCGCCGGTCCTTGCTCAGCGGTGGTGATATGCGAACAAAGAGTATCACAGTGGCTGCTGATGGCAAATGGGCTCCGGTTCTGGATGTGGATGACTCAGATGATGAATCCACGCCTGTATTACAACACAGGAATGTGGTCAACGGTAATGCTGGGAGGCAGTCAAGAACGTCATCCATAGCGGCAGCATCAACAGTGATTGAGATCCTGGACGACGATTAACAGATTTCTGGCGTAGCCTTTACTTAATTTTTTCGTGGAAGGGGGAGATTTTATGGTGTTTTATAGTTAGGCAAGGCGTTTTGGAGACGGAAGTGCTAACTTGAGCTTGACAAGAATGCATTTTGCAATTAGATACCACTGATTTGACACAGCACCCGGCGTTTCAAGGCTTCAGGGGAAGTGCCTTGAGTGGCACGATTTGCAGAACACAGGAGATACTGTTCTGCTGTTTTGTGTGGTGAGGGAAAAGGTTAAGAAAAATGAAAGGCTTGGGAGGGGATGAGATAGACGTTGAAAAGCCTAGGCCACAGACTTGTATATATCTTGGACCTCATCACGTCTGTAAACTCAATCTAGAACAAAATTATGTTGATTCTAGATGCCAATTGGTCTCCATTTTCATTAAAAAAAAAAAAAAAAAACAATACACTCCCGGTTTCTTATATTTCCAGGTTGGGTTGGAAAGCGTTGTAAGGGGGGGGCTGTTGTTCGAGAGTACCTCATAGTCAGCAGAGCTGCAAAAATCACCAGGGGGCAATGCCAGGCTAATTTATTCTAGTAGGTCAGTAGCATCATTATCATTCAACACGCGACAAAGGAGTAAATACCCCAGGACCTCTCTGCCAAACAACAACCTTTAAATGTTTGTCGTATTAACATAAGATTTGATTCGCCATCATGACGGGGAGAGTTAACAGTCCACCGCGTCGCTTACGAGCTTGCGCTTCATGCGCAAGAGTCAAGGCCAGATGCCATTTCCGAGAGGAGAATCAAACGACACACATTTGCGATAGGTATTTCGACCTCAACTAAATAATTAGTTCCTTCTTTGATGGGTATGAGAGTAACCTGATCAAGGTGCGAGGCTTTGGAAAAGGAATGTCTACCGCAGACAACAAGTAATTTGAGGAAGCCACGTAGAATTGATCAGAGTAGAGAGTAAGACCAGACCCGTCCATATAGGATCTTTGACTGACTTTGAATTTTCTTAGGGATACTGCCCAATCTCAAGGACTTTTATCTGCTTTGAATAAGAATGTCGATGGTAAATGGCTTATGTACCTATGCTTTAGGATGAGCCTTGACTAACGTTGAAACCAGGTCTGAGTAATATCCAACAAATAAAGGATCCCGAGAAGATTCCAGAAGATATTCAAAACACAAATTCAAATCTGCCAACTGTTTCTCAACCTTTATTCGGATTTTCATGGCCGCAAGTATCCCAGATACTGGATCTCTTCCGCAAAGAGTACATCCCTCGATTTCCCTTTGTGCTCATCAGCAGTCATCAAACAGCCCAATCGCTATATAAAGACAACCCGTTCTTATTCCGGGCAGTCATGCTAGTCGTGGCACCAGTATCTGAAATTAGAATCTGCAAAATGAAGCGCAATGTGCTTGCATACCTGGGTTACAGAACGTTAGTCGAAGAGGACATGACTCTGGATATCCTTCAGGGTATACTGGTGATTATTGCTTGGTGAGTACCAGCTTAATGTGACTGAGTCAATGCTGACAAGATATAGGGCACATAAGTGTCACGTTGATAATAGTCAGGTTGTTAACTTGGCATACCTTGCACTGGGATACGCGCATAACTTGGGAATTACTCAAGATACTTCACTATCTTCCACTCAGCAGAGTGACCCCAAACTCCCTGACACTGAAAGGGTGAACCGTAAAGAAGATCCGTATTCAACAGAAAAGAAGCGCACTCTTCTTGGTCTCTACTGTGTACTATCGATGTAAGTATCCGAGTCGATCACTCGTAGAATGCATACCTATTTAACACATCACAGCCAATCCGCAAGACAATCGCGGGCAAATCCGTTACAGACACCATACATCGACAATTGTCTCAAAACAATCGCCCAAGCCCAACCCTCGCCTTCGGATTCTGTAGCAGAGCACATTGTCCGTCTCATTCAGATGAGCGAGAGACTTTCAGAAGGTTTTGGCGAGCCACATGAACGTACACTATCCAGGCCATATGCTTTCCTCCTCGAAGGCACTGGAAGACGTTTCCACTCCGATCTGAGCCGCTTATCGGAATCAATCGCGTATCCCAATCTCTCAAACCACAGTCAGACATTCGAGATGCACCGCTTGTATCTTCTTGTGAGGTTATATGAGCCTGCGATTGTCGTATCATGTCATCCAGAAGATGGTGTGTCCCAATTCGTTTATTTACTGATATGTCTCCGTAATTGCCTTGAGGCTATGCAGTCTTTTTTCGATATCTTTCTGGGCTTACCTGTTGACATGATCTTGCGTTGTTCGATAGTTACTGTTGACCAAGTATTGTTTGTCATGTTGCAAGCGTCACGTCTGCTTCTCGTTGACGTTCCTGATTGGGATGTTCAGTCCGCTCGGCAGACGCTGGATTTCAGTGCTATATTGAATCGGATGTTAGCACATTTTGAGGAAGCAGAAGAACTGCGCAGGAGCGAGATGAGGATTTTTGCTGCTTTCACACATGAAGAAGACCGCCAAGGTGGCATTAGCAACATTGCCAGAATCGCTAAAGAGATCCAGTGGTTGAAAGCTTGGTTTGAAGCCAAGACTCATGGGCGGCATGTGGAGGCTATATCACTGGTTGAACTAGGAGGAGATGCATCTGAGGACCAGATTACACCGAAGTGGTCAGTCGGTCTCTTAGAGGAAATGCCCTGGAACATTGTCTCACCTTAGAGATTTCATGCCATCGATATAAAACTTCAAAGGGACAATGTAGTGCAAACCGATCAAATACAATCAGGGTATCATAAACTATCAGAAACAAATGACAGAACCGCAAGATAACGCCAGAAAACGCCAAACATCGTCATATAAGCCGCGCAATCGTACCAAAAAACTTCATCTCGTCCATTGTCACATCACGGTTCCTCATTCCCGCCTGAAGCCTTCTTATCGTTAATGAGGCAAGGTTCAGACTCGTAAACGTCTGGATCTTCAAAACTGTCATCCCCAGAAAACTCGGACTGATCGTCACTCGACCAGGAGAAACTGTCTCCTTCTTCAAAAAGCTCTGAGTCTTCCGTATCTTCGTCGAAGACCCCTGTAGCGAACAACTTCCAGCAATCTGGGTCAGTCATATCGAGACTCTCGACCCTTGTGCGCCATTTCTCTTGAAGCTCTCCTTCATCATCGTATGGCATCTGTCTCATCCAGCTTGTCCACATCATGATGTTACTAGACGCTGTCATAGAATGGACCTTGAACCACTCGTGGTGCGAAACATGGCAAGTTGGACAGCCTTTTTCTCGCTTTCTCTGGTTCCGTAGTTGACAGTGCACAAGCTTCTCGACCTTGACGTAGTGCTCAGCTGTGAACTGGACAATGACCTTGGGTTCATATCCACACTTTGCTTTCCAGTCCCTCATGCGTTGGTCGACATTCTGAGCGAAGCCAATCTTGATATAAGGATCAGGATCACGGTATGTCTCGGGGAAAGTGTAAGCGTAGATGTAGCCGTCGGACCTCTTTTCACTGTCTAGGAGGGGACGACGGATAGCCTTTTTTATGTACTTGTTTATCTCGGTGATGGTCCAAGGATCTCCAAAGTCTTCGAATTCATGTTTGAAATGGGACGTTTTGGCTGTTGAGTTCTTGTGTGGAGTGGGAGTAGTGGAAGGAATGGATGTCTTGGTTGGAGTGGATGGTATCGATTGAGATATGCGTCGATGTGTCGTTTTCGTGGCAGGTTTCTCAGTCTTGAGGTTAAATTCATGCTTGACTGCCACGATCTCGGTTTTGGAGGGTTCTTTAATGTCCTCTTCGTCAATGGTGGGTATGTCGTCTTCTTCTTCCTTCTTGACAACCACTGTTTCAAGAGGCTTGAGGATTTTCTCCCAAGATAATAGCCGTCGAGGTGCTTGGTCTTGGTGATTTCTTTGACACATGATTAAATGAGCCAACCGGTCAAGTATAGACTCAGAAGAAGAGAAGCTCTCATGCTCAAGGACACCATTCAACAGAGAAGTGATAAGCTGAATGTTGCTTTTGCTGATGATTTGTCCGCAGCGTCTCTTCTTACTTAGAGACTGACCATGACAGACTAGCTGATCTCCGCCGTCAACCTCAAGCAGCTTCCTGAGATCGCATACAGTAGTTGGCCAAGTTGTCATGGGGGTGGCAGTGGCAGTGGTTGGGATCATCTTGAGAGTCTGGACTGAGATTGCGATAGGTCGTAGGGAACAGAAACTGCCAATGGTTTCTATGCCAACAAATTGCTCAAGTCGTAGTCTCAAACGATATATAGCCAGATGTTATCATGGCTAAGCGCCTTGGAAGAGGCAGTGTCGTCCTGGAAGGCCTCCTGCATGTCCGTCTTGGAGGCTATGGTCATGAATACGGTCGTAGGACTTCAGCTTGGTGGAGTGGGTATGCGCAGCAGGAGGTGGTATGATGTGGTCTCTTGCAGCAGATAGACGACGGTGGAATTGCAAGACTATATAGTCCCTTCCATCACTGATAGTCTGATGAGTCCATGGCTGAATATTTCCTTCCAGTTCCTAAATGCTCTTGATCTAGATAGTAAGAGTATCTCTGATAGACTTCTTGATACAATTTTATAACAAGAGTTTGATTATTTCGACTGAATGAGTCGTTATCTTGAGTTGGGGCTTTTGACTGCTGTTAGTGTGGTATCCCAAGACGTGTTGGCCGTCTGTGTTGTTGGTACCCCCTGGTCTCGAAACTTCTGCGCCCCTCTTGGTCGCAGCATCCGAATCATGAGGCATCTGAGAGCGCTTCCAGGCACATTTTCTCTCGAGTCAGCCTACATTAGGTACTTCCCATCATTGGTTGGTCTTTGGCAAGTTCGCTAGAAAGGTATCACAGCATCACAGCCACATTCGCGGCCCGTCGCGAGCAGTGGATGTAATTGAATGACACCACTTTTTCAGGGTTACTGAACGAGTCAGTATGGGGGGTTTTTAAATCCTCTTAATCGGAGCATTACTTTTCTTGAGTCCTGGTGAGCTTCATTGACCAAGAGTCAATGGCCTTGGCTTGGACTACTTTCGTACAGTATGAGAGGAGCCAGCCAATCAAACAATACAGCTACAGCTGTGATCGGTTGAACAAACCGCCAAATACCTCAATCCATCAAAAGCAGGGATCAACTAGCGTCAATTATCGTTGTTAATAATTATCTCATCTCCCTCACTACATAGCTAGTCACCTATATCCTTCCCTCAATAGCATTGTGATAGTACTATTATAACTGCCTTCCCACCATGTCCTCAGCTGAAAGTCAAGTCGGCAGCGCTCAGCGCATGTACACTGAGCGAGCCCACAACTATGAAGACTCATGGCACCCTGACTACAGCAGGCGTTTCATGGAACTTGTTCCCGTTCATCCCGGCGATCATGTTCTCGATCTTGCATGCGGGACTGGCCTAGAAGCTGTCATTGCAGCAAACCAAGTTGGCGATGAGGGAATTGTTATTGGCGTTGATATCACCGAAGCAATGCTTGCAGAGGCACGCAAGAAACTGGATCAAAATGAGATTTTGGCTCGTCGCATCAAGCTTGTTCAGCACAACGTCACCGACCTGTCTGGCTGTCCTCATGTAGCCAAGGGCAGCTTCGATCTTATCTTATGCTCGAGTGTATTTGTTCTCTTTGAGGACCCGGATAAGGTTGTTTCCCATTGGCGTGAATATCTGAAACCTGGGGGAAAGGTAGCTATTGATATTACCCACGAGTATAACCTCCGTGCGGGAATTTTACTCGAGAAAGTCGCTCGGCGACTGGGCTTGTCGTTTCCATCGAATCGAAGCTGGATCAAGTCGAAAGATTCATTTAGTGATATACTTAAGAGTCAGGGATTCATTGTCGAGAAAGCCGAGGGCTTGGAGAAGGTTCCTGGTCTGGGCTCGACGTTTCTCAGTCTGGATCAAGCGGATGAGCAGTTTGAGTTTGTCGTCAATGGACCTCTTACTGCCTCCATCGTTACGGATGAGTTGAGATACAAGGGAAGAGATTATTTCAAAGAAGAATGGAATAATGCTGCAGTAGATGGAAAGGTCGAGGTTTCTGATACCGTCTACGTCTATGTCGCCAGAAAGGCTTAATACAATATGCTGCCAAATGTCAAGTAGGCTCAACACAGCTATTTTAGCTCACATCTTGGCCTTAACCTTCCCATACTTGGGTTCAACAGGTATCCTTGGGTGATCGCCAGCTAGCTTCATTCCAGTAACCCGCTCAAGCTCATCAACAGCTTCAAATGCCCTGCCAAGGTTCACCTTAATCGTCCGCAGCCCCTGTTTCCGCGCTTCCTTGAGATTCTCCCCAATATCATCAAGAAAGGCAATTTCCTCTGGCTTAACTCCAGCGTCCCAGTTTCGACCTTTTCCGCGAGGTGACTGCGCATTGGCTTTGGCAAATTCGTCTACTTTGGCAACGGCAAGCTTATACATAGCTGAATCGGGCTTTCGAATTCCGACGTGAGCTGACGATACAAATACGTCGAATATTTGTCGAACAGGTTCGTCGAAAAAGTGATTGAGGTGAAGCTTGTGGCCAGGTGGGAAGATGACAGTGTTACTTAAAGCTGCTAGGATGAACTGTCCGTTTTCTCTGAGCTTCTTCAGTGCCGGAAACATCCAGGGGTCGGGGCTGGTCGATACGGTCATCATTTCATTGAATAGCCATTCTGCGTCGATAGTTGGTACCGGTGGTGTTTCTTTTGGAAGGCTAGGGGTTTTGCTTTGCTCTCTCTTATAAAAAGCTTCCCATCTTACTGGGTCATGAAGGTCTCGGCCGAATCCCTCGAAGAAAGACTTATCCATAGGTATTTCACCTTTCTCCAATCGGTGCCAAAAGCCGTTAGGGGCGGTTCGGGATATCGAGTAGTTGACCCATCCTGGAGGAATGCCCAGGCTTAACTCATAATCGAGGATGGCTTGGAAAGGCGATACAACCTGAAGAGGTCAGCAGGTGCAAACAAAATGAGATTCAAGGCAAATCTATTCTCAACAAATCTATTCTCAACAAATCCATTCTCAACAAATGAAAGATTACAAAGTTGAAAGGGCAATGACGGAGTAGCAGACAAAGGCTCCTTAATCACTTACACAAACACCACCAATATCAAACAAGAGGACCTTTGGCTTGCTGTCTGACATTATGATCGTTTTAACAGATTGAAACCAAAGTTGACTGAAATAATGAAGATGAACGATAGACTTTGATCAAATATTGTATAAATCAAGCTGTCCAAATGAATTCAAGATGTCCTCGAGATATACACCCCAAGACTCCACCGAGGCCTGGGGCATCCGAAGAGCCTCGGCAGATCCCCATTACCTTGCATCTGGGGAAGATAAGATAACGTGGCATTCACGTGACCTTTTTCTCGAGCTCGTCCCCAACCCAGGTCCCAGTATGAAAAAGAGTGCGCTAGTCCGTTTTTGGGTAGTTAGGGTTAAAGCACATTCACCAGTTGCACCTTCCATAATTTTATTCTTTGTTCCTCGCAACTCACCAAGCTTCTACACTCAAGTCGTCGTTGAGCCAATACCGTCAAGATGGTAAGTTGAGGCCTATCGCAGGGGAGTTCCCTTGCAAAGGAAACCCCTTGATGTTTTCTATTTACGGCAGAAATGCCAATTGCTCTTGGAAGAGTCACCGCAAGTTGCTTCGGAAGAAGAGCAAATCTGAAGCGCAAATTGCTGACTCGGGGATTTTAACAGCCTTTCCACAAGTTGGTGAAGAACAGCGCGTACTACAGGTGAGTTTTTGTTATTTCCAATTTTTTGCTTCTGAGAAATTTGCTGACAACTTTCCAGCCGCTACCAGACTAAGTACAAGCGCCGCCAGCAGGGCAAGACCGATTACTACGCCCGAAAGCGCCTCATCACCCAGGCCAAGAACAAGTACAATGCTCCCAAGTACCGCCTGGTCGTCCGCTTCACCAACAAGGATATCATCTGCCAGATCGTGACCTCTGAGATCTCTGGCGACAAGGTCTTCGTCTCTGCCTACGCCCACGAGCTCAAGGCCTACGGTATCGAGCACGGTCTCACCAACTGGGCCGCTGCCTACGCTACCGGTCTTCTCATCGCCCGCCGTGCTCTCAAGAAGCTCGGCCTCGACGAGGACTTCACTGGTGTCGAGGAGGCTGACGGTGAGTACAAGCTCACTGAGGCCGCCGAGACCGACGATGGCGAGCGCCGCCCCTTCAAGGTCTTCCTCGATGTTGGTCTGAAGCGAACCTCCACCGGTGCCCGTGTCTTCGGTGCCATGAAGGGTGCCTCCGACGGTGGTATCCTCGTCCCCCACTCCGAGAAGCGATTCCCCGGTTACGACATGGAGACCAAGGAGCTCGATGCCGACACCCTCCGAAACTACATCTTCGGTGGTCACGTCGCTGAGTACATGGAGACCCTCGCCGATGACGATGAGGAGCGTTTCCGATCTCAGTTCCAGAAGTACGTCGATGACGACGTTGAGGCTGAGGGTCTTGAGGACCTCTACACTGAGGCCCACGCCGCCATCCGTGAGGACCCCTTCAAGAAGGCTGAGTCCGACGCCCCCAAGAAGACCAAGGAGGAGTGGAAGGAGATCTCCAAGAAGTACAAGAGCAAGAAGCTCACAAAGGAGGAGAAGGAGCAGCGCATCCAGGAGCGCATCCAGGAGATCATGCAGCAGGATTAAAAAGTTGCTTTATCTCATTGGGTCACGGGCATTTGAGGATTGTTAACCTTTGCATTGGGTTTGGAGTTTCGAGGAAAGGGAAGATCCACAAAAAGGATCATACGAATGAATTAACAAAAATATACCTTCCAGCCAAATTCCATAGTTTTGGTGAAACGGCATCTCATCTAATGTTTCTTGCCAAATATTTTTGTGTGTGAAAACCCCCACTATGCTGTTTATAGTATAGTGTGGCAACTGTACGGATACCACCAAGTAAAATCTAATCTTTAAAGCCTGAACTCTTGGCTCATTGTGTGCTACAGGGTAAGTTCTGTAGCATTGGCTTAGGATCAATAAAAAAATGACTTGGATGAAATCCAGCAGCAGTGAGATCCCGTATATTCATCACATCAATCGAGGTTTTTGAGTTTCATGTTAGTATTGTGTTACTAGTTTGAATCGAGAAGGCATTGATTGGAGGCTGATATCGTCATCTTGCAAACGGTCAAAAGTCAATATTTGTTTGTGTTAGTTGTGACGGGAAGTATACATGTAGTAGCAGTTAGGTTTCTTCCGGGTGATTCGGATTACATATTCACAGACTACTGACCAGGAAGAAGGGGGGAAAATGCACTGGATTTTGGTGCAAATATTTGCGAGTTCGTCGTAATATTATCCCCTCTGACAGAATCACTTCAGATACGTGCGTTTGAGGTACTGGGTCTCGATCGCAGAAACAGTTTTGGCTCTTCATGGTAATCGGACAATAAGATCCGGAACTGAAGAGATGTTCCTTTCTATCGGAGACTGGTAATGCTGTGGGTACTGTATAATGGAGAAAGACCCTGAGAGGGTTGAGTTGAGCCTGAAAGCTGAAAGTTCATCTAAACAGCGGGTTGGTGAGTATTTCGAGCGACTCATGCCCTGCTCATTTCCGGGGACAGCAAAATTGGTGATCTCGCCTCGCCTCCCCGGACAGTATCTAGATCCCGCGGCCGGTGATGATTTCGGTGGCGCGTGCAAAGCGAAGAGCGAAAGGGGACCGGACGTAATGTTTTCGAACCGGCCGTCACTGTTGGCTCCGAAGCGGATGGACCCGATGGGTTCTTGACCATGAGCGAATGATGCAATCGAGTGAAATGAAGATCGGATGCATCCTACGAGATGGACCCTGCTTTGAGAGACTGAAATAAAAAAGGCCCACGTTGGTTAAGGGTTCATTGATTCAGTGCATAATGTCTCGGCGCATACAAGGGCCAACCTCGGCATTGATGGAGACTCACTGTACTAAGAATATTTATTTATTGTGCGATGACATCTACTGCCAAGAATTATGTCATCTCAGGGCCCTCTTAAGATTTGCAATACAGCACAAAACGATGGAGTAGGTAGCCTGAGTAATGATACCTAGGGCAAGTTTTCGGACTCAGGTCTCGAGAACAAAGCGTGTCATCTTCCCCTTGAGTAACGTACCTGTCACAAGATATAGTGTGTTTGTAAAAGGGCTGTGACGTCGTTTGTTTGTGCTTCGCTCATCATGGGCTGAGCCGAGGGGATTTGCATCATCGGAGGTTGCACCGACCATGGTTAATCTCTACCTTGTGCGATGCATATCGAACCTGTTCACCACTGTTGCATGAAGTCATACAGAGAAAGAGAATAGGGGAACTTATTTGTTAACTGGATTACCTAAACCATGTTCACTTCGTTATCGCCTCGTAGTTCTGGTATCCTACTCACTAATACAATCCGCCATCTCGTCTCTGCACTGACGTTCATTTCGATGCTAAAATTCCGTGCCCGGGTCCCAGGGCCCCGATAAAACCGGGGTCAGGTTAGGTCCAGTCGGTTCGGTACATGCGGGTTGAAGTTGAAGTACAGGTACCTACAGGGCACATATCCGACCGGCTACGCGACGGGCGGCTGTTGCTTCCCCTCAGATCCATCTCAAAAGCCTCTTTTACCCGTCCCGTTCAAAGACAAATACTCGTTTCGTCTTTATTGCATCACAAACTAAACTTAAGTTTCGCCTCGAATAATCAGACATTGTTTGGAGCATATCATAGGACCTCCAGTACTGTACTGTAACACTCGAGATCTTGTCGGACCCTGAATTCGCAGTGACTTATTTGTCAGGGCTGTCATCCTTGATCAGCAGGCAAGGTTTGTCCTTTTAGTTTCTTGGTCAGCAGTATAGCACAGTAATTAGGAGCCTGTTAGTCTTTTGCCTCCCGACTTCTCTTGTTCATCCAAATATGGAGGTACATTAGTGTAAATCATTGAAATGCTTAATGCCTTATTACCGATTGGGATTTCTGCATCGTAAATGTCCTGGACTTGCCTGTGCCTTAAATCAACAGCTCGTGACAAACCTCTACCCCGCTATTGGATATGTCATAATCATCGCCTTCAGTACAGTACCTAGATGATTCTACTCTCCCAATTCCATTTCATATCTCCTCCTCTTTCATCTTCCATCGTCATTGTTCCACCAGGCCGAGACCGCTCGCGCATAGTCCAGACCAAGCCCACTTCAAGTACCTGTACTTCGTAACCCGTTCTCGGTATTGGACTTGTTCGACCACCAGGTACCTTAACCTTGTCTAGCTCTTTACCTTACTGCCGACTATACCTCATCCAGCCCACCAAGCTCGTCTCCAGGATTCGCTAGCCATCCACATCCCATCACCACCTCACTAATCATTATCTCTCTGCCTCTACCTCTCTCCTCTCTCCTCGCTCGCCTCGCTCTCCTTTGACCGACTACAACATTGCTTAATCTGTATAAAACAATATCATCGGAATCACCATTATTTTACTCGAGTCTTCACCTGCCGTTGCGGCTCCCCTCCAACTATGGAGCAGGTTCATGGCGTTGATGTCAGCTGGATGACCCATGGCGCTTCTAAAGGCAGGTTCTTGAATCGCCACTCGCGCTCAATCGCCTCACCACGAGATGCGCGTCGTCTTGTTTGTCGTGATGGGTTCAATCAAGATCTGGAGCTAACACGTTGAACAGATAAAACTACTAGGAATTCACCACCAACCAAAACTCCCTCAGCAGCTCTCCCACGACAGATCCCCGGCGCAAACTCGAGACCGAAGTCACCGGCTTCGGCCCCTACAGAGAATGCTTCCGTAGACTCCAACACCTCAAACAATGGCCAAGCCACAACGCCAAACGGCTCTACTGCCTCTAAAAGGCCGTCGCGCTCGAATTCTATAGACAAGCAAACCCCTCCTGGTACTTCGCCTCACCGTCGCAATTCATGGTTCTCCAATATATCGGCCAAATTCTCTTCCTCCAGCACACCGCCAGCCCCCGGTC
Organism: Fusarium flagelliforme; assembly: GCF_020744385.1. Classification (NCBI taxonomy): domain Eukaryota; kingdom Fungi; phylum Ascomycota; class Sordariomycetes; order Hypocreales; family Nectriaceae; genus Fusarium; species Fusarium flagelliforme. Next base: position 3,910,827 of record NW_025763504.1, on the reverse strand, counting down.
CTCCTTCGCCAGCTCCTATACCAGAATCGTCGCCGGCACCATCGCAAGATCCCGTCCCGCCAAAGCTACCCCATACGAAGAACGCCGTTCTACCGCATGCCGCGAAACCTGAAGGTGATGGACCTTACATACCAGCGCCACCCAAGAGTGGCCAGCCCGGATTCTTGGGCATGTTCCGTCGCCTCTCATCTTCCAACAGTGGCGCTCTTACACAAAGCGGAAAACTCGGTCACGGTCTTGTCGACAGGGTAGTTTTGAATGTGGACCAGCACAGAGAGAGATGTCCTATACAAGAGCTCTCTTGTGCCAAATTAAGAAGAGTTGCGTTTTGCGTAGACGTCGAAATTGCGCCTCAGCCCAGATACGTCGATGGTGATTCGCAATTGCCCAAGACAACCGACAAGGCACAAAAAAAGAAGTTGACGGAAAAAGGCGAGGGGGAGGCTCTTAAGAACCCAAAGGCTGTGGAAGAACAGAAAGAAACCAACGGAGAAGTAAAGAAAACAGGAGAATCACTGCCAAAGGAACCCGAAAAGGAGGGGTCTGAGGCTCCTCAGCAGACTTTGGACACGGTCAACGGCAGCCCAACTCCCCTCTCCGACAAAAAGGAAGAAAGTACTAAGAAGAAAGAGAAAAAGAAGAAGAGCGAGGAAGAACGCAAAGCCAGGAAGGAAAAGAAACGAAAACTTGCAGAGGCCAACGGATCCATTCCTATGGAAATTTACTATGATAGCAGCGATGATTCGGACAAGACAAAAACGCCCCCTAGTGCTCCTAGTGCTCCAAGTGCTCCAAGTGCTCCCCAGCCTACCAAGCCCCAGACAGCACCGACGACGAATCCGGTTCGAGTATACCGAAGATGTTGCCAGCTACGCGAAACACCGATTCTTAAGAAGATCACCGAACAGCTCACTGATACGGCCAACTATACTGCTTCGACTGGCACTGTCAACAAGCTCGACCTTACTGATTATTGGTTACAACTACCAGATCTTGTAACTCTGGGCGACTATTTAGCAATTGTTCCAGTCAGGGAGATATTGTTAGAAAACAGTGGTCTGGGCGATGAGGGTTTACGAGTTATTCTGGCTGGCTTGCTTGCTGCCAAGCGACCTGCCATAAAACGACGGAAACACAAAAACGACGATGAAGAAGAACAAGGAGGCGTGGTGGAGCGACTTGTTTTGAAGAACAATAAGATTGGTCCCGATGGATGGAAGTATCTTTCACTTTTCATCTATCTATGCCGGTCGCTCAAATTCCTTGATATCTCGCAGATTCAGTTCCCACGCCAGCCTCAAACTCCACAAAATGGATCGCCCAATAATGGAGTGCAAGTACCTCGAAGCATATCAAATATATTCTCCAAGGCCTTGGGTGAACGCCTAGGAGGATCTACACTCGAGTTAGTCAACCTCGGTCAGGCAGGCCTGACCATGGAACAACTCGGTTCGGTCGTGGACGGTCTAATACAGTGTGGTGTTAAACGACTCGGCTTGTCGCACAATCAGATCGATGCAGATGGCATGAAACACGTTGTCAGGTTCCTCACCGAAGGCCACTGTGAAGGTCTGGACTTGGGTGGAAATGATCTCGGTCAACATACCGAGGCTCTGGCTACGGCAATCGAGAACGATACAACTTTGTGGGGTCTGGGCATGGCTGGCTGTAACTTGACCCCTTCAGCGCTTTGCAAGATCTTGCCTGTGATGGTCAAGTTGCCCAACCTGCGGTTCTTTGACTTGTCACAGAACCCAGCTTTGTTCCAGTCAACCCCCAGTGCTGTTGGTCTCCTCAGAAGGTACGCAAATGGTTCGCCCACAAATGTGACCACACGTGTTTACTAACTGCACTTAGGTATTTGCCCAAGATGAAGGTATTAAAACGTATGCACCTGGAAGATGCTGCCATGACACCAGAACAAGCCATTGCAATCGTCGAAGTACTCCCCGAAGTGCAAACGTTGGCCCATATTAACATCACCAACAATGCCGAGATTGTTAAGCTTGCAGACGCAAGAACAGAAGAAGCACAAGAAGAAGCTTGCGCCCTCTACGCCTCTCTGCTTGCTGCAGCTCGTGTCTCTAAGAGCCTCATCTGCGTGGATATTGAGGTACCCAGTGAACATTCAGGCGAGATTGTCAAAGCCATGGCCAAGCAAGTTGTTGCCTACTGCTTGCGTAACATGGAGCGACTCCCCGATACCGACACTGGCGCGGTCATGGCGTCGACACTTGCCGAAAACAATCTGGAGGCTGGCGATATGAAGCTGCCACCATACCCCGATGTCCTCGCACATCTTGTCGGACATGACGTGCTGAATCAAGATGAAAGCGACGACGACAACAGTTCCGCACCCGACGAAGATTATGTCATTGGAGGTACTGGTGTGGTCAAGGCACTTGCTTGCTGTTTGAAGAACCGAGGCGATGAGTCAAGGAGACAATCTGGCGAATTCATCCGTGATATTGAGAATGGAGCAACAAGCCCAACAGCTACACCATCGGCGAACCTGTCAACAGGAGGAAAGGCCAAGGACATGTCGAAACACTTGTTGATGGGAGCTCGTAAGATTCGGGTTCGCCTTCAGCCGGCACTTATCAAGGCGAGGGCTAATTCTGATGATGAGCATAACCTGCGCAGGTTGACATTCTTGGATGACACCCTGCAAGGCATCATCAAGCGCTTTGAGGACGAGTATCCGGACACGCGCGAGGATACGACACCCCCAAGACGACCACGTGCTGGAACCAAGGGAACCGAGGAATTTCCTACAACCCTGCCTCTGGAGGACTCTGCAATGGCTCTATCAGACAACGAAGACGAGGGCGAGATCCATGCAGGCAAACCGCTTTCCAGGTCTAACTCTATGGCCAAAATATTGGTCGAGGAGGAAGGACGAATTCTTCGTGCTGGTCATCGCTTCCGTGCCGGGTTTATTAAGCAGGAGCAGATCGACCTGCTCAGCACAATTGACGATATCGGTTCTGATCCTAAACACGTGGGGATGCTTACCGAGATGGCCGAGGATATTGGCGGGGAGCTTTTGGAACTCGTCAAGAAGAAGGGTGCTGTGAGAGCGTTCAAGGAAGACAGAGATGTTGCGCTTAAGTGCATGGCGGCAAGCGACCCAGAACACTGGGATCGGTTTGTCGATGCTCAATACAAGTCCCGTGCCAACATTAGCATCCCTCCTGCGGCAAAGCAGGGAGAGGCGGCGGATGAGAGTGCAGTTGCTGATTAAAGTAGTGGATTGTGGATGGAAGTCATGAAGCTTGTCTTATTATAATTATATGTGGCCATAGCTGGTGTGTCACTGAGATTAGATGGTGTGTTGGGGATGGACGGACGAAGCCAATGCGTTGGTTAGGTACCATTTCCTGCTTTGTCCCTTTTTTTTGCTTTGAGCGGGGAGTTATGAATATCACCTCTTTCAAGAGAGAACTGGCTATACCGATTACCAATGCGTGGATGGGATTTCGAACAGGTGCAATGTTTTCAAGAAATAAGCAATCATCTCTGTGTCCTGTGACAATAGACGTTGCTTTTTGGATAAGGGGCGTTGCTTGGGCAGCTCGATAACTGTCCAGTGAGGTTTCTCGACGACGCCTTAATCTCGTATATCTGGGTCGATGTTTATTGAATGATTGTTTGTAGACCTTCGAATCTCTTTATTTTCGACCTATGTAACCTAATGAGTGGATAGGTGGTAATCATGACTGTGCTAGCTGCTGGGCAGGGCTAGTTGAGGTGGATTATACGGCATGGCCGGGATGAGTACTGAAGAGTATGGGTTAGATATGGGGAAGGAAAAGAAACGATCTCTTGCATGAGAGTTTTCAGCTGATCCATCGACTTCCAAGCCGAGATGTTATCTCATACTTTGTTTCTCCATCCTTAATTATACGAAAGAAGAAAGTTGACAAGATGGAAAGAAGTTCGTCGTCCTATTTGGTCCGAAAATCATGAAGTTTGGTTGGTCCGTGGTTTCCGGCCCTTAATCTGACCTGCAACGCGCGCGATCCCATACTTGGTGATCTGAAACACGATCTATGCCACTTTGGGCAACCAGGGGGGTCAACGACCTCTTTCTTTAGCCAAGGCACCTTCCAACGTCTACGGCCTCACCTTCATTAATTAATCTTCAACCTCTGTGCGCGTTTCTTTCTTTTTAAGTGTTTCATGGTTGGTCTATGACGATATTTCATTCGCCAGAAAAGGCTTAGAGCCCGCTTTTATCACCGTCTCGGACGCACCGTCTGAAGTCGATGCTTCTTTTTCAGGGTCGAAAGTGACAAGAAGGATTGGAATGGGATCATCATGATGATGCGCTCTCAGCTCAGGCCGAAGAGATGAGCCGCGTTGAAAGATCTGGTGCTAACTAACTAGCTCCTTACCTCGCCGTTGGGTTGGGCTGGATTGTGCCCAGAACTGTCATCGTCATTGGATTGTTTGATCTGCGTCTTAATGCAGGAGTTATATCCCATCCATCCTTGATGCGAAGAGGGTTGCTGAGCTGGCAATGCGAGGACAGCAAACAGTTGAACTCAACTCGATCGATTCCTGTCCTTCTGGTCTTTGACTAGGTACCCGAATCTCTGAACCCGAACCGTCCAAGACCTTGCGATGATCAATTTTGGTGCATTTCTTCCACATGGTCTGTGTCGAAGCAACGAAACGACCTAGAGCATGTACAAGTTAAAGAGTGGGTTGATGCTCACTCCATTTCTCACGCTCCTGATTTTATTTAGCAGCCTGGGCAGCCTAGTCTATCCGGGCATGGTCTTTTTTGCAATTATAGCTGATGTCGAAACAGAAGCACGTCCCTCGCAAGCGGATTTCCCGTTAACCTCCCGCAGGATTGATTGGCCTCAGCCTGTCCATCTCATTCATGCAAATGCTTGCAATGTCTCTGCAGGGATCCCTAGGGAGACGGGGCACCCTTGTTCACGAGCCAGGATCCCTCGACATCTGGTGACGAGAATCCGGGTGTCGTCTCTTATCTCTTTGGTCCACGACTTACTTCCATGCTTGCATTTCTCCCCTCTTCTTCTCGTTCTCTGTGGTCCTGTCCTTCTTTTCAGCTTATGCAGTCTGTTGACTGGCTTTGACGATTCGTTTCTTACATTCATTTACTCTTTATGTTTAGTCTGTCGTTTCCTTCTCATCTTTTACATACATTCTCGAGGCGAGCTGCGCTCATCACCGTAGCCCTTTTTCACTCTTTTTGACCAATCTTCAACTCGAATGCTCCTAGTGATCAACGCATCTTATACCCTCTGACTATTGACCAACGAACGAGTGTTGCAACTCATCTCCATCCTTGGCTTGCGTCTTGAATCAACTTTGCCACTTTGTGTGACAACCCTTTGAACAAATCATACCTCATATTCCGTCATCTTATAAGCCATGAGTCCGATAGAAGGGCCTCCTTCTACTCGGTCCGGCCGACCATGGGCTTGGGATAAGCCGGGCTCAGTTATGAACTTTGAAAGGTAGACTAGGCAACAGAAGAAAAGTCATGTCTATTCACGATAGTGAACTAACTCAGCTTAGTATTTCAGAAGAGCCTGGCTCATCGACGACTACACGACCCCCGACTGGCCGCACTCGAGGCTTCACTTCTTCTTCAGGACGACAAACCGTCAAATGGCCCTTTCACAGTTTCAGCAACTCGAGATCCTCCATCAGTTACGTTCGTCGCCCTTCCAACTCACGGTCCATTCCGCAAAGCTCAGGTTCTTTGCCTCGTCGTGCTGCCGGCAGCATCAGCCGTTCTGTCTCTAGCATCCTTGGTAGCGACATCATTCCCGATTATGTAGTCAATTTCATGCGGGGCGAGACGCCCGAGTCTCTCGCCCAAAGGCACCGTATTCCGGACAGCCCTGAGCCAGGACAGTTTCATCGCACTCCAACAGGTCATCTCGATATCTCACCGGACAACTCGAGGCCAGGCACCCCAAGAGCCGAACATGAAAAGATGTTAGTTGAGGAACGACCACTACGAACCAGGTCCCTCATGACAGGATGGAGAGGTGGAGTTGGGCTCAACATGTTTGTGGCCTTTCTCATTCTCGCAGCTTCTGTGACCTGTCTTGCCCTCGCCTCTGCGAAGGGGCACATGACAACCTGGGAGTCGACGTTGATGCAGAGCAATACGACCACAGTTGAGGGTATCTCTCGGGGAATTGTGGCTGCCGTCAACATTTTCGCTATCGCTCTTATCGCCGGAGCCAACTATGTAGTTCAAATTCTCAACAGCCCGACCCGCGCCGAAGTGGACAATGCCCACCAGAACTTTGAGTGGCTCGATATCGGTATTCCTTCGCTGCGAAACCTGTCACTCATCTCTTCGACTAGGGCCACGCTATCTGGAATCATGATGGCGTTTGCCCTTGTCTCTCAAGTGATGTAAGCAAGATACAGTGTACTGGTTGACGACAATAGTCATGGCTAACAGCTTCCAGATATAATGCCGTAATTATTTCAATCGAACAGTCTGACAAGTCTAACGCATCACTTAACGTTAATGGACCTCTGCTTGCCGCAATCACACTCGTCAACCTTGTTCTCATATTCACCTATACGATCGTTATCGCTCTGGCTCTCACTCGACAATCTTTCAATCCGCTGGTCACGCTTGGCGATGCACTTACTTCATTCCTCGCGGATCCCGACTACAGCACCCAGGATTCGTGCCTGATGACTAAGGGAGAGGTTAAGAAGGGCCAGTGGGGTGAGCGAGAGGGCAAGTACTGGTATTCCCAGTCGAGCTGCTGGTACAACATCCCTTCTCCCGGCCGATGGACTATTTGGGTCTTGACATGGATTATGCCTGTGGGCTTGGCAGCGGCTGCCCTGGCCCTGGGGGCTATGGAGAACCCAAAGCAGGCATTCTCGACATTTGGCAAGGCGGCAGTGGTATATGAGCTACCTTCAGGAATGTCGCGGTCCGGCCTGGCCATTGTTGCAGCATTGCCTCAGCTTCTTTTGGGCCTTCTGTATCTCTCAAGCAATGCGCTGCTGACACTATTTTTCCTATCCCATGAATTCTCGCAGTTCTCATCCCAGTTGCTTCCTTTCCGAGTATCTTCTGGTCAGCCGCTAGGTGCACAGACGACTTCTCTGTACCTTACCCTGCCTCGACCTGTATCCTGGATGCTCTTTTTCCTGATCACTGCCATGGCTTACCTCCTTAGCCAGGGTATTCTGCTCGTTTCCGTGGACAGTAGCCAAGGATCAACTACAGGCATCGGCTTCAGTCCCCTGCCTTTACTTCTGCTCCTTGTGCTTCTCGTGGTGCTGGCATCCGGAGTTGCTGTCCTATCGCTCCGAAAGGTGGATCCTCGGGGTGCCGTGGAGGGTGGAGCACCGGCCGGCAACCCATTGACCTTGGTAGGCGGAACATGTTCGGCAGTCTTGAGCGCACGATGCCACCGCGTACCGAGAGAAGGTGGTGTTGAGACGCTTGAGGTTCGATGGGGTGTTGTGAGAGAGGGTGTGGGGATGAACGCAGGCCATGCGACCTTCTCTGGAAGGCCTGTGGGAGATATTATGGTTGGAAGAGCGTACGCATGAAATTTATTTGATACGGAAGCCTTTGAGTACGGTTATTAATGTCTATATGGATGATATACCTGGCGTCTACTGGTTAAGCTATAATGAGGAAAAGTTTGGGTAGTCAAGCATTCGAATTCCTGTCTGTTGTTCTTTATTAATTTGAGACTGAATATGTATTCACTGTGTTGGTAACTGGTAACGTACCTAAGATGTTCATGGACAAGTCGAGATTAAATACCCAACAAAAATATTGACATCTGTGAATCTCCTGACAAGATGTGACTGATCGCCAGACTGGGGAACGATAATCGCCAACCTAGATAATCAAAAATGGGTCATGGGCTCATCAAAGATCAAGAGCGAAAACGAAACGAATCACTCAGAGGCCAGTCCAAAAGGATGGTGCCGGCAACAGATGATTTGAACCAAACCCCCACATTCGCTGCATCGACCATCAATCATGTAAGCATTGGGCAGCTTTGTTGATTATGAATTATTGGTAAGGATTGACTGGCGTAGCAGATTACTCATCCCTTAGCCAAGCAATGCGCGTCAACATAGAGACGCTCCAGATTCATCTCGACTTTTGACACAGAACAGAAACTTTTTGTTCTCGACCTTGTTGGATAAGGTCTAGAAGCTGCCTGCCTAGTAGGTTCGCTGGTTCGGTTAGACAGGGGTAAATCTTATAAGGATAAGCCACACTTGCCCCAACTAAAATGCGTCCCCATGCGTTGGTCATACGATTCAGTGCCACATCAGCCCAAAGGTCGGTCGTTTCTTACAATTAAGAGGCTCATGATTGGTCAGACATCACATTTTCCTTCCCTTTCGGGATCTCCTGCCTGCCCTGCCTACTTTTGGTTCGCTTCGGTTCGGACAGCACTTTGACTTGGCGGTGGTTACCTTGCGTGGCAGGCGCCTTCCTCCCAGGTTTAGGAGGTACCTCCCTTTGCTGGAGAGACCCGCAAGGGTACTTGCGGCAGTGTTGGAGCATTGTAGACAAGGCAGGTTCAGTCCAGGTACCAATAGACAAAGAAGGAGGACCTCCTTTTGAAGTGACCGACCTTGGTAGTACCTACTTAAACTCTCTCGCTCGACCCTTTCTTTTCTCTTCTTTGACCTTGACTTTACACAAATAACGTTCCATCCTTCCGCACTCACCACTTGGCTCACTCAACTACCTACAAACCACGCTGATCTCTTGTCAACTGCTCGATCATTATAATCACCTCGACTACCACTTACACACAACCAAGTCTTTCGCATTCAGACTTGCAATACCGTCAAAATGACTTACACCATGACTGCCCACCTCTGCAAGCAAATCTACGCTTCATGGCGCCAAGCCCGACAACCTTCTCCCGAACTGGCTCTGCCAAACCAGACTCCCTCGTCTCTGATGCGCCCTGCCTCTCGATCCCTTTCACCTCCCGCTCAACGCTCTGAGCGACGCCCATCAAACGCTTCAGACTCAGACTGGGCCCCAAACAGACGCCATTAAGGAAGACTCAAGATTGATTGTTTTCCTCACTTACGTTTTATGAAACGAGTCGACTTATTGCATTGGGAACACGAGCACGGAATCTGGCGCACATGATTTGTTTACGGAGTTTTCCTTTATCAGCATTCACATCCTGCAATTTTCTTGGAGACACTGGCAACTCTCTTCCTGACGACCCTTTCCAATCGGAGGGGAAAATTGGCAAACCCCCAACAAGAATAACATCAATGGGCCATCTCAGGCGAGATGCAGCAAAAACAGCCCAGAAAGGGTGGGGCTCCTCGCGACCTTCTGGGACCACAAGGTGTCAATCACGGCATCTCGTGCCATAATGGCATAATCCAGGCACTTGTAAAGAGTACAAAGTACTTCTGTACATGACTTGTATCCGGTTAACGAAAGAAGGAAACCCAACTTGATATGCGGGTTTGTCACTTTCTTTGGATTTTCAGGCACCAGAAGAGACATACAGCTGCAGACAGGGGAGCGAGTCTTTGTTCAGAAGCAAAGGTTTCTTTCCTCTTTTTCTTTATTTGTTTAATTGTGCAGTGGTTGGAAACAACGACTACTTTCTCTCTACATAGATACCCAAAATGAAACACTATATTCTGAACCAACAGGCAAATCTATCCGTATTCTCACAAGTCAGATTCCCAATCTCATTCTTCAACCCCCTGACCACTCATGACTCAACTTGGATAACAGTGGCATGACCATCTGCCCACACCACATGCCCCTGCAATCGGGACCCCCCGCTAGCTGCCATGCTTTGCGGGGTGTACTGACTTATAGTCTTACCACAAAGAGAGACTGTGGCTGGTGAATTTGATATTATTACACGTATGGTCTTCCTGTTCTCGAAAATTCGAGACGATACACAAGCTAGTATAAGCTTCAAAGATCCCTCCAAGTTGCTATGGTGATCACTCCAAGGTTTCTAAACCTTCTTAACCTGCCCTCGGGTATCAGAAGAATTAGCCTCCAAAAGCACAAGAGATGGAATAATTTGGTCACTTTATGATAGCTTAGACTAGTACCTAGGCTACTTTATTATGATAGCCTAAGCCTTAGAGGACATTGTACTCAATACCAATCGACACAAAAGCTGGCGTTTTACCCCAGACGACACATCCACACAGTTTACCCCGGATTTCAGCTCTGAGTTGTAACTCAGACGCGAAAGTTTCTTCTCCTCGGATCGGATCGGCTTTCCAAACTCGTATCACAGCCTCTTCCGAACCGAACTATTGAAGCTTATGTGCAGCTCAGCCATGTCATCCGCTTCCCTGTTCAGCCCTGTATCTATTAATAGCACCGACGCATCTGCGCTCCATCTGACTCCAGTCTCAAGTCAAGTTGAACCACAAGATCGGATATTATGGTCAGTATTGTGATGAATTGCTCACTACAGATTTGCTAGATAAACAAAACCACTGTTATGTTACTCTTCAGTCGCTTCCGCTGTCGCTTTTTAATTTCCGTCGATTCGTTTCTCATCAGTCCAAGTTAAAATAAATCCCATGTTCCTCCCAGTCCCAATGCCGTTCCTGGCCCTGGTCTGGCCTTGTCTATGTCCAATGACGACGACTATGTTCTCTGTCCTTATGCAAATCCTTCCAGAACCAACTCAATGGTCATATCCGCTCGTCTCTGAAGGCTGTTTATCCACCTTCTACATGCCCTCCGTAATGTTGAATATACTCTCCGCCGCCTCCGCCTCCAACGCCGGCTATTTAGCTTGCATCGCTCTCGTCTGCCAGGCCGGCGTCTCTACATCGCCGACGCAGCCATAGTGTCGATGGTTGGCTTGGCCTTTCGTGACGCCTGTTCTTCCTCTCCACTGCCATCTGGCGAATCTTGCAGGGCCACATTGCCCTGGATACGTCGCTTGGCGGTCTTCTTCTCTGCCTCTGTGATGTTCTCTGCGTTCTTTCGCATGTCGGGAGTCCACTGTGGCTCACTAGGCGTGTGTCCAACAGACATTCCTACTCGGACCTGTTTGGTGTGTTAGCAACTGGCAACTTCTCTTCATGCTATGTGATCAACTTACCAGAGTTTCAAGGGCATCATTTCCATTGTCCACAAGATCATCATCAAACACCATTCTTCCAGGTTCAAATAGCAACAAGATTGTGCTGCCACCAAATTTGAAGTATCCAAGCTCCTCAGCACGCTGAACCTTGTCGCCTTCATTGCGAGTGATGACAGTACTTCCCACCATCATAGCACCCACACAGATGACCATGACACGGCCGTGACATTCGCTATCGATAGGCACAAGAACTCTCACGTTCTCTCCGTACACATCCAGTGCTGATCGAATGGCCATGGGGTTGACGGTATAATACTCACCCTCGATCGTCTTGGGCTTGCCCATGACACCGTCGACGGGAATATGGAAGCGGTGGTAGTCCTGGGGAGCCAGTCTGAAGATACCCAGTGCTCCACCTTCAAATCGCGATACATCCTCAGGATAGGCGTCTCCCAGGAGTCTCTTCATATTGAATTCGCGACCCTTGACCCAAATCTTGGTGGCAGTGGTGAGGGAGTTGAAGACAACACTGCGGCAGTCGGCTGGTGACACAATAATGTGAGGATTATGAGGTGCTGAGCAAGGACGAGCATCAGGCTTAAGAGCACGGTAGAAGAACTCATTGAAGTTGTTGAACTCCTCGAGTGGCAGCAGAACCTCAGACATGTCGAGACCGTGGAAAGCGATGAACTTTTCAATCTCGTCCTTGGACGCGGGATCGTCAAACTTCTTACCCTGCTTAATACTGAGGTTCTTAAGCAGCTTTCGGACTGGTTGGATATTAGCAATCGTTCTGAAGTAGTCTTGTGACGTCCAGCGTTATACTTACTTCGCTTGTTCTCCATATCCCGAGACTTGAGACCCTTGTACAGAAGACGAATTCCCAATCTGACGTAGACACTCATCTTTTCCTCGTTGATCTGTCCTGTTAGGCGGTCTTGGACAAGAATATTGGCCGAGTTTGCACCCAGCTTATATCCACCGTATGAGATCTTGGTTATGACCTTTGAGTACCACTTGCGCTGAGCCTGGCTGGCAGTGACGAATCCACCAACCAGGACGCTGTTGACTTGCCTCCAATCTTGACTGGCGCAAGTCGCGATATGGGTGACGATGTCAGCATCCTTGCGCTTGTTGAGTCGTGGTTGATGGCAGATGGGACATTCCCGAATCTCGACCACATGCTCTTCACCGCGATCATCACCACTGTCAGATTTGTCAAGCGGATCACTCTCTTCGTCTGCAGGTGTCTTCAGTGTGGGGACGTTGGAAGACGGAGTCTGGGTTCCCGATGCATTCAGGTCCAGATCGCTGGGGTTCTCTGAGCCGTCATGATGATTGTTGCCATGACGAGATGGGTGAAGGAGGTTCTTCATTTCGGGAACGAGATGCTTTAGTTTGTCCCCAGTAGTGGCTGATGATCGTCTTCGACCTTCCAGCTGGTCTTCCAAGCAAATGACAGCCTCATCCATAGTAAGCTCCCAGTTCTCCTCATCGTCAGCATCTCGGTGAGGGAATCGTGAAAAGAAGGTATCAATAGTAGTCTCGGTAAGTGTCGAACCCAAAGCCTCAAGCATTGTTGTAAGTTCGATTCTGCTGATTCGGCCACTCTCATCGGCATCATATTGTCGAAGCATGGCCCGCCAGAACTGTTGTCGGAGAGCATCGTATGGCATGTACTTGGCGCGAAGGTACAAGACGGGGTTATGCTTCTTCTCCCACTTTTCAAGATCCTTTAATTTGAGTGGCACTGTGTAGTCGTGAAAGTCGGCATCACCAGCATCCTGAGCGACTGCATCAGGATCAGAACCGGTGTTGGCAAGGGCGTCGGCTGGCGAAAGCATGTTTGGAGTGGGTGCTGAAGTAGGAGCTGCTGTTTGAGTGGCCGTTGTTGTGCTATTGCTTGATGCGTGCTTGCTTAATGGGGGTCGCATCATCTTGCTGATGCTTGAAGAAGAGTTGGAGCGCGACATAGCGAGCTTCTTAAAGCGCGACCTGGAAGGAAGCGCCTCGGCTTGTGCGGGCACACTGAGGTCGTACAGTCTATTTTCAGGGTTGGCCTTGGGGGCACGCTCGATCATCTGATGGATTGGGAGGTTGCAGGAAGCAATGAAGTCGTTTCCGGAGTACTTGTCATGGTCGATGACAGTGAAAGAGAATGAGTATTTCTGCTCATGACTTTGAACTTGGAACAGCATCTTCTCGTTGAAAACAGGGTTAAGGTTATGACGAATGCGACGGGTGCGATACGTCTTCTTGCCGAGAGATGCAACGACAAATGGATCCATATCGAAGCTTGTGCGTGTCAAATTAGACTCGGGTGGCAGGTCTGTGATCTTGACCACCTCGAGGTAGATAACGCCGACGACATCGAAGCCATCGCTGGCAAATGCGTAAGGCTTGTTGCGTCTCCTCTTCTTCAATCCGCGGATTCGCAGTCGGCGCTTACGCTTGACCGGGTCTTGTTCTTGGTCATCTCCTGAATCAGAATCGCTCGAGTCAGAGTCGTCTTCATCAAATTCGTCATCATCATCGTCGCTGGGACTGTCTTGATTGTTGGTGGTGGGAACCAGATTAGGTGTCATGGACGGCGTGACGTTGCGAGAGCCGGTGGGGGCAGCGCCAACTAGAGCTTGAAACTTGTCGAAGATTTCCTGTGGTGTAGCTGACGGGTTTGTTGAGTCGAAGAGGGAGAACTGCAGCTGAACCTCTCCGGAGACAACGCTCGTCTTCTTTCCGGGACGCTTGCTCTTGAGACGATACCAGGTCGGTTCTTGTTCCACCTTTCCGTTGCTGAAGATCTCTTCAAGAGCAAGATCAAATTCACCCATGTAGTCTTTTCCGAATCGATCCTTGTCCCAGCAAATAACATCTAGAACAAGGTTTTGGGTGGAAGTAAGAGGGATTTCTTCGGAAACATTCCATTCTGGGTTCAGTGTCTTGGGAACATCGTTGGTTACGATTCGAGATTCGCCGGAGGAAACAATGATGTACTGAGAAAACGATTGTCAGCATTTGAGAAGAATTTTGTGAGGATGTTGTTTGAGGGAAGCTCACAGGATCGGATGTGCCGCTGCGATCTTTGGCTGCGAGGTCTTTGCCCTGTTGCACCGTTAGCAATTGTTTATAGTTTAACTTAATTCGCAGTATCGTTGCCCTGTCCCAGTCGCCGTGATGTAGTCGACTGGCTGACAAGCGGTGATGCAGCAGAACCAGCGAACGTGGTTTTGGGTTTCGCAGGTGGCCGCGAGGATAAGCACAAGCAAGTACATACTCTTATAATCCAAACTCTCAAAGCCAGACCGTTTCCAGCGTCCCTGGAGGGGCTCGCGCTATCATGCTTTGACCTCATGGGGGGACTGTTGCTGCGATTCTTTTTGACGGTTCCGTTGCCGTTGCTGACGGAGATTGTTGCGGAGGAGGAGGAGGAAGATCGAGAGGAGGGTTTGAGTCGTGTTGGGATAATGCGCACCATGACGGAAGAAAAGGCCTTGGCTAGGCCTGCAGTGGACAGCTAGAGCTCCCAGTGAGGACAGTACCTAATGGATGGTGGGTGATAGATCGATCGACAGCGGGGTTACTGCACTGGTGGTCCTGAAAAGCAACCCCCGTAGTGGGTGTGGTGTCTCAGGCTCGGCCTCAGCTCAGGCTGAATTCCAGGTGATGACGTCCACCCAAAGTGCCCTGTAACCTGTTACAGAAATGTCGTCCCTCCACTAAACCCAGGGGAAAGGGCCAAGATAATGGTGGGAGTCGAGTGACTGGATTGGTGGGGATCCTTGGTAGGGCGGAGATCCAAAGGTCAAGGGGTTGGTCCAGAAAAGTGACGTAGCAATTAATCCAAGACGGGCTACCAACAGCCAGGAACCAGAGATCAAATCGTACCTAATTGAGGTACAGAGGTTATGGATGTAGAGAGAGGATATTCCCTCAACCCAAACTCGAGTATTCTTTCTCGTTGATTACCTTAGGTAGTAGGTAGCAGAGCTTAGCTTAGCTTTCGCGTCGTTTTATTCGTTTCGGGAATGCGCTCAGTTCAGCTCATCAGCTCTAAATTGTTTGCATGGATGAAACTCCTTTTTTTTTTTTCGGCCCCTTTTCAATGCGGCTGTATAAGTGGCCGTGTCGTAAGTCACCTTGGTCAATATGCGACGCGCGCTCGCACTCTTGTCTGTCTATTTTGTTTCCTTCTCGATGATTGTGATTGCACTGCCCGTAAAGGATCGTATCGTAGCGTCGTCGTAACGTCGGTGCCGGGTTACTTTCTCACGAGTGACGAAAGGCCAAGCCACAGCCAAGCCTTGTTATCGATGTCAGCGCCGAGGGTGGGATGAGGAACGCGTAAAGTTCCTAGGTAAAATCGGACAAGTCGTCGACCAAAGTATAAAAAAGATATCCGTCGATGGTTTAAGTCGAGTATGAGGTATCAACCATCAGAGGTATACCCAGTAGGATTGGACGAGTAGGCAGAATATAAGAAGAATTGCGATTCAAATTAAAACCCAACTCGGTTATATAGACGAGACGAGACGAGACGGGTCGTTGAATTAAACAAAAAAAAACGGAGGATCAAGATTCAGACTCAGGAGTAACCATGATACTAATTTGAGTATCAGTAGATAATAATTGGGCTATTAATCTCGTCTTATGTCTCGCATAATAACGGACAGGCAGAGACAAAACCTAGCAGAAAGAGAAACAAGACAGAACGGTAAGACAAGAGCAAAAAGGAAAATACCCTTGCTTTATTTATTATAGGACTTGGCTTAGGTATAGACCAGGTGGCAGTATCCGTACTACGAGGTAGACTCTGTTCTTCTAGGCAAGGAACCTGTACCTGGACAAACAATAATCTTACTCCCAATCTCATCCTATCTGCCTCCATTCAGCTCGGCTACAGCCTCCAGCCTCCAGGCCAGACCAGGCCAGGCCAGACTAACTTAGAACCCGTGAATAGCTTGTTGGGGGCGTCTTCCCGTGCCGATTTGGCCGTGACTGACTAGGGGACTGTCACTGGACACATATTCTAGACTATACGATCGTCCACAGTAACAAAAGGTACATGTTTGTTTCTCCTCGGTAGGTTCCTATTGAGAAGGAAAATGCCTCTCGTGTCTTTTTACTTTTAGCCTAACCAAACAAACAGCTCAAACTTACTTGGTCCGTTCTCGTTTAGCCTCACAATACGTTAGATTATCTAGTCGTTGTTGGTTTCGTGGCTAGTCCAGTACCTCGCCCTAGAGCTACATGTGCCTCATGTTGAATTCCATCGTATCGCATTGGGCACAAACCAAAAAGCCATCATATCCGTTCCCCTCGATTGGATCTTCCCCTCCATAACAGGCAACTCCTCCTTGGCTTTGTACTCTTGGCCTTGGCCTTATGGCTCCCATGGTGCCGATTGTCCGGGAACCTGCCAGATCGGAACTCTTGGTATACATCATTTATCTATATAGGACTATCTGACGAGAGGTATTCAACGCTGAAATCGTCGATCCAAATTGAGGTTCGAAACAATCAGAGTGAATACAAAGCTCATGTACTGTACTGTACGGGTACACTACTTCTGACTCCAAGTGAGACTAACCTCACAATGGAAACATGATCTTCCATCACCGCTCAGACACGGAAATGGCAACAAGGATACGTATGATCCTATGTATGGTAGACCAGTTGCTAATTTTCTGCTGTGGTTCTGTCACCGCTTCTTCTTCTTCTGGCTATATCATCTCTACTTGCATGTGATTCCTTCGACTCTACCTGTTCATTCCCAGTAGCCATGGATAATGTATATCCATTCTCCATGTCAAATTAATCTTTCAACCGGTATTCTGCTTTCCACTCTTTAACCAATACAAGCATAACAACTGCTCCCAACGTCACTGGAATGCATCAAAAACCCTTTCCTCATTTGAAACCATCTGGACCCTTATTTTGGTTTTCTGCTTCTCTTCCTTTGCCTCAAGCTGAGACAACGCCCTAAAAGCCACTTAACGTTAGCTCTTTCACCATCCCCTGATTCCCCATCCGAGCTCTTTTCCCTCGGGAGGACTTGATCTATGCTCCGCTTCGTAACCAAACCGAACAAGAATAGCTCTCGCTCGAGATTCATCTCCAGTTGGATCCATTCTGACTCTCCGAGACTTCCGAGCCCCCGACAAGGGATTGACGCTGAATTAATCATGCGAGTTGATATCAACAACATCATATCGATGTCTCATTTCGACTTGAGCTGAGACACTCAACAATTTTACCACCACATACGCTCTTATCAAATTGTGGGTGCAGCATGTGAAATTTAGAAAACATAAACACCAACGACTGTATTCGTGCTTGCAATCCTATGCTACCTTAGGTATACTTTGATGTCCTAGCCCGAAGCAACAAATAGCTCTCTAAACTAACGCCTTGACTCCGTAATATGTATATATGCCTTGTTTCCCTCTTGTTTTGACCCCCAAACTCCAGTCGCTATGCCGTCGTCGCATCACGTCAATGCTCTAATCTAATGCGCCTACCATAGCCAAGTCCACCCGCAAAGAAATGACCGTTCCTCGTATGGCAGCTTAACATCTCCTGGTGACGTCGTCCTCTAGTCGTTTGAGGGCGTTTACAGCATCCACAAAAAGAATGTTTCCTCCTCCTAAACAATCATTTGCCAACATCTCCCTTGCGAGACTGGCGACCCCTTGGGCTCCCTTCCGTTGACTCTGCATTTGTGCCTCGAAAGGCTCTTGACATGCCACCCTCGAGATCCATCTCTTTGTGGCTTCTTCTTGCGTTAATACGATATCGTATGTCTCTTGTTTCTCCTCAAGACCGTAGGCCCAACAGATCAAGGTGCAAACATATATACCCCAATAGTCCGAGATGTCGGACCAGGGCATGGTTTCTTTTGGACAAATTTCCACTTTATTGCAATCCGTCTCATCGGGCGAGGACTTCAGACCAAAGAAGGCTTTCAAAGCTCGCGCAGCAAACACTGTCGCTGTTGAAGCTGTGTCTGAGCTTCGCCATGCATCTAGTAGCTTCCGGTATTCCGTGAATAAACCCAAGTCAGTCAACTTCTTGTTGAAAACCCAACTCTTGCCAGACACAGATAATAAATAATACAGAGGTGTGTGGTGTAATGCCAAATACGTGTTGGCGATGGCTGAGTTAGGGAACAATCCCAAGATAGGGCATGTGTTCGGTCGAAAATTTGTTGCATCTCCCACGATGTCAACTTGCATTAGGGTTTGACGCCGTGGAAGAAACAGTGAATATACAGCAAGGAGAACTGCTGCATCAAAAGCCGGGGCTGATGCTATATCTGAAGCGGACAGCGTCCCCAGGTTTGTGTTCGAAATGGTTTTGGGGTCCTTTCTTGCCCTTAGCTTCGACCATGATTGATAGTCCTCTGCTTCCCAAGCCTTTGTCGTCGTAGCCGTGAGTGGGATTGGCAGAGTACTGGGGGAAGAGTAGTCTAAGCCAATCATGGAAATGTATTGCCGTTCATGATACCATGAACTATGCACGTCAAGTAGGAAACAGGCTGCCAACAACCGTCGTAGTGATTCTGCGGCAATCCAATCTTTCCAAGCCTGACCTTCATCTCTGGCGGAAGACCGAAAAGTAAAGGTTTGTTGATCACGGACAACCTGTCGGAAGTTGAGCAAAGTGTTCGAGTGGAGGTTCTTAAAGAAAAAGAAAGGAAAAAAAGAGAAAGAAAACATGAAGTTGACCAATTCAATAAATGAAAGAAGAAAAGTAGAAAAAGTGGTATCAAATGGGAATATAAATAGATATATAAGAGAAGGGGAAGAAGAAGAAACTTAAGAATAACTAACCCTAGGGTAGAGAGAAGTGAATTCGGTAGAAGGTTGATGTGAATGTGACTTTCTGCCACGGAAGCGTGCGTAGTACTCGCATAATGCAATTGTTTGTTGGACTGGCATTGACCACTTTCCAACATGTGTAAACTAAGCGTATCAGCACCGGTCGATTGCTTCATACGCGAGTGGTTATTCAACTCACCACTTTGGACTGTTGCCAGGCGTAAGCATGAAGTTGTGCTCCCTTCATACGATCGTCTGCGATGGGAATAAACTGGGTTGCCAACGCGGCCATGGCACATTGCAGTGCTTGTACGTGCTCTGTTTCTTCTTGAGGGACATCTTGGTACGTATGCTTGTGGACAATAGGCTTCCTCGGGTGGACTTTATCCCAATAGACCTCCAGATACCTAGGAATTGCTTCCTTGATAGCAGGGGAAAGAGATAGTGGCATCAAATCCTCGGTATTCAGCAAGCCTTCTCCTCCTGAAGTCCCAGAGCCGCAGCCGGCCAAATTGAAAGTCCCGCCTGGAGTTGGTAGCGATGGAACAGCTACTAAAGTCTCAGATTGAGCAACAGCCAATGAAGGGGACACACTACGAACTGTAGAAGTTGGGATCTGATTGACAGTACCGAAAGAAGGGTCTTCGTTATAGACAGGTAGTGGAACTTCCACGTCTGGGAAGACAGATGGGTAGACCTGTGGCGGGGTGCTGTTGCTGTACGGATAAGAAACAGAATAGGTAGCATGATTCATAGTGTTCAGCATATCGTTAGTGGTCGGATAAGCCGATACTGGGGTCGGCCAGGTCTCCATCACAGAAAACTGCGGACGTCTTGCATTCTCGGGAGGAGTTGAGAACTCGCTTGTGGTTGCAGAGTTGTCTTGCCATTGTAATTCTGGCGTTACATTGCCAGGCAACATGTGATGGTTTGTTGAGAAACTACCACTTGACACTGGTATCGTAGGGCCCAAACCATAGTTTATTCGTGATATACAGGTGCCTGGTCCGTCCGCCTCAGGCCCCTGGTTGTAATTGCGCTTTGGGCTGGGGGTAGGAGCCATTGGAGACCAAGTTCCAGGCACATTACGGTAAACTATTGGTTGAGAAGCGACAAAGTCTTTGTTCGGTTTAAGCATCGGTTTGTGTGGTGTCACTGCTTGGGGTAGAGGATTTGGCCTCGAACTCTCTGGACCAGGAGATTGTCTTGGTTCTTTGGCACCCGAACCGTCTTGGCTACTATACTTTGTTAGCTTTGAAGCGATTGTAGCACCGGGCGTTAACATACTGTTTTTGAACATGTCGGTCGAGAAGGTCCTTGCGATAGAAAGTCTTGTTACAACTGGGTACAGGACAACAGAGATCTGGAGGTGAGTGGCTGAGCTGATGTCGTCTAGACCACAACACATTAGCAACATATATTGATTAGATAGAAGAAACAAACCTCAAGTGTTCTGCCCTAGTAAAAGTCTGGTTGTGTTAGCAAGTGGGAGTTGCATGCTAGGAAGAGGAGCATTACCTTATGGCATTGATGGCACTTGTGGACTGGGACGCCTTTCTTGGCTTTGCTAATCTTTCCAGTAATTGGAGTCCATCTGACGTGCGTCTCGCTGCTTCCTGAAGCTGTGAAAGGTCTCATGGAAGTGTTTGAAGATGAGTCGTGCTGCGAAGAGCCATAGGACATATCATTAGAGTCAATACTCATGTTGCTACGACGTCGAGTGTTCATGTTGAGCTCGGTGGTGGTCGGTGACGAGTGATCAAGAACAGAAGATGACTTGGATGGTTCTGATGGATCAGGCGGGTTGTTATGAGAAGAAGAGGGTGCTTGATGGTTTAATGATGTAACATAGCTTTGAACAGAGGAGGACCTTGAAGTTAGGTCGGTGGAACGGCTCTCAGATCGAGGATCGACTGGCTCGTCCTCGGTATTCATGATATTCTTGAGACTAGCCATGGCCCAGAGTTGATAACAGAAACACGAATTTAAAAAAGGCAACGAGTCCGGAGAATTGTTGAAGGTCAGGCCAAACTGAGTAAGACACAGCCCCCCAGTAGAGACGGATGAACAAGTCCCGGCAGATGGAAGATTTTAGGCTCATGTAACGAAGGTGGGCAATGAGGGTATAGAGCAGCAAGTGAGAGTAATAGTGGGGGAGTTGACGTAGAGATTCATTAAGATCAAGATGTGTGAAAGGGATGGACGGCTAAGGCTGGGGACACAGCGTAGGCGATGCTAGTCTCGGGTGATAAACAGGGATGTATGTGGATGTTCGGACGGGGCTCAGTGTAAGTGAGATATTTACTCTGGTACTAAGATAGGGACCAAGAGAGGCATTGCTAGTTGAATCTGGGCAAGGTTTTGGATAGTCGAGAAAGGGTTAAAGATGGAGCTGCAGGGGAGAGTCGAGGTGACTGACCCAAGGTTGAGGACAACCCTGCGAGCTGAGCACGGGGCGCAGGGCCTTGATGCATGGATGGACAAGATTAGATGTTCTGTGAAGTCACCGAGTATGTAGGTAGGGTAGTTAGGGGTGGATGATGCAAGGCACTTTGGGGACCTGGGCATGCTGTAGGGGGCATGGATGAAATGTCCTCAAGACCATGAGAAAGGTTATGTCGTCCAGTACCATCGTTGTTTGGTTTCATTCAGTTTGGTTTGGTTTGGCTTGTCTCGTCTGCCCATGTGCCACCCCTTCACATTGACCCTTGTCAGATGCTTGCCGCTCCCTGTTCGTCGAGATTCGATGCAACAAGTGGCGGGACGGGGCCGCAAGCGCCATCTAAGCCTTCAAGGAACGGTACCTGATCAAGCGACTAGCGCTCAGACGTAGTGCGGTGCGGTGCAGCGCAGTAACTTACCGCATGAGAATTGAGAACTAAATCAACGTTAGCTTAATCATTCCCGACCCATCCGATGTCCTGCGTATGAATAAGTCGCGCTTATACAGCTGTCCAATGCCTCGTGGGGAGAGACGCGATGGCGGCGACGATCAGTAAGAATGATTTGTATTGATAGCACAGGTGCAACCAAGGCTCAAGCCTTGTAAGCAGAGAAGCAATTGCGAGGCGTAGCTGTCGAAACATTTTGACTTTGGAGCTAGGATGTGCTGAAGGGATACTGTACTGGGGTTCAAGAGCTTGAGCGAGTTTGAGTAAAGCACTGAGACAGTGTGGGCATGAGCGTGTGCGGGTAGGGCGTCAAGGCGCCTGTTGGTGGCTGTTTTAGAAGCGATCATGACAACGACCATCAATCACATCACACCTAACAGGGGTCGATGATAGTGGAAGGGAAAAGGATCCAATACAAGAAGAGGCTGAGCCGAATCAAGTTGTAACTGCCCGTAGACTACTACTAAATTCCTTTAGAGTGCAGGAACGGCGGCCGACTGGGATGCTTCCCCTTGCCTGCTTCCACTTGCACTTGCACTTGCATCGCTGACAGGTACCGGCTTGCAGTAGGTACTCTCCATTGTGCCTTCCCAAGCTGACAGGAAACTGAACTTGCCGACTTGGTAAGCAGACAGCCAACCTATTATTAACACAAATCTGCAGCGTAATCAGTACTGATCTTGACATTATTAATGTTGAAGTTGGAGTATCATCTTTTTTATTGTCCATGATTATTTGAAATTCTCTCGCTTGCTGAACCACGTTATTCCCAGCCTAGGTCCCATGTCGAATCCTCACAAGTGCTTATCCATTGAACCCACCCATAGCCTGATGGGGCCAGAGCGCCGTTAGACCGCTGTTAAAATGGTCTGTGTTGATTTCTTGGCCCGAAGTTTCTTAAATGTGATGCAAAAAATCATGGTATCTGCTGCATGATTAGCTAGCTTGCCAGCCAAACATCACTTGTTTTCCCCTCGTCAATCATGGATGATGTAAAGTCAATTAAATCCATGCTGGATCCGTTCCCCTGGTAGCGCCAATTTGAATCCTTGTTTGTACAAGGGTGTTATTAGTCCAGCCTTGTCGGGCGCTAGGGCGACCAAGTAGAAATTCCTTCGAGGACACACTGAGACTCAGCCACGCGAAGGTTCATTGGCTGATGTTTCATGATGACCTGACGTGATCTATTTTTACACTCGACACAGCAGCTGCGCCTGTCAAACCCTTGTCAGTAGCCACCTATTTTTCGCTTGCATGTGCAATGAGCTATGAGAGAGTTATGAGCGTCATGATGAATGCTTGTTACATGATCGATAGCTTACGGGAATTAATTAATTTGAGACAAGGCATTCTTCTACTCACGGATCAACCAGGCGACTCAAACAATGCCTTGCGTTTCGTTTTGATTGATACTGTTATCAAACGGCGGGCAGTGCTTCTATCAAGTCCATCTCTGTTGACTTAGATCCCAGAGAGAAGCGGGGCCCGGTCCGTTCCCTTGTTCCACCGACTCCCCCGCCTTTTGGCTGGAAATGGAAATGCCAACATCAACACCAACGCCAACAGACGCACGACACAAGCAAGATGCGTGCGCTCTTCCTAAATTAGGTCAACATATTTCGCTGCGTGTTTCCCATCGCATCGGGTCTAGTCATATCCTTCTTTTGCACTTCATGAGGCCCAAACATGCTGTAGGATTCGGCCCGCACGGAGAATATTCTTCTTTCATGCCCTCCACGCGACCTGCGAAAGCACTGTAACCACATGTGCGTGCCAGAGCGGACGATCCCCGGCGCTTGAGATCCGACTATTTTTATAGTTGAAGGCTCTTGTTGACCAATGCCATATCAACAAGAAGCGGCTTTGCCCAATGTAGATCTTGTTCGAGTCGAGCCAACATGTTGGTTTTGAGTTGCCAAGCTCTTCGCTAACGTACCTAGATCCCGTCCCATGAACGCATCCCTTCACTAACATGGCCATTTTTGCGACTAAACTTTCAGCGCCGATGCACGTCTGGTCTGATTCGCATGTGTTCTTCTGGGAAAGGAAGCAGATCTGCGCGTGGGGAAGTGCTTACAATTTGGTTACCTTTGCGTACCACTCATCATTTGTTATTCCAATTCCTCCATACACCGCAACTCTGCTCGACCTGCTAATCATACAGCACAAAATTTGTCCGGTTCTCCTTTTTCAAGAAGATCGGCTGTAGCTTGCCGTTCCTTTTCGGACGAATATGCGGATATGATGTAGTGCCTTTTGCTCCATGCCTGCCCCGACAGTTGGGTTCTACAGTCATCAGGGTATTAGAACTGGTTGCTAAGAACCAAAGGAACGAAATAATTCAGATATCCAATGCCATTTTAGACTAGCAACAAGACTGTTGTATTTTGGCGCCCTAAGCCTTGGATGATAGGTGTTTTTTATGCTACGCAATGGTCAAGCCAGCAGTAACATCATAACCTAACCATACATAGGTACATAGGTCTGGGAATACTCTACTATCTACTATCTGGATCTGCTATCTCTTTCATCCGTCTCGGCGATTTCTGTATTTTGCTGCCAGCGCACCGTCACATGCTCATGCTGACTATTTGATCAGCAAGTTCAGCCTGTCCATACTGATATCCCGCACCACTATGCCGCAACGTCTGAGGGTGTCGTTATAATGGAACGTTACCTCAAATAAGCATTCATTTGAATATGGACGATTCTATATGATCTGCGTATGAAATAGCCGCTCGGTTTAAACGCCAAACAAGCGCAACCGCCCCCATATCGTGGCAAGTCGCGTCTGCGCCCTTTAGAGGCTTGAATACCCTGGAGACATCTGACTCGGGCTGACTTGCTCCGATATTCAAGCCTTAACAAGGGGCTCATGCATGCCAACTTGGTAAGCTGGGCAATGAAACCTAAATCTAATTCGAGATCGAATTATGCGAATCCGAGTTATCGTGCAGTTGTTCACTAGTAGAGGAAACCGGCAAATACAGTAGATGACGTGTGAAACCCTGGAGTTCAAACAAGACGTAATCTCTTCAAATTATCTCGTCCAACTGCAGTACAAGAGGTACGAAACAGAGGAATCTGGCCCAGCAGCGTACTAAGATCCTTCCATAGCCGCAAGAGCATTCAATACATAAACAAAAGCCGGAACGCCTTGTATGCCGGCCCTTTATTAAAGCGTATAGCCGAATACTGATTAAAATAATAATCCAAAGCCAATTGCACAAAACACCTGCCGTCTCTTTTGCGGTAGTCCTACCCTCTTTACCCTTCGGACATGTTTTTATTCAATCTCCCATATTTGTAAAGATGCACGGCTCGGTTCATAGCTTAGATGAAGCGGCCGCTGTGGGGGTGTTTGACGAGTCCTTTGACGAGTCCTTTGGCGACTTAGCGTGTGCATCGCTCTCTTCGGACTCGTCATCGCTGGGAGGTCGGCTGCTATCGGTAACATTTCCTCGGCTCTTGGTCATCTATATAGTTGTTAGTCAGGCCAAAGATTCACTGTTGATCTCTACTCACCCATCCGCGAACGCCACCAACGAGGCCGAGGGCGTAACCAGTGATGAACTCCTTGGGTGTACCAGAAGTACCAGGGGTAGTAGGCGAGCGAAGTCCCTCGGAACGCAATCCCTCAGCGGTGCCTGCACTGTTAAATCGGGCAGGGCTCTGGGGACGGCTGACGGGCCAGAACTGCTTCAGCTCGCGACCAAGTTCTTGGCCAGTGGTGGACCAGTTGTTTGTGATGTTCTCTCGCAGATCCTGGACGTGGCGCTTGAGGTCCAGCTCGTTCTTCTTGAGCCAGCTGACGTTGAGTTCCTGGCGGGATGTACCACGCTTGAACTGTCTGGCAATGTACTTCTCGTAGTCGCGAACGATTCTACAGGCGTTAGAATAATCGTAGAAACGAAGGTGAAATACCGCCTTACCTTGTAATGAGGCCAGTTGTGCTGACACCCTCTGTGCGCTGGGTAACAAGGAACTTGCCAGCAGCCTTGATGGGCTCGTAAATGTCGTCACCCTCATCGGCGCCGTAGGGAAGATCATCGTGAGCAACGTAGTCGAGCTTGTTCTCGTCAAGGAACTCAGGAGTCACAACCCATGGGCAGTCCTCGATAACCTCATCAACCCATTTGCAGTGGCGGAGGGTCTCGGCACGCTCAGCGGCAGACATGACAGTCAAACCCTTGCGCTTGTGTGTTTCGTGGTCGCCAGTGACACCGACGACCAGTGTTGTATCGGGGAAAGCCTTTTTGGCCTGCTCGAGTTGTCGCATGTGGCTAGAAAGCTGTTAGCACAATTCGGTCGCAATTGCAATCCATCCCACTCTGTACTGCCAGAGAAGCCGGATACAAACAAGCGGAAAACATACCCAAGATGGAAGAGATCGAAGACACCATCGGCGTAGACACGGACAGGTCGTCCGACAGGAGGAGGGTTCGTCTTGTAGCCACCAGCAGGGTCTTGTAGTTTGCCAATGGGAGGAGGGGGCATGGCCTCGATTCGGCGTTGCTCCTCCTCGTCGAGGTCCTTCAGAGAAGGCTGGCGACCTTTGCGACCGACACGCTCAGCAATGTCGACGCTGGCCTCAGTGGTGTCGCTTGGCTCACCGGGGTCGACGGCATGATCACGGTTCGAGCTGGAGCGTTGTCTCTTAGGAATTGGTGCTGAACCGCGAGCGTGAAGGCGTCCCGACTCGGCGGCAGTAGTATCACCCTCCTCGCCTGAAGCATCGCGCGAAGACGTTTGGATGCCATTGTCAAGGTCTGTGGTGGATTCGACGCGAAGGGAATTTCTCTTGCGCTTCCCGCCTTGAGATGATCCGGATGGTGAGGACATGGCTGCTAGATAAAATGGAAATGACGCGGCTTAGGTTGAGGTTGGGGTAGGTTCGGGTTGTGGGAGAGAAAGAGGAGGGAGGAGAGAGAGGTTCTTTTTAGCAAGCAATGCCCCAGTGTCTGATGGATGCCCGGGACTGGATTGTGTCCTTAGTTATGTGCGTAAGGTGCTAGGAAACAAGACGGGGAAGTGGAAGATACCAGCATCAGTCGAGTTCGCTGCTGTAACTTATGAACCTGGAGAAACGGTTACGGATACCGAAGCACCTAGTTCCACGTTGACGCGAAAAAAACCGGGTCTGGGATTCGGGTCTGGACCTTCTGCCAGAGCTGATTGGGTTTGGGATGTTTTGATCCTTGCAAAAATCTGGGGGGGCCCAAAACTTGGCTCGCCTTACAGTAGCGTTTTAGACGGGAGACCTCCAACTTGAAGGAGACACCGTCATCGGAGGCAACTTATGATGATTGATAAGGGGACAGAAACAAGGAACAAGGAATGCGGCGAAATGCACTCGATCAGCAAGATAAGAATTGTCTTGAAGCCATCCATCTTGACAGCTGCAGGTTAGCTGTATTGTCTCTATACTGTACCCCCTATTATGTGCCTGCCACAAAAGAACCTTCCTTGAAATGACAGACTTGATCTAAATTAAAAAAGTGGTCCAATACTCTCGTGTCCAAAAAGGAGAGCAATCTCAAAAAAGTTAATAGCGCAGCCACCGTATAGAGATACTAGTACTGTAACCCATTAACTAGGTGTTAAGTTAGATGAGACAGGCAATTGCTCTCGTGACAGCCTATGCTTGTCTGCTCTAATTGTGCTCAACATGAATTTTGGGCATCTTAATGTTAGTTTTCTGACCCGCAAGTCAAAGACTATTGCTGCTCCAAATGTCAATATTCTCCAGTTTTTGAAGCCCGTGGCGTCATCATTGCGGCCCCCTAATCAGTCTGGTTCGACTTCTGTGAAAAGGGGAAGGAGAAGCCCGTGGAAGAGATCTACACATCACATGACAAAACACGTGATGCACTCAGGACACAAGATGGAGATGATACAAGTTCACTACGTCTGTATATCAATGATAAAAGCTCAACGACTATTCTAAGTAAGCTTTTTGAAAGCTCACGCATTGATTATAGACGGACGCCTTCACCGTTGCACTAGAACATCATCTCGAAGCTTAGACCCAAGTCTTCCCCGGACCAGTAGCTTGCACCCTTGGGATCGCAGCCAGGAATACGAGTTCAGACTCGATTGTTGATGCAACTGCGACTCGGCAAACTGGAGAACGAACGGGGTTTACCAATTGACTTATGCTCAACATCAGAGAACATTTCTGACGATTTCCTTATTTCCAGGATTCAAAACATTTCGCGTCTCAGGCTATAAGTCCCTGGGCCTGTTCAGCTAGGATCTGGTCTCTACATCAAACTAGCCTAAAAGCATGATGAGTTCCCAATACGATGCTTAAGCGTTGATTGGTTGGCTTCTGAGTATCCTAGTCGATCATGGTAAGGTAAAATATGGATAGTGTATTGATTAACATTAGGAAATCAGAGGAATTATTCTTAACGCAGACTGCCAATCAATAATACCCTCCTGCTGACCTTGGAAACCAGAAAGTTGACTCGGCTGCATATCAAAGGTCCCAACTGTGCAACAGGGAAATTAATCGGTCCTCATTTCCGTTTCCCCATTTTCGATGACACCACCAACTCCTTTGCTTGGCTTCCACTCCTTCATCCATATGGTAAGCGACCAGGTGGGCACTTACCCGGTTATGCTGTTGGTCTTGAAGCGAACTAGGATATCTAACCCCTCTGATTTATTATTCTTACCCTTTCCAACGCCCGCCAATCCGAGCAACTCGGTTATCAGACCCTTCGAATAGACTTGAGCCAAGGCTTCTTTTTATGCGGCCAGAAGCATTCAAAGCTGAATGGCATCACCCCAGTAAAGGTTTCAGTAATAGACTGGTTGCCGTTTCGTTGAGCGCCTCTTCGGTCCCTGCTATCAGCTTCTTGCCCAGGGTCAATATGCTTGAGTCTTGAGAAGAAACAGAATATTGGCATAATAGGCGCCTGTATATAAGGCGAGTGAAATCCAGGACCATCTTGTTTTTGGCTTCTCACGACAAGCTTTGTACTTCCTTTCATACCATCCTCTACTAGTTACGGGCAGGACCCTATGTAACATTCGTTTATCACATACTGGACTCTCATTTAGCCAATATACTTCAACATGCGGACTTCTGCTTTTCTGACGATTGCCAACTTTGGCACAGCTTTTGCTGTCGTGCAAATGTACGGCCAGTGTGGTGATAGTGCTTACTCTGGAGATAAGGAATGCCCTTCTGGATCAGCCTGTGTTAAGGCCAGCAAGTGGTACAGTCAATGTATCCCTGATGCTTCCTCGAAGAAGGCTTCGTCAGTTTAGAGAACTGACTTCGAGCTCCCTGACTTTGCATTTCTGGGATATCAAGCCCCTCCTCAAGCTCCTGCCAAGGGCGGTGATAACGGCATCACTCAACCACCTCCTACTTTTTCTCCTGCTCCCGAGGAGCCTGTCGATAAACCCACTATCCCTGCTCTTGAGGAGTCTGCAGATGTTCCCTCTGACGTTCCTGTCAATACTGTTACCGCTAGCTTGACTGTAGCTCCTACTAGTGAGCCTGCCGATAGCGCCTCTGGCTCTGGCTCTGGCTTGGGAGGTATCACACGAACCATCCCTTCTTCCAGTGGTGCCACCGCAGTTGCCACTGCTATTCCTGTCTATAGTGAGCTCGATGGCGGAATGACCTATTACGATCGATCCCGTAAGTCTACCGATATAGAACTGTCACACCTCCCTAACTAACGTGAACCAGCTGCCGTCTGTAAAGAACAGGAAGAGACTGGTGAGGCTGATGCCATGTTCATCCTCGAGGACGGAGTTACTCTCCGTAACGTCATCATTGGACCAGGCCAGGCTGAGGGTGTTCACTGCAAGGGCTCATGTACTCTTGAGAATGTCTGGTTTGAGGATGTCTGCGAGGATGCCATCACACTGAAACAAAAGTCAGGTACCTCTATTATCCGCGGAGGCGGTGCTTTTCACGCTGCCGACAAGGTTGTCCAGTTCAACGGCCGCGGCACTGTTGAGATCTCTAACTTCTACGTCGAGGACTATGGCAAGCTTGTCCGATCTTGCGGTAACTGCAAGGACAACGGAGGCCCTCAGAACGTTGTCATCGAAAACATCGCTGCCGTCAACGGTGGTGTACTTTGCGGCAGTAAGCCCATCCCTTGTGGTTCTTTTACTTGTGACTGACATGTTTACCAGTCAACACTAACTACGGCGATACCCGCACCATCTCCAACGCTTGCCAAGACAAGGGCAAGAATTGTGATCTATATGAGGGCAATTCTGATGGCAGCGAGCCTACCAAGCTCTCCAGTGGCCCTGATGGTACTTACTGCAAGGTCGATAGCTTCTCTAAGACTTGCTAAGTGGGTGATATGATATACATGGCCATGGAACGCAGCATGGTTCTGCGATATCCGTAGTATCCAATTCAATCGTTTTCGTACTGCCAGGATAAGAAAGTTGTTTCGATGATCTCGTATGATGCTTGTCTCCCGACAGTGGGATTTTAGACGAATTGAATCACGGCTGATAGACACGACCCCATGTCAACGCTTCACTTTTCACGTTCTTGAAGCTTTCATCCGAAGATTGCCGCATGATTTATCTGTTGACTCTGTTAACCGAACGCCTGTTAGTTCTGTTGAAATATTGATTGGCAGAAGTCAAGGTACTGATTGGACTCGGTTGGCTTCCTTCGGCGGGCCTGTGCAAGACATCAAAGCGAAATACCACTTTTCTTGGCTAGGTTCTTAGTCAAGCGTCTGAAATGTTTGTTAATCATTTTACCTTGTTAGTCATTAACATAGGCGAGAGAATATGAAAGGTTCGCTCGTATTGCTAAAGGCGTACTCTACTTCTATCCAAGAGCCAGGGTCCCGAGACTACAAGAAACAAAACTTGGCTCCAAATATCCTTAGTATCAGTATCAGCCTCTTTCCATTTACTGTCTTCAACCAATAACTTGAAATTATTCTACCAACATCATCAATGTGTGATCAAGGTCTATGGCAATGCTGGCGACAAGGCAGGTGGTTATGCGGATTGTAGTTAAGGAACGTAGTTTACTATAATACAGTACACCTTGCTGTTTGAACTTGAAAGACATCAAAGCTATCGCATATTACTATATAGTAAAGGTCAGGAATATGGACTTCTGAATGTCGTTCTCCTTCGTTGAGGCTGGATAAGGTAACTCGGTGCTATCGTTTGTTACGCTGCTTCTCATCTTCAGTTACCAGTAGATAAATCAACGCGATGATCATCTTCAACTGCCCTCACGCACTCAAGAAGAACTCGAACCAAGAAATAAGTTATATTCCAGCTGGCAGGCTGTATTGGTAATCTGTTTATCGTTCAAGGTCGAAGTTTGGAAAAAAGAAACGTCTGGCCGTGGTGGTAGCTGGGCCTTATGATGGGATCTGAAAACTTGCTTCCTAAACTTCAAGTCGGAACGGCCCAAGAACCAGTCTAGAGTGACATGAGATCTCTTACTGATCCCACCTTTTATGGCGTCTCAACCAAAACCCAGGATCAGTAACCCGAGACTGGTGAACTGTAAGTTTGAACATCATCATGAGTGCTGATGATTTCGTTACGAAAGAGACTACAGGCCATTGTCATTCCTAGACGAGATAAACCTTATTTTCTAATCATTCTGGAGGCTGAGAGCCTGTATGGGAAACTGTAAAATGCTGCTCCCCTTAGGTGTCTAAGACGGATAGTGAAGCACAATATCTACGCATTTAGGACCAGGGAAATATCCATAAATCAAATCTGAGACATTGCGCTTTTTTTCTCTCCGATAGTATGAAAGTAGCAATCTTGATCGAATATAAAAAGGCTCAATCGAAAGTTTGCTGTCATGGGTGAATTCACCTTGAGACGAAGGATACCAAGGGACATAGTACACGCCAGCAAGGTAGCATGCAACCCATAAAGGCTTGCATTCACACTTGAAGATACGAAGTGGTTAAAGATTAACTTTGTGGTATTCTACCTTGTATTATGTAGAATTTATGTTGAAAACATCCATGGATAACTTGCCTGAGGAGCTATTCACTTACAAGAAGAGAA
This sequence comes from Fusarium flagelliforme, assembly GCF_020744385.1. NCBI lineage: Eukaryota > Fungi > Ascomycota > Sordariomycetes > Hypocreales > Nectriaceae > Fusarium > Fusarium flagelliforme. The sequence continues at coordinate 3,878,982 of NW_025763504.1, read as the reverse complement.
GCCTTACAAAGTCCATTTACAGCTTAACCTCTTTATCCACCCTTCGAGCTCACTGTGCCAAGTACACGTTTCAGACAGAGCTGGAATTAATTGGTCATATGAACATAGGCTCATTTACTATGATCAATTTTGATAAATACCGAAGAAATCCCTTATATCAACTGGCTTGACGCGGAGGCTGGCTGCCCGTCACATGACCATCAACGCCCCACCCACAGGCCCTAATCACCGCACTTTTCCGAAATCTTCGAACTTTTTGATTCCTTTCCCTCGATTCAAGCGCAGGATTAGACTTCTTTGCGACCGAAAACACCACAAGTCCCCCTCAGACACCACAAATCCCAATCCATTCGCAATGGCTCCTCAGGCAGTACGTACATGACATCGCTTTGCTGTTAGGCGCCTCCTCAGTAGAGGAGGTGGCCGCGACAAAAATGCAGTAGGCTAAGTCATTTCAACAGAAGAAGTCGGGCAAGGCCCAGAAGCAGACCAAGAAGGTACGCTCTCCGATATGAAAAATCGCAATCAAACCGACGAAAACAATACGAGACGGTTTATTCGAAGCGATCCCCGATACCGAAACGATACGACGAAAGAACGCATTCGCTAACTAATATCGTGCAGTACATCATTGATGCTTCTCAGCCTGCCAGCGACAAGATCTTCGATGTCTCCGCCTTCGAGAAGTTCCTCCAGGACCGCATCAAGGTTGAGGGCCGCACCAACAACCTCGGCGACAACGTTGTTGTCAAGCAGCAGGGTGAGGGCAAGATCGAGATCACCGCCCACAACGAGCTCTCTGGTCGTTACCTTAAGTACCTGTACGTTTTCGGCCCTCGCTTCGCCCGCCGAAGTTTGAAGATTTGCAAAGATGAAAAACTAACACTGTACAGGACCAAGAAGTTCCTCAAGAAGCAGCAGCTCCGTGACTGGCTCCGCATTGTCTCTACCTCTCGCGGTGTCTACGAGCTCAAGTTCTTCAACGTCGTCAACGACGAGGCTGACGAGGACGACGAGTAAACGAAACAAATTGCAATGCATTGCAACGGCGCAGGAATGGATTGGTGAATTGGGATACGGGATCGAAAAAAAGTTTAAGGACTTGGCCAATAGACCCAGCCATTTGTGTGGCACTCTTTGTGGTGTTCATATTACTGCCTCCTGAAAATCTTTGTGACTGTTGTGCATTGTAGAATTGTGAAATATGTATATGTCATGCTGTCGCTTCTCTCCAGATAGGCCAATGCCTTTACATGCCACTCCTCCGTTGGGTATGATGCATATTCATTCTTGTCCCTGTCTTCACTCATGGCAAGGATCTCATAACGCCTTCGAAGGCAACCAAAGCCATAGCATTCGCTGGGAACGCTCTCAAGAAACAGGGCACAAAACCTCTCCAGTAGCCCTTCCAACCTCTCTCCTTATACACAGCAATAGCGGCATCCTTCCATCGAGGAAATCTCTGAACTCCGTCATTAAGCCCTCCTCCCAGAGGATCAGTCATGATACGTTGCTTGACCACATCGCTCGGGTAACTCGTCAACCAGAAGACTTGCGCACTGAGACCGCCTGCCCAGAAATTCACAGCCGGTGTGCTGAGGCTCGTCTTCTCGCGCAGTTGCCGTGAAATAACATCGTAACTGCCCCACCAGCAGAAAAAGAATGCTCGGAAGAGAAGTGTCGCCGAGAGGCCATGATAGACACCCTGAATGCCATGGTGTCGGTAGATCTTTTTTAGACAATCAATTGGGCCAGCGTATAACCTGTCCGACTTTTGCGCAGCATACTGAATCTGAAGTCGAGCTTTGATGTGTTCAACTGGTGCAGCGATGAAGCTCACTGTCGATCCAGCCATTACACCCGCGATACCATGGCCGAAACTTGGAAGCGCCGTATGTCCTTTCGGTGCTGTGCCCGGCGAAGAAGCCGTGACATCAGTGCCCACCGGCTCAACATTAAAAACATGTTCTGACAGAAGCCGACGATACACAGTTAGTGAGCCCAACATGACCGAGTCCATAAACATCCACCCAACCAAAGGCGGCGTAGCACCCTTGTACAGCCCGCGAAAGCCCTCATTGCGAATAGTCTGCGAGACACATTGAAGAGGGCCTTTAAAACGACTTGGATCTGTTGTTTGCAGACGGACTTTGATGGTGTCGAAAGGATGGCCGACTATAAAAGATTAGTTTCTTTTCAGAGTAACGTCATGATGAGGAAGAATGCTTACCAGACAGCTTGGCTATGCCACTGAAGACGCCTGCAATGAAGCCTTTGTAATCATTCGACTTTTTCTTTGTTTGGTTCCCTTGTAATTTTAAGGACTCTGACTCTTTCAGATTGTGCTTCCCTTGCACATCTGCGGCCATTGTGTATCTGAGCGACTCTTTTGAGTCTATTCGTCACCACTTAACTTTTGCAGCAGCGCACAATCGCACTGGCGATAATAAGAGGAAGGGAGTATCAGTCTAATATCCTTGCCACAATATCGACAATGGCTAGATTGATAATATGATGAGAGATTTCCCGTCAAGACCAGCAGGATGGAATAAGAATGAATGGAAATTGGATCTCAAAGCTGCTCGATCCAGAAGTTGAGTGCTGACGGTTACAATATTTTGGATATCGACTGCTCGTTATTCGCCGAGTCCGGGGAAGGTCCCTCACTAAATTATAACGATATGGGTCTTGACACCGGTTGTCGGAGGCAGGGACCTGGAGGCTCTAACCGCCTCTGAAGATCTTGTGCATTACAGTGCCCGGAGTCCTCTAGCCTCCCCGGCAGGAACAACTTACCAGTATCCATCTTGGAGGCCGATCCTATGCGTGTCGAGCTAGACATCTGCAGCAAGTCAATTGGTTCCAGTCACCGACTTCACTTGATATAGAATAAAAGACTAGAGTAGTTGGAGTTGATATCCATCTCGGATTCATATCAGTTGATTCTTCTCATCCCCAAGTACAACCAATATCGTGGTATCTATCTCGCAAAACTAATAAACTAAACCTATCTAACTTGAAATATGTCCACGCACATCCATATCAACTTGTGCTTGCGAGTTATCATATGGCTATCCTTCCCCTTTACGCTCATAATATCCAGTCCAAAACAAAACATAAACCAATGTTGCCCGCAAATCAAACCATTTGACGTATCGCTCTGCAATTAGAAAGCCATGTCGTATCGTCGTCAAGAATCGAAGCAATAGCCTCTTGATGCAAATGTGTTCCTTTTTCCCTTTGCTTTTTTTGGTATTTTCCAACACCCGAGATCCTTACTTCTTCCCTTTGTGTCATTAAACCCTTCGACGGGTTGCCCAGCTGCTGTTGTGCTAGCCATCCCTGCCTGCACTCTATAACTTCTTCTTCCGCTTGAAAAGTCATCTGTTCGAAGGCCGTTTCATGTCCATAAAATTTCATACAGTTGACACACATTGAACGCCTACAGGTGTAGGATGCAAAGTCATGTCCGAAAACAAAAGCGCCGTGTCATTCTTTGAAAGAACATCAGTATCCTGGTAACGAACGGATGCTACGACGAGCCCCCTTCTAAAAGGTCTCCGTATCATCCGTGTTGTGAGAGGCAACACTGCCGAAAGTATCTGCTTTTCAGGTTAGTCAATTGTCTGGTTGCATTGTTCAGATTGAAACTTACCTCGCTTGCGTCGGCGAGACTCTTCCTCGGCGCTTTTGGGAGTCATAGCCCGAGGTCCACTGGGTCGTCGAGTAGGAACGCCTAAAGCAGCGTTCAAGTTGCGGTTCTCAGGCTTGGGACTGCTGGTGTAGTTGCTGAAATGGGTGCCACTCATAGTGGCATAGCCGCTCTCGTCACTGGGGTGTGGCGCAGGGCTGCCCTTTGCCAACTTGGAGATGCGACTGCCTCTTGGTGGTGACATAGGAGACATAGCCGAAGGGCTACCCGTGGGCTCAATAGGCTCCTTGGGAGGACGGGGAGGGCCAGTTGGGGAGGTGGTCCAGTAAGATGGGTCCTGAGGAGCACCAGTAGACGATGCCTGGCTATATCTGTTGGTGTTCTGGCCCATCTGGTTGAAGCTGGACACTGAACCACCCCAGTCCGCGGATCTCGGTGTCATCGGAACATTGTACTCTTGAGCGGAGAACTCCAGAGCGTTGCGGAAGCGCTCTGTCTGACCCTGTCTGGGCTGGGGATGCTGAAGGTTCAATGAGTTTCGGTGAACCTTGTACTTGGGAGCATCGCCCGGAGTGCGCGAGATTTCACGACGAACGGGTGCAGGCATTGCGCCAGCAGCACTGGGTGCTGATGCAAGCTCAGATGGGTATGCACTGTCAAGATGGTCGTCTGCGTAAGGGCCATGGTTATAATCACCATCGTTGTATGACCCCAAGCTGGAAGCGGAGCGCGAAGGAGGGTAGTCGTCGTACTTGGGTTCCTCCTTGCCCTTGCCTTGGCTGGAAGCTGTCGTTCCAGACCATCTAGAGATCTTGGGGAACCAGCCTGAAAGACCAGACTTGTGCTTCTTCTTCTTCTCTGTTGTGCGAGGAGTGTTCTCATTACTCATTGGTTGAGCAACGCCAGAGGGCTGAGGGGGAGTATCAAGAGGAACAGAGCTGCCGCGCTGGAAACCCGATCGATCAGGGGTCAGCATGTTGGGGTTGCTGCGCTCAGCGGATGGGCTGGGGTGATCATGCTCATATTCGTCCTCATGCTCGGCCACAGTGCTGATACGGTTATCAGAGAACTTGCGCTCGTTGGCGAGGCGAGATCGAGAGTTAGAGAGAGAGAAGTGTCCCGATTGGCTGGGTGTGATTGTTGAGTTGCCTTCAGGCTCATAGCCTCGGTCTTGCTCGAAGTGGCCCTCAGGCTGCAAGTTGTCGAAAGAAGGGCCACGTCCTCCACTAGTAGAGGGGGCTTGGTTAGTGCCCTGTACCTTCAGATCATCAACCTCGCCGAGAATTTGCATAAGAATCTCCTCGATGCGCTTGAAGTCGCTGGTACCCTTGTTGCTGAGACCTTGGAATGCTCGCTTGAACAGGTTCTTCTTGGCAGCAGCCTCGTTGAAAGTGTCGATTTGGGAAATGCTCTGAACTGATCGGGCACCAGGGTATGGGCGAGGACCATTAATGGCCTTCTGGAGCTTCTCAGTGTTCTCAGTGCCAGCAAAGATAACATCGTCACTGGTGTCCTGAACGAGGTTCTTAAGTTCGTTCATTGAAGTGCGCATCTCGAGAGCGGAGTTCATGAGCAGTGCCACGATCTCAGTGTCCCGAGCAGAGCGTTGAGCGTCGCGGACCATGAGGTGCTGCATCAAGGACACAATGTCCTTGTTCTCAATGCGGTCGATTCCTTGACCAGTGGCCGCATCGAAGAAGGGCGAGCCCATACCTTGAGACATGCCACTCATATGGCGAGCGTCCTTGGGGGCGTAGAAGGGGTCCTGGCCAGCAGCGTTGGGGGATCCAGGTAAAGACATGTGCAGAGCCTTGGTGTTGGGCTGCAGATCGGGAGTTCGGTTGTTGCCGTTGGACATGTAGCCTTCGTCGTACTTGGGGTTGTAGCCAGGGCTTCCGGTGTGATAGGGAGCTCCGAAACCACGTGCTGCCATAATGTTGTCGTTCAGTGCTGGGTTAGCAACAGGGCTGGTATCCTCATACGGGTTAGTGATGAGGGTATCTCGCTTGCGATCATCAGAGGTGCGCTGCCACTCGTCTTCATCTTGGCTAGCAGCGCTCTCAGCACGTTGTGCAGCGATGTTTCGAGGCGTAGGTGTAACTCGGCCCTCTGAGGCATCATCGCGGTGCTCGCCATCAAGACGATCTTGTACGATTGAAGGGTTGGTCTGAGCATCATCGTCCATGTATCCAAACTCGGGCATAGGGTTGTTGAAGTCAGGCATACCACTGGCGGCCATCTTAGGTGAATCATCGTAGGAAAGACGGTCGATGCTGTGTGCAGGTGTGTTGCGAGGTTCATGACCCTCCAAAGTACGCTCCTTGAAGGATTTGTTTCGGAAGACGCCAGCGCCTTGGTATTCCTCGGGCTCCTCAGTGGACGATTGCTTCTTGCCCTGAGCGGCTTTTAGAGCCGCAACAGCGCCAGTTGCAATAGCCACTTCTGAGGCAGTGGGAGATCTTGTTCGAGGTACCTTGCGGCCGTGTTCATCGATGTCGTATTCAGTGAAATCTTGAGACTTGTTCGACCTGGCCCCAGGTGTGGCGTGCCTCTCGGGCTCCAGCTCACTGCCATCCCGGTATTGCTTCTCAGGGCTGGCACCACGGCTGCTATAAGTCCTTGACTGGTCATCGTAAGATAGTGCCGAGTCACGATGGCCAGGATAATCGCTATAGGCAGCACTCAGCATAGAGGGGTCAAGCATTGAACCGTCTACTAGAGAAGCGACTGCTGATTCGGGACCCATGGGTTGGTGGACAAAGTTGGGGTTGGCAGCAATGCCCCGCACAGCTTGTCCAGACGCAACCTTTTCCAACTCGCTGTCTTCACCGTAGTTACTGTGGCGATAATCCATGCCAGAGCTTTGAGGCGACATCTGGTCGAGCTCCCGCTGTTGTAATGAATTCAGAGAGGGAGTTGATCGGCTATCGCGGCGATCACCAGCCTGCTCATGATAAGCATCGCTCGTAGAGTGCATGCTCCTTGAGTTGCGAGGATGATACTCGCTGCCCCCCTCGGTATAACCAGAAACGCTGGGAATAGGGCTTAGACCCCGGGCACCGGCCTGATAGGGTACGTATTTCAGAGGAGGAGGAACATCCTGAGTAGCGAAATAGGAGTTGTCATATCCACCTTCAGGATAATCATTGTCGGAAATATCATCCTCTTCGTACTGACCCTGGCGTTCGAGAGGGTGCTTTTGGCCATACTCATCTGGCTCATACTCCTCCACGTAATCTTTCTGACCACGGGGGTAGAGCTCGCAGGTCACCTTGTGATACGTTGGCGTGAGAGGTAGATAATCTGTTGTCGACATTTGAGGGAGTTGCTGAAGGTGTAGGGGTTGAGTTACCAGAAACATATCCACCAGGGATGTTCTTGATAGGAGTGATTTCCTCGCTAGCTGAGTGAGGTCTGTCGGTATCGGCAGAACGAATAGAAGTCCTGGTCATTTCTGAGGGGTTGATTTCACTCATGAGAGGCATCGGTGGTTGAGGAACCACGTGATCATCGTATTGGTCCGCATAAGGATCACGGCTCATAGCACGACTGTGGGTAGATTCAGCCCTTCGGCGCCGTCGCTCTCTTGGCTTTCGGTCGCCTGTTGTGCTATCAGACAAGATAGACGAGCCAATACCAGCAGCAGCGGCACCAGCTGCCGCACCCTTGAGCATATCACGCTTGGGAGCGACAGAGTCGTTCTCATATTGGCGGTAATCGTCTTCAACAGAATCTTGGCTCAAATCAGAGTTGGCCTCGAGGACATGACGAGCCTCTCTGTTGCGCCTATCCTTAGATTCATGTCGTTGACCCGACGACCGCCGGCGGTCGGGTGTCAACTCGTCCTTGGAAATTGATGTGCCAGATGAAGTGAAAGAGTCACGGCGACCTTCCCTCTTACTGGTTTCTCGCTTCAGAGCATTAAGCTCGGGTAATATTAGTCGGCGGATAGCGTCTTCGACAGTCTCAAGCAGCTTTGGATTGTTAATTGATGATTTGGAGACATCTGATCGTGAGGAATGTGCTGGGTGTGGGCGGTGGCTAGGAGCCAAGTGAGATGAGACATTCGAGTCAAGACCTGACACATTGGATTCCGGTTGTTGGCTTCTGCTGGAGCGACGGCGATGGGCTTTAATAGGCTCCTCCGTCCTCTCAGAAACGCTGCTGGTCCTGCTCTTTGGTCGACGTTTTCTATCCGATGTTGACTTATCTCGCGACGAGTGTGTTGTGGAAACCTTTGACCTATCTCTGGTTCTGCTCTTGCGATTTCTGACTTCTTCTGCTGCGGCGGTTGCCAGTGCACCAGCACCAGCAGCTGTAGCCATATCCCTTGTTCCTGTTGGGCTCTCTGCCTTGGCGTCGGTGTTGTTGCCAGTGCCGTCAAGGAAGCTGTCGGATGGGATGGCAGAGATATCGGAAGCGTTGACGTTGTACGTCTCTGAGGGAATCAGTGGGCTGGCTGGCCGTCTACGTCTGTGGCTGCGATCAATCTCAATATCAATTGGATTTCTCGAGACGTTAGACTCTTCGGTGGCGGAGGCGTAAGAGTCCATGCTTTGGCCGTCGTCTGCGTCGAATTCAGAATCGCCCAGTGGTATCCTTCGAGTCACAGAGGTGTTACGAGCGCTCTCGGTGACTTGAATGTGATGATCAGAGCGACCTCTTTTGGAAGGTGTCAGTCGGACACGAACGCTGGGTCGGCGCTCTCCTGTTGAGCCGACGGTAGACTTGCCCCCTTCGAAGTACTCGATGAGCAGTGAGGTCTGAGACTTGCTAGCCTTGTGACCACGGGTAGCAATGGTGACGGGAGTACCGTCTTCGGGGATGGAGTATGAGGACTTTTCGTCGCCTGGATTCACACCATCCGCCGTTGATGTGAGGTCGGTGGGCGTGGTATTAGTCTCGGTTTCGGTAGGAGCGGGAAGTGGAAGAGATTTTCTGTCAGATACACCCATCGTAAATCTGGTGAGGCTCTTAAGTGGAGGTGTTTGGGCCCTTTCTCCCAGGACTACCTGCTGCGATCCGGATCGGATGCAGAGAAACACCGGTGGAAGAGGAGGGGGTTGGTTGATTAACGTATTGATATCAAGCAAGACATGCGGAAATCAAGACGCAGCAGCAAAGAGTGTCTGGGCACCGAGGTCAGTGTCAGCTATTCCAAGGTTCTGACGGAGCGAGAAATAACGGTGTAGGCCAATGGCATGGGGCTATGAATCGCCACCAGCGTCGTATCGACTCATGGAGCGGAGAAGGATGGAGTTGAGAGACTTACACACAAGCGACCCGATTAAAAATAAGGAAATAAAGTTGGGAACGTTGACCGACACAACTGAGCCTATCCCTATCCAAACGGATGAACAGTTTCGACAACGAAGCTGTACTAACTGAAGCCACTATCGCTGACTCCAAGTGACCTCGCCTCCGAAGCCCTTTAGTTTCCGCGGGGAAAATTCGAGAAGAGAGAGATTTGGGGGAAGGGTTTGGGATGCGACGTGCGGCGTGGTCGATGGTAATGGTAATGGTGTGAAGGTGTCTCTCCCAACTCAACTCCCAAGGCTCATGGGGATGTGGATCCGGTAAGGTAGAGAGCCCGGTCAGGTTCTGGCGGGGGGGCTAGAAAAAAGACGGGGCTAGCAAAGTTGCCCGCAGCAACGCCAAAACCAGGGATCCAAAATGGAAGTAAGAGCAGGGAATAGTCTATCAAGAGTCAGAATGACAAAAGAGTGAATATCCCAGAAAACCGGATAGAAAAGAGAGAGGAAGGAATCTCAACTGAAATCTAGGTCTGATTGGGAAAAGGGGAACAGGGCAATCAATTTAGGTGCACCGTATTCGAGGGGATACAAGGGGCAGCAGAAGAACAGAGGAGGCTGGGATGCGATTTGGAGGCTGGGAAAAAGAAGAAAAAACGGGTTGTTGACAGTAAGGTCAGGTAAGGAAGGCTTGCTTGCTGGCTGGCCGTTTTAGCAGCACCGACAAAGAACAAACTCAATCGCTGCATGCACTAGAAGATTAAATCTTGAGCATTCGAGGTTTAATTGTTCGACGATGCATGAATTTGTAGTGTATTGGGGAAGTTTACATTCGTGAACAGAAGGACGGATACAGCAGTCTATCTAGATGGCCTATTAGACATTTGGATACTATCTCGACCTCCATAATCAACTCCATTTGCCTCCTCTTGAATCTCTCTGCCTGTCATTTAATCACATCTGTCCAAATCGTTCATGTCCATCCCTACGGATACATTCAAAAACATGCTGCTGCCCTATCCTGTCCTAGTTCGGCGGCTGGGCCCTTGAGATTTTCAAGCTAGTGTCTTGGGGGTGATGAGTTGTCTCTGCCGAGGGGGGTTGTCCAATAGCGCCGGCCCGCCGGGATCACACCTAGCTCAACACGCTATGCCTGTGGTTTCTCTGCCAATGGACGATCTCGTCTGGACACGAGCGAGAATGGGATATGCAGGAAAACTGCAGGCTCAGTCCAAGGGTAGAGAAAAGCGAGGCCCGACCAGTTCGTCGAGATCCTGACCTGCCTGTGATGTGATGTGTGATAACTCTCACTCACTCACTCGTCACCCATGGCCTCTTCATTAGTATCGAATAAGCATCTTCCGTGACTATCAAAACAGGATTCACAAGTAGCGGTCTCGATGTTGCGTTGCCACGACCCTCATATCGAACCAGCACCAGCCACTTTCAGTATGTGCTTTCTCTTCTTCTCCGGTATCAAATCGCTGGTAACAATGCGAACCGTTGGGCTGCCACGATAATCTGCTACAAGGTAAGCCCTGTCCTGGCCTGTTCGGTAAGACGATTCGATTCATCTTCGGTTTCTCTTTCGAATCAGGCCCCAGTAATCAACCCATCATCGTGCTCCATCTCCCCCAACCTCTCGCCTCTATCCTTCCCCTTCCTCGCTTGATCCGATCCACTATGTCCGTCAATCAATCAATCCATCACTTAAAAGCCCAAACCCCTGTCCGCCAATTAATTTTCGGCTCAACGCCACGGCCGAGAGCTGGCGGCTGGGGCGTCCGTGTCCTGCTGTCCTGACCCAAGAGGCGCAAAAGAATCATTCGAGTGAGCCTCATTATTCGACAAGATCATGCATAGACTCTTGTGACGAGGCTGTGTCGGTTACTCTTAAGCGCTGTTGATGACTCCTTCGATTGTTTCTTAAAGAAATTTGAGATGGACTGGAGTTCATTACTCTCCACTCCACTCATATCCGGTCCCCATGAGTGGGTTGTAGGGCTGAAGTCTTGGAGATATTGAGCTGGCAGTCCCTGTACTCACTGTAAAACATCGCATTCCTAATAGAAGACCATGAGATTGAAGAAGCAGAGGATGGCACGAATTCATAGAACAAATGATCGTCACCTACGGATATAAACGTGGTGTTTTTAGAGTGTCTTAACACCACCAACCTACCTAATCAAGTTTCATGTTCCTGAAAATCGCATCGATAATTAGCTCTTAGTGAACTGTTGAACAAGCCATTCTAACCTCTTTCAAAAGGGTCCCAACTGTTCAGACTTTTAGAATCCAGCCTCTTCCGTTCTCGTATCCTCCGAGCAAACTTCTGATTCCATCCTTACTAACGACCCATATATGCAGGCTCCTAACCACTTTTTAACCTCCATTATGGTACGAGCTTGTCCCCGTGCGATATATTTTACCGCAAACAAATGTGTAGCCAAGACAAGGCGAACTGGGTATAGACGTTGGTCCGCGTACAAACTGCATCTGTGGGTCAGTAAAGACCCTTTTGATATGCAAGACACTTACAATGCATGGGATATCCTTGGATTTTCGTTACCAAGACGGCAATCAACTAAACTACTTGGATCGGTCTATGTCTTAATTTTTACTTGTTCTCTCAGCTCTCAGGCTAAGTTAGGCTGTTTTGCTCAGAGATGAAATGCACCCATATCCGTGGTCGCTCTTGATGTTTGCAGCAAGCCAAGAACGACATGCCAACGACTGGATCTATCTCGATTGGTTCGACGCACAATTAAGTACCAAGTGCCATCGTATATGGAATGCCTAAATCTGGTTCCTGGCTAGCTATGTTCTTACTACAAGCCTGATGGATAACAAGTTGAGTTGCCATCACACTGCTCTTTACACAAAGTCACATCAATCACGATAGTCTTGACGGTTTCTTGTAAAAGACAGTCACAGCATGTCTAGTGACAATGTCCTCGATCAATGCAGCCAACCGAGCATTCTGAGGCCCCTTGGTGTCACCTATAAACGACCTCGTATAGGACTTGACTCCCGGTGGCTTGTAACATGCATATCCCCTTACACTCAGGCCGGCCGTTTCACAATTCCTTACGTTTTGCAAGTCTTTGGTTTCCAAAGGAAGGGATTGTAACTGGCAAGCTTGACTTGTGGCTAAATATAGAAGGCCGCTGCTTGGTGACGATGAAGGTGGTTCAACTGTATACGTAGTGAAAAGCAATGCCCGACCGATACAAGGCATTTGTGTTGTCTGAGACATATGATCCCTGTGTTACACATCACTTGCCCAGTTCGCCAATCGTCCATGCTGAATCAGAGTCACGGGTATCTACATGTCGAGTTCGAGATCAGTATCGAAGAGTTGTTGAGAGAATATGAACGTTTAGGTATAATATGAACTAACTCCGAACTTCCTCTCCGCGCATCCAGTCGCTTCCCATGCCCCAGTAAACTCCAGCCAATCCATCGAACTCCAAGTAAAGGTATATCAAACGTATTATAGAGACTGGAAAGAGACTTCGATCAAGACCGGCGACCATCCGACACAACAGCCGGCGGTGGCTCATCGGGATACCCAGGCGGACTATTACCGGCTTCAAGGTCCCTCAATTCCAATGGGTCCTGCGTTTCCTTCTTGCCATCATACGGTGGTGGTGCCTGTCCCAGTTCGTTCAGTCCTTCTTCGGACCTGGAACTATGCCATGGCGTTCGTCGATTTGATGTTCTACCACCACGAAGTCCTCCCAATGCTGGTGCTTGAGGACCCGAGCCAGGCCATTGGTTTCCACGGCGGCGACGTCGACGTCTGACTTGGATGACGGTCGCGGTCAAACCGAGGACTAGAATGACGAATAAGGGGATGAGAGCCCAGGCAAAGGGCTCCGAGCCAAAAGTGAACCCGCCGTTATTGTTGTTGTTGTCATCGTTGGTATCTCCTGTTGCCATCACGACTATTGCAGAGTGATGATCAAGTAGATTTTAGCTATGAGTTGATAGTCGATGTAAGTGGCGATAAACCTTTGAGGTTATCGTGGACCTCGATGCTTGTATGAGACTGAGGGATGCCGATGTGTAAAAGTGACTTCCTAGCAATCCAGATATGATGACTGAATCAGCTTGTGAAACGTCGGGGATCAAGAACTATTATAGCAATGACTTGCAGAGTTGTGAGGTCAGAGACTTTGATAGGGTGGCGTCATCAAGCAACCACCAGCAAAGAAGGGGAGGGTAACCCTTTGTATTTGTGCTCCCTTGACCTCGCTATCGTTCTAGCTTTTTTTGCCTTCGGTACGCGTGCCTCACCCCAGAAGCAGGCCGCGTAGCCGATCATTCCGTGGAAGGTGACTTCATCATGGTGGCTTGGTTAACTTAGATCTAGACATTTGGTAGGTTGGATACTACGGTTTCTTCTGTGGAGACGGGATAAAATGCCCGTCGCCTGCTTTGCCAACGGTCTATCAATCAGACACAGCCCAGTTATTGTTAAGCGGATTAATCTTGCCAAGAGATTCAGCTGGGGTGATTATCAATTGTAAATCGAGCCTTCACAGATGCCTCGGGGTTTTCCATGGACTAGATGGAGGCTATGCAGCGAAATTCACAGAGAATACGCTTGAATACGCAGCAATTAGATCACTCGGGTTAGCGGATTCTAGATTGGTCAACACATGTATTCCCTATTGACAACCAGAAACGTTCCCGCTGACTGTATTGTAATCAATTCTTCATTAAACCGTGGCTTTGGTGAGGCGCAAGATGAATAAACCATTATTTGGAATGGATCTTCTGAGCGCATGTCACTCTAACCGCAAAAGTGGACCGTGCGTCATGCAAGGCTCCCTTCCACTAAACTCCACTAGATTTTCTGGGGAGCTTGATCCATAACTTGACTTAAACTTCATCATAACTGAGCATATCCCACGGGGCCTTACACAGCCAAAATGCCTCGCGCAATTAGAGGTATGCCCTACAACAAGCACTTCTAATCGTTATTGTCCACTAACTCATCCACCACAGGTGTTCTCATCGAATGCGATCCATCCATCAAGTCCATCATCGTGAGCATCGATAGCGCCAATCATGACTACATTATCGAGGACCTCGACGACGAGCGCGTAGTTGTCAAAGAGAACATGGTCTCCATGCTCAAAGCGAAGCTCGAAGACGTGCGTATACTGCGCCTGCATATATATAGCTTGTTGAACTAACAAAACATAGCGACTCAAAGAGAACCTGCCTCCCGAGGAGGAATCCGGCTCCGAATAAGATCCCAATCCACTCGATCGACTCGGTTCTCATTTTAATACATACTGCCATACTGTATCTAATAACACTCCACGTATAATGCTCGAATAAACTACAACTTCTCGAATCGAGGCTTGGTCTTCTTCAACCCGCTCGTCAATCCCACCGCAAAGTCCCTGCCCTGCACAGCCGCCGCGTTCCACACCTTCGTATACCGCAAACCCTCGTCGACACTGTGATCTCTGCTATAGTTGAGCAGCTCCTTCGTTCCTTGGACTGCCACGGGACTCTTGTCAGCAAGCGTTGCCGCCAGCGCCAATGCGGCCTGTACAGCCGCCTGCTTGTCCTGGTGGACTTGGCTCACAAAGCCCATCGACAACGCCTCCTGCGCAGTAAAATCTCGCGCTGTGAGACAAATATCCTTGACCCATGATGTCGAGCCAACGATTTTGGGTAGTCGAGAGAGCGTGCCGATGTCGGCGGCCATACCGATATCAACTTCCTTCACAGCAAATCGCACGGTGGAAGCGCAGATGCGGATATCAGCGCAGCAGGCAATATCGATAGCAAGACCAATAGAAATACCATGAAGAACACAAATGACAGCTGTAGATGTTCAAATCCCATATAAGCAACTATTCTTTGATGAACCGCAAGAGTGACACTTACGTTTCTCACACTTCTCCATAGCACTAATGGAGTTCTGGAACTCTTCAATGTGATTTCTCAACACCTTAGCCTTCTTAGCCACATCGCCCGCAGCGTCAGAGAGGATCCCATCTCCAGACGCAGCTTGTACGTCAAGGCCTGCTGTAAATGCGCGATCGCCCGCGCCGCTGACTACAATAGCGCGTACGTCTGAATCTTCGCTGAGTTGCTCAAACACATGCCCAAATTCGAGCCAGACTTCTTGCGAAAAAGCGTTGAGCTTCTTGGGACGGTTGATCTCAACATGGGCGACGAAGGGTCCTGGCGAGCTGACAAGCATGTGCTTGTATGAAGCGTAAGCGGGAAGAGGCGTAGCGGTAGACATTTTGGATTGGTGAAATGGAATTGACTTGAGAAAGATGAATACTGTTGTGAAAGTACAGTTATAAGAGTCTCAAGGGAATCTAAGCATTGAGACAGCTATACGGGAACTGAAGCTTGGCTGCAACGTAACCATGTCAATTGGTAGGCTAGAGATGGAGATGCCGAGGCTCATGCCAACTCTAACCACGGCTAACATCAGCTCACGTGTGCTATTAATCAACAACCTTCCCGAACACAAGTTATGGAGTTCAGTGGCGATTCAACTCCATATCTGCTGTGGCGCCAGTTCATGATCAAGTTTAATGAAAGTCTATTGAATATGTGTTTTCGCACCGAACTCTTTTAACTGAAATGACAAAGGCGATAATCGCCCAGATAGCATTATAATCATTTCCGGGTCGTCTGCCCTTCCAAGGCTTGACGCCAATGCTCCTGTTGAAAAAATACGAACCGACATGCCCGGCGCAGCTAATCAAGCGCTCATCACCAACATCTTATTGTGTTTATCATGAACCCAACAGGGAGGCCTATATCATAGCTTTGGCGGCAATCCCCACACTAATAAAGCAAATAAAGAAACGGCGAATATGCCATTTAGAGAAGAAGGGTTCCGAAGAGGGTGAAGAGAGTGGCGGCACCGGTGACATACAGAGCACCGTAGCCCATGCTGGCAGCACCGCTGTCATCGTCTTCGTCGTTTGAGGCGGAGGAGCCGTCAGACTTAGATGTGGAAGAGCCAACAGCAACACTGGCGGTGGCAGTGCCGCTGTCGGTATCGAAGTGAGAGCCCTTGCCGTCAATACCAGGACCCTTACCAGCACCGTCCTTCATGTACTTCTCAGCCTGAGAAGGCATCTCAGGGAGGTAGCTGGGGTCGACCTGCCAGACAGACTCAGACTTGGGGCATGCAACGCCGTGAGAAGCCTTAAGAGCACCGCCAGTACCAGTGGGCATGGGGTACTTGGACAGGGCCTCCTTGAACAGATCGAACTCCTTCATAGTATCGACCTTGCCGTCCTTAATCTTGACGATACCGTAGTCGTTGTCCTCGAGGGAGTACTCGTACATAAGACCACCGGAGTAGACAGAGGACATGTCAGAGTCCATCATAGGCTTAATCTCGTCGAACTTGCGGGGACGGTTCTCGATGCAACCATACTCGGACAGGCTGGCAGGAGTTAGAAATAGAAAGAAAAAACAAGTGTAAGGGTTCAACTTACAAGATAGGGATACCGTAGTCGGTGAAGTTCTTGACCTTGACGTCCCAGCCAGAAGTCTGGAAGTTGCTGTTGCACCAAGAGTAATCGTTGAAAGCGAAGAAGTCGGATCGAACCTCTTCAGAAC
Source organism: Fusarium flagelliforme (assembly GCF_020744385.1). Classification (NCBI taxonomy): domain Eukaryota; kingdom Fungi; phylum Ascomycota; class Sordariomycetes; order Hypocreales; family Nectriaceae; genus Fusarium; species Fusarium flagelliforme. Next base: position 3,862,461 of record NW_025763504.1, on the reverse strand, counting down.
CGCAGTTCATGTAGTGAGCAGTCTGCATGCGGTTGGAGGCAACATCGGCAGCGGAATAACCGACGGGAATCTGGCGAAGCTTGCGGGCCTTGAGGTAGTTTCGCATGTCACGGGTAATGGCCTTGACGTAGGGAGCTGACTTATCAGTGTCCTTCTCGTCGTTCATGACCTCGTTACCGGAGAAGAAAGCGAGGGTGTTGTCGTACTTGGCGAACATCTCGACGGTGGCGAAGACACTCTGGATGTAGGCGGCGTTGTACGAAGGGCCGGGGGTGGCACGGTTGATGGAGTACTTGGGGTTGTTGACATCGAGAACAAGGTAGATGCCAGCGTCGTCGAGCGCCTTCATGCACTCATCGTGATCGGCCTGGTTGTCGACGGCGTAAACGCGAATAACGTTGACGCCGAGCTCCTTGAAGTACTTGATATCACGCTTGCAGACCTTGGGATCGGCCAGAGGATCCTCATTAGCGGAAGCACCACCAGGCTGGTAGTCGATACCACGGAGGTAAAAGCGCTCATCACCAGTCCAGAAAGCTACTGCAGATTAATATTGAAAGTCTTTCGTACATGGGAAATCAGAAACACTGACCATTGCCGGAAGCAGTGACGGTAGGAAGAGCTGCTCGCTTGCTAGGAGGCTCCTTGAGAGTGGGAGTAGCAGAGGCGACAGCCGCCAAGGCGGAGAGGAGAGCAACAGACTTCATTGTGAATTGATTGGTTGGTGCAGTTGTCGAGATTAATTGATTTCAAGAATTGTCGTAGTAAAGAGGATAGAGTCGAAAATCGAAGATCAGAAGTGTTGTAAATGAGAGTATCTGGTGAGTGGTCGAATTACAGTCAAACTAGAGAAAACCAACAGCGAGAGAGTTGGGTTTGGGGAGAACGAAAGAAGAAGGACCGGAACAATAACGACAGAAGGCGTCAACCGGTTGAATTGGAGGAGAAAGAATTAAGTAAATCAATGGAGGGAGGAAAGAGAGAGAGAGAGGGAAGGGAAGGCGAGTTTGAAGTAGAGGCTGGAATGGGGTTTTAAAAAAGGGCCATCGGATGGGGGGGTACGAAGATACAATCTGGATCCGAACAACCACTTCACCTGGAAAGACACTGGAGAAGCACAACGTGGGCGGTAGTATCAAGGGATGGATGAAGATTATTGGATCCCTAGACTGAAAAGCTGGACTTGGGCTGGGTTTCTTGTTCCAAAACTCGGCATTATCTTGCTCTGTCAAGTAGGAGGGAGGGGGTGTCGCGATAATTTTAGGTACAGTATCTTGTCTGTGTCTCTTTACGGGACGGATACGATACGTCCTATTCCAAGCATTGGCTGATCTCCATTTTCCCCGGAACATTTACGAGCAGCAAGTAAGAAAGAGAGAAAGATGCCCGTCTAGTGCAAGCGCATCCAAGGTGCACTAACAGTACGTGGACAGTGGACTCACTGAGTTTTTCTTCCTTGGATTGACTTCCATGCAATCCCAGAGGGAGCCATGGATTGGGGATTAATGGTGGGGCACATCTGATCCATTAATTTTAGTCTCCACATAATCAGTCTAGCACACTCAATCTCAACGCCAAGCAAGAGGCATGATGATCGGTTGACGACCAGACCAGACAGACGCAGAGCACAAAGTGTATTGTTGCACTTATTATCCCGCATCTAGTGATACTATCTTGTCAGATGAAACGAGCAACTATAGTCGAGTTGACTTTTGGAAAACGATCTGCCATATAAACAGACCATTGTACAATGCTGATCCTCATGTCGTGTCGTACTTGAAGCGGGAGCCAGGCACAGGCACACACACGACTCACTTAATGCTGTGATAGACTCGGCCTATCACAGATGGCAAGTAGATTGATGGTGTGGTTTGCTGATGCGTCCCTTCTTCCTTGTTGGTTGTCGATGAACCAGAACAACCCAACCTCTTGTTGTAGATAAACAAGGCGATTGTTAGTGCAGTACTGTAGGCATTGAGCAGTCTAGACGGGCTATCAAGAAAATGTTACTATAACGAGCTCAGCCCCTCGAAAACAGCAACCATCGTGCCGCCTCATCCAGATACCTAAACTATGTTTGTCCTGTTCTCGCTAGTGTTGCCCATGGTGCCGTGACAAGATATCTCCAAGAGTCCAAGACTACCCAGCCACAAACAAACTTAATCATTCTGTTTCCATGACAGGTTCAACGCCAATGATGCATCAAAACATGCTTCTCCAACTGGCTGTTTGGTTCCCCAACCTCGACTCGAATTCACTCAATGCTAAAAGTGAAGTGGCCCACTAAATTCGAGAGTCGTCGTAATGCTTTTTCGCGGCATATTACTGCAGGCCAAGCAAGTACGTACCCGACTGGAGAGTACTGTACACGCCCCTTGCCCATGCCACAGCTTAGCTTCGCACCCCTTTTTTCGGCTGTCAAGCGCCATCTGATCAGCGATTGGCGTCTCGCTGAAACTCGTCTGTGGCCGCTGGGTCTCCTCATAAGTTACGTATTACACAAACGGCTTTGATCATGATATCCATGACTGGCTGGGGTTTTGGCATTGAATGTCTTTAATTGCTTGAATGGTGGAGATTTCAGTCTGATCAAGTAAAGGTACCCGGCTATTGTTGCCAGTTATGAACACCAAGGACACAACTGAAATAATATCTGCTCGCATTCGAAAACAACGCTTCATCTATTTCGGTGCTTCGATCTTCAGGGGCCTGCAAGTTTGGTTGGATGACCGGTTTGCCACTCCCGAGCCGCTAGACTTCACCTCAGTGGATCTCGCCTTCGATGCTTCTTCCAACATTTGACGCAAGTCGATATGATGCCTTGAACTGGAATAGCTCAACAAGAAATTTGTTATCTAACCTGATGTGATGAGAGCTCACTTCCTCATCGAGCCTGTCAAGAATTGAATTCCTTATTAGAGAATGGAAGTCTTCCGTTGCACCGGCTACTGTATTTCCTTCTTCTTAGTGAAGCAGTCGGCCTTTCTCGCATTGCATGAGCTTGGACAGTGGAGGATCAAGCCTGATGACGATGGACAAGCGCTTGGCATGGATTTCGCTTGATGATTTGATACTGAATAAATGGATACTCCAAGACTCCAAACCCAACTGGGACTGCCGGTCAAATTTCAATCGTCACGTCGATCGCCATATCATCCATCATCCATCATCTTGCCCTCAATCCTCAGTTCAGCCTTCACATTCTCACCAAAAACGCCAATGTTGCTCACCTGACCAGATGTATAATTTCACTCCAAGATCTGGGCGTTAAACAAGAATGAAGTCCCTTGTGAAACACTGCCGTCTCTCATCTCATGCTTCCCAAAACGCCCAGTGTAGTGGCCCTCTTTTCATCTCAAGAAAGTGACTGGGGTTCCATCACGTCCCCTGTCCGTCTAATGCACCACTTGACGGGTCGGTACTCTATCTCAAAGCCAAGCTTTTTCTTGGCTTTCTAAACCTGTTCGAGGAGCAATAGGAGGTTTCAAGTGACAATTTGATTAGGAGCCTCCGGTAAGTTAATCTAAGTCTTGTGGGCAGAACGACCTGATCGCTGTTGGAATTTCGTCATAATCTGTCCGTTGCTCACTTCTAGAACACAAGGGAGACTTCGACCAATCTTCTGTTGCATAGACAGGTGTCTGTACTTCTGTCTCTTCTCCTGTATCCAATCTCCCACGCTACGCTGTGTTAACTTACATACAAAGCACCCCTAATTCGCGTTTTCAAACATCCATTTCGTTGAGCAATGATGTTAAAATCAAATCCAATTGCACTTTCTATTTGTATGTCGTAAATCGTTAAGAAATCTTAAAGAGCTCCTCAACCCCTTGCCAGCTTCCCTTTGCACGTTCCTCCCAGTAACTGTCTTTTCCTGTCTTAAGTTTCCACACCTCCTCGCCCTCTGGGGCGTTCTCGGCCTTGACGAACCATCGTGGCTTGTATGTTTCACCACGTTCTTCCAGTTCTCGACGTCGGACACGCTGCGCTTCTTCAAGCTTTTGCTTCAAGTCCTCGGCGTCGTCGATTGCACCTTGCTCGTATGCGCGCTGATCAGGTCGCAGGCGGCAGTCTGTAGGAGGTAGCTTGCCTTTCTCGATCTCGGTAACCTCATTCAAGGTCGCAGCAAAAGTGGTAAACCCGAAAGTGTTAGCAGCGTTGTCCACCAGGGGTCCAACTCGCCAAATCTCCTGGCCGCCCCCTTTTCCGGTTGTCTTCAAGCTGTTTGTCCATGTGCCTACCAGGCCGCTTCCTGTATTGGCTCCTTCAGGGTTGAAGATCTCTACACCGACATCTTCGGTGCGTCCACCCCACATACCCTTACTCTTAAACTCAACCGCAGCCTTGTGGCCAGTGCTATCGTTGACAACATGCATTGTGCCCACAGGTTCCACATACTTTTCACCCATTACTACATTACGCAGGAACATAGTAGCAATGTTCCACGAGTATCGCTCCTCGGAGCCATTGGACAGTCGCAGGACAATTCTCACACGGCCATCCGTAGTGATCTCGGCACTTTTGCCCCAGAACTTCTGACCGGGCGCAGGTGATTGCGAGAACGACCAGTTGGCCGAGTCGGCTTGCATTGCCAAAAGAAGAGGCCGATGCTGGACCTTCTCGACCAAGAGTCTGAAGCCTCCCGGGACCTCTTTCTCGCTTCGTACAAGCTCAAAAGTCTCGCCAAGTAGAGGAGTAAACGGCTTGCGAATGGCGCGCTCCTTGGCTCGTCCACTACTAAACTGTGACACAGCGAATGCAGCCACGAAGAGAAGTCTGTCAGTGGGCGAAGATTGCTTTGCCGCTTGGTTTAGCAGCTGCGCATACTCCAGCTGTTCGGCCACCTTCTGACACATTGACGAGGGTTCGTTCGAAGTGACAGGCATACTGATTGTACTAAAATCTTTGCCAACATTTTTCCGGAAGAACGCGATCAGACTTGGCGCCGCTGCCGCTGCAGGCGGTATAGTCGCTCTTCTCGCCACAGCTTGCTCAATGGGTAGAGGTGAGAGGGTCTTGGGTTTTGCTGGGAACAAATGAGACGCATCGTCAAGATTAGCAGCGTCATTCTCTCCTATGGATGACACAGAAGAGTTGTCTCGGAAAGAATCTTCCTCTGCTTCTTCATCTTCTCCCTGTTCTGAGCGTGAGGCCTCGTCTTCACTGTCGTCGATCTTGAGAACAGCTGAGTTGGCATCCTCCGCGTCAAAGAACTCATCGGCAGTTGATACCGTGTCTATACTCTTTCTTGACACGCCGCCCGCGGACAAAGGCACTGGCAGCCGACGACGCTTACTGTTATTGATAAGGGTTGTGAACTCAGACACAACTGAGTCCAAATCTGTCAACAATGAGTGGCAGTGATCTTGGAGCGTGTTCTCCTCTCGCAAAGTGCTCTTCGATTGTCTCCGCGAGTGGTTTGGCGTGGTAGCTGAGATAGTCGTAGTGACACCGCCAGGTGCGGGCACTGCCATAGCTGTTGGCGCCCCCAATGTCGCAGGAGATATCGCAGGAGTGTTCGACTTTCGTCTCCAGAATGAGCGTCTTTGGTCTGGAGGGGGTGTAAAGTAGGTATCGTTATCATCGACAGCACTGGTATTGCCTCCAGGTGAAAGATACTGAGGGGTGGTCGCTGGCGGTGGTTTTGACTGAACCGTGACCTCGCGAGTCAGACGTCGAAGGGCGTCGCGAGTTCCTACTACGCGACTGACCAGAGATTCCACCTGCTCCCATTCTCTGTCTTCTTGTGGGGAAGATTGGTGAATGGGCTGCAATTGACGTGTGTTAAGTTTAAGTTCATTCTTCTTGGGGAGATCCTGTGTTTCCAATCCTCTCGCAATGCGACTGGCCTTTTCCAGCGCATGCGCCCAGTCCTGAAATTCCTTGTCATTTGGAGCTCTCAGATGCCACACCTCGGCGCCCGAGTCAATGCTGATTTCCCGTCTGCGTTCGTCTGCAGCAACAGCAGCTAAGCTCAGAGGGATAGCGCCCCGAAGAGCAGATGACTTGGGGTTGTAATAGTACGACAAAGTGCAGGTAGAGTAATCGAGAGAAAAGAATCGACGCGCATAACCTTGGCCCTTCTTGCGCCGTCTCTTGTGCAAAACGCCTGTGTGGTAATTGCTCGAACTACCCTCACTCCGACCAGATACTGAAGGCGCAGCGTTTCCTGCTGCATCATGACTGTGAAGGCTGTCCAAGGAGGCAGATGTAACCCCATCACCTTTAGGGCTGCCATGGCGTCCAAGGCTTGTTTGGCTCACTCCGGCCTTCGGTGCCTGGAGATTTGGCAAGTGTGATGAAGTCTGAGGTGGTGCTCCGGTGGGATAAGTCATAACCACAAAGGTCGCCGTCTTAGAGGTTTGCTTCGAGAAGGTGTTGTCGAACACAAGGCCATACATCCCACTCTGATCTTGTTTGACATCATATGTACCGATTGACACCTTGTCCGCTTCGCATTTGCCTATCCATTTTATCGGGATGAAACCTTTGCTCTTCAGAAGTTCTTGTGCGTTTGTATCTCTCTTTGAAAAACGGCTTGCTTTGCCATCCGAGGTGCCGCCGGGTTCTTCGGATCCATTGTTTAAATCCTCAGTTGTTGAAGAGGCAAGAGTAGTGGCACCGCTGCCGGGATGTTTCACAAGGCCGAAATTGCTATTTCCACGTTAGTACTGAGCTTTACCGCTGTGCCTGTATGGAGCCTCAAGGGGGAGGTATTGAGAGCGAATGCGTACATGGACTTTTTATGAGGCTGCACGCTCCACGATAGCGTGTTGTCTTCGTCGACTTTCACCCAGCGAACGATGTATGACTGGTAAGCATTAGTTGAACGTCCAGACCAATTTTTATATCCGCTGCCTGTTGTGGCGTCCGTTGTACGAAGGGCTGTTGACATGCCTTGCTGTGAACCTCAAGCTGCTCAATGCCCGCCATTGTGTATGATATCGAACACCGTGTCTCTGGAGGGTTTCGCGTGGGAGAGTTGTTAAACTAATCACTCGGGAGAGCGATCGGAGATACCGTGAATCAATTCGGCGACGGGTTTTCGTTCTTTAGCAATTGACCATAACCGTGTCTCTTGTTACTGGGTTTGGGTTTTTCGGAGCTTCGGAAACTGCGGCAGTATGCAAGACGGCTCGTACTGTTGATAAAGACAAGTTTCGAGAGTTGATGTGGGATTTTGTGTGTGCAGGGGGTGGCTGACAGCTCCTCCTTGATGGACGTCTGACTCTACTCGCAGGTGTAGAAGCCAAGAGTTCCGCCTCGAATCCAAGAGGAGCTCAGGAGTATCCGTCCGTATATGTGCGCTATACGTGGACAGCTCGAGCACGAGGCAGCTACCTAACGACCAAGCTAGTGTTTGTGTAGTCGTGGTGCTGGGTTCTGTATTGGGCCTGACAGGGGTCCTAGTCCCTGGTGGAGGGGTAGTTGACGGTAAAGCGAAGTCTGCCTTATTGCTGACGTTAGAAACGCGTGTGGTTTACAGCCACCACCGCCACTTGTAGCCACAAGACCAGTCCTTTTTGAGCTGATTCGGCGATGTACGCGAAACTGTTGCGAGGATGTTATCGGTTTCAAGTGGTCGATTTGAGGGTTGAGTGGTTGGGAGAACCACCAGGATGGGCGGAGGCTGGGTAATAAAGACCCTGGCAAAAGGGTGATGGAGGTGGCTGGAGGTCGGAATAATTCACGAGCTTCTTTGTAGTGGAGGACGATCAAATATCGGTGGGAGGAATGTTGTACGAGGTGGAATTCAACTAACGTTGATACGAAAATCATTAAAGGCTATTCTCGAATTATTGACAATCTTTGAAGCTTTATGCGAGTGCACAAGGTTACTGCGGTATGATATGACGTTGTTTCCCACTTAAAGTGATGTAACCGTCAACGGGTTGAGAAGATACCTACCTATCATCATTTGCACTCCCGCAGAGAGCTATACTCCGTACTTGCCTAGAGCGATTCCAATGGGTTTCGTTTCACGAGTTTCCTTTACGGTATACACAGCATAGCACCAAAGATGCGGGTAAGCAGATGTTGCTGGGCTGATCTTACGTTATTATCCATTGTCTCGGGACCTGTATTCACCACGACAACAAATCGTCCGACGAATATAAATAGAGCAGTCCTCATTCCATCCATAGGTACGTTGCCGACGAACCCGGTTTCGTCGAGTTTGATGTGGGCTTCAAATGCAGCAGGAAACATGAGTATGTGGCTTGATTGACCTACCCTGTGGTTGATATTGGATTCTACCAAATGTTCGCAGGCTGTCTCTCATCCATGTTGTGCTGCTACCAGCTATGCAAATGTCGATACTCGTAAAACCTGTATAAACTATTATTACTTATTACACAAACTGCACCCAGGCTGGGTCTGCAGCTGTTCAACATCCAGTTCATACTCGAGGATACACTAACGATAGTTTTGCAACACAAGCAGTATTTCGATCTGCCTCGAAAAGTGAACATTAGGCACTTCTTCACAGTCTTTATCTTATCTATTGACGACCAAGAGCCATTGCTAAGAAAGAAAGCAATCGCGCACTATGCACCATATGGATCTGCGACTCTCGCTGTTACACTTGAGCCTTGCTTCCATGAGATTGTGATAACGAGCGTCGGTCTTCACCTAAACCCTGTCTCGCCCACGCGACCTGCCCCTGACGCCGTCGTCAAAATTCAAGCAGCCAAGGCCGCCCATATGCTTTCAACTGGTGGATGTACTGGGCGAGTCCTTGTCTAGAACAAGTTGGGATAGCCAGACGGAACTTGACTTTACCTTAAGTGACCAGTGGATCTACTGTAAGCGGACGGCCCAGCGAGATAAAACTCCACTGTGGCTTTAGGGGACGAAGAATCCCCTTCCAACTTAGTACTAAAGGTCCAGGCCAGGGGCTTTTTTTCCCTTGGGAGTTGGTACGAAAAGTAATTTTGACTGATTTTTAGTAAAAGCCTTTTTCTTTTTTAAAAACCCTTTTTTGATTTTTAAATGTGTAAACTTGCAAAAGCGACCGACGGAGGACATTCTCATCTCACTTTTTTTCTGTTCGGACGGTGATTGACTGGTATTGGATTGGTGTCTGCTCCCAATCTCCATGCCAAAAACGCAGTGTCAGGGCCTAAAGAAACCCGTGCTGCTTCCCGCACCCGCACCCGCTCTGACCTGAATCGCACGGCGCAACGAGTGCACCTCCTTCGTCAACTTCTGTCCTCCATTTCCTCCTTCTTTTCAGACCCATCCGCATTGCACGATCTTGAATCGCATCATAGCGCATCGTATAGTATCGCATTGCTTTGCATTCCGTTCCGTTTCACTATATCTTCTTTGTCTCTCTTTCACATGCATTATCACCAATAATTGCTTTTCCCGTTCATTACATCAATCTCGACGACTTGCTTCTTCCCGTTTGACGATCACCTCCGTTCCGGTCACCAGTCTCCGTACAGACGTATTCCAGTTTCCGATCGCCAACCCTGTTACGAACGACTCGAGACGGTTACACTGAAAGACAGGCCGCTTTAATACTGCGTTAATTGTAGAGGTTTTTAATAACCTCTGTCTGTTCGCGCACTCGCCAATGTCGAGCATCATGAGCAAGCGCCAACAGGCGCGGAATGAAAAGGCCCTTCAGGATCTTGTGCAGAATGTTCCGGGCAACAACATATGTGCAGACTGCCATGCGCGTAACCCAGGTACGCCCCAGACATGGAATTTGCCTCATCATGAGGCTATCATGTAGAATGGATAGGATTTGCTAACCCTGTCTGTTATTTAGCATGGGCATCATGGAGTGTAAGCAACCAGACCGCGTGCATATCCAATTCCGACTGACATTTTGATTAGCTCGGCGTTTTCCTATGCATGAGATGTGCTGCAATTCACCGAAAGCTAGGCACTCATATCTCCAAAGTCAAGTCTCTTAGTATGGACAGCTGGACCAACGAGCAAGTCGATGTGAGCAACAAGAACAAACCGGGAATCGTTCCCGAGAGTAGTACTCAGCTTACAAAATCTACAGAACATGAGGAAGGTTGGAAATGTCACATCGAATAACATATACAATCCCGAACATAGCAAGCCGCCCGTTCCCGTTGACGTTGACGAAGCCGATTCCGCGATGGAACGATTTATTCGACAGAAGTATATGAATAATACAGTTAATGGAACCGGGAAGTCCAAGTCTCCGCATATTGGCGAAGGAACGCCTCCGCCGTTGCCGCCCAAGAACTCTACCAAGTTCGGATTCCGATCCGCCTCGTCCATCTTTCCCTTGTCCTCCAAGTCAAAGAAGGATGCCAAAACAATAGCAGCTGCTCAAGTTAGCCGTAACGAGTCTCCAAGGCCGCCAAACAAGCCGTCCAAAGTTTTTGGCGCAACACTGGATCTCGATCAGCCAGATGAATTGGACCAGAAGATGGCTCGGCTACAAGACATGGGTTTTCAGGACGCCAAGAGGAATGCATTGGTGTTGAAAGGCGTCAATGGCAATATTGAAAGGGCGATCGAGACTCTTGTGCGACTGGGCGAGGGAAACGGCCGTCTCTCTCCTCTGCCTACACCTTCATCCCGGGAACAAACTCTGCGTACATCAAGGTCTCTGACACCTCTTACACCGAGTTCTGGCGGGCTGGGACTCGGCGCAGGCCTCAGTGTTCCCTCTCGTTCAGCTACGGATCGTCCGACCACTCCATCGAGTGCCTCGACAAACCCATTTGATAACCTAGGCCCAGCCCCACCGCAGACAGCTCAATCAACAGGAACACTTCAAAACAGGAACCCATATGGCCAGACAAACCCATTTGGAATGCCCGCACCTCAGGAGCAACAGCCGACCGATGCCTTCAGCCAGGCATTTCAAAACATGTCACTCGCTCCACAACAACCTCTGTTTCCTCATCATACTGGAGGACCGGCGCCGCTGCAACAGCAGCAGCCGACAGGATACCAACAAGTAGCTCCTTCAGCACCCACAACTCCTGGCGGTTTCTCGAGTTTGGGGTTCAGTAACAACATGACATATCCCCAGCCAATTCAGGCACAGTCAACGGGCTACAATCCTTTCTTCGTGAACCAGAATACTGCAGTTCAGCAGCAACCTCAACCGCAACAGTCGACCAACCCATTCCCTCAAGTCAATACAAACCAAGCACCTGCAGGATACAACCCGTTCACCCGATCTCCAACTCGGATAGCATCTCCTAGTCTTGGTCAAATCCCAGAGCAAACCCAGAGCTCTTTCCAGAACCCATCTGTGTACCAGAGCTCTGTAGTATACCAGAGTCCAGCGCCCTTGAACCCTCCAGAAACCACGACCAACCCGTTTTTTACAAATGCTGGCCAGTCTGTAGCACAAACAGGCCAGCAGGTATTCGGCCAGCAGCCTCCCATGCAGCAGATGCAGAGCCAGCCTCAAGCGAGCCATAACCCATTTTCTCAACAACAGGCTGGACAGCAGTTCTACGGACAGCAGCAGATGCCATACATGCCACAACAGCAACAGCAACAGCAACAGCAGCAGCAGCAGCAGTTTTACCAGCCTCAGAGACCAGACAAAGCCTCGATCATGGCTCTCTTTAACAACTATCCCCAGACGACTGCCCAGCAGCCAGCTGTGGAGTCGACACAGCCTTCGTATCAGACAGCGCATGCCACCCAACCGCAACAGCCAACCATACCTGAGAACCAAGCTATGCAAACACCCATGGCTCCTGTGCAGCAGAACCATAATAATGTCGCTCCTATGTCATCTGGCACGAATCCATTTATGAACAACGCATCCGCTGTCAATACCATTGCGAGCCCTAATGCCACAACTGCTTCGGATCCATTTGCTGCACGTAGCAGGGAGAGTATGAATCTCGGCATGGATCTTGCATGGACAAATGGCCGGCACAGCCCAGATGCATTTGCGAGCCTCAGCGCACGACACGGTTAATAGGTTGTATTGAAGTACAAGCTGAATTGGAGTAGAAAGATGTCTAGGATAATACATATGTGACATGGAAGATGTGGGAACACTGTATGATAGTATTTTAATGCCGCCTTTTGTCAGTTGCTTTGACGAACTTAGTACAAGTTGCACCAGACTATCAGATTCTTGTGTAATTGGACACGAGAACTTTGTATGTATTGGCCTACCCGACTTGACTGAGTATAGAGGGCTATAGGTTTGACAATAATGATACAGCCGAACATGGCCTAGATTATGTAGTAGATAATGAATGATAGAGAAGCTCCGCGACGGAGTGAAGTTGCGGAGATACTCTTCCGATCAAATACAATTAGGGTACTAGATGGTTCACTTTAGCACGGTATGCACAGAGGTTAGCCATTCTAAATAAGTTACACGGTTCCTTAGCGATAAAGCTAGGTATCCTTTCTCTTGGGCGTTATCAGTTCTGGCTGTTGTGCCTTGTTCTGAGTAACGGGGCATTATGATGCTCACATGACTGATCTTGTGAGGCTAGTAGATACAGAATGCGACGGTGCAAAGACCAAGTTCGAAATGAGTATTTAGGTTGTTGATCATCTATCGCTGGCTGCATTTCTGCTGCAGCCAGGATGGGTATTTTGACGATGGCTCGGTCCGGATGCATTCCCGAATAGAACCAAAACCAAAACCAGAACCAAAACGCGGGGTTGGGCATGGCACCACCATGTCGGGAACGTAGCGTATCCACCAATCAACTTACATGACGGGGGTTATTAGCCCAGAGATAGACAAACACATGAGTTGGTTTAGGCTGTGATGGATTGTGTTGACTTGGCCGAGAATGCCGCCTTTATTATACGTATTGCATTACCTGATGCTCCGAGGGAGAAGGATCATGAAGATTGCATAGAAAATAACAATTGGGTCCAGTTATCGATCATGAAAATATCGATCATGTGATTGATCACTGTGGAGGTCGCCCCAGATAATTGTAGAGCTCTAACACTGACACTGTAGAAACTTCTGTATCATGCAAATCCGGAGGAACCCTTGAAATCCCCATCCACCAGAAAATGCATTTGGGGCACTGTGGCACAGCGTAGCGGCAGGAAAAGCTGGATACAGTAATTGCTGTACAGTGACATCCACCCATCGAGGTGTTTCTTGTGCTATCCTTCCATGTAAACGTTGGGAAGCATCGTCTTACAAAGACAAAGACGTGCGCAGAGAATTCTAGATTCTTCGGACTGGCTAGACTGGGTAGGTGGCTAACCCATTTGCGTGAGACAATCTTGGAAACGTTGTGTGCAACGGTGACATGCAACCAGAAAACCCTGGACGTACATACGGTAACTGAACTGACGAAATATGTAACCCTGATAAGTTTGTGGCCAGCTATTCATGAAATACAGTTTGGTCTTTGCGTGATTATGCAGGCAGTCGGTTATCGTTACTCTATTGCCGGCTGGCGATTAACATCCATTTATTAGCCAGTCCTTAACCAGTAGTTCTCACCATGTGCTGCGGAGGCGTTCGCTTTAGTGCGAAAACGTGCACTAGGTTTACAAGACTGCTTGACTATCCAGGTAAAATAAGCTAAGCAATGATTCATCCTGATCAGAGATGAGTTGAAATTCCGCCGAACGATAGTGATGCAACAGTATAGAGCACGAATTACAAGATGCTCAGCAAGTTGGTGGCTAGATGACGATATCTCTTGGCTGTGATCAACTAAAAACGACCAAGTATTTCTCTTGTTTGCTCGGCTGAACTCACATCAGCGTTTGCCAAGATAAGAAAGTCACACTGTACTAGGTGCGTCTATCCATCCACTGGACAGTTACCCCGGCTGCCAGCGGCCAGTCTAGGTGCGTGTGGCAAGCGCTGCCTCCACTGTGGTGCACAAAATTCCAGAGCCTCAGGTGAGGGGTCCACACAGAACGCGCTGTTGCTCCTGCCCCGACTGCCCCGAGCGTCAGATTTCTGGGCTTCTGTCTTTCCCTCCTTAAGGCCTGACACACTCCTGTCAATTCTTATTTATCCTCGCCCTCACCGCTGCCCAAACCTTTGCACCTTCACATTCTCCACGAGTTACCAAAAACAATCAGCTACACGTCGCCGCACGTATCCACAACTTGTTCTCCAACACTTTCGCCTCCAAACAAACAAAACAAATTCTTTAAAGGGACTTCAACTTGCTCTTACCTCGAGTCATCACAAACCAACGTTATCACTCAATCCCCGACGATCAACAACCTCCGCCTCTTCCAAACCATCACCACTTTAGTCGATACCCAGGAAACATCATCAGCAATGGCGCCAATGAATAATCAGAATTTGAATTACAGTAGTAATTACGGCGAGGCCGCTGCCCAGAAGGTCAATGTCCTTGCCTCTTGCTACCTCGTCGACTCTGCCGCCAACCTCAAGGGCCTCCACTACTGCACTACCGGGGTTGCAGGTACGTTATCTCTAATAATCACTACATCTGTGTTGTGATGCTAACTCTACTCCAGGGGCCGAGTGGTATTCCTGAGGTCCCTTCCTCAGGATTACCCTCCCCTCCGACAAGTCCCCCCCTCGCCGCATTAACCTCGTCCAACGAGCTCGCCCTCTTGCCTAAGAACAAGAAGCGCGAGATCCCAGGCCGGCGCCTGGGCCGACGAGGGGGGGCAGCACTTTCGATCAGGGAAGAATGTGAGAGATTCTTTTGCGAGTCCATGAAGGCGACTTTCCACGGTGAGAGGAATTCGTCGATGAATGGCTCCGGCCTGTCGGGTGCTTATTTACCAACGCCGCCGTCCGATGACCGGCTTCCCGAACACTTCAAGCCTGTTTCTGATGACAAGCTATCTGCCTACGACATAACCGCTTGGCTGGAGATGTGGGACTATGCCGGCGGTGCGAGCTTCCGTGCCTTTGTTGCTGACGACGGAGAGGAGAAATCTCTCTTTGTCTTCTTCGATATTGAAGGCGTTCTCGGCCGAGACCTGAAAAAGGCGTACGTCTCCTATGTCTGTTCCGAACTTGTTACAAGCCGCTAACACGATCTTCCAGTCTTATGGCACTTATCGAACTGGCCGACGGTCCTCTGGACTGTGCCCACATTGTTACATGCATTGACAGGCGTATCCCCGCGGACGACGTTCACTCTCTGTCAAAGAGCCTTCAGTGGGTTGGCTTCGACATGGTTACCCTCGATCACTGGGCTCATGATCTTGATATTACGAGCAAGAAGTGGATGATGATGGGTATGGAGCTATAGGTACCAAGTTGCTTCTTTCTCTATGGAGTTTGGGAGTGGATACGTCCTTTGTCTCTCTTATGTCATTTTACGTTCGTTGGTGTTTTTCCAAAATTTAGTCTGGAGGCTCGCTCGGCGTTTCGCTTTGCTATTCTCGAAGGTCTGGTAGCACTGGGCGTTGAGTCGCAGAAAAATTCAACACACCCAAGGCTTTTGGCGCATCTCCTTTTCTGTTGATGGATTTTTAAGGTGTTGGAGTGAATAGGTGTCTCTGTTATACTGAAACTCTTAAGGTCATGGCTGCATGAATCAGCACATGCCTGTTAGTCGAAATTATACCAAAGCGATATTTATCAAATTCAAGAAGTTGTCTATGCTTATTCTTTGTTCTATTTCAACTTGTCCTAAAATCCTTCTTCAAACTGTCTCACCTTGAGACCCTTTTCTTGTAGGTAGTCCTTTACCTGTTTGACTGTGTACTCGCCTCGATGGAACATGCCAGCACCCAAAGCAGCATCGGTTGTAGTCTTTTGGAACACATCTTCGAAGTGAGCAGGGTTACCAGCACCACTAGAGGCAATGACGGGAATCTTAACGGCTCCCTTGACCTGGTTGATGAGCTCAAAGTCAAATCCACTGTTGGTGCCGTCCTTGTCAATGCAGTTCAGGAGAATCTCTCCAGTGCCCATTGCCTCGACAGCCTGCACAAGCTCGACCACATCCATGTCGCGAGTTTCACGGCCACCCTTGATCGTACAGGCATACCAACAGTACTCCTCACCCTTGGGACCGGGGAACTGTGTCTTGACGATGTTGTGTCGGGTAGCATCTGGCTTGGGAACGTAGACGCGCTTGGGATCAACGCTCACAACGACGGCCTGGTTACCATATGCGCGTGAGATCTGCTCAATGGCAGTGTTGCCAAAGAGCTTTCGACCAAGAGAGTAGTACTCTTCGGCAGCAAGGACAGCGTCAGATCCGATTGAGACCTTGTCAGCGCCGGACTTGAAGTACATGGTAGCGATCTCAAGTGCTGAAACCTTTGTGCCATCGGTGTCCACGGTATCACGAATACCACCACCAATGGTCAGAGGCACAAAGACGGTACGGGATGTCTGACGGACAATCTCGAGCATGGGAAGATCAGCGACTGGGCAGTCCCGGAAGGATGTGATATTAAGGAAAGTGACCTCGTCCGCACCAGACTCGTAATATCGCTTAGCCATCTCGACGGGTTTGCCCAGGTTACGCACGTTGCGATCGTCACCCTTCTCGCGGACATCGTACTGGTCACCCTTTGTGACAACCAAATCACCTTGGTCATTTGTGCGTACGTCTAAGCATGCAATGACTCGTCGTGTGAGGCTGTCCTCGAACTTGACTGGTGCACTGGCGACAGCCTCGTCAACTACATCACCGAGTGTCTTCAGACCCTCCCCTGTCAAGAAGGCACGAAGAGTCCTTAGACCGGCGGCACCGGACTTCTCTGGGTGGAATTGAGTTGCATAGATGTTGCCCTTGGCGATGGCACCGACAAAAGTCTCGGTACCGTATGTGCCAGTCGCAACACTCCAACCTTGTGACTCAAGCTCCCCTTGCTTGTAGGGACACTTGTAAGAGTGAACATAGTAATACTTTGAGTCCGGTTGGAGGTCGTACATGGCCTTGCCGCCTGTGAAAGCATTGTTCCAGCCGATGTGAGGTACTGATTTACTTGAGTCGTCAAAGCGATCCAAAGTAGCTGGTACAACTCCGAGACCGGGGATGTCAGGATCCTCGACGGAACCTTGGAAGAGAGCTTGCAAGCCGACGCAAACACCGAAAAAGGGCTTTCCTTCAGCAATGTGCTTCTTGATAGGCTCCGAGTAACCAGCTTGAGAAAGCTGGGAAATACAATGGCCGAAGTGACCGACACCGGGGAGGATAAGTTTCTAGAATGCATCAGTCATGATGGACATACGACAGAAGATAGTCTCGCCGAACCTCTGCCTTGGGAACGTCCTCAGGCGATCGAACCCATTCGACCTCATATCCACACTTTTCAATGGCGTTCACCAGGCTCCTGATGTTGCCGGCAACATAGTCTAACAAGTGCACAGTAGGCATTTTGTCCTAGAATAGATGGCACAGATGTAAAGAAGATGGAAGAATAGAGGCTTTACGTTCTTGTCTCCGAGGTGGGTAACGATTGCGGTTAAATATGATATGAAAAGAGCACGCAGAAGCGTCGAATAACTCAAGAAAGTGGTGATTTGTGAATGTCAAGATATGACCAGAGTCCAAAATCCAATAAGACTCATCAAATGTTGCAATCCGACCTGATAGCGATAGCGGGGCAGTTGTGAGCCACAGAAGCTGCCCCGCCTGATCCCTGCAGCTCTGGGCTTTTCCTAGAAAGTGCCGCCTCTGACCGACTTCGAGGCCTAGGGACAACCCCCAATTGGTAAGTACCTTGGCCAAGCTTAAAGTTTCGCGACCAAACCTCTGTCGTTTGTCAACGAACCGATTGTTAACTTTTCCAACTCTGTCACTATCAAGTCCCGGAATCACTGTCGCGAAGCCATTTCTATTTGTTGAACCGATCCAGTATTGGGTAAACTATCGCGTATACTGTTCGCCGTTCTGTCACCGCTTTGGCACGACCTGGCGCATACAGCATAACTATGCCAGACGAGGCAGCGTTGGCCGAAGTGGCCGGCATTGTCGAGGTTGAGCAATCGCTAGAACGAGATGAACAAGAAGAGTGGGAATACGAATATTCCACAACCGAGACCGAGGTACAATTGGACCTATGGGACGTCCTTGCTGTGCACAATTATCTAACTGTTGCCAGACTTATTATATAACACTTGATTTATCATACCCCGAGTTCAAGGACAGACAACCACGGACACCGCATCACAGCAGAGGCGGATATTACAAAACATGGCTTGATCATAACCCCAGTTGGAGAGGACTTCGCGCTGCAGAGGACATGGAAGATGACAACGACAACGAGCCTTTACCAGAGCCAGAGGCCGACGACGACGAACCCGAGATCGATCCAGCCCTGACTAATGATAAAGGCAAAGGAGTTGATCGGGGTGATGTAGTGGATGATTCAAAAGAGAATGGAAACAAGGCCCGTGACGAAACCGAGGATATCCAGATATTGGAACTACATTCGGCACATCCGATAATATCGTATAAAGGTCGAACTTTCGAGGGCTCATGGGCAGAGGTTGTCGGCACAGAAGCCATCTTCACATCACGCGATAGCGAGAACCCCTTACCAGCTCTACGCCATCTGGAAGGGAACGTTGACTTTCTGGGTGCTTGTGCATCGAGGATTGCGACCAAAGAGACTATTGGCAAGCCCAACATCATCCGCGAAGACCCACTGGCTGCCATCAGAGAGGAATGGAATATTCGAATTCCTGTCGGAAAGGATAGATCGGGAGAGCGAGCTCAGCAGACACGGTTCTTGGAGAACTTGATGGCGCTCAAGAAGAGGAAGGGCGAGACAGATCAGGTCACCGTATGGGCAAAAGACGGCGAGGGACAAAACTTCAAGGACAACAGAGACCCCGATTATAAACCCAGGCGGAGGAGAAGATTGCTGAACGAAGATGGGGAGGAGGTTATCCCTAAACGAGAAAGGCGACGTCCAAGTGGACGAAGGGGTGGGCGACCAAGGCTTAGAGCTGGCCAGGGCCGTGGTCGTGGTTCAGAGGCAGGGCCAGCCAACTTGGGACAATATACAACAAGAGATCTGGAGGGTTCCTACGTTGAAGGAAATCTATCGACCCCAACCCCAAGTCGGTGGAATGAGTTGTATGGAAGGGAGTATGATGAAATGGACCACGATGATTACGAAAGCGAAACGGATGATGAGGATGAAGACATGTCGATGGCAGACTAAGTGATCGGAAGGAAGTTACGGCTATACATGCTACGGGATGTCGAGTCGCCCTCGTATGGCGCAGTCGGATTTGACAAAGCCAGGAAGTGGAAGATGAAGGATGCCCTAAGGAATGAGATAATGATACCCGTGGTGCAATATTGTCCACACTGAATAAACATCAATATGTACACCCCATCACACAACCTGGCTTTGACTTGGAAATGAGCGATGATGTGGTTTATACCAATGCTGCAAGGATTCTGAGCACTTGGTAAAGTTACGGTTGAGGCTTGATGAACCCGCCATTGTTCGAATGCTATGCAGTCAACATCCGATATCAATAGTCGAGGTTCACAATGATCCGAGTTTTATCGACACGGGGCATGTTCTACATGCTCATAAGCACCATGTTGAGGCGGTGATAGAATTAGCTGGGTCTAGAATCACTCTGTCTGATTGCACCGGCGGTATGATGTTCTAGTTTGGATTTGAATAAACCTTTGGAGTGTACCAAAATAAGATTATGTACTTGTAACACCAAGGTCTCCATGTCTGCCGTCTGCCTTTCTCTACTTGTAGCTTGTGTTGCATCAGAATTCCAACATGACTTAGCCGAATATCAGACGGCCGTAGCCAGTGATATAAGCTCGTGGCGGGATCCCGTGAGTGACTACCTATCCATGTATCCAGTGTCTTTCACTAGGTCTTCTATAAAACTGCAACCAACTCGGTACCAGTAACATCCATTTACAGTACATTACAATGTGCCGTGACTCGCAAAGACAGAATGATCATGTCACTGAGCGCCGCTCCCCCACCTTTTCATTCATCCTATTTATCCAAACGGGCAGACGTTGAGAAGGAAATATCTGAAGTGACGGTGAACTAGCTTGAAATAGTTACATCTTTCAATGTGACAAAAGTTTCGTACTCGAGACTCTACACAACCCGCTGCGCCTCTGAAAGTCCCGTTATTTCTATCCACAAGTGCCCAGTACCTCCCTGTGAATAAGAATCAAGGCGGACCTGCGTGTACTTCTGACGCGATGTTCTAGCCAGTCGGCGCATTCCAGGGTGACAGTTGTGCTGGGGCTTTTGGAAGAGGCTCCGAGAGGGACGAGAGGGGAAGCCTGCCACTTTTTAAGAGGGGTCTTTACGCTAGAACATTTCCACGGGAAGAAAGCACATGGGTACCTATGGAGCTTGCTGTCTTTGGCTGCAATTGAGAAGGTAGGAATGCAACGCATATGAAACATTGATGAAGAAGTTAAGCTGTGACGGGCCGATGTCTTGGTCATTCATCTTTTGGAAGATGCTTTAATTGGGCAAGGAAACGCCGCATGAACATCCATCCCATGGATGTCCTTACCCCAGATTCATGGAAAGGCATCCATTACAACTACAACGTATTCGTACTCGACATTTGCGTAAGCCACTGCCAATTAGTACCGAGCAAAGAACAGGAACCCCAATCCTAATGACTCCGCAGGCTGCAACAAGTTCCATTGCCTAAAATGGAGGTAAAAGGAAAGTACCTGCATTGCCACCCCTCCACTGGTCGACTTGGTCTCACCAGTCACCGCACACTCCGCCAATCCATACCCTTGCCCGCTGATCAACGACCAAACGATGGCGCACGCTTCGTCTCTTATCGATTTAGTTTAAGCCGAAGCCTTTGTCTACTTTTATTCTTTTCTTTTTCTCTTCTTTCCCTTCTCCCCGACCCTCTCGTTCTGATCTCCCTCCCCAACGACATGCCGCGAGCGGTGTGAACTTATTGCTCTGTATCCTTCGTTCGTGATGCTTGTATAGCCGGTCTATCCTGTCGTATATCCTCCCTTCGACCGCTTCCGTTTCGCTTCCCAACCTTCGGTCCTCTGTTGCGTTCAATCGCTACGCATCCTACAGTATATGGGATTGTTCTATTCATCATTACAGCAGCCATGATATGGTTGCGCCGCTTCTCCATATTGCTAGCTTTTATGCTGCTTATCTCGTTTGGCGCATGGCTACTTCCAAGAGTATTAGATCCAACAGACAAAGGCCCCGAAAGGCGAGCAAGAGACCGACGTTGGGTCAACAGCAGTCCATACTTTCTGGATCGTCAGGCCTGTCGCTGGATCAGTTTGTGTGGACTACACCACTTGCGCAAGGACCCTGCTACCCGTGGGAACAATGATGATGGTGAGCCTGAGTGGGGAGACTTGAAGCATCGTTCTCTCGCTTGGGAACCCGAGGCGATTCCCCGTCAAGATCCCAAGCGAAACACCAGCCAGCGTCGCCGTATCCTTCGCGATATCCCCGATTACGTTACTAAGCATGCGCCTTTGGTTCATTTGTATTCTGGGGAAGAGTTTTGGCCTTCAGATATTCGTCAGCACGTCGAACATATGACTGCGTATGCCGGCGAAGAGCTCATAAACTCAACCGAGGAATGGACTCTTCACAATCTGCACAAGTTGAACAGACATCACGGCAAGATTACTCTTCGAAGCAACGACGATGTGGAATCACGACCCAATTGGCTACATAGTCACTACAATATTCCAAAGCCATTCCCGGACGATCACAATGGCGAGGACTCCAAAACACCGGTAGGAAACCCTGGAGGACAACCAGAGTCTCGAGAACCTAGCACTTGGTACGATGTCGACAAGAACCGCCCTGTGCACAAGATTTCGGATCCTCGAAATCGTAAATTTCAAAACCACCGTCGATCAGAATCCTATGGTCACAAGCCAGATGAAAATGGCTATTCAGCCGCTCCAGCTGTACTGGTAGTTGTTGATAAAGGGTCTGGCATCGTCGACGCCTTCTGGTTCTTCTTTTACTCTTACAATCTCGGTCAAACTGTCCTGGGAATTCGATTTGGTAACCATGTGGGGGACTGGGAGCATTGTATGGTGCGGTTCGAGCACGGTATTCCACGAGGTGTGTTCTTCTCAGAACACGAGGGCGGGCAAGCATATGCTTTCGAAGCTGTCGAGAAGCGCGGGGAACGACCCGTCATCTACTCGGCCGTTGGATCGCATGCCATGTACGCTCTACCCGGCAAGCATGCTTACATCCTGCCTTTCAAACTTCTTAAAGATGTTACGGACAAGGGGCCTCTATGGGATCCATCTCTGAACAACTACGCATACCATTACGATTACACGAAAGACGACAACCACAACCCGAAAGATATGGAAGAACCTTTGAGCCTTGTTCCGGCAGCCTCGAACCCGCACGCACCGACATCTTGGTTTCATTACCAAGGACACTGGGGTGATGAAGTATATTCTCTCGCTGATCCTCGTCAGTGGCGCTTCTTTGGTCAGTACCACTACGTCACTGGCCCCGAGGGACCCGTCTTCAAGACCCTCGACCGCACCAAGATGTGCCAGAAACAGAAGTGCAGAATTCTTTACAACCTTGATCCCACAAACACATGGTATTAGATGAGATGCTGCAATCTCGATTTTGCGTTGCTTCATTAGCGTTGATGTAGGGCTTCATTCGAAGTCTTGATGATATCATTGATTTCGGCGAATGTGTCGCAACGGCGGACCCTGTCATGGGTCCAAAAACTATACCCTCACGAGCGAGAGGGACTCTCAGGATAGATCGGGATGGTATTGCGGCGTTTATTCTTTTGGGTGTTCATTTTGGTTAGACTTCTGCTTCGCCTTGGTGTAAAGACTCAAGCTGGTGGACTAGAGGACGAGATTGGTTGGAGAGTTTCGTCATGGGCTTTGATACCCGGATACCACGTGTGTATACCTCAACTTGGACATGTCCTGACTCATTATTATGATCACGAAGTATAGATTTCTGAGCAATGAATTCACGTTTGCAATTCCCAGGCTGCCGGATGGTTACTAATAGCGTGGGCACTGTGCTTGCGATTTGTATAATCATGAACCATGGGTAAGTGCGACGCACAAGGACTGCAATGGCCGATGCTCACACAGCTAGACAAAACTCCAGTCGTAGCTTCGGAGCATGGCTTGTTACAAATGAGACAGTTATCAGCATTGATCCGGTTGTTTCTATGCACATACCACCAAATTCGCGAAGTTGCCGCCAACCAACGTCAATGCACGACTCTCGGTCCAATGTTCCGGAAGATCATGACCCTGTCATTAAGCCATAATGCTAACAAGACAAGCTCTGTTTCAACTTGTCTCATGAATAGTGCCGCGCATACGTAGCTACACCACTGCTATTGTAGAAAATGCTTCTTTATGGACATAGTCACGAGTTTGAGGATACAGTGATCCTAACTGAGGCAGCTATGGTTTGACGAAGCGCTTCTGCATTTTGGCCAAAGCGCCCAAGTCATGCATCTTAGCCGCCTGAAGAGACGGCAGAGATGGCACCAGGACGCGAATCCAGTAATGAATTTCCCCAAGAGTTATATTTACTATCCTAACTTTTAGAAATATGATATACGACTCAATCGATGTGTCACACGGTAACAAAGACCCATCACACCAGATCAATCGCATTCAATAGCCCTTTTTGGGCTATGTAGCAATTCTCGCAAAGGAAGAAAAAGCAAGTCATATTCGACCATCACTGGACTCGGATCACATACACGAGGAACCTTTTACATTCGAGCTGAGGTATAAAAAGAAAAACTATGTTTCATCTTTTTCAAACGCCCAATGAAACGGCGCGACGAAATCCTCAGCTGTATCGATTTGCAACGGCGCATATGCAAGTGTTCCTCTTTTTGGCAAGATGGCAACTGTCACTTAAACCCTATCTAGTATCTGTAATTCAGGACGTGGCACGGCAGTGTCCCACTAATGCAAGTTCTTGCAGGCTGAGAGGTCCGGCCTTCAGGAGGCTTGTCTGGTGCCTCCGTGTTATTGAGATTCAACGATCGATATAGATAACCGTGTCAATCAAGCTTAGCTAGACATGTTAAGCATTACGTACCGTCAAGAGCGGGAGATCTGTGCTGTCCTTCCATAGTATCATCGAATAACGCAGATCTAGAAAGAGAACCAATACAACCTTTCCTATACTCGTATATCTTATATGATATCCTCTACGTATCGTCTTTTCCTGTTACAGGAACATCACCATGCATAATCAGAACAGGTCCAACGGTTGGTTGATTCATATAAATTATGCTTTTTCGGGATGTACTGGATCCGAGAGCAATCCTTGCTTGTCATGCTGCGCTCAAAACTCGTTACGTTGTCTCCTATCGGGACTCAAACGAGGACTTGGTTAATTAATTACAGGACAGGGTATCTGCCAACTGTGCATGCCCCTGCTCTCGTGCCATCCACCCGTTTTCATCGATCAATGAAACGTAATCAGACGAGATGCTGATCTTGGTGTGAGTTGAGAGCTTCTATGTGACCCTAAGCAACATGGCCAGAGCTTTTGGAACGGTGAGACCTTCTGTCCCCTTGAAGGTCTGAGGGTCAAGAAATCTTGAGACCCGCTCTTCACCAAAAACCGACTGTTTTACCACCGAGTTGATTCTTCTGGTTGTCTCTTTTTCGCTTTCCAAAGAAAACATGTGTGCCGACGGGACGGCCAAGCTGTTCTCAGGTGTAGCGGACTCAGAGATATGCTCTAACCCTCTTTGGTCACCAGTTTCCGAATTCCCTTGTTTTAGCGCGTTAAAGCTCGACGTTGAATCATCCGTTAAGACTTAGTTCGAACATCTGATTGTGCTCTGCAAAAGCACTGGGTGCTAGTGTAGGTTATTGTGCTGTTGGTGATGGTGGTAGTGGTTGAGATGATGTGTCTTGGTGGCTGTAGTTAGGCTTAATGTTGAGGACACTTTCAGGTGATCTTGACAAGTCACAAGCTAATAATGCAAACATTGCTTATTATATGTAGCTCAAAGTGACCATTCTGCCAGTTGAGTTTGAGGCTGTGGGAACAATCAACGTGGAATAGGTGAATTATTACAAGACGGTTCCCCTATTATTATGTGATGTGATGTTGAGTGACATAGGCGAAAGGTCCCTGCAATCGACAACGGAAATGAGTGGAGGCATGGATCTCTGGGATAGAAGAGAGGAACTCCTGCAGTATGAACAAGGGTTGACCAGGTTTCCACGTTGTAGGAAGCGGGAAAGCCAATGAGAGAAGGATGTCGTGATCAACATGGCTACGTATTAGGCGACTGAGAGATGAAAATAAGAGTACGGCCGGACATTTTTTGTTACATGGAGATAAATTATCTGCCGGTTTGTTGTTTGAGAGTCAGGTAAAAATGGGCAGATACCAGTCGTAAGGTCCCTAAGGGCATCGGGGACTTTCTCCTTTCTGCAGTAGCGCATCGGGGACCTAAAAGAATCAAATTTCTTTAGCAGAAGACGACGGATACGGCCTAGCCGTAGAATCAATCAATGGTCTTTGTTGATTGTTCAGTTCAATAAACGGGACCCACCGTTTGCCGTAACCACCAGAGAACTAATCGAGTCGAGTTAGTGTGGATGTTTTATCAGAATTTCTTCGGGAATTGCGGAGGTAACTCATCAACTTCTGTGGTTTCTGCTTCATCCTCAGCTTCTACAGAGTCCGTGTGTTTGAGCGGAGAAGGAATTAGGGGTCACCAAAATCTGCGTGCCTCTTACATTGCGATCTTGGCCGTGGAAGAAGAGCTGGCTCTGTAATTAATGATCAGGACGGGCTCATGTCGATCAATGGCTCCATGACTGACTTGTTGACGGATTTGACTCAGGCGGGCGCCATGCGGCCAATTTCAGCCCAGCCAAGTTGCTTATCAATGTCTAGCCCTGAGTGTCTAGAACAAAAGCCCGATCTTGAACCACATGGCAATTCAAGCACGGACTGTTGATGTTTGAAAGTCTATTTACAATTGAATGGACGGAATAGCTGCCAACACAACTCGGATGCATTTGGAGGACATTAGCTATGATTTTTTATGACGAGCCTCATCCGCCTCATGCCTCATGCCTCATGCACGGTACTTACTGTACCACCCGGGCATTTCAGCTAGGTACACTGCTACGCTACAATTACCAGCATCGGCATCCGCAGCGCAGCGCAGCATAGCATTGAGTAGCATCCACTCACACCTCGTGGTAGATGGGGACGTGAGAAGCAAAGCATTGTCTGCTGGTTCGCCGGGATTGTTTCTCTGCAGTAGTTAGGTGGAGGTTGTTAGGCGCGGATGACCTTCCAGAGTCGCATTGCAGCTAACGATGGAGGCAAAAAGAACCTGGAAAGAAAAGAAACGACCAAAATCCCGAAGAGCAGGTACGTGCCCGCAATTGACCCGCCGGAAGGTTTTTGTTTTAAGGGGCTTTTGGGCAACTTAGTCGGCTCCTAGCAACGGGGATAACCCTGGAAAGAAGATAAGAAGCGGCGGGCTAAAGATGCGCAGTGTTTTATGGTTTGAAAAACTGCTGTTGAATACGGCATGGGAGAAGCTCAAGATAGAGAGGTTTTCCATCGACGGGAACGGCATGATGGATTGAGGAAAGAGCGCTACACTACGCGGTACTTCAATTGGTGCAGTAGCTTCCTTCCGCCTGTCGGTGTCCACTTTTATGGACGCCAGTGGAGACTGGATGAAAGGTGCTGAAGGCTAGGAGGGTTGTACGCTCCGGGGGCAACTCCACTAACATAAACCTTAGGTTACAGGGCCCTGGCCGTGCTGGCCGTGCTGCGCTGTAAGTGAAGAAAAAAGAAAGGATGGACAGTACTGCCTAAACGCAGAGCAGAAAGTTTTAGGACAACAACGCTGCAGCTGTTACGCTAACACCTACCTAGGCTCGGCGGGAAGCTGGCACGGTAGCTGGACAGGTATCCGTAGGTACTTGCCTTTTCTGCTGTGCCGTTGCCATGCCTGTCGTACCTACCTTAGATTTATGACGGGATGAGCCTTGCCATGGGTACGGTGCCTCTCTACCTACCTACCTATTTTCGAACGGGCTAGTTTAGGATGTGATCCAGGGTTGGATGGATGAACGTTAATACATAATTAATAAATGACCCCGTCTCTTCTTCCCTGTCTCAAACTCGCTTCGCTTGCTCGGTTTGTCCTATCCCAACCTATCCCGTTCGTTGCTGTCCCTGTCTTGTGGTTTCCTCCCACCCTCCACACCATCTTATTATTATTTTGCTTGAACCAACAAGGAGGGCTTCTTCTTCTTCTTCGTCTTCTTTTGATATTGTTTGTTCTTCTACAGGAATGGGAAGCTCGTTGGCCTGCTTTTGCGTGACCTAACTAACTCAGCCTACCGCCTTTGCCGATACCGTGAAACCATATTGTCTCTGACGCCATCTCAATCGAACCTTCCATCGGAATACGTGACTCGACTCCGAGTATCCCGTTGTTTTCGCGACTTGAACTTGCGACTCGTCCTCTACTCCTTCGACACTTAACTTCAACATTGGCCCTGATCAACCGTCAATCTTTACACAACATCTTCAATACGGCCACCGTAACCTTGCACGACTGCGAAGCCGATTTGAGTCGGTCTTGTCGACGCCATCTTTCTGTCCTGCATTTGTTCTAGCCTTGCTAGTCATCCTGGATTTACTCCAACAACCCACAATGTGCTTTGGAAGTCGAGACAAAGGTGATCGCGGCCTCGCGCGGTCCCGTGAGATCGAGAAACAACTCCGCCAGGATGAGAAGAGATTATCGAAGGAGGTCAAGCTCCTTCTTCTAGGTAGGAACGGTCACGTCGCGCCCTGATACGTATCGAGACTGACACGCTGTGCGCGCCCAACAGGTGCTGGAGAATCCGGAAAGTCTACTGTTCTCAAGCAGATGAAGCTCATCTACTCCCAAGGCTTTACTAAAAACGAGAAGCTGGAATGGAAGCCTGTCATCTTTAACAACATCATTCAATCCTTCAAGGTTATTGCTGAAGCGATGGGAGAGCACGATCTCCAATTCGATAGCCCTGACAATGAGGTAGGTCAATTTCTCTTAACATTCGATTTTGACCACCGGAATATCATCACTTCCAACGAGTTGAAATGAGTCGGTTGCGCGAGACATCCACAGTGACTAACAATCGCTGCAGAAGCACATGGCCCATATCCTTGTCGACCACGAGATTAGCCCACACGACCCGATGCCCGCTGATTTCCTCGAGCCCATAAAGGCGCTATGGGTCGACAGCGGTGTTCGAGCGGCCATTGGAATGGGTAACGAATATGCGCTGCACGACAACCTTACCTAGTATGTATTGTACCACAACTGAACTGAAACTTGCGTAACAATGCGCTAACGTACTCGGAAGCTTTATTGAGGATATTGATAGACTTTGGACAGAGGGTTATGTTCCAGATGATCAAGATCTTCTCCGATCTCGATTGCGTACGACCGGTATCACAGAGACCATTTTCGATCTGGGCCAGTTGACCTACCGAATGTTTGATGTTGGTGGTCAGCGATCAGAGCGAAAGAAGTGGATTCACTGCTTCGAGAATGTCAATTGTCTGCTGTTCCTGGTTGCAATTAGTGGCTACGACCAGTGTTTGGTAGAGGACAAGGATGGAGTCAGTATTTTCCCGATTTACGAACTTGCGGATCAGATCTAACAACTGTACAGAACCAAATGAACGAGGCGCTCATGCTCTGGGAGTCGATTGCCAATTCTCATTGGTTTGCCAGGTCTGCACTGATCCTCTTCCTCAACAAGATGGATCTGTTCAAGGAGAAGCTCCCCAAGAGCCCTATTACGAATCACGGCTTTACAGATTACCACGGCCCCAAGGACGATTACAAGGCGGCCAGCAAATACTTCTTGGACAAATTCAAGGCCCTAAACAGAAACACCGAGAAGGAAATCTACGGCCACTTCACCAACGCTACCGATACTAACTTGCTCAAAATCACCATGGCCTCCGTTCAGGACATGATCATCCAGCGAAACCTCAAGCAACTTATCTTATAATGAACTCAAACTTTCTAATTGCGAGTTGATCTGTGCAAGTTCTTCGACATCTCAAAATATAAATGGGCGTATGGCGTTTGGACATCTCGGGGTGATATCAGCGATCACTTCAACACAACTTCATGATACCAGGTGCATCATGGCGAAGATTGGCCGGCATAGTCGGCGCAGAACTTTTTATCCTCGGTTCTCGAGCGATACACCTGCTTCGACTTTTATGGGCTCGGGCCCTCTTGCAGGCGACATGTTTATACGCTCTGTACACCTTTCTACAAACCATTCATGTGTTCCAGGCCCTTGAATACCCTGTCAACGTAAGGCTGGGCTGTCGCCTGTAGATCGAGCTGGGCTCTCCGGCAAATCTCCCCGGGTACCAGTGTACAAAAGTTGGTGACGAGTCATGCTCGCTGAAGTCACAGGGCGCATTGGGTCAGAAGTGGAACGAGGGCCGAGCGGCTGGTTGAATTATCTTTTTAATGCATTGCATTGCATGATACCTCAGGCGCCAGGGTGTTGTTTTCTTCTTTTCGGCTGTTTTCCATTGCTTGCTAAAAAAGGCAATGGTGGCTAGGCTTCGGTTTTTCCTTTTTAGTGCTCATGATGAGACACGATATAAAACAATGAGGGATTGGTTACGTATAGTAAGTATATAGAGAAGCATCCGTAATAGGACATTCGGGATCCAACCGTACCATTGTGGCACAATGACTGTACATTATCGACGGCCAGAGTGGCACAAATAATCCATGCTTCGCTTCGCTTCCGCTGAAGAAACAACGCTTTGACAACGGCTTCAGCCTGGCGGCCACATGGCTGCTCGGGCCATGTTTGTATGGTATGTACGAGAAACAGGACGATGGACAGTGGATTCGTTCGCTCGCTTATGAGGTGGGATGGCCATGTAGTCGAGACCATGGATCGTGTTGATTGCTCACTTTATTGAGCTGAAGAGTATTAATACAGTATATCGTTGAACAAGCAATGCCGATGCAGAAGTGCAAGCTGAGTTGAGATCTGTTGCCAAGCTATGATCTACAGAGCCTTTGGTCGTCAGTGTCATCCCAGGACTATAGACTATCCATTCATATGGTTGCTCGTTATAGCGGAGGGCGTTATTGAGTCTTGTCAAGTAATTTCGCAAATATTAGTCAACGATAACAGTTAAAGTATATGTGCCAATAATGCCAGTTGTATCAATGGTTGATACCAGATCGATTTCTTAGCCATCGAGTGAATGGTCATCACTGTTTCTCAACAGGGCCAGGGGTTCTTAAATCGCAGTGTGTCTTAATCGATCGCAAAATAGCAGTCTTTATATCTAGCTTTAGGTTCTGGTAATGGTCCTGATGCTAGAATATTTACAGTAATAGCAGCTCGAATATCTACCTATCTACACCAAACACCTGTATCTAGAGGCGGATCTGGACTGTAATCCACACCCAATGGTTGGTTCGCCTTGAATCAGTATTTCAAGGTCTACATTTCTTCAGTGATTAATTCCTTAATAGCAGATATAGATAGAAGGATAATTGAGCCCAGCGGTAACAGAAGCTGTAGCTAAACTTGATTAACCTGTATGTATCTCGTTCTTGAAGTGTTAAGCATTTACTATATTATACCCGGGTAAGATAAGTGAAAGCTTGCCCCTCCATCTGGAGAGGGGAAAGTAGAAGGAAGAATCCAGATGGTGAACAGCAGATAGTTGAGTCTCAGAAAGAGAAATATACTGAAAATTAGGAACTTGGACTAATTTCAAGTTTGAACTGGGATTGTATGTATTAGCTGTACGTTTCTCAAATTTGCCATGCCATGACGGCAGCAGACCCTGGATGCTTAAGCTACGAGCTTCGCAGTCGAAGTGCAATTTAGATGATGGATTATTTCTACAAGGCCATGGATAAACAAGGGAGTTTTGGGGAAATACTACATGTGAACATAAAAAGGGAAATAGAAAGGCTGCTTCGGAAACCGAAGCATGAAGCTAAAATACCAATGAACATGATGACTCTGTGCGCGGAGAGGGCGATGTTTCTCTCATCTCCCGCTATCAAACAACCTATCTGATGTTTTCAGATTGAGATATGTCCCTTTCGTGCGTGCGAACCAGATTGTCTGCCAATTCCCAAACGCCAACTGTGCGATCCTCGTAAGTCGTCAAAACCGATTGCGCAATCCACTACAAGCCCACGCACAAGACTTCGTACAAGCAAACCACCATTTCGTGCTGTACATGATAAAAGAAAATGAAAGAAAAAAAGACTATTCCGTTGTTCCTATTGCAGCCGCATATTTTCGCTTATTCTCACGGATATACTCTATCTTCGGATTGGAATGCCCTCGCCGCCGGCGGCAACAGGCTCGGGTGCAACAGCGTCTGTATCCTGGGGCTTGTCGGCATTATCTCCCTGTGTCTCCTCGGCGCTAGTCTCGCTCTTCAGAAAGCTGCTCTCCTTGATAGGGCTGCCGGCTTGGATGCCAGGGACGGAGCCGTGGTGCTTGGGGACGCTGGCTCCGGAGCCGTTCACCGGGGAGGAGAGGTGGGGAATGTTCTCGGGGACGGGGTGTTGAGATCCGACGGCACCAGCGTCGACACCGTCGCCCTTGCCGGCCTTGGACATGGCATAGTCGCCAGAGTCGAAGTACTTGCGATCCTTGAGATGCTTGGCGAAGTGGTCGGATCGGGAGGGCAGCTTGCCGTAGAGGCGGAAAAGACGCTGCTCCTCGGGAGTGAGTGACTATAACACGGAGGGCATGTCGTTAGCAACAGGTCAAATAGTGTTTATGGATCATTATCGGTATTAAGGTTGTGGTAAGTGAACGGTGTTGTCGGGTTGGAGTGTTTGCTGTCGTGGGCACCGAGTCATGAATAGAGGGGAGCTTGAGTCGTCTGAGGTTGCTTTCCTAAGGGCAGCTTACCTTGACGTCGACCTTGTTCTTCTGGTGAGGGTTCATGGCGAAGATAGTTTGGACTGAAACGCTCAGGTCGAGATCACAAGTGACGTGTGAGTTGAAGGACAAAGAAATGCAGTGCAGCTCTCTTTGTTAATATGGGTGCAGTGCCTGTGCGGTACGGTCAAGCGTCGTTTTGAAGGGATCAAGTCTGAGACTGGCGGGGGAATTTGTTGGAGGAGCCACAGGGTCGCAGGTCGTGGTACGGGATTGTGCCTGATTGGGGGGCTGAGGAGCAGTTGGGTATGATGTAGCTGAGAGCCTGAGAGGTCTGCTACTAGTGGGGTTACATGGATTGCAGTATCCAGCTTGGTTGGTTGACAGACAATGGCTGGCTGCTAGCTGCCGGCTGCCAGCAGTCCAGTCTCAGAGTGTGCGCTGTACGGATAGTCTATGAAGATAGCGGGGGTAGCCGCTTTGGTGAATACACGTCATAAGTGCATGGGCTGAAACATGGATAATCCCAGGGATGGCGTGTTGACCAGGCTGGTAGTTTATCTATCTCCATAACTCGGTTGATATCTCCTGAATGACAGCGAATCTACCTTGGTTCTCGAAGTGGCAGCATGCTGTACTGGGTCTGTAACTGATAACTTCGTCTTCTAGCTTTCACATGCACATTGCATATTATGAGCTGGTCTTACGGAGCACCGAAACACAACGTCACTCGTTGCAACACCCAGTATCGACGCATGACATGCTGCCACGGTACAGTGCTCCATCGCTGAACTATGCTATGCTATGCCAAGCATCATATCTTATCGAGAGAGCTGCTGCTGTGATTCAGGCATATTCGTCGCATGGGTTTATGCCATGTCTCGGTGATGTGCCGATGTGTAATGTACGTTTCTGTCAGATACTGCAGAACTATCAACCCAGGGTATTTGGAGATCCAAGATGGCCTAACTAGAGGCCCCTGTTTACGTGCTTTGCCAAACTATTCCATACAGTGTTCACGGGGATCGTCGGGGCCTACCTGGCTTGTCCCCGGATGGTCTGCATTGAAGTTGACATCCATTGATACCCAGTGCATGGTCCTCTAATGCCAGGGTACCTCGGAGAGCCACAATTGGGCATCTGGACCCAAAATTGCGGTTGTTGTGCCTAGGGAACTGTCTCTACATGGAAACAGAGCATGTCAATGCGAACAAGCTTGGGTGACATCAAAGGGCAATGGCGGAGTTCACCAATGCTTGAGGTAAGAGTGTGTCTTAACTGGGTGAGCTTGATGAGATTCTGACGTTTGTCAGTGTCACAGCTTTACACTTCTCATCTCATTTCTTTGCTCTTTGCTTATCTCTATTCTGCCCATTAGCATTGAAACGGCGGCTGAGAGATTACTGTAGCAGATTGTGTGGTTGGTTGGCTGGCTTGGTTCACCTCGATAAGGACATGAAATGCGGCTTAAGCTGGGTACATCGCTCACATGGCATCCTCTCAGTGCCATCAGCCGTCCATTGAGCTAGGAACGGAAGCCAACACACACTACGACACTGTAACACCATCGCCGGCATTCCATCTCCGGTCATGCTTCAACTCTACGATACTGCACCGTCTCTACTTCTCGTTCCTAGACGAGGTTCCAGATTATCAGGTCATGCCGTCATGCTTTGTTCGGCATCGTCAACGCTGCCTGCGCCTCTTCCTTGACATATATTTTAGAGGGTTTTGTCGCCCTGGCCTGGCAAGTGCTTAGCCACAAGACAGTACCGTGGTGTCGATCTCTCGATCATAGAAGTAATCAATGAGGCACGCGGCGCCATTCTTGATTCCCGGACTCTACAGCCTAGAGCCTGAAGGGGTGCTGCTAATGATCGCCGTATGCAACAAAGTCCAGTGTTGCTCAGCCGGGGGTTTGATGCACCCCGCAAGCCGAAGCGGCTGCCAATGCAGAAGTGCGGTACAGTCCTGTTGGAGTGTAGCAAACTCGCGGTGGCTTGTTAAAGTTTCTCGGTTATGAGAAAGTTAAGAGAATGGCTTGGCTACTGGCAATGCCCAGTTTCGGACGGTGAAGATATGCTGTTTTGGCCGTCGGCAGTTGATACAGTCGGCTTTGGATCACTGCATGCCTGCTCCTTTTGCAATGCTTGTACTGAAAGAGATCGGTCATCTCTGTTTGACCCTGAATGCTGATAGGAAAGTCTCGCGCCTCGTTTAAGGGTAGACTTAGAAGACTAACTCTTCACCATGGGAGCTAACTGATACCGGCAATACTCGAGGACTGTGTTCCATTCCTTAAAATGGGTATTCGTACAACAAATCCTGATTTGAGAATTCCCATTGTCAAATCCGCACAATCACGACAACAAGGGTCCAACTAGCAAGCCACTTCAGATGAAAATGAGGTAGAGCAAAAGGGCTTCGCGCGAGACTCGACATTTTGATTCAGATCAACGTTCCAGCATGCTTATCCAGACGTTGCATCATCGTACTGTAAAGTACCAATCATGAACATGTCCTCCATCCTCGATGCAGGGTGTCTTGGGCATGCCAGCTCAGTTGCACCTTGTTGGTCACAGCTAGTCACTGCCGCGTGACTCGAGAAACAACTCCAGCCGGTTGGCTCCTATGACTGCCACATTGGTAAGTCAGTTCTCGACTTGCTATGTACAGTAGGGGAACGGTTACATAGTCACGAGGGACATGGATTTCCCGTGTCTGGTCTAGCCGACTTTGTTTGCACTGTTGATCTTAGGTCAATTAAAACAAGCTCACTTCGGGTTCGGAATAATCGAATCCAATTGGATCCGGTGCAGTACGGTAATCCAACACGACGGACATAACTCGGATATGTTTACTCTAAAATGAATGACAGCATGAAACCGGAGTCCAATCAGCTGAGTGAGTGGATTGTGGCGGTAAGGTATAGATAGTACCGCGGCTCTGGGGAACGAGATGACTGTTTCATGTGTTTCTTGTTCTGTTCTGGAATTCGTGATGGAACAACAATCGAAGTCGGATGGAAGGGCCAAGTCTATGCCCATGCATGCATAGTGTCGGCGGTAAGAACAAACTTCTTGTAGCTCCAACGTCTCCTGCGGGCAGTTGCCGTGTTTTGCTGCGTGTACAACGTCTTGGCTCTCCGCAGCTGCAGAATTGCCGCCGGCTTTGTTTGACGGTCTGTGGGTTTACGTACGATCTGCTGCATATAGGAAGTGTTTGCTTAGCAATTCGGAGATGATATTGTAAGCATAACGGCTCTCGGTTACACGGAGTTGTTTGACGTCGGCAACAATTGGTAGGGCTCGTGACTTATATTGATGTAAGGAACATAACACAGTCTGAAGATATATTTGAAGTGAGCTGATTTAACATGATACATCCAATGCCACAATGGCAACATGATAGAATACCCAATAAGATATGTCGTCCTCTCTCTGTGGAAGTTGCATACCCTGTACTATTATACCGCGCAAATTGCCGGCTCTGCCCCTCCACTCCCCTGGTCGGTTGTCCCTATTACAGCTAGCGTGCGATGGCATCATCTGGCCCTTGTCCGATTTGATATTTTCAGTCGATTTCTAAGCAGAAAATCCGCTCCGCATGGCAACGAGATGATGCGATGCAACAGCCATCACAAGCCGACAGGAAGAGGAAGAGTAACGATAAGAGCATTGGATGTGCTGTAGATAGTATGGAGTAATAGACTAAAGAATTGTTCCTACTGAAAGAAAAAAAAAGGTTCCACTGGCAAAACCCCCAATCATCAGTTCAAGATAGGCCTGGAACTGCTTTTTTCGGCGCTTCTTTTTACTGCTCAACGGACAACCCCGCGGAATTGGACTTGAGTCTCGGCTGCCAAATGCGACAAGAGGAATAGTCCAGTCCAGTATAGAGAGAGAGTATTAAGCTTTTCTTTCTTACTCCTCAACCATTTCCTCTTTCTGTACCTGTCAACTGATCGACACGGGCCGTTACTCTTCTTTTTTTCCTTCTTCTTTTTCTGTCAACGCCTTTCGGGTCGTCGCTCATCGATATTTGTCAAGGAACCAACCATTGACCAAAAGAAGAGGATCCTCGGAATGCGACAAACTGATAAGAGGATATCCTTCATGTTATCTTGAGACTAAAAAGTTGTTGCTTCTTAACGACAAAGCCGACACTCCGACATCCAAGCCATCTTGGATGAGAAAAGGACTTTATTATTAACGCCTACCTACTTTAGCGTCCACCTGCCGATTTCGCTTTAAGAGAGATTCTATCCGTACCTCGGGACTGAATTGTCATACATCATAGTCCAGTCCAGTCAAGGCACTCAACTCATACCTCAGATTTGATCATTCTATCCGAATCTCTCTCTCTCGTCTCACCTTTTTACCCCGGTTTCGTCATTTTGAACAAATCTCTCCGAATACCGATAAATCAAGGCCGGCGCGTTTAAGCGACCAACCAGGCTCTAGGCCCGAAAATTCCATCTTCAACCCGCATCACATTGCTTTTTCTGCGCTGCAGAGCTCATCTTTTATCTCACCATGGGTCTCTTGTAAGTTACCATCACATCCATGTTCCTGAGAATACATGCGCTGATAAGACTTTAGAGCTCTGGGAACGGCCCTCGACTGGCCCGATGCCAAAAAGCGTGCCCCTCAAGTAAGAGAATGGGGTATCAAGGTAAGTCACTCACAATGCCCTCACTCTTCCAGCTCTTATACACTATGCGCCAATAGATCGCTGACATCCTTATGTGTGTATAGCAACTATTGGAGATATGGAACAAAGCCAAGGGCAAGGAGCGGGACGCTCTTCTATGGGGTGACGAGGTTAGTTCTGGCCATCAAGAACTCAATATCACTCAACTGACAACTTGGATAGGTCGAGTATCTTGTTGTGGTGTACTCCGAGGACAACCAGCGAGTGCTGCTGTCTCTCCGTCAAGCCCAGATCCTGGAGGCCCTAGCCGCCGATAAAGACCTCAAGAAGCAAGGCGGTTGTGTTCCAGAACTTGAAGAGGCGAGCGCCACAACCGACACAAAGAAGACGTTCGTCAACCACACCACGCTTGTTGTACTCTTGTTAACCGTCATCCAGGGAACGGACTATTCCTGTTTTCCACCCCGAGTTCGGGCGTTTTATGCTGGAAGCTACTCCGGGTAAGCCCTGGGGTATCGGCTTCAAGGAGCTTCTCGATGTTGAACCGGACATGAAGCTGCGAAGGAAGATTGCCAAGGAGCACATGCTCTCAACAGAGTATCCCATCACGCTCACAACTTACCCTCAGATCGGTGTTCCCGGACAGTTTACCGACCCTTACTTCCCACCGTCAGGATCCCGTCTTCGCTCTCAGTTTGTCCCGGATGAAATCGCCAACCCTCACATCAGATTTCCCACTCTAGCAGCCAACATTCGCTCACGACGAGGCCGCAAGGTCCAGGTCAATGTTCCTATCTTTCACGACAAGAACACACCGAAACCCTGGAAGGATCCCACTGTAAATTTCGACAAGCACGACTGGCCCGAGGACGACGATGTGCGAAACGGGGCAGCCCCTGATGACTTCATCCACATGGACGCTATGGCTTTTGGAATGGGCAGCTGTTGTCTCCAGATCACTTTCCAGGCCAAGAATATCACCGAAGGACGAATGCTTTACGACCAGCTGAGCCCACTTGGTCCCATTATGCTGGCTTTGACCGCTGCGACACCTGTGTATAAGGGGTTCCTTGCCAATACCGATGTGCGGTGGAATCAGATTAGCCGCGCTGTTGACTGTAGAACACCACAAGAGCTGGGAGAAGAGGTATGTGTTGATCTCACACTTGCGAATCGAGATACGTTGCTTACACCGTAACAGCCTCTTACAGAAGGTGTCAGGAGAATACCAAAGTCGCGGTATGCATCTAACTCGACATATATCGCCATTGACCCGCGGTTGAGAAACGAGTATCTCGACCCTGATCTGGTATACGACTCTGACATCAAGCGGCAACTCCTCGAGGGCGGCATGGACGACCGCTTGGCCACCCACTTCGCTCATCTCTTTATCCGTGACCCTATTGTCGTCTTCGAGGAGGATCTCCAGGAGTTGGATCTCACCAAGACCGATCACTTCGAGAACATCCAGTCAACTAACTGGCAGCACATGCGTTTTAAGCCCCCACCTGCTGACAACAGCATCGGCTGGCGAGTCGAGTTTCGTTCGATGGAGATTCAGATTACAGATTTCGAGAACGCCGCCTTCTCTGTTTTCATGGTCCTGGTCACCCGTGCTATCCTATCCTTTGATCTAAACTTCTATATCCCTATCAAGAAGGTAGATGAGAATATGGAGCGCGCGCACGAGGTGGATGCCGTCTTAAAGGAGAAGTTTTACTTCCGACGCAACCCTTTCCCTAGCCGTCCCTCCAGAGCAAACACCACATTCGGTGATGATAGCCGACCCGGATCAGCTCACCCTAGTCGACCAGCGTCCCCTGGCGGCCCCGTAGAGCACGAGTTCGAGGAGATGACCGTCAACGATATCATCAACGGCTCAGAATCAGGCGAATTCCCTGGACTCATTCCCATTGTCGAGAGCTACCTTGATAGTGTCAACGTCGACGTATCGACCAGATGCCACCTGTCCACATATCTCGACCTGATTTCCAAGCGAGCAAGCGGAGAACTCGACACCACAGCCCGATGGATCCGCAACTTTATTGATGTACACCCCAACTACAAGCACGACAGCGTGGTCAGCGACGAGATCAACCACGACCTTATCGGAGCCGTGATTGCCATTGGTGAGCGAGAGACAGCCGGTCGTGACTTTGCAGGTCTCGGCATCCACGGTCTGGAACGATTGCTCAACGGTTTCCGTGGAGGTTGCGGTGGCAGCAGCAACGGTAACGGTAACGGCAACTCGAGCAAAACCCCCAACGGAAACTCACACACGGCAGAGACGGAAGAAGTCAACGGCTCCCTTAAGCGGAAGAGCGAGTGGATTGATGGCCAGGAGGTGACAGCATCGTGAAACAAAAACGGCACAGCACTGTACTTGGGTCGGAGTTCTTGGTCCTGTTTGTCTTTCCTTCTTTTGCCCTTTCTTAGCTCGTAATGAATGCACTTAGACAGAGGTTATGTGCAGTTCAAACAAGTGGTTTCAGGATATACCAATAATGTACTGTACTATCTTGGCTTTGTTCTGGCCGACTCAGTTGAGACACGGCACGGCTGTTGCTGTTGCTAAAGGCCATCGGATATCTTCCTTCCGAGCCTACAGCACACCAAAAGAATACATATAAATGGTTCTAGACCTTGGTCGTTAGGATGGTGTCTCAATCATGATGGTGATAGTCTGACTCGTCTAACATACCTGATGGCAAAGTTAAGCTCGGACGAGATGGCGATAACCCCTAGACAACTGTCGAATCTGAACCAGCATCTCACTATGAGAAAGCATGATGGTCAGCCGTGTGATCATCAGGGCCCTAACCAAGCCCGTCTGCACAACACGATGGCATAGGAGTTATCTCGATAGAGTCAGTCAACA
The DNA here is from genome assembly GCF_020744385.1 of Fusarium flagelliforme. Taxonomy (NCBI): domain Eukaryota; kingdom Fungi; phylum Ascomycota; class Sordariomycetes; order Hypocreales; family Nectriaceae; genus Fusarium; species Fusarium flagelliforme. The sequence goes on along the minus strand of NW_025763504.1, from coordinate 3,823,089 downwards.
TCTGTGCGTTCGGAGCTTTTTCTCATTTTGAGGCATAGTATCGCCATGCAAGGAATTCTGGATCTCTATGCAGGAGTCAAGCAAAGTCAATATCAGTCCGAGCGTAGTCAGTTATTTGCTGCATGTAAGAAAAGAGTCCCTGTCAACGTACGTCAACTCTTAGGACTCCCAGCCGTGCCGCGCCCTGAACATGAGGTATAACGCCTTCTAATCCTCAAGCCGCTTCTAGAAAGAAATACATGGTTCTAGGTTCTGTTCGTTTCATTTCTTTGTTAGTATCGGGTCTACAAAATGGCATGTCTTTGAGTTGTGGCTTGTGTACTAACTCAAGGGGGGGAGGGCTTTCTTTGCTTTTGTAGCTGCCCTCCCCCTCCTTGTTCAGCTGGAATTCTGATAAAGATTAAAAAAGGGCTTGGGAACTTTAATCAGATCATGACTATTCTGACATGTCCTATACATAAGAATACTGTACAGTATCATCACCGATTCTGAGGAGAGAAGAGAAGAGTTCCTCGTGATATGATACAAAAACAGGGTCTCCCCTGACCGGTCATTGTAAATGAGTTTAGTGCAGACCGGTGAGATTAGATGCGCGCCCTACATCTTGGAACAGGCTATCAGAAAAAGAGACTTGTCATTATTGAAAAGTCGTTTTTTTGAGGCTGTATGTAGGCGACCTTGCTTTTTCCCGAGTAAGCGAGACCCCACGATGATCTGTAACATGGTATACAGTAGTACCGCACGCATTGTTACCTTTTCGTTTATTTTGGCATGCAAGATTGTGTCATGTTGAAGGGGGTCATCTACAGGCGGTAGGGATCTTCAAAAGCAGGGAAACCAGAAAAGGGAATGAAATGAACCTGTGGAAAACGGCGATGTGATCATGTGAGTGAAAGCGCTAGAAGGGGACTGAGACATTTGGCAAGGAAATCAGAGACAGACATGATGAGAAGGGCCGAGAGACATAGAATAACCCCCGGTCATTTGGTCTTGGTCCTCCGATGCTTATGCCACGCCGATGCCGATCTGATCTAATCTCGGGGCCGAGACGGGAGGGCGGCTAGGATGTACTGTAGATTCAACCACCGGATCCGGGTCCGGAGCCCGGGAGGTACTGGGCATGGACAGCACGGGATGGAGACGGCGGGCAGCCTGAGATATGAACCCTGACATGGATGCATCCTGTTACCAGTACTGACTGACTCATTCACCCACCAAAGGGGCTTTTCACATCTCATCTCATCTTATTTCATATACGATACGCTACCCAAAGTACTGTACTGTATGTAAATGATTGATTAGATACTCTGTAGGGATTATGATGATCTTCACTGCAAGAAAATGTCTGCCCCCTGTCTCGAAACTAACAATGTGACTAGTAGATTTAGCATCAACGGTAACCAACAACCTTTGGTGGCCGGAATGATATTGGTTTTACCGTTATGGGCCCATTTCTAGACCCGAGGTTGGCTGGCTGAACATAGAGAGAGACGTCAGAAATCGGCGATATACTTGCATGTCCTTGGTAGATCATGTGGATGTAACCGCCCAGCTATGTGATGTAGCATCGCCTCTATAGTAAAATGACATATATTCTGCATCCTTCGGATAACTCAATCCCTCCCTAGGAACTGTCGAGGAGAATATACTGTCCAATCGCAGCAATATCTTCTGTCTCACAACCAAGACACCGTAAGCCCACTTACTTCTCTTGGCTCAGGCTCAGGTAGGCTAATCCACGCCCTCGATCTAACTGTTGTGCAATTGCCGAGGCAAGGCACACGCCGCCCATTCCAAAGTGGGCGTCAACTCAGACATGGAGGTTCGATCTCTCGACAGATCTTGTGGTGGCATGATCGAGGAACTTAAGAGGACCAAAACTAAACTCAAGCGAGACTCGTGGGTTACATGGAAAAAAAGAAACGTCGTCCACCGTAAGAAACATAGGCTTATACCCGATGGAGCAAAGTGCTGTGCTGCATGTGCAGTTTTCGTCGGTGATGGGTCGTCCGGAGATCTCTTTGGTGTTGTGGACCAATAAGCCCTAGTCTATGTTTTAGTTGGCAACTGCCATTCTAGCTACTGTACAGTAGACTCATCAATGTCAATCTCGATTCAGGCACAGACATATGCTCCAGCAAGTTACGTGATACGTTAGTCCAAGAGTCATGTTTGGTTTGAGTAAACACGACACATTCGTGGCCCCGCCGTTGCGACGGCTTCAGCTTAGTTACTGTAGTTGTCTTGACTTGAAAGGTTTGTTGGCTTTTACTTTGAACAAAACGGGTTTTTGGAACTACCAGTGACGTCTCAAGTGGAAGCATCTCGGCAGTTTCTTTACTTTACATTACCTACCTTGGTTGTTGGTATATCATCAGACTAGAGGCTGTATTGTAGTCTAAAAATGCACATCATTCTAAAGTCAATGCTTGAAACAAAACAAAAGCAAAGTTGATGGGCTCTTAATTTCTTCTTTCGATCGTATTGAACCCTTGAATAGAGTAGATCCGCTGTCATGCAACGTCAGAATGCAAGGGGACAACCTCTAACTCAACCAACTTCGACTAAAAATAATGGAAATCTGTAACCGAGTTGCCAAAAAAGCTGCCCTTGAAAGGGTCTCTTGTTAAAAAAGACCACGAGGGAAAGAAGCAAAAGGCACTTGAATACATCTAACCGCGTCAGCCCGTCACATTCCTCGACGAGTGATCCCTGTCTCCAACTATCCTTAGCTTAGTCTCCAGTCCAGTCTTTTCAACTTGGCCTACCTAATCAGGCCTCTGCTATTCCTCCCTTGCATACGTCCACTGCCCTTTTCCCCATAACAATGCTAGCAATGGTTCAGCACCTCGTGCTGCCCATGCTTGGTGACATGCTTCGAGCCAAATATACGCACTCTGCCCCTTTCAAACTACCCAACGCCCCGGGTGGGAAAAAAGAGGCTGGCGGGGGCGAAGACTAGACCCAGACCCTTTCTCCTCGTGTGGTGAGATACCACGTGGCTGTGAAGGGACCCGATCCCTATCTAGGTTGGAGCGGTATCTTTGTTTAGTTTTGGCTGGAATGACGGGCTGTTGAAGAGTTTGAAGAATGAAACAAGGGTGACGACTGAGTAGGATATGGCTTAATTCCGTCCTGGGCAGTCCAAGTCTATTCTATCACCAACAATGACAAACACGGCGTATTGGCTGCTGCTTTCTAGTTGCACAACTACGACGCCATCTAGCATCCAAGTCAAGGACTGAGAATCTAGACCCCATGTTCCCTTCTAACTTTATGACTCAGTCTCAGCCGACCTTGAACTTTGGTTCGGTTTCTGTATTTGAGGCCATCCATATCGAAACATCCGGTTATCAGTACCAAGCCATGGCTTGGTCATCAGTATATCACATCACATCACAAAGCAGTTCAGCGTATTCTTAGTCGATACAATACACATGGTTCGCATGCCGCCTCCCAGAGCCTCACAGCCTCGAACCACAAACAAGACAGACAATACCTATACTGTAGTCTACAGGGCCAGCCTGACTCTGGACCCCCCTTATAGAGACCAAGCCACATTAATGGATACATACATATAGACTCCGTACATGTAATGCCATGTAACCCAGCTGGGGAGAAACCAGCCAAGCACTTGCAGACACGCGGCACAGGAGCGCCTTTATCTTGTTCTCGCTGACCTTGCTGTGCTACCGTTGCACAGAGAGCAAGGGGGTGTTGGTTTTATAGTTCATGCCATGCTATATCAATGCATACCTATGAGATATAGTTATATACTCACTCTTTTCGTGTTCCCGTACTACAGAGCAGAACCATGACATGATAGAAAAAGGGGAGGACCAGGGAAGATCTTGGAAAGACGTGCAGATCGCGTGCTTGCAGCCATGTTTCTGATCAAGTAGCACAAGCAACAGCGCATACGAGCTCTTGTGTTCCTTTCCCATTGTTTTGGGGTAGTTCAGGCATCAAGACATGTTCTGGTCAGGTTTGGTCTTGGTCTGGCGATGGCTTCACAATCACAATCGCCTGTTGACCATTTCTGTTGTGTTTTTGTGTTCATCGCAGCTCATATAATTACGGTGTGAAGGCTGAAAGCACTCCAGGATATGCCTATATATGTACATTGTGTATTGTACTTGGTTAATATGTGCTTGATAGCATTGACTGCCCTCTCTGGAATGCAAAAACGATCTCGACTTATGCTCTATATCTTCTGCAGCTGAGTCTTTGTACTACACCAGTCTATCCAGTATGGCTACAAAACTCAACACCAACAACTCAGCACATACCTTTGCCTTACACATACACAGGCACCTGCGCCTGCGCCTGCACCTGCAAGCACGTTCCCGTGTCCGATGAGCTCAAGCAGGCTACCCGTCGTTAGATCTCCCGCTCGTGCCTTGATTAGCCTCCCGTCCCGTCCTCGTCTCCTATGTGCGACCCCTATCCTCTCTGTGTAACTGTTCCCGTCGAACCATATGTTTGATCCTTTCAACCTATCCTGTCTTGTCTTGTTTTGTTTTGTCTTTGTTTTATAGGTCACCTCCCGTAGTCATGAGTTGGCACTCGCTACCTCTTTTCGTCGCCTTTAATGTCTGGGGGAGCTGGTTACTGCACTGTACTGTACGTCGATACAGACTACCAATGCCAAGCTGCGTATATCATTCATTGTAACTGTACTGTAGATCATATACATACATAGCTGCTCACCTGGTTGCTGATTGACCTTGCATTTCCTAAAATGGCCAATCAGCCCTCGCCAATCTTTCAATAGTCTCTCTATCGGTGCCCAAGTGGCAAACAGATCAATCTTAATCTCAATCTCAGTCACATCTCTATTCCCGTTACATCTTGAGCTCCGACTCCTGTCTCAACGACAATGGGCTCGCCACCGAATGCACACACCACACACTCATCACTAATTAGTTCTGCAGGGACGTACAGTACATACATTCAAGGGTGCGTGCATCCGCGATTATCGACTTTTGACATGTTTGCTGTACTGTACTGTATGGTTTCTCCGTTGTCTTCATCTGCATCGCTCACTTCCTTAGATACATCAAACAAGATCATTGGGTCCTTCAATTTGCTTCTCTTCATGCCAAGACGATTTATCTTGGGTACATGCCGTAAATCCGTTGTAGTTTTGTTTCTCTCAACTATCAATCCCACATAATAGTACTTCCCCCAAATGAGCAATTCCAACACCTCAATTTGGTGACTACCACGATTGCTCTGCGCTACATCTCCAATGATTCCAATAAGTTCCCCACTGTTGCGTGGCCCAAGAAAACTCTTTTGTCTAGAAATTCAAACATCACTTCTCCCTCCATGAAACTTCGAAAGTTACACCCAATAAAATGTTGGTTGGGTGTCCGTAAGACCAACGCCTGATATGCCGCGAATCCTTGCTAAGAAGCCAGAGGAATCCGAGTTGTAAAAATGTATGTACAAAGAACGACGCAAAGTCGTCGCTCCGAAATTTGGGTATTAGTAAACGTAAATGTTGCGTATATGCATCCGTCGAGTGTGTATGTCTGCAGATAACTAGGGATGGTCCCATGTCAGATTCGAATTATCTCTCGTCGATATTCCAACATGTGATGCCCTGGCCGCGGTTAAGCGACTATCTTCATTGTCGATGAGCCTCTTCGGGTTTGGGGCGAATAGACCTCGCCTCGAGTTGTCGCTTTCTCTCCAGTTTGGCGTAGTGCAGCCCACACGCATTGCAAAGAGTCCTGGCCCCATCAGGCCCGCGTCGCCATTCAGGAGTGTCAATCCGGTTACAGCTATGGCATCGTCCTGGAGGTGCAGCACGCTATGTCTAGTCAGTTACACGTTCATCAGTGGTTGATCGGATTTACGTACACCTCGTCGCTTTTTGACTTCGGTAATGCCATACTGTGGCTTCATTCCATCACCGTACATGTTGACGTCGTGTTCCTCTTCGTAAGGGCCTTTCATCTTGGCTCCTTCTCGAGCTCGCTCATTCTGAATCGAAGTTTGCACCAGATCTCGCACCTGTTCCAAAGATCGTTTGACAAGTTCAATATTGCTGATCATGTCGCTAACTTCGCGTTCTGTAGGTAATCGAGCGGGGATAGGATGAGCACCGTGCTGTTCTTGAGCGATTCTACTATAAGCTTCGGCAAAATTAAAGATAGTACGGGACGACGAGCCGATCTGGACAAAGTTAGTAAGAGCAAGAATCAGTGCAAAGGTTTGGTACTCACTCGGCTCAGTGAGTCTTGGTAGCTCCAACTCTCAAAATGTCTGTCCACTGTAGCTTCGTAGCGAGCTCGAGCAGCATAGTCAGACTCCTCAGCGTGTGGGGGTGCTCGGGGATCGTATGCCCCAGGAGCAGGTGGTGGCATTGCGTGTCTTGGAGAAATAGGATACGCAGGGAGAGGCATTTGCCCAGGAGGCAATTGACCAGGCTGGTATGCAACAGGGGCCGGAGGAGGGGGCGGCGGAGGATGCGAGTAGACACCATTGAGAGGATGGTGAGATTCGGGTAGCTTCTGCTCTACGTGGTGATGCTGAGGAGGTAAATCGGCTTTGGCTGAAGGACTCTGGCGGCGATCCGAGACAGGAGGTAGTGGTGGACGACCGTTGAAGTGCGGGCGAGGCGAGTCAGAAAAGGCAGGCAGCCCTTCTTGTCGAGGATAAGATGATGTTGGATGAAGAGGCTGCGGAGAAGAGCGTTTCTCGGTTTCAGGGAAGGGTCGAGGAGCCGGTGCGAATGGTGATGGTAAACTCGAAGCAGACTGCAGACCAGGCGCGTGTGCGACGGGATATGGTCCAGGCTTGGTACCCTGAATGACTTCCGAGATAGACGGGAGCGATTGACGATTTGGCGGCTCTTGATCGTCGGCCTGTTTTCGAGGTTCAACCGAGGAGATCATATTGGATATGCTGGCGGCTCCCGAGCTTGATTGCGAGTAGCTGGAAAAGGGCGGTTGACTTGGATAGTGGGCGGACGGGGCGATGAGGGTTGCCGTTGCCATGGCGGGAGGTTCTCGATACGACGACCTGTCGAGAATATCCCGCGAGTAGGAGTGATGATGGCGATGATCTGAGTATGGTTGATCGGGTTGAGATGGTTGATGGAGTTGGTGTTCTGAATTGGTAGCAGAGTGACGGCTGTAAGAGGAGAAAGGATGTTAATATGTGAGGGGCAGACAGAAATATGAATATTGAAGTTGGGGATTCAAACGGACCTTTGCCTGGCTCCAAAGTCAGCCGCTTCCATAGCGGATCTGGCAATTACTAACAATGATTTGGTACAGTTTTAAGGCCGTAGATGCATCTGGCCTGGCTAGATCCGGCTGGGGGGGTGCTTGATGGGCGAAAGAAAACAGCAGCACGAAATAACGGGGAGGGGGGTGGTAAAGAACGAGCTCCTGCTGGTAGGGGAAGTGAAAAAGCTAGGAATGGGGTCGACACGGGACTAGGATAAGAGATGTGACAATGGGCTCAGGTGAGGATTGGCAATGGGGGTGTCAAAACGGGGAGGGGGGACCGATGAGGCGAAATGAACAGAGGCGAAGAAGAAAAGAAACAAATAATACCAGACCAGGCCAAGGGGGGTGGGTAGATCTGGCGTGCGATGGACAAGCGACAAGGGCCCTCGTGGTGGCGCTGGGCGGGACAGTAACAGGGGGTTCCGCCTACGTAGAGGTCCTGTCCTGGCTGGGATTGGGTTTCTTCTGGCCGACTGACAGGGGCCGCAAGACTGGGGCTTGCTTGACTTGAATTATTCGAAGGCCGGTTGGGGAGCGCCAAAACCAAGAACTCCCAAGATGGCACGAGTTTGATTAATCGATTGATGCTGTTCGTCTTTTGGGATACAAGGCGAGGATAAAGAGTAGCGCAAACTCAACAGGCGGGCGACTGCCGCGGAATTGGTCCAATGGCCGGGGTCTGGGGACGTAGCACTCTAGTCCAAGACAGCTCAGAGCAGCCAACGAGGGAAATGGGCGGGTGGAGCTCAGAAATCACGGCACTGGATTGCAACTGTTGGCGATAAAGTCGAAGCTAGCGATGTGACCGCTGTGAATCTCGAGGTAAACGATGGCTTTGGTGGTGGAGGGATTCGCTCGACACGACGTGGACAATACCTGACACGCGACGTGGAGGGGGTCGAGGCTAGGTACCGGTACTGTATGTAGCAAGGTTGGTTAACCAGAACTTGCACCGACGATGACTCGGGTGTTGGCGCTTTTGTTGGTTGAGAAGTTGGTATCTCGAATTGGCGTTGGATGATCCCCTCGTATTTCTCTCTTTCTTCCTTTTCCTCAAGTTGCGCAAAATTCTGGTCGAGCGAGAAGTACAACAAAATGCGATGGATTGACCAGCAAGGGATAGCACAATAGCGATGTATTGCACACAGACACGAGCCGGGCAGCGCTGGGCCACTAGAATGGCGGGCAAGGACAAATCCTGCTGCTGCTGCGGACGGCGCTGTCTCTGCAGGCGCTTGAGTCAGCGCGGGGGGCACTGAAAGATAAAGTAGCAAGTAGGTACGGGACAAGTCGACCAAGGTGGAAAGTTGAGGACGAAGATCGAGAATAAAGTAGGAAAAAGGAAATCGGCTATCTCTTTGTTGCTGCGAAAATGTGGAGGTGTGAGAAAGACAGGTAGAAGAGGGAGAGAACGAAAGAGAAGGGGAGAGGAAAGAGGAAGGAATATTGCGCAGCTACGAGTTGCGTTGCGTCGCGAGGCAGGCAAAGCAAGGCAAGGCAAGGTATAGAACGGAAGGAACTGCAAGGTGACAGGAGCAACCTAGACTAAGCAGTACAACCACCTGAAAATCACCAACTGAGCTGCAGTGTATTCCACTATGAGGAACCAGATATGAGATCAGCGTGTCAATTGTCACTTTTTCCCCCTCCATGTATGTATCCGTACTTGGGTATGGAAATACAGGCACCGTGACAGTGGATGCAAGCAAGCAAACAACCGCCAACCTAGGTAGTACCTGGCTATCCATTACCATGTTGTCTCCATACAATACTGTACTTACTTGCCTGCAACCAGACGTGTTAAGCCGTTTACTAGAACAACTGTTGAAGCAAAACACGCCCAGAAAAACGCAGCGACCTCCAACATGGACAGCTTTTTCAGTTCTGTCACTCATGAAAAGATCGTCCGGTACAAAGGGAAGACTACCGACGCGGCCATTGTCGGTGATCCATCTAGACTGACTACCTTAACACGACAATACTTTTTACCAACTTGACGGTTCCCCGGATAGATTGATCGATCCCATCGAACCTGTGCATACAAAATGATCCGACAAGCAACCCCTTGAGTAGGATCTGATAATCCCAAAAAATGATAATCCGCACGAGACATCTAACGTCACAAGCAAGTTCATCAGCAAGCGCGCCTCAGCAAACTCTTTAATCCTGTACGGCGTTAGGTTGCGACGCCTGGGGGAAACGGTCGCAGATAGAGATACCGCCCATGCTACAGGGATTTCAAGGTTCGCTTCCACTGGCTAGGGGACACGACGGCATGACGGTTTACGATACGGTATGGGTGGGGAAGGGGAACGGTAGGGATCCGAAGACAATCGATCATGGACGGGTGGGCCTTCTCAGAGCAAACAAGGATGATTGGCCTTGAAGTCGACCAGGGGAAAAGTACTGAAAACCCCCTAGGGCTGTGGCATCTCGCCGCCTCTACAACAAGATCTCGAGGACGCGCATCTATTCCGTGTTCGTCATCGGTTTGCATACTTTGAAGCCTGTTGCTTGCCCGCAATCCGTTACCCTACAGAAACAGCCCTTTATAGGTATTATGGTGCTAGAGGAAGCCTAAAGGAAGAGAAGCCGGAGAAAAAGCGAGACAATGATGCACTCTTCTCCATTGCCGTTGATCCAAACACCGGCCTTGTCATGTTCTGCGCCAATGGCTGGGGCATGACGATAGGCTGGTTCAGTAGCGGCTAGTCTTTGGAGATCTCCAATCTCAACTTCTGCAAAATGGTACGACTTCCTGGGGGCCTGTTCCTGGGGTCAGTCAGCGGTCTGGCTTGAAAGGCCCACAGACAATGCGTACCAGAAGACACCCCTGAACCACCACGCCCAATGGAGCCGGCGGGTTTTTCTGACGCTGCCGTAAAGGCACGAGCCACCATAAGTCGGCTCCGTTGTTGTTGTTGTTGGCAAGTAGTGATGTGTGGTGGTAAGCACAACACGGTGGGCGAGTGCTTTGGGAATGTTAATACTGACATTGCAGGTAGGATCTGGATGAAAATGGTGCAACAGACCAAGGGCAACGTCGTTTGGGAGGTTCGTGTTGCAGCAATTCTGACACCGGTGTTGGACATTAAATAATTTGAGTAGTAAACCGGTCTTTCATTGACACATCACATTTCGATCCGGTACAGGTCCCCTGCCAATTGTATGTACAGTACAGTGCAGCAACATTGCTGTTAGTTCCCTGCAATCGATGGAGCATGGGAGCCAGGACTAGCTTGAAGTAAATAAATAGGGGCAGGAGAAATGGAAACATTACATATGACGGCTCATATGAGAAATGAGCGAGATGAACATGAAAAGAGGTGGGAACAAAAGGTCGACGTCAAAAATCAGGATATGACTGAAGATTGCTGTTCTGCTGTAACCACAGATGGCTTGTCTATTACAAGCCGAGACGATGACGAGCGACGAACAAAGAGGATGGAGTGAGAAAGACAAAGAGATGAGCGATGGGCCGCTTTGCAGAAACAGATTGAGGCATCCCGATGGATGGGCGCGTCACTGAGCAAGGACCAGGCTCCAAGCAATTGCAAGCCCACCTGGTTGAGAGGGTACAGACGGGCACTCATCTTGCTCCAAAGTAACTTTCTGGAGCTGCCAGTTGATACCTTATTTGAGGTCTAACACGTGTGGCCCGCATGTCCCTGTGAAAGAAACCCAATTCGAATGGTCCCCCGCGGCTCCCGCAGGGATGGTTCATCCGCCACCACGCGAAATCGTCGACTGGCGCCGCGCTGGCGGGTTATCCATTCACGTCGCTAGCAGAGCAGAAATGACCCGCGGACCTAATCTCTCGAGATCAGACACGCCCTTGCTTAGTGCGCCGCCATGATGGAAGTGTGTGGTGCACAACTCGCCACTCCACTCATACTGTACTGACGAGCCAAGATGAGATGAGATGAGATGAAGATACAGTATGTTGGTAGATACGGTACAGTTGCCGTACTGCAGGCCTGTACCTGTACCCTACGGGCTCTAGCGTGCGATACGTCCTTGAGATGACCCAATGTGTGTCCGGCAACGACAGTTATTTGGCTCCTTGGTCGTGTTTTAGCCGATGGTCAATCGTAGATGGGTTCTTGACCAGTCCAGGATGATGAGATTCAGATGCAACCTCATCGACAGATGCCTCACCTTGGAAGTCAGCCAAGCTAAAGCAAATGCTGATAGGCTAATGCAGTACTCAGCTGTGGGCGAATGATCTGGTGATGACTTCCATCTACAGTACCTTCCCTGCCCAAGGTTTAACACGGCGATAAACATCTGATGGCTGCCACGAAATGTCGAGACACGGTGAGTAAGGTAGCAGGCAGCAGTAAACCGTATAGCTAGCCATGGCGGACATCGTTATACAATATGGTGGTATCCCGGTGGTCCGATTGATTGGCATCCCCAGCATCATCCTAGCGCATCTGTACAGCCAAGGTTTTCCCATTCCCGGTGGTCTTCAAGAATGGTGTACGAAAGAGGCAATGGCCTGCATATTCTTACTCTTTCCTACCAGCGATAGGCGACGGTCATTCCATTTCGATTTTCTTCCCTTCTTCTGACAAACATGGGTTCGTGAACGTTCTCTTGGTGACTCCCCGTTCGTCACTTCACTTCACTTCGAAATCAAGACATTACGATATCATGATCAGCATAGGGTTTGTGCGGTCACATAGTGTAGTAAATTAATTACAGACATGTCGCAGAACAGCAGGGGTAAGGCGTTGAAATGGTTTTCCGGTTTCTACGCTAGAAGCCGTGCTTTGGTCACTGGCTTCTTCTAGACGTGGATAGATCTTCTACGTAATCTCATCCGCCAGGGTCTTGTTCTTTTAGTTTTAGGCGATTGTGTGCATACGCCACAAGGAATGGAAGGTGATGCTCATCATTCATGGCATGGGTATCCCTTGTAGACAGCTGAGCTGCATCTGTTCTTTTTGTTTGGATCTCTTTGTTGCTGTGTCCATTCGCCTGGGGAAATCAATCGGCTGTGCCGCTGACATTTGAAGACAAGTCATGTCATGGCGTGTCATGTCATATGTCCTAGATTTAGCTGACAAGGACCAGGGCTTTGTATTTTAATGAAAGCCTCTCGTGTCTATAGCTTGCCTGTTATAGGAATGGTTCGTTTCTGCTGTTAACTTTCCGGGCAATTCTTGCTGATATTAACTTCATCCATGGTGAACGGCTATGTTGTATGACTTGGTGTTGTGTACCATGGCATGTGCGACTATGCAGTGCCAAAGGACAATTTTCCCGAGCTGAGCAGTGTTGATCTTGCCTTGGAGATCGGAAACGCATTATGTTCCTATAGGCTACCAACGACATTGTTGTCGAATATCTGAGCTGAGTTTCTTGTGTAGGGTGAGGTGAGTTATTGGAGTTTAGCAGGGTAATCAGATTGGTCTCCGGGTACCTAGCTATCACTTCTATAGACTGCAGCGCTGTGCCATAGAAACGTGGACTGTACTTAAGGCCATCTGAGCTCTAGTCTTTCGGCCTTGTTTCTGCTAGATTTTGCTTCCATCTCTGATGGTGTCTCTACTGCCTCTTGTGTAATAGAGTACATACTGTGCTACAGAGTAACATGTTATGGGGCTGGCACGACTCGGAGAATTCTGCCAACGCAATCCCCCTGTACAATCCAACAATCACGTTTCTACCCGAACATGCTCATGCTTATGCTCTCACGAGGGATGAAAAGTCTGATAGAGAGAGGATCTGCTCCTTCTACGGATGAATGGAAATAATTAGCATGCTTCTAGTGCCCGCAGGGTCTGAACGATCCGTCAGAAATGGAACTGAAACTGTCCAGTAGGAACCAAGCATTTAAGGCCCTGACTCTCGCGACTGATGTTAGATCCACTTATCTGCCGTACCGATGGAAGCCCCAGTTGCTTCTTAGAGACGGCAGTCAGGTCCTAAAATGTCCAATCTGGTTTAGCTTCATGGTCCATCAACATTAAACTGACCCGCAACTATTGACGCGCGATGCAAGCGAGGTTTCCTGCAGGATCATGAGTCTTTTTTGTGTCCGTTCTCTTTAATTTGCTCGTTGCTTTTGTTCGCTGGCCTGTGTCTCTGTCTACTTATTTGAGGTACCTCGATCTTACCGGCATTTGCTTGAGATTCGGCAGATTTTTCGATGTCATCGGGCTACCTGTCATACGTTTTTCAACACCATCTCGCAATCCCACACGGTCTTTCCCGGACTACAAAAGCGATTTCTGTCAAGAGGGCCATGTTTAATCCCGTTTCTCTCCTGTCAATTAAGGCTATTGACATGCAACTACTGCTTATTCACGTGTCTTTCTATTATCCCCGGCACATCGTGAACCCACAGTCCGAGTGACGATCCACGTCGGTCCTGCATGCAGCAAATAGGATAAGAGAGATCTCCTCAAAGTCGAATTCGGATTGGAGATTGAATCCATCCATCCATCACTGACCGGCAAGCATCAAATCTGTTGACATGCGTTTTGCTTGCCGGCCGCGCGACTTTAACACG